>NC_037651.1:8056250-8764375 GCF_003254395.2 Apis mellifera
GCGACGACCAGCTGTCGAAACGCTTACAGAGATTCCGTCTATCACGGTCCGCCTGTGGCGATCCCTCACCGAAACGACAACCCCCACTTCAAGATCCTCGATTTGGATCCGGACGGTATCCAGGTGATGGGCGAGATCGATCTGCAACACCTGCCCGACGCGGTGAACAAGGAGATCCTGAAGAACAGCCGAGAGATCATCTTCGAAGAGCCGGAGACGTCGAGGGAGGGAAGTCCTTTGTTGCTGTTCAAATCGTCCGCAAATCGAAGAAGCTCGAAACATCCCCTCCTCGACGAGGAGAGAAGATCCTTGAACAGTTCGAAGAGAAGCCTCTGCCACAGGAATATCCTGCGAGGATGTTTCGAGGAGGAAAAGAGATCGTTGGACGGGTCGAGGAGGAATTTGCACGGGTCCAGGAAGTATCTGTTGATACCCATCGACGCGAGCAAAGTAGCGGACACTGGGACCAGAGAGAATTTCGCGAAACGTCAGACGGGCGAGAGCAGGGAGTGTTTGAGCAACGGGGGTAGAAGGATGATGAAGGGGCAGTCGAAAGAGATCGCGGCGGAGCCGGAAACGAGGAGAAGGCTGAACTCGAACGACGACAGATTGATGATCGAGATGGAGAAGTCGTCGAAATGCCCCGCCCGGCACGAAACGATGTTGAACGATGAGGGGTGCGGCACGTCCCTCTCCTATCCCAATTTATCCCCCCGCTCGAAGGACGGACAAGGATCGCCCGTTCCACCCGCGTCGAACGCGTCCCCCGAGTCAGGATTCTACGAGGCTTCCGCGCAATGGAATTCGAGCCCGGAATACGGGAGGAAGCAGCTCGGGCTTGCTCCACCACCCCCGAACGGGTCGCCCGTGGTCGCGAGGAACAGAAGGAGCTACGAGAACGCGCAGCTGCAGGACGTGAACGAGGCTCTCGGGGTGTCCCGGCCCAACAGCGACAACAGCGACTCGTTGGACAGCGAGGCGTCGAGCAAGAATCCAGCGAACGACGGTGACGCTCCTCCTCGTAGATACGGCGAGAAGAAACAGCCGATCTCTTACACGAGCGTGTGAAGAATCGAAATTTCCAATTTCGCCGGTTGTGATCGTGTTGCAATCGCGAAAAGAAAACTTTCAGGGTTTTTTTTTTACGAGAGTAGATATATTGAAGATGGGGTTTGGTTCCAAATCCTCGATCAGTATCGGATTCGAATTCAGTTGGAAAATTGGAAAGATGTTTTGTTATTGGTTGTACATACTGTCCAGTTTTTTCTCTCTCTCGGATTCTTCTCTGAGAAAGATTCTTTTTTTTCCTTTTTTTCTAACGATTCGTTCGATCGTGATCGAGGATTGGAAAAGTGTAATATTTACAACGATATATCAAGACGCGTTAGTTAATTTTTCCAAGCTATGCTGTGTAAGCGAATTTATATAATATGGATTAAGTAAATTAAGTAGAGGGTAACGCACAATTATTTTCTGATTAGCTATTTTACATCGATCGCGTGAATGATACATTGAACCGCAGGTCGGTTCACCGCGAAGCTTCCATAATAACGTATAAGGATCGAAATGAAAGAATCGATCGAATCGTTTTCTTTCGTTTCCAATTCTAATTTTTAGTGAAGAATTAATAATCCTTTAGAGGAGTGAATGTAATTGACAATAATTTAAATGACAAGGCTTTCGAACAAGGCTTCGTTAGAGAGTTACTATATCCATTCTATGAGTGAAATATTTTCGTGAAATATTGGCAAACAAAATTTGTACAAATGACGACGGAAAAAAAAAAAAAATTTCAATTAAGTTTAAGCATTTAAAGTCGGCATACTCGTTAGATTTATATAGATATACACACACATACACACGTATATATATATATGTATTATAAAATCGCGTAAGAGAGAAAAAGAAATATATATTTTTGCAAATTTAAAAAAAAAAAAACGTACAAACGTATGAAATCAACGACTTGTCTCTGACTGAAGTCATCGATAAATCGGTCTAACATCGGTCCATGCATCCTTATGATCGAAATCAAATAACAAATGTTTATCAATTTCGATTCTCCTCTCGAGATCCCCTCTGTAAAAATCTCAACTTTATCTAAACAGATAAAGTTGGGAAAGAAAGACGGAGAATCGAGGATGAAGAAGAAGAAGAAATTCGCGCCAATCCGAAAATTCTAAATATCTCGAATTAGACGAAAATAAGTAGTCCGACGTACAGCCACGAACAAATAGAAAGAAGTGCCTTTACATTACTTTCTACCTCGGAAGAGGAAGAAGGCGACCGTTGAGCTTTCACCGTCGAAGAATAAATATATAATAGCGTCGTTAATATTTATTGCCTCCATTCTATTAAACAATAGCGCGTACGTGTACAATAAAAATATACGTATCTTACGATAAAAGACACTCGGATCGATCGCGAAAATGGATCGGTTCGAGAGTTTCGCACAGCTACGTCCGTAGATTCGATCCGCGATCCGATTATTTTACAGACCGTATTCAGACACACTGGGCGGAGAAATCTCGGCTCCGAGCTTTCTCCAGGGACATGGATACGCCTGCCATCGTGACTTCTAGCGTAAATTGTGAAAATGTTATTTGTGTGTAATAAAGACAATTTCTAAATCTAAACGGAAAATTCCATAATTCCCTCCCATCGGATTATTATTTTCGACGAACGGAATAATTAATGGAAAATGGAAATGATTCTTGAGATTACTTGTAAATATATATGTCGTCGGTAATTTTTCACAATTTCCTTTTCCTTTTTTTGTATTATATTCATCGCGCAATATTAATAATAAAATTCAAACGTATATTCTACGAAATATTTATCGAGTTACGAACCATTCGAGCAATTGAATTTCAACCTCAATAAATAAGAGTCGTACTAACTTTTGCGTTCATTTTGGCCTTTAAAAATTGACCTTAAGATATATATATTTATATATATATATATATGTGCTATTTTCTAATTTACAAAAATAGAATTCAATAGGGTGAATTATGAGTTTCGCATATGACGATCGAGTTCAACGAGATCGAGAAACAAGCGAGCGATATTTAAACGATAACCTTCGTCGGCGATTCTACCACGCGAATATCCCCATTTCGCGTGATTTCGTCGGTCAAAACGCGTTTCGATGCTCCACTTTGAACATTATGCCAACGGTACGACGTAGCCCACCTCCGTAATCTGGCAATTCGTCGTGACTCAATTTAAATGCGGCCAATTATTGCGAAATGCTGAGTTGGCGAACGGAACTAACTGCATAAACGGCCGAAGACGAGAACGACGTTAACAGTGTGAAAGTATCGACATTATGCCGTACACGAAGGGTAAGTAAAAGTGATCGAGCAGAGGATTGAGAGAAAACTCGTTTATTATTATTATTATCATTATACCCGACTTTTTTTCTTCTCATCCCTTTCGCTTCGAAAACACCGCCAATTTTCTGAACTCTTCTCCTCGAAAAAGAGAACGGGTTGGATTTCATCTCGAGAACGAGACTGGTTTAAAGTTCACCGCGAGTTAAAAAAAAGAAACGAATAATTGACGAATGGAAATTGTGCATTTTGTGCATTGGTATTATTCTTCGTCAATCGTGTACACGATCACTGTTACGTTTCTTTTTTTTTTTTTTAATTTACACGAAAAGAAGTTTTTCCCTCTAAGTTAAACGCGTTTGACTCGAAATTAAAATTAAAATTATTCGAAATCGAGATTAAGCGATATTCGAAAGAAAACATGTTGATTTCGATGAGAAAGCTCTGTTCTCGAATCGAATGGAATCGAATTGATTAAAAGGGAAAATGAAAAAAAGTTTAAATGAACTCTGTTTAACACTCGATATCGTTGAATTTATGGCAAATACTGTACAGATCCCTTTGGAGAAGACGTTTCACTTCTCTACCCGGACAATAATGGCGACAAGTTTGCCAGATTCACAGACCTACCGATCGAGACACCGATAATCAAAGGCGTAGTGAATCAACTACGGAAATGGCCAGCAGATCTATTCTTCGCGTTCCTGGCAGCTTGTCTGATCATAGGAAGCGTGGTGTTCTTGATCTTCGTAACGGTGGCCATTTGCGTGCCCACCGTTGTCGGTAACAGGTGTCCACGAAAACGACTTTCGTATGCAAAAACGAAGAAATGATCTCGTTTCCAACGAGAATCAAAAATTCTTCTAACCGTTCGATATCTGAATATCTTTTTGTAGACTCGAAGATATCTCAATCCTGGAAGTTGGAGCATCGTCCAACGCGTATTTTATCAAACTGGATAATCAGAACTGGTCTACGACCGATTATTGTTACATCGAGACCGCGGCTAGAAAGCATCCAGAATTCAATGTATTTAGAAATATATATTGAAATTTTAAATTTTTTGTAATACGTGATAAGAGTATATAGAGAGAATAATTCGTATTTATATTCGTAGATATATCTGATAAATTTAATGAGGGATGAAGCTAATAAGGAAAGCTCGAATCGTTCGAGTATCGATAGAACGAAGCTGGAATCCAGATCGAACGACTCGAATAATTATCCCCGTTCCCCGATATTGAGTGCAGAGGATAAGCTTAGGCAACGACTGGTAGCCGGAAACGAAAACATAAGAAACATCAACGTGTCGATCGACAAATTCTTCAAAGGGTGAGTCGAAGTTGAATCGAATAAAAATACCCCTTGTTAAATTATTACTTTCATTCCAGTTCGAAACTGTCGAAAGTTGCGAAAAAATTAGGTGACGAGGTTCTGGAGATCGCTGCCAAAGCGCAATTGCTTTGGAGCGTTCCTGGTGTTGCGCTTAAACCGAACATGTTCTGCAGTTTAGACTTTGTGAAAAACTTCCTTTGCAAGTGAGAGGGGAAAAAATTCGAAATAAGTTAAAATTCGCGACGACACGTTTTTACGATATCTTTACCTTCCCATTTTTCTCCGTTTCCCCAGTAGCAATAAAGAAGAATGTTTGCCGGACAAACTAGCAACCATCGAGCCAGAAAACGATATACAATTGACAGGAGTACCGTGTCAAGCTTTCATGGGATTCGTTGTCCAAGAAATATCGAAAAATCATCACAACGGAAAACATACGTTGAGAGATGCGGTGGAGAAATACTGTCCAAGGTAGAGTTTGAACAAATTTTTGAAGAAATCAGAAATTTCGAATTCAAGAATTTTGAAGATTAAAAAAAAGAAAGAAGAAATGTTGGCTATACATATTTAAGAAATAATATTATATATATTTCTCTCGTTATAGGTTATATTACTGTCCCGAAATTCGGATTCTCAACTCGAGACCAAAGTGTCCGACGGATGCTTTAAACTGTCCTACAGTTTATTCGAGTATATTAATGCATCTCACGTGACGACTGATATATGTATTTTATTACGAAACTGTACACATGTAGCTCATAAAATATAATTTTAAACAAAACGTGTCGTCCACTCGTTTTTTTTTTTTTTTTTTTCTTTTATTCTTTCTTTCTTGCCTCGTCTCGTCAATCGTCGTTGATCGATCGAAAACGTTTCATTTGAACGTTCTTTGCTCGTACAATCGAAGGACGCCCAGCCACATCCAAATTTCTCCAACTAAATGGTAAAGTTAAAAAAAATTCGTTCATCGATATATAATATAGCAAGCGTAGAATTAAGGGATTAAAAATTAAGAGATTGAGAGAGAGAATATAGAATGGTGAAAACGTACGTATTAGCAAAATCGTTCCTAGCGTGTAAGACAAGGCTGTTACGAATGGGAAATGAGAGAAAAATAACCAAATTGCGACGATGGCGCCACTGATACTGCAAACCAGGTCGGCAAGATAAAGTACTATAGATGGGATACTCCAACGTGGATTTTTCTACGATATTTAACGATTGTATATTTAATAGAATAGTGGAAAGGAAGAGAGATTGTTGCCTATATCTATATTTCTCACCGAGATCAAAGAGTAAGCGAGCATGCCGATTGCCAGGAAAGAGACGATCGCGTAGGGCGTGGAATAACCTAAACTCAACGTGACCACAGCCTTATGAGCATAACCCTCGGTGATTTCACCACTTTCCAAGATACTGTACTCCGTTCGGCCGTAACGAACGCTGTGATAACTCAAAAGCAACATACATATGGATAACAATAGAGCTTGAAAGATTTTCAATATCTCACTTTCGCCGCTCTTCGCAAAATCGAATTCCTCTTTCGTCATCTTCTCGATCGAAATTTGATCCATTTTGAGTTTTCTCGTTAGAAATTCGTCGCGATCGTTCATCTGGAAAACGACGACGATCCAGTCGTTTTTTAAACCGTCGATAATTAGGAAGGAATTAATCTCGGATTACCGGATCTTATCTAGCGGATCGAGTGAAGAAGGAAGAGGACTTACTTCTTCGCCCTTCGTCGATTCAATTTTATCGGAATACATGTTAATCGTGTGATAATTTTCGTTTTTTTTTCCTCGATCTGGAGATGGAAAGAGATACAGGCTAGACTCCTTGAAGTGAAACGCAATATATCCACGACGTTATTCAAATTGTTCATAGAGCAAAGATTATTGAATAGAAATTATAAGGTGTAAACTGTATAACCTTGGAAGAAAATTTTGGTGGATATATATTTTCGGGTGGGAAAAATTTGGCCGAGAGACTAACCCGCGGCTATGAGAATTCAACGAGGGCCTGGAACATGGCACGTCGTCGCAAACGTTCCGTTTTTTCCAGTCTGAAAACGGTGCTCGCAAACAAAAATTCGGTGAGTATGCGAACACGCGCACACACGTGTGCTCGCCTGTGTGTGCACGCGTGTTCAACGCCGTTAACGTTCATCACCGTTACTCAAATGAGATAATATATACATATATATATATATATATATGAACGGTCGAATCGTGAGGGAGCTTTCTCGA
Organism: Apis mellifera; assembly: GCF_003254395.2. Taxonomy (NCBI): domain Eukaryota; kingdom Metazoa; phylum Arthropoda; class Insecta; order Hymenoptera; family Apidae; genus Apis; species Apis mellifera. The sequence goes on from NC_037651.1 coordinate 8,063,164, forward strand.
AACAATTACGAATTGTCGAAATTAAGACGTGTCACGTGATCTAAATTGATAAACTCGCACACCTTTCCCGAAGCAAATACGAAATACGAGGCGTGATCATCATCATCGTTCTCTTGTTGGTTATTAAATTCGAGGTAAAATTCGAGGGGGATAAACTATGAAATTTCGATGTAGACGAAAGATTAACGAACCTAGCGGAGTATCCTTAGTTAGTAAATTTAAGAAATTTTTAAGAATTTTTAAGAACGAGACCCGAGTGGATATTGAAAATTGGACGATTTATTTGATAATTTTTCAGCAAATTGGACAACTGGCGTGCACACTATGCGACCATTACATCATGGGAAACTCGATCTACGTGATCATACTCGGCCTCATTGGGACCGTTAGTCGATCGTAATATTCCTTAATTGTTTCTGCATAATAGAACACCAGAGTTCGCGAATCCGTTTCATCTCTGTCAAACGAAGATGAGGATTCGAGAATTTGTAACATTATTAAAATTCCACTCATCATCCAGAGAATTCGATCTCTCCTCAATCTTTGTTATAATGCAAATACGAGAGAAAGAAAATTTCTATTTCTATTTAAATTTGTTTAATTCGATAGATGATTACAGCGTTTGATATCGTCAGAATAATTAATTGCAAGCTACCGATCAGATCACCCTCGCAAACGAGAAACAACGAGACCGGTACGTTATTAAATTCCGTTTCAGATTAGAATGAGTGAGAGTGAGAGAGAGAGTGAGAGAGTGAGAGAGAGAGAGAGAGAGAGGAAAGCGAAAAAAGAAAAAGAATCGAATAACAAATTAATTCTTCTCTTCCCTTTAGTAGTCCCTTTTGACGTGGAGAGGGATCTAAAATTAATGACTTCGATTCTGGGAATAGAGCACTACACTTTAATCATGCTTGGTGCAATTACAGTGAGCGATTCGAAGACGATTATCTTCCAGTTAAACGTATTTTTGGAATGTAATTATAATTTTTCAGGAATATCCAATGTTGCATACGCCCTGGCTTTTGATGCAATTATGCGTGATTATCGTGGAACTCATAGTATTCTGCGTGAAAATGTTTTTGGATGGACTTCATGTAAAACGCGATGAAATTTTACTGGCTGTTCTGACCGTGCATAATTGGCTTCAAGTATTTTGTTTGTTTCACAGACAAGCTCGACAATCTCGTTGAACGTACAACGAAAGAAAAGAATGGAAATTAATTCTAGGGGGGAAAAATATTCAGTTCAGTTGAAATTATTGTAAAATTTTGTAATACGTATAATAAAAAAAAAAAAAAATCATACAACGTACTTGAAATTGCAGTTTAACATTATTTGGCAATTTCGTTTGTTTATTAATACATATATACATATATTTATATATATATATATATATATATATATATATATATGTATATAACTTGAAAAACACGTGGATAGAATCTATCGATATAACCAAAAACTCGATTATGTATAAATAATTTAATGAAATTCAATTAAAATGCCATTAAAATTACAAAAAAATGTTAGCTATACTACTTGTACAGAGGGGAAAAACGAGAGCGATCGATATAACAAGAATTTTTTTAAGATACAGGCGAACACAGAAAATTTAAACGAAGATGTAGTTGAGTATTATATATTCGTGTTAATCTTAATATTATATATGCGTTATGAAATATTATCGTATTAAATTTAGGTAGAAGCACTGTATCTGGCATTGATGTGTTTCGTGATACATTGTTTAAGTTGCATTACTTTGGAAACCGGAGGTCGTTCTTCTTATGGAAATCCTATGACCAAATCGGCGGCATTTAATGCTATTTTTCGGCGAACTTACAGTAAAAAAATATTTTAAATAATATAATATCGTTCGACGATAAAAAGAATCGTCGAAGAATCGCGAATCTCTTTCTTTCATATTCTTAAATTATTAATTCGTTCAATAGAAAATAAGAAATTTAAATATTCTTAAATTATTAATTGTTAATTCGTTCAATAGGAAATAGGAAATTTAAATATTTAAAAATATAAATTTTTAAATTCGAACGTTCAGAATTTAAATTTTCTTAAGCTTAAGAACACGAAATTTCAGAAATCTAATAGAATAAAATTTTTTTTTTTTAACAGATTTGAAGATTATAATTCTCATAACGAACGTGATCACAGGTTTGATAACTACGTTAATGATGATACTCGCTGATAAATACAACATTCCTTATCTATATTTACCATGGTTGGTGAATACTATGAAAGGGATGACTCTGTGCGAAGGACCAGCGCTTTTTAATATAGCTAATACACTCCTCTCTAACAGTACACTTCCTATTACAATCTTCGTACTCACAACATTTTTCCTATACGGTATAAAAAAAATCCTACATGTTCACGTATTGTAATCGCTGTGCGAATTATTGCAAATTATTGCACATTTTTTTTTATTAATTTTCGATATAACCGGATTTCAGTTGAAGAATTTTGCATTTGGAGTAACATATTTTTTAAGTTCCAGCATTGCTGGAAAAACTATCATAACGAGAAACATTTTATCATGGAAAAGACTAAGAAGAGATTATACGAAATGCATAATAAAAAATTGCTTTCTCAAGATAACATTGAAAACGAAGTAGATGTTGGGTACAAAAAATTAAAATTCAAACAAAAACCTATCGAATTCTGTAATATCAATGATGGAATTTCCACCGATGTACGTTTAAGACCCGTGAAAAGTAGTATGTTCGACAACGGTAATTTTATTCGAAATCAATTGTTGGATATAACTGGATAATTAATTTCGGAAGAAAGAATTACAGCTACTATAACTACTAAATCGATATTAATTTATATATATACATTAGATTAAATTTTATTATATTTATTTTTTTTTCGTTTCTCATGATCTCGACACTTTACAAATTTTTATTACGTGTTACGCATATTATGTACGAACAATAAAATCAAATTTTATATTTAATGATATGATGAATTCCATATCTTATAATAATTATATAGTGAAAAATCACATTGATTTGAGTAAAAAATAAAACTGTACTACGAACAACGGACAGTAATTGCGTCTTAATTTTGTAGCGTGGAATATTTCTCGATATTTTCTATATTTTCATCGCTTATTTTTTATCTTACATCAAGAAAAGATTAAATAATTGATATATTTCGTGTACTTACCGATTCGTATCCAATAATCTCAGCATTTTCTTCAAAAATTTACAGCACGATACAACACATCACCTCGCACATGATGCACCACCAAAACTGCGCGAAATATTGGAAGATGCGCATTAATTTGAAAAATTTTCTTTGCGCAGATTGCGAATATCGATGTACTTCAGTCGATTACGATTCTTTGTATACTATACACATAACTTTTTTTTTATTTCTTTTAATCATAAATTATGTATTATTGATTCAAAATTCTAAATTAAATATTTTTATAATAATCAACATGAAAGAAAATATAAATTTTAATTTTAAGATTTAAAATTTTCTCATATCTTGATCGATATATCGAATTAGTTTTATCTCGATAATTCGTTGTTTAGAAATAAATAAATTAGTATATAATATTTTTATTTAAAATATAAAAAAGATAAAGAATTTTAAATATTATATCTAAAAATATAATTAAAATTTATATTTATCTTAAAGATTCGTTAAAAATTAAAGTATTATGTTAACAAAATCAACGATTCCCGCCTAAAGTGAGAAATGGCGGTAAAATAAGCGCACACATGCGTAGTAGAAAGTTCCGTTCACATTAATGCAGGTTAAGTCGTTGTGCTCATGTTGTGCTTGACGCTCGTACAAGTAAGCGTGCCGGTAATAAACCGTTGTTTGGTATAACGGTCATTCCGTTAAATCTCCTTGCAATCCTGTACATAAATTTATTTGTAAACTATTAAAGTAAAGCTTGTGATTTTCAAAACATCGCATACAATCTACGAAGAACAGTGAAAGTGTGTTCAACGTTAAAAAATCAGACGTCCAGTGATTCGAACGACTATCGAGGTATGCGTATTTTCTTTGTGTTTTACATGTATTATCGATATTTCTAATTTTTTTCTTTATATACACGAACGTATATATATGAATAGTAGTGTTAAGTAATTAAATATTTGCACGTTCGTAAATTAAGATATTGTTGAATTGTTTTACCGAACAAAATAGTACGTAACACGTAGTTTATTTTTATACGTACATTCTTAGTACAATGAGCTCATGCTTATACTACTTTTGTTGTTTACGACATTAAATAATAATCTGTTGAATTTATGAACAGACGTACATATGTGTAGGTTGTAATATATAGCATGTCTCCCGCGTTACATATACACTTGTAACGTCTGGTCACGTGTTCCATATTTAAATGATACACATACACGAAAATTGATGTGTGTGTGCGTCTATTCATCAAGATCCATATCTTTGCAAACACCATTAGTGAAACATAACCTTTCATATAACAAAACAAAAGTTTTTATTTTTTTTTTTTTTTCAGTTTTTAAATATCATGTCATATTAATGATAAAACTGAATGAGAAGACAAAAGAATTTTTTTATTTATACATAGCTTATTCTTTTTATTGCGTTTATGATACATTACAATTTCAATATAACAAATAACAAGGGTCAGGTAAAAAATATGACAATCAAGAAAATATTATCAGAAAATGCGTTTCATTTTAAATAAACACTCGGAGAAAAGTTTTGCAAGCGTATTCGTTTCTTTTTTTTTTTTTTTTTTTTTTTTTTTTTTCATATCATTTTATCAATGAACTAGACAAAACTTAGTCTCCGGGTATATAATAGATGCTTCCATAATCAAAGCATCTTTATTTTTTCTTAAATCTTAATGGACGAATTGTAATTGTAATTCACAATCCTTTGTATATGATACATTTTGTTGGCATAATTCCTCTTTTTTTTTTTTTTGCTGTAACAAGTCGTAGCAAAAGCTAAATTCTTCTTGCAAACACGCATATCGTTGCTTGTATTGGCTCGAACAAGTTTACTGCTATGCTATGCATATTACAAACATGCTTATCTTTCTAATTATAAGGCGATCGAATTATACTATATGCATCTATGTTACATTACAATTTGTGTCGAAATTTTCAAGCAGAGGTCAACAAATATTGTCTCAACTTCTACAATGCACAAAAATATTCTTATTCCAAAAAAATTGTTACGCAAACTCAAATATCTATTGCAACTGTGTAAAAAGATCATATACAAGAAGTACATATTAAAATTATGTCTAAAAAAGATAGATTAGAATCAGTAAAAGTTTTCTTTACTTGTACATTAATTGACTAATCTGACTGCAAATGAAAACTGAGGTAAACGTGTACTCTGTTCTACTTATCATTGAATAATACTTCTTCAGTCCAGAAAGCTTACTTTCCTCCTGTACATTATCTTATATCCATGCACCTGCAAATAATTTATTTTATCGTAAAGGTCTATATGAAAAGGGGGATTTTTGAATTATTCCATTGGGACATAAATCTGTGCAAAACTTTAAAGTTTTGAAAATTTAAAGATATATCATTTTATAACTTATATATCCCTCTTCTACATATAGTTCTTCACCCAACTATGTATGTTTTTCTTTTTTTTTCTTTTTTTTTTCTTTCAAAGATTAGAGATTGTTAGATAAATTGTATAAAACAGAAGGTTAGGCCCCAAAAATTAGGCCCCTTCCATAGCTTGCCATGCTTTCAGACAGATTCAACATAGGTTCCATAAATTTGACAAACACTATGCAATACATATTATCTGTTAATAAAATAAATTGCCTTCGAAGTGGTCATTTTCAATCGTGATACCGTTTCTTGAAAAAATACTCTCAAAATTTGTCTCAATGTCGTACCCTGTTTCTAAGTAATTAATCTCTCAAATGTTAAACTTTCATCCTAAGCTTTCTCATGTTAGAAACTGTGAACAATTTCATTCAAATTGATTGTTTTACACAATGAAAATTCCACAGCTTACAAAACAATTCATGGTATTGAGCTATCAAGCTGATTCACTTTCCAATTAGAACAAAATAGACTACACAATCGTTCTCGGTGACCTGTTTCCCATTATGGACGAACGCAATCCTCCCTCCACAGATTTGGAACATGTTTGAAGAGGCGACGACATCGAAACGCTCTTTCATAACTGTTGGAAACGACCTTAGACCTCGAAGGCCTCCCACTGCTACGCTATCATAGCGGCTATGGGGCTGAAACGCATTATTTTGCTGAGCAAGATCCACGCTACCGAGGCGAGGGCGCAAAGCGTAACACCACCCCATCCAAAATCCATGCTCCAGGAGCTGGTGAATCGTCTGGCCTTGAGAACATTACGAGAAACCGGTCCACCAATTACACCATCCTCAGGGCCATCCAGTATTCGAGCTCCTCGATCCTGAGCTCTCTTGAAGTGAATAATCGTCAGGGTAAACAATGCGAACGTGGCTAAAACAATTGTTTCATATTAGAAGAAAATTTTTTTCCAGTAAGAATAATTGAATTATTTATTTTCATTTTAATAATAAAACTAACGAATTTGAATCGATGGAAGAAGAAAAACAAACAAGTTAATTGGAAGAAAAAGATATAAGAGAAAAATGCGGTATAGTCTGGTGGAGTGTTTGGATGACGTCTTATCAGAAGCGAGAGATGTTTGCCTTTTATCGTACTCGACGACAACTACCATGATGCCAAGAAAGAAACTCTTTTGTCGAATGAGAAAACACTTTTGTTATTCATTGAAAAGTTATTGAAGCCTTGATAAAAAAAAAAAATAAGCTTATTTCATAGCTAGAATTCAGAATACAAAGTTCAACGAAAATGTAAATTGGACACACTTGTGATTATTGGTTTGTACTTTCATTCTTCACGCTTACTTTTGAAAACCAATTTCATTTTTTGCGTTTATCATCAATGAATAAACACGAGAAATTTACTATGAACTAAACTTGAAACTTTTAACAATGTATTTCACTCTTAGAACAGCTTATTTTGTGGACTTCTTAAGTATGCAGAAATCTTTGCGGGTTTCACGAAAGTGTATAATGTTTTAAATCAATAAAAATTTATTCGATTAATGGGACTAATTATAAATACGACGTTTCGAAAAAAATTTTTTGAAAAAACTCACCTGCTAAAAGATACATCACACCGGTAACAAGGACCGCTGATATTTGGTGTCTGCAAAGTCCAAAAAATCCAATGAGAACCGCTGTGCCCAAAATGATCAAGCAAACTAGAGAACAGGAGATACTCAAGTTCTGCATTCCTGCGAAACAACATGCATTTCTCATTGTTTAGAAAATTTGCTTATAAAACATTTTATTGAAATATAACAAATGCTCGAATACTATTCAATAGAGGAAGAAGAATTTTTAATAAAATTTTTAAAGAATAATCGATTTGAATGAAACAAACGAATTCAAAATTAAAGACTACTGTAAAAATTTCAATGAGTAATCAATAAAGTAATTTTATTCGAGCTATTCTTCGTCCGTGTGGGGAAACATTGAAAATTATACTGTATTGATTTAATTTTCAGTCGCCATAAATAGAAATCAATCTAGCAATAGTGATCATGTCAATCATCGTGGAAATAAAACGAAGAAGAAAAGAAAAAAAAGACTGTACTCACGATTTTGCCAGGCGGCACGAATCTCCTCGTGTGCTTCGTCGGGCGTCAAGTAGTTAATGCACCTCTCTTGCGGAAAATCTACCTGACCTAGTAGTCGTATTTCCTCTTCTGAAACGTGAGCAGTAAAAAAAAAAAAAAAAAAAAAAAAAAAAAGAAATGACGTGGTTTTCACGCTGTTTCTTGCACGACATGGAACAAAATTATGAACGGGTAGGTTTCCACTTCTCTCGTTTCTTTGCACCTCGATTTTTAATTAAACGATCCTTAAAAGTTTCCCTCCGAGTGTTAAAAATGTGTGATGAAAGAGCGTAAAAAACATTCAATCCAGTTTATTGAAAAAGTATCAAAGAGGAGCAAATTTTTATTCGAATTCTTATTCGAATAACATATTTTTTTATACAACTTTGGATTCATTATAAATTCCAACTAAATGTTTAATTATAAATTGAGAAGATATTTCTTTTTGTTTATGTTTTGATTTTTAATTGGAAAGCTTCGTATTTTTTTAGCACGACAGCAACGAAATATACAAAGAGATATATAATGAAAGTGGAATCGATCGGTTAGAAAATGAAAATGAAAATAGAGTTCGCGTTGGTCTTGATTCGAAAAAAAGGAACGATAAAATGTGCGTGGTGGATTGGTATATCACGGATTTATATGTGACCGATTAACTCGAAATACTTAATACTCGAAATGAGTAGTCAAATTAAATCTCGGGCCAAGAGCGCCGAATAGTTGGAGCGTGAGATTCGATATCAGATTCCGAATACTATCGGCTCGTTGGAGAGGATGAACCTCCAAAGCATGGATTTCCGTGAAATGTCAGGAAGACGAGGGTTAGAAGGCCGTAGAAACTTGGAGAATTGAGTAATAATAAATTCTGAAGCAGAAATAGCTCGATCCAAGTTCATCAGATCTGGGTTATTCTATCTACCCTCTCACTCATATCTCACTTTTCATTGAGCAAATGAACAATGATATTTTAAGATAGATAGTAGGTTAGATAAAAAATTAAAATTTCATTAATGAATTTCAATCACATTTTCGAAATTACATATTTAACAAAGAATTTCAGGGATTTATTGTCTCTCAAAGAATGTGCAAATTATTTGCATGGATATAGAAACGTCAAATATCACGAGATAATTTCAATATTTGCGAGTGAAGAAATTTAGATTGATTTTCACGAAGAACATCGGTATACGTGGAGGAAGGAACGTGCACCGTGTGATTTAAACAGTAACGTTTCGTGCTTGGCGTGATCAGAAACCATCAAAGAAAGTTCTTCAAAAAAAGAAAAGAAAAAAAGGAGGAAACTAAACGAAGGAATTGAATACTTTTGCTAAGGTCAAGTTTATTCAACGATAAAAATTCATCTTATTTATAAATATAGCGTTATAACTTTTTTTTTTATCCTAAATTCATTACTGCTTCTTTTTCTACTTAATTTTCATATTTTTCCATAGCAGAAACTTTCAGTGTAACAAGTTAAAGAATTTAAGTACGAGTTGAATACGAGGTACTTCGGCTTGAAGAAAAGGAAATAGTAATCATAGCCTTTTCATTTTTCTCTTGTTCCCAATACGAAGTGAGAAAATTAAACTTCAGAACATACAATCAACAGTGAAAAATCACCCAATAAATAAGAAAAGATAATCGTAGAAATATTGAAATTTCAACTCTAGTCTTTGGTCTCTTTTTTTTTTTAATTAAACTTTTTGGACGAGAATATAAAGATTCTTGACAAGTAAGTTCGTCGTGATAAAACGTTCGAGAAATATGAAGGAATGACTTCGTTATATCACGTTGCAATTTTCAATATTACTGAATCGTTATGAAAAAGAAAAGAAAGGAAATAAGAAAATTTTTCATGGAATTTCTTATTTAAAAGAGATCGCATTTTGATCGCATAAAAATAATTATGTTTTAAGAATGCAATTAAGAATGCAAAAAAAAAATTAATAATAAGATTATGTTTATAAATTGCATTAATAAGGAAAAAATTTATAATTTTTTTTTTTATCAAACATAAAGAAATAGATAAAAATATGCTCAAACGATGATTTTAAAAGTAAATAGTATCTATTCATGACATCTTTTACATCCTTCTTTTTAATGTTTTCTGGTTGATAAGATTATTATTAAATTGAACAATCTTATCGTATTTTATAGCGATAACTTTTTTGCGATAATAACTGCACTTCTTGATGCTAAAATGTAAAACAAATCAATATGAATGACAATAATTATCAATTTGAGTGTTTACATATAATTTTTTTAATAATGTTCCTTCATATTTTGATTCATTTTTTTTTTATTTGATACACAATTCTTTCAAATGTTCAATGCATCTAATTTAGAACATATTGTATTTTCCATAATATTTTGTTTATATTTGTCTTTTATATGTTTTTTTTTTTTCAAGAAAAAATTGTTTCGAAAACAATCCAATTTTTTCTATCTAATATTTTCTTTGAATTTTATGAAATTATTACGATATTATTTACTTGTTTTTGTAAAAAAAGAAAATAAATGCGTATAACGAATTTTAATAGAAAGTCGATCGATTATTCGGAATCTATTCATACATTTTCATGTGTAAAAATTTGTTTTATATCTTTTTTGTTATTATTATTCAAATTACCATTTTTGTAGTTTATTTTTTTATTATTTAACTATAGTTTTCTTCTTAATAGTGTTCAAATATTTCTTATTATTCTTTTCTTCATATCTTTTCTTATTCTTTTTCATTTTTTGTTCTAGAAAGATTTCATATTCATATTTTAAACTTAGTTTAATTCTTATTGAAAAAGATAGAATATTGCAACTCTCAAACACATTTGCATTTAAGTGTCATTACTTGATGCTTTAATTTAAGCTCTCGTTATATTATGGAAGTTATATGATGTCACCATTAAAACTGATTATCTGATAATTTTTGCCCATAATATAATTTTTTTTTTCAAACAAATTATCCATATCTATTTAAATTTACAAAACTGAATATTGATTAATTAAAAAAAAAAAAAATTAAGAATCAAAAAGAAGTAAAGAAATTTTTGTTTAATATGTTACTTTTCGTTTCGTTTGAATGAAGTTTTTAGCACAGTGAAAGTGATTGGGACAAAGTTTTGAACGAAGAAACATCCAAGATGTTCATGGTCACGGCATGCCTAGTCAGACAGTACGATATTTCAGATCGTAATCGACTGGTCGATAGCTTGGTCAGAGTCAAGGTGGTATCCATGTATAGAACACCGGTTCATACGGAACCGCATCATTGTAGATACGTCGAGGTGATTACGTGAGGTGTGTGTACTGTGTATCATTGAAAATTTACACTGCAAAATCGATTTTTCACGTTCAAACAATATATCTTCAAGAATTATTCATCAAATTATTTTATGACACATTTTACTGTTACAATGTTGAAGAAATATTTATTTAAGATAAAAAAGAAAAAAAAGTTGATGCCACTTTTGTGATCAAAATTCACGAGTAAAGCTTTTTTAAAAACTAATAACGAGTTAAAAAAAAACCTCGTCGATGGAATATCCAAAAGATCCAATGCAAGTTTTAAATCCTAAATTATTTTCTTAAACGTAAGAGTATATCTAGCGTAGCTCAGTTTAATCAAAATTCATTAAATTGTATATACTTACCAGTAAGCGAGACACACATGATCCAAATACCACCGTACATAGGTACGAGAAAGGTAGGATGATGGTTTCTGTGGCCGGATGTTGCTTCTACCATTGCTACTTGTCCATCCAAATACCACGTGAGCGTAACATTCGCATGAGTTAGAGCCTCCTTATCCCAGCCAACTTCTTCCCAGTGATCCGACATTATGGCACCACACAATAACCCGGTCGCTAGAACAAAGATGAAACACAATTCTCTCTTAAGGTATTGACGTTCCTTTTGTATCGGAATGTTCTCATTATTTTAAATCCTCATAAGTTGGCAGTCAATTGATAATGCGCATAAATGAAACGTAGAAAACATGCTTCTTTTGAAGCATTTGTTAAAAGTTCTTAAAAGTTAAGTTGCTTTTAAAATTGTATTTTTTCGATAAAATTTATATAATTTCAAAAGTAATCACATGTAATGTGTCATATTTTTTCAGATGTTTATTTTGTAAAGAAATATACGATAATTTTGTACATGAATTAATGTCTGAAGATATGCTGGATTATATTATTTTATCTATCATTGCATCTCATAACATTTCTACTGCTAAAAATGAGTTTCTTTTTCCTAAGGATAAATAGACAATGATTTTAAGATTCTACAACATTTGCTAATATTGACGACTATGAATTTTAAAAGTTTAACGAGATGCCTTGAGAAGAGGCATCGTTTTCGCGCCATAGGCAGAACTGTATGCCATAGAAAATTTTATTATATAAGAAATCTAATGGCAATCAAGGATTCTCGAACGTAACAAGATGTAGAAGCACTTCTCTCCGAGTGACCATATCTCTCAAGTGAAAAAAATGTACGGTGCAATGAATTCAACCGGTGGTTGTTGACCCTTCTACCAGAAAGAAATCTTTCAGGAAAGCAATAAGAGATATTAATAATAAAAATAATAAACATTTCAAAAAGTGAAAATGAAATAAAGTGTTTATCGAAGGAAGTCACATGGTATCGTTATGATAGTGGTATCCAATAACGATACATATATAACATACTACGTTTCCAGATAATTTCATTAAATTATATTATTTTTTGCATTTAAGTAGCCACGATAAAACAATTATTAAGACTAAGAATAAATGTCATCCATGTGAAATACAGATATGATTAAATGCGATGACGTTGCAAAATGCGACGTTTCGTTCCGAACCAAGAATAAAAGTATCATTATTCACGTGTTTCTTCGTTTTACAAGCATTCTCTCATTTTTATGTAAACTTTTCTAATTTTTTAAGTTATTTTTATATAAACTTTAAATACGCAATTAATCGATACATCGTTAAAAACGACGTACGCCGGTTAATCAATTAACGTGATGAAACATGGATCTATTTATTTATTGGAAGTTTTTTATCACAGTATTTTTTCCACATAACGCAATTATTATACCGCACAAATTGGAAACATGATGGGAATACATTTATTTAGAGCATCCTTCATAAATATCCTAGTGACACGATTCTTCGGATCAGCTGATGGTTTAACGAATGAGTCTATACACAGGATTGGAAGAAGCATGTTCGAATATTCATTGCGAACGTGCATTCTACGAAGCTATAATAAAATCGGAGATGAACCACCTTATCCGATTATTCATTACGTAAGATGGATTTTTGATTATTGCATAGCCGGTCTATCAGTAGACGAAGATCTATCCGTGTAAACGAAGACAAACGAGACGAAATGGGAGGACGTCATCGTGCGCAATGAATTTGTTCCGATTACCTGCGAAAGTGAGGGCTAGCGTCGCAACGAGAAAAACAAGACGTGGACCAGGGGCCCTGGGTACACGAGTAGGCTCCATCCATGCAGGTGGTGCCCAGGGCGACCGCTGGCAGCCCACTGAAAGCTGCACAACTGTACCGACAGTTGCCAGTTACGCACTGACCAATCAACACCCCCGGAGCTCGTGGTGTTTTCGGCGACTCTCCACTACCACATAAGGGGGCAAACACGATCAGCACGCCCTCTCCGTTCTGCGTCGAAGCGCACGAAAATCGACCGACGTACCACCCAACTAACCACCCCACCCGGATGCTGCAGACAATCCGCCACGATCATTTTCTCTCTTCTTTCTCGCCCTTCTTTCCTTCAGAGATGAGACATCATTTCTTTCCGTTATTCTGTTCTTTTTCATTCTTTCATTCGATCCACTCCCTCTTAAATTATTCTTTTCATAGTTTTCTTTAGTATGGATTTTTTATTATTATTATTATTATTAACGATGATAGTTCTTTTCCCGCATTAGCGTTTTTAACAGCGTTGTTTCTTTGGATTACGAAGAACTGTTTTTCTTTATCGTGTCATCATTAAAAGAAGTTTTTCTGGTGTAAATACAATCATATGGATGGCTTTTTAAAAATTTTAATTTCAATGGAGCATTAAACTTGATGAATGAAACTTGATATAATAAGCATGATAATTCTTTTTTTTTAGAATTCTTATGCAATATAAGAATTTGAGCTATTATCAATATGAATAGAAAAGCTTTAAAGTAGAAATATTATGATAGTAAATTATATAACATAATAAGTCTTCGACAACTGTCTATCATTAGTTTACATCATTCTATTATTTTTATGAGATTTTGATTGGATTATGAAAAAAGCGTTTTGTTTGTTAATCATTTATAATAGAGTTAGAAAACGATTGTTAACAAGCTACTTACAATTGTGCTAATGTTAGTAATATTAGTGGTATAATACTCGACATTTAAATGTCATGTCATTTCTCTTATCCGAAACGTGTTCGAATTGCTTAACCGCACAACCAAACAAGTTGCTTTTCAGTCAAGTTGAATTCCTGCAAAATCTTAAAGACTTTCCATATTTATTTAATCAGTATTGACATTAGGGAGAGAAAAATGCATTTTTTTGGCTTTAAATATAATCCATGTAGAAAACATGACACGTATCACGCGTAGGTGGTATAATATTTTGCACACGTTTTAATTGGATCATGATATTATCTCTATGGGCGTATGATTAAAGATGTTTTTTTAACGATGATCGAAAATCTAAGAAATTAAAATATTTGCACACTATTAATCAAGTTATTATCATTAGTTATTATTACTAATCAGTTTTTATAAAATGTTATCGTTAGAAATTTAAGAAAAAAATTTTTTCAAATAAAGTAAATACGTGTACTTTATGTTAAAGATGGCTGATGTCGCCGAAAATGCAGCGTTTACCGATCCAGCTACGGCAATCTCTCATGGAAAACGACATTTGTTAGTGCGAGATTATACAATGGCTGTAACCGCATTGGCACAAGCTTGTCAACTCCTTGCTGAAAAACATGGAGACACTGCGGATGAACTTGGTGAGCCTTATTTATTATACGGTCGGGCTCTTCTTGGTCTGGCAAGAGAAGAAGCTGGAGTATTGGGTGGCGGAGTACCAGGTACAGAAGAAACTGAAGAGGATGATGAAGAAGACGAGGAAGAAGCCGAAGATGAAAAATTAAGCAACATAGATGAAAAAGAGGACGAGGAGAGCGAAGATCATACAGATAATGGTACGGTGAGCGATGAAAAGGAGAAAACTGGTGTTGAAAACAAAGCTGAAGATTCGAAAACTGACGAGGAATCTAAAAAACTAGAAACTGAAAAAAAAGAAGAGAAAATAGAATCAAATAATGAAAAGGAAAAAGTTGAAAAATCAGAACTTGATGATAAGACAGAAGATAATAAAATAACGAAAGAAGCGATAGAAAAGCCAGAAAAGGAAGATGAGAAACCTGAAGCTGGTTCTAGTAAGGATACAAGTCACGTAAATGGACCATCTTGTTCATCTGATCATAATGGAGATGTAAAGAAAAATGGAGAAAATGATGGTGAGGATATAGGAAATGAAGATGAAGAGGATGAAGTCAACAACCTACAGGTTTGTAAACAAAATTATTTATCTATATATAAATTATCTATAATATCTATAAATCTATAAATCTTTAAATCTATATATCTATAAATCTTTTTTTTTTACTTTTTTATTATTATTCATTATACATAATATTTAAGTCAAGATTGCATTAATAAAATTTTATTTAAAAATTTTTCAAATTTTATACAAATTTTCTAACATCGAAAATTATAAGATTTAATAAATGTTTGTTATTAAATTAAAGGTCGCTTGGGAAGTATTAGAGCTTGCGAAATTGGTACTGCTAAAACGTGGTCAAACAGGTTGGAAATTATTAGCCGATGCTTATCGACTCTTAGGAGAAGTGGCTATGGAGGGAGGAAATTTTCAAGGTGCTCTAAATGATCTACATCGGTGTTTGGAGCTTTTACAACAGATTGAGCCTCGGGAACCAAGAGCAATAGCTGAAATACATTATCAACTTGCATTGGCTCATTCTTTGGGCAATGAATTCGACGCTAGCATCGAAGAGTTTAACAAAGCCACAGAATTATTGGAAACGCGTATAAAAGAATTGGAAGAAATAAAAGAACCTCCTAAAACGGATGATTCTTTCTATACTGTAGAAGGAGAGATCCAAGAATTAAAAGAACTGCTACCAGAAATCCAAGAGAAGATTTCAGATATGAAGGACTTCAAGCAAGAAGCCTGCAAACTTGTCATAGAGGGTATCAAAAGCAAAGTAGCTGGTGGTTGTTCAAATGGTGCTGGACCAAGTGGTAACAATGATTCTGCACCTAAAATTCAAAAACCTGCTAGTGACATATCTCATTTGGTGCGTAAGAAACGGAAAGCCGACGAACCAGAGACAGAAGTTGCGTCGCCATGTAAAAAACCGACACCAGAGAAAGCTGTTTGAATGAATTTAGTGTATCTGAAATGTTCTTGGTACCTTGTTACTTGGTTTGACATGGTGAAAATTTGAAGAAAAAATCTGTATCAAAGATAGAACTTTCAGTGTTGGACCAAAATAAGATAAAAAATCAGTGATTCCAGCAGAAAGATTCTATATATCAGGGAAAATGTTTTAATAGAAACAGACAGAATATTTTAATTTTATCTCTTTTATTCAATGATTACAGTCAAAAATTATTGAATATATGTTTTATTTCTTTCTTTTTTTTTTTTTTTTTTTTTTTTTGTTATTTCTGTAATTCGTGTATTTATTCTTTATCTAATAAGAAATTAGCAATAAACAAATTGCTGATTACTGTCCAAATTATATTCATTTTTAAACTCTTATTTTCTAAAACATATTAAAGCATTAAAAAATAAGGCTGTTTATGTATAAGTCCGACTAATAAACGTTAAATGATGATTTTTTCTAAATGTGTTATAGATATAAATGTCACATTTTAAATAAAATCTATGCTATATTTTTCAAATCATAAAAATATTTTATAACAATCAGATTATTTTATATACTTAATATCTACGATCACATTTTTGGACGGATTGTATTATTCAATGCATGTAATTCAATGCATGTAAATACTTTATATAACTCTACTATTCTCCTAAAAGTTCCTCGATATCGTCTTCTTTATCAGAATTTTCTTCCCGTTGAATTTTCATTTTATAACCAAGTGCTTCTAATACACTGACATTAAAATAATAAGCCAAATTTATGCCAGGTATTAAACGCTTTAATTCTTCTATACTAGCACGTGCTTTATCTGTATCGCCAATATTAATATAATGTTGGGTAATAGTCGCAAATAAATCGCCACGACGAACTGATTGTTCCAAATCTGGTCCTTGAGAATCGAGTAATTGATGCACTTGTTGCATTGCCGTAGCAGTTTCGCCTCTATCAAACAACCTATATAATAATAATTAATAATACTTCATTAATCATAATTTTAATTTCTTTTGTTATATATAAAATAAAGTAATACTTTACTTTTTGATATCTAAATAACGTTTGACCACTGCTATTCTATTGTTCACTAAATCTACCGCTCTTTTATGAATATCGAGATCTCTTGGAGTTACTACTTTTGCCAAACATCTACTTGCTTGATTCAGAGCATCGAGAGCTTTTTCATAATTTTGGAACTCGTCAATTTCTACTTGTGCACAAGCAACGTAAAAATTGGCCAATAAATCCATTGCTTTGCCCTTAGAATAAAAATTAATGATATTTTTTAGTACTTCTGGTTGATTTTGCCAATCTAATGATTGCAAATAATTCCCAGCCATAATATAGATCTCTCTTTGTCTAGAAACTTGAGCAAAGAAACAAATCTTTTCGGTATCACCAGATTTTAATAAGGCTTTCATAGCCCTCAATTTGTTACCAGCTTGAGTAAATTTTTTTGTTGCCAAATGATAATTTCCTTGTTCGAACGCTATTTCACCTATTCTTTCTAATATAGATATTCGCATTTTTTCATGATCCACGTCATTATCAACTTTATCCAAAGTCATTTTTTCAGCTAAATCTTCGCTTAACAAAATATTGTATTTCTGTATTAATTCCAAAGCTTCCAAATATTTTCTTCCAGTTGCAAGTAGATCTACCGCTTTTTCAATCTGATCATTTTGAACGAAATAATCAGCACATTTTATTATCAAAGCAGGATCAGAATCCGCATTAACATCCATAATAATTAATTGTAAAGCACTATATTGTTTCGTTTTAAAGGCAATATCTAATGCTTTATGTAATAAACCAGCTTTATGATACAACAAAACTGCTTTATCTGATTGATCATTTTCTTCATAATACTTTGCAACATCTATTTGTGATTGTCTTGAAGCTAATACAGCTAAAGGCCATAATTCCTCGAACATATCATGTTCTTTGCACAATCGAATTGCATTTGTGTAAGCTTTAGCAATAGTATAGAAATGAATAGCTTGAGATATATTATTTTTTGACTCGTAATGTGCCGCTAAATGATATGCAGATGCAGCATGATTTGTTCGTGATACTAATTCACTAACTTCATTCTCTCTATCAAAATAACAAAGCAATCTGGTCATTGCAAGAGTATTTTTAGCTTGTTCGTACAATTTCAATGCCCCTTCCATATCGCCAGTTGATTCTATATATTGTGCATGCCAATTTTTAATTTCCGGATCGTCGGAATTATTAAGATATGCCAAAAGTTCTCTAGGTCTCACGAATAACATTCTTGGCACTTCAAATCGATGACAATCTGCTTTAGTATACATTTCTATAGCTTCTGGTATTTTACCTTCTTGTTCAAGAGCTTTAGCATAACTGTAATAACTTGTTTTTTCACAAATTTTATTCTCATTTTTTGCCAACTCTATAGCTTCTTTAAACTTATTACGTGCTTCAAGAAGCTTGCCCAATAAATCTAATCGTTTTGCTTCACGAAAAAGACGTTCAGCGTCATTATATAGTCCTAATTCAACTGCTAATATTCCTACTTTGGCTTCCAGATTCAAACTGTTATCATGAATAGCTTCTCTAAGAGCTCTTGCTGCTCGCGCTTGTTTCATATGGCCCAAACATAAAAGAGCCATATTTAATTGCTTTGTTTTCACACACATCCTCGCCAAGCTTTTCCAAATACCTTCATTTTTAATAGATTTAATCGACTTAAAGGCTTCTTCCATATTAGCAACACTGATATGAAAGCTGAAATCTAAAACAGCTTTCTTCGTAACAGAATCACATATACCTAATTCTTCAAAATCCCTCATAAGCAATTTTGTTACTTTACTAGTTCTTTTTATTGTTTTCTCAGAATTTAAAATAATGATATGTGGAGAATGAACACCTAAAACTCTACAATTTTCATCCTTAATTGGCTTGATATCCTGTACAACAATCCCATGATCTGATGTAGCAAACATTGATACCAAAACCACAGTAGTTTTTAAAATATCATAATCATTTTCATTATTTTGTTTTGAATATTTGGAATCTCTTGTTTCCAATCTTTGTGCTCGACATACTAATAATCTAGGATCTTCCATGTCCCAATAATGAGCAGTAACTAATCTTCCTTTGCATTTTATAGATAAATCACTATCATTTTCGTCCGCATCTTTTGATTCTGCAAAATCAAATTCGTGTATCTGATCACTTTCTATATCCCAAACATATAAGATTGAACTTGGCATTAAATTTGTCATTGCAACAGTTATAGATACGCAACGACAATCAGCGTTACATCTTGCTTCAATAATTTCAGCAAAATCAGTAATCGCCTCATAAGTTGCCATTGCTCTAGTATGCAACTTTGCCTCACGTTTGCTTAAATCCCAAATTTTTAAAATACCATTTAAAGATGCAACTGTTAAATATTGCCCAGTCAAATCCATAGTAATTGGTTCACCTTCTTCTGGTAATGTAGGTAACATTTGAATAAGAGTGCCCTCCATTGATCGTAATTGTATGACTACAGGAGTAAGAATGATTAAAGTATGATCATAAATTAATAATTTTTCAGTGTCACAATTAAAATTTGCAATTAAAGTTGTATTGAAAGATGTATCAATGTGAATTCTATAAATCACAACTTGTCTACCAGAAGCAACAGCAATATATTCTTTATTAATAGTGACATATTGCACTTGAATATCAGTTTTTAAAGTGTAATTCATATCATCGAATTCTATTAGAATTTGAGTAGAACTGAGTTGACTAGCACAAACGCCATCATTATATGCAGCACACATTGCTTGTTGATATAGTATAAAAACATTAGTAATACAATTCACTGCAAGAAGTGGATTTCTTAGGAAAGAAGCACCCCATGTAAGCTGTTTTACTGTGCCATGAATGCTACAAGATTCTGGTACATTTGGCCAACCATTTTCATCACAATCTGTTTCAATTTTACGTTTCCAAAAGTAAATTGTTCCTAAATTAGTTCCAGCAGCTAAGGTACCTATATAATATTATAATTAACAATTAAATAATACGTGTATATATATATATATATTTCTAAATATGTTGCATTAGAAATAAATTGTTACCATTATTTTTACAAAAAGATATGCTTGTGCAAATTTCCTGTGGTGTAGCAATGCTTCCAGTAGATGAATCTGGTGGAGATAACACATAACTATCACCACTATGAAGATTCCAACAACGAACGCCTAATTCTCCTGTAAGAATTGCTAAAGTGTTTCCTCCTGCCCAACACATTGCTGGACCAGATCGTAATATATCATATCTACTGCTAAGTTTCACCTACATAAAAAATAATTTTACAAAATTTATATCATATTATAATGAAATGTTAAAAAAAAAATTTAGTTACTTTTGTCAATTCAGTCAATCGACCTGTAATAGGATCTGTCTGAAAATGTCCTATATTTAAACCTTCTGTCATAACAATTAGAGAATCTCTAGTTTGATGATGTAATATTAATTGTATTGCAGCACCATTTGTATTCAGAATCTCTGTACATTGTCCCTGGTTATCAACAAAAAATATCACACCACTAGTAGTTCCAATATAAAAGGCATGATTATCTTTTTGTGTTATAATTGTTGTTGGTGCAGCTGTTCTGGGACGCCAAGAGCTGAATATATCTAATGCTCTTTCATCTCCTCCAATTGCAGCTTTTGCTAAACCACTAAAAATCATAAAAAATTTATAATTAATTCTATCAATAAAAATATAAAATTAATTTTTATTACTTTATATCCGTTATTGATTTTGGTGGAATAGTCTTGAATACTATTTGTACAAAAGAATCTTTCAGCTCGTGATGAAACATCATTAACAATTGACCTCTTGAATCAATTTTCCAACCAACTATAGATCCAGCTGAATCTGCAGATACCAATCTTCCTCCATGTTGACTCCATTGCAAAATTATAATAGGATCACGATGTGGTGTAACTACTAAGTTAAATTCAGTGCTGCCAGTATCACCTGGCCATATCTAAAAAATAATTTATAAAAATAAATTTTAGTTTCTATCATTTTAAAGAATTCTTATAAGAAATTAAAAGATTGCTGACCCGTAATTCTCCATTTTCCCATCCTGCTGCAAGCCATCGTCTTTCTGGATGCCATCCAAGAGCAGTTACTTGAGCTACAGAATGTCTAGGTGATTCTACATCTTGAGTAGGTTCTCCCTGATCATCATAAATTGTTATAAAACCACCCTTATCCTGAGAATATGCAGCTACAGCCAATAAAGGATAATTAACATGCCAAATTGCATGAATACTTATTGAAGCTGTTTCTGGATTTTGTACTCGCGTATCGAAATAGAGTGACATTATTTCTTGATTTTATTTTTAATAACATTAATATTATAGAGATTTTTATATTCATTAGAAAGAAATTTTAATATATTTTTCCAATTACATATATCAATTATTTTTTAAATTTATTTAGATAAAAAATATTTGTTATATAGAGGATATGATATCGTTAAGAAATTTATTATACATATAAATGTTAGAAATTTAAGAAATTAAAAAAAAATTCTGTCACTTGACAACTTAGAACTTAGTTGACAACATGTTGTCATGGCAATATGAACATCTAACACCATCTTTTGTTCAAACATCATAAGTAAATATCTAGCACCATCTGTTGTTAATTATTAGAAATACTTAAATACCAGAGTTGTTTGAAATATGCTTGTAAATACATATTTTTATATCTTTTATTAAGAAGAAACATAATATACAATTCGTATAATTGTAATGTACTATAAACTACACGATTCACTATTCTATAAACTCGAGTTAAATTTCTTCATATTTAATATTTGATCTTCAAGAATAGCTATTTTCTAAAATTTTTAATTTAAGTTAATTCCATACTCTTATAATATTATTTTCCTTTTAAATAAAATTTATGATACAATACCATGAGATATTCCTGAGTTTTATTTTCAGAAATTGTTTCTGTTTCTGTTAACAGCGTTCTATACTGTTTTTCTAATGCAGAAACAATATTATCCATTTCACTTTGTTTTTTTATATTCAGAGATGTACATAATTCATTTTTTTGTTTTTGCAGTCGCAAATGTAATGTTTTTATTTCCATATCTTTGTTCTATAATATTATAAATAAAATAGAATGAATTTATAATATTCTAATATCTTGTTTAATTTACCTTAATTATATCTGACAATTTTTTTTCATAATCATTCTCAAGTTTCTCTTTTGATTTTTCAAGTTTTGAAATGGCTTTCTTTAAAGCAAAAACTTGAGACATCAAATCCTGATTTTTTTTTTGAGTTTCATAATCCATTTCAGTCCTCATTTTATTTAATTCTTCCTTCATTATTGTATATTGTTCAATTACAATTGCCTGTAATTTATCTTCCTGAGAAAAATACAATATATATTTAACAATATGTTTAAATCAACAATCATATTAAAATATTTTATTATTTATAAAAAAATACATCTTTAATCTTCATTTCCAATTTCATTTCTAAATCATGTATCTTCTTAGACAATAATTCAATTTCTTCTTTTCTTTGTGTATCTTTCTCTGATAATTCTATGTCTTTTTTTTCAAGTAAATCTTTTAATTGTAATTCTTTGTATTTTTCTTTTGTAAATGAATCAAACTGTTCACATATTGTCATTATTTTATCTATCCATTGTTCTTCCATTTCTATACTTTGCTCATTCTTTAAAATATAATTTATGATTTTCATTTTATATAAATGAAGTTTCTACTTCTTACCTTACCATGGTTGATTTGTTCCAATTTTTTAGCTATTATAGCTACACTGTGATCCAATGCTTCGTTTTTTATTCGAGCTTCGTGCAACTGTTGTTTTAATTCAGTAAATTGTTCCATTACTATTAAATGATATTCTCGAATAGCATCTTTATAACTTTCATCCACAGAATTTTTCAACTTTTGCATCTCTTTCAGCCTTTAATAATTTAGAAATATTTAAAATCTACTGCTTTATTATTATTATATTTAATTGCATACTAACTTAGCTTTTAAATTAATAACATCAGTAGTTAATTGACTAAGACTTGAAGATAAGTAATCATTCATGTTTCTGTTACGATTTTCTGGATATTCTGACAATTCTCTCCTTAAATATTCATTTCGAGTCTGTAATTCTACAATAACGGAACTCAGTGCATCAATATGCCGCTCAAAAATTTTTACTCGACATTTTTTTTACTATACTTTGATTATGAACTTGAATAGTCGGTGAATGATTCATAGTATGTAAACATTTTTGATTCATATTTATATCCATCATACGATGTTTTAATAATGTTTTATTTCGCTGATGCGTTGACTTTAAACAACTATGATGAGATGTCATGGTATAATCTGATAAGTTACTTACAGATGAACTAATGCAAACCTGTATTACACATTGATTATTCTTTAAATACAATAAATTTCATAAAGTCTAATATAGGTACCATATGATACGACTTAGGTAATGGTAAAAGGAATCCATTAGGTGGAGGTCTACTAAATATTCCTCCAATATGTCCCATCTTCAACTGCCTAAATAATTCCGTAAGATATTCGTTTCTTAGGCGACGTTGCGAAGTAACAGAATTTAATTTGTTAAGCCAAATTTTACATAATTCTGCAGTTTCAATAGATGTTAATCCTAAGACAAAAGGTCTAACACGTGCTAATGTTTCCTTGAAACATTCGTCCAATTTCATAGTTTCTTTTTCATTATACTCACTAATTTTTGGCATGTTCTTTTGTACTTGCTATATTATTTTACTTGCTTAACCAAAGGTATTATTTGAAATTAAAAAAAGGCATTTTTTAAACAGATTTTTGCCTTTTAATTGCTCGCCGTTTTTGTTTTTGATTTGGATACAAATACACAGTAGCCATGGATTATTGAAAAAGGTGAAAAATAAATATAAAATATTTTCTTCTGCTTCATATTGAAATTATTTTAAAAGTAATTCAAATCGTACAAAACAAAATCACATGTTGTGTAATTATTACGTACATATATATAAGTATTTATTCGAATTCATTATTATTAGTTAATTTTAGTTCTAGTTATATTTCATCTATGTTCAATCTAATATTATGCTTCATAGATATATTAGATCGATATATGCTCTAAAACAAGATTTGTTTAGAACTTTAGTAATAAAAAAGATTCCATGAAATATATTAGGTATTGCATAAAATCTTTTTATAGTTGATCAATATAATTCTTGAAAAATTTTCAGAGATATTTCTAAATCGAGTACAAAAAATATTTGCACATACTATGAATATAATAAGAAACAGATAATTAGAAGCATATGTGATAAGCACAATAACCACCACAAAAAAATATGGTTATAGTGCTTAATTACATTACAATAATCCTTTCATAGCCAAATATCACAGAACAGCTCACAAAATGACAAAGCTCAGTGACAAAATCATTGTCACAAGTTCATTTCTCCCTAAGCCAAGTATTAAAATAACCATTCCTTCTCTTATAAAATTATATTCTGTACATTATATTCTGTGATATCGTACGGATATCACCTTTTAATATCTATTTTTATTTCGCTACATCTACTTATAAGATAAAATTTTACAATTTATTAAATATTTTCGTACTTTGTTCATCAGCCTATCGTTTCATACTCGTCACCTGTATTCAAGTTGGTCATTGAGATCTAAAGCAGAAATTCTGCAAAATACTTATTTAAAATACTAAACTCGACTATTTAACTTAATTTGATTCTCTGTAGTTTGTTTTAATTCCATAAGTTTCCCTTTCATGGGCTGAATATTTGTACCTATCCATTCATCAATCATTGATGGAAAGAAAATAGTTTCCATCTGAAATCTTAAATATCCTTCTAAGGAAGATAATTCTAATAATAATCTGTAAAAGATATTTTTGACTTTATAATTGATTTTATATAATTTTTACATTAATGTAAAAATAAATAAAACTTACTCCGTAAAAGCGGGTACTAAATTTTCTAATTGCATAGGATTTGTATAATTATTTGCGATTTGCCATGGATTCATCCATGTAGATATTCTGTAAAGAAAATATATGATTTTAAACAGTAGATATAGAACAGAATATCAGAAGTGAAATATCATTTTTATTTATTTATAACTTACTGTTCACTAGAAACAATATTATGAAATTTAGTTCTAAAATTTAAAAACCATTCTACTCCTACTGCAACTGGCCATCCCGGAAAAAGTAAGTTACTAGGTATTGGTGCAGGTCTAGGTTGTGGTGTTATATGTAAAGGATGATCCATATATCCTAAACATTTTGCCACTTGATTATGAATTTGTTCAGAATAACCATGAAGCCAAACTTTTAAGCATAATGCCAATGATGGTATTGCAGTAGGTAATAATTCACACAATGTTGCATAATGATCATATCTAAAACAGAAAATTATTTAAAATAAAATAAAATTATTTTTTTAATCATTTAATTTAGAAGAAAAATACCTTGACCATCCTGTAAAAACTGTTCCTCGAAATTCACGAACTTTATTTACATGTATACTCAATTCTTCTAACCATTTCTCATGATTACTTATATGATGTCTTATGATTGGTACATGTTGAGAAGATCCAGTAGCACCTTTAAATGCAGTAGCTGCCCAAATATGAGGAAAAACTGCAGTATATTTATCCCATAAATCTAACAAAAATATTTCTATGTAATTTTATAATTATAAAATATTTACATTTATCAGTAAATAGAATTTTACCATGAGGTAGAGCAAAATTATCTCTAGGATTATAGTGCCAGATCATAGGTTCCACATATTTTCCAATATAATGATCTGAAAATTGTAGAAAATATTTTTATGAAACAATATGTGACATAGAATAATATGAATAAATTATCGAGATACCGTTCAAAACCTGTAAATCTATTGATCTTAACATATCATCCCATATAATAATCTTTAAATAGGGATATGTTTCTTGTACATATTGTGCAATAGCCAAAACATGTTCCAGGTACAGAGATGGTTTCCCATATTTGCTAGAGGCAGCACGTTTTATACAAACTGAGCAAAGACCTAAATGCCAGACTTCATCTGCACCTATGTGCAAATATTGTATATCTGGGTGAAAACTAACTATTTGTCGAATCAAGGACTTTACCAAAGATAATGTTCTTGGATTAGATGGACAAATTGAGCTTGGAAAGTGCTCCACTTCTCTTAAGGACCTCCATTCATCATGTTTTAAAACAAACTGCAATTATTTTAGTATTAATTTTTAATTTTTTATAAGTTATAATATTATTACAATATTGTTATATTTTATATAAAATAAATATATATTAATAAATAAATATTATATAGTATAAAATACCTCCATATGACCAAATGTTTGTACTAAAGGAACAACAGCTAAACCACAATCTCCTGCAATTTGTAGAATATGTCTGGCTTCTTGAACTGTATATCCACTGATTAAACTGCTCAATCCATTGCTTCCTATATGAGAAAGCTCTCGATTGTATGGAAATGTGTCTTCCCATTCTAGCAGAAGTCCAGTGGCACCCCATGTTCTTAATAATGGAAATAACTGCAATATTAATTAAATTTTTATTATTATTATTCAATTTTTTATAAAAAAAAATCAAATAAAAATATGTTCAATAAAAAATCACATAAAATAACTATATATATATATATATATATATATATATATATATATATATAATATAGACACACACACACACATACATACCATACACACGCATACGCGCGCGCGCATGCATGCACACACATATATACACACACTAAATTGTAAAGTATATAGCAACATTTTAGGATGCAAATGTTTATTATAAATGAAAAAATATTGATCGTATAAAAAAACTAATATCGATAACAATTGACATGCTATGAAAAAAATAGAATGTCATAATGACAATTGTCATTTAATGACATTGTTATCAGAAAGAGATACAGAATGTAAACAAAATGATTGTTTATTCGAGTAACAGACCTTTTCAAAATAACAGACTCGCGGTGGGGCACCCTTGAGATCTAAGTGAACTAGCCTACAAAAGAAAGAATAAAGTTCTGTGATGCGACACTTACTCAATTGAAAGTTTTCTGAAAATTTATGTGAACCGATCGGCCGTTTACCTGTGAGAGCCAAACGTCAAGGCGTCCATCTTTCCTCCATTACTACAACGTTAATTAAAGAGACTATAATATTAAATTTTAATTAACATTTCGAGTTAAGGAGATTCTAACAAATATTTTTTGATTCTCTGTTATTCTCTGAATTCTTTTATTTTTTTCTTGCTTATATTTATTATATATTTTTTTTAATTTTACATGCGCAAGTCAAGATTTAAATTTGAATTTTAATTATTTCATGATATAAATATAAAATTTGTTAAAAAAATATTTTTTAATTTTAATTCAATAAATAATTTATGATAAAAGATAAATTTTGCAATATTCGTATAACATAAATATACATTATTTCGCAATCATGATAGGATTGCATGATAGATGATAAACTTATCTACATGTTCAATATTTGATATATGCGATAACGAACTTTTAATCGAAATATACAACAATAAAGGAGGATTAATTAAAAATAACTTCTCGACGAAATATAACTTTATTTCTGTATACATTTACTTCAGCCTTATACAAAATGTTACAACTGCACATGTAATATGAACTTTCAAACATATGGTACTATTGGTCGTGATAAATCATAATAGACGTCCAGTGCAGTTATTATAATGCATATAATGATGAAATTTTATATGACGTCTATTTTTTGTTTATTGATAAATTTTTCCCGAACTTTGTTAAATAAAATTAAGCTTTTTGTTGCCTTTATACGTAATTATACATTGAAATCTTCTAATGATTTTGACAAACAACAGAATTCTTACATATAAATGAATCATTTTTGATTAAAATATTAATCAATTGACACAATACAAAATATATATTTAACTCATTCTCTCTTACACATTATTGTATTTTTAAAGATTGTTCTAATTTATTTTTGGAACATTACGAAAAATTTCGTTAATGAACACAGTAATAAAAATCCATCACAAAATAGGGAATCAGCACAAATTACGAACTACAAGTGTACATAAACACTTGGCACTTTTTGCAGAAATTGTCATAAAGAAAATTAACATAATATTATTAAAAGCTTTATAATCCTTTTTAATTTTTTCATCAAATTTGAAATTTCTTAAGTTCTAAAGTTCTCTTCAATTTATTATTTAAAAAAAAAAAAATAAAATGGGCAACCAGAAAAAGAAATTTGTCAAATAGTGTTTTTTTTTATTATACACAGTCGTGCGAAATAATTCGCCTTGTATACGGATAATATTATTATCCTTTTTTTTGCTATATGTTATTTCGTTTGTACAAAATTGAATCACCAAAGGATGATTGACACGACGAATCATGT
This sequence comes from Apis mellifera, assembly GCF_003254395.2. Taxonomy (NCBI): domain Eukaryota; kingdom Metazoa; phylum Arthropoda; class Insecta; order Hymenoptera; family Apidae; genus Apis; species Apis mellifera. The sequence continues at coordinate 8,091,831 of NC_037651.1, forward strand.
GAATAAAATAGTTTTTTTTTTTTACTAAAGATCGAACTTATTAATTAAAGTACTTTTGAATCGTGTGATCCATCCTTGGTGTCTCATGTATACAAGTGTCAGGGCAGGAATATAATAACAGTCAGCGATATACAAAAATGCGATCGGTCATTTAAAAAAATTGAGCTAATCTTAAAATTACACTTATGTTACTTTAGGACACGAATAGAGAAATCGATCACCATGTGTGCCAGCCTAGATTTCGTCAAACGCAATAAACACAACGGTGAAAACAAAAAATGAAAAATAAGAGAACGAAGACAATTCTTTTACATTTTCACTTTTCGATAATTAAAAATATCGTTTAACATCATGACAAATATCTATGCTAACAGAGCGACATCCGGTCGATCTTTACTATTCTTTTAAACAGTGATTAGTTTCTAATTTATTCTTGTTTTTAATCATACGACCAAAGCATAATAATATAGTCATTTAGTAAATTCTCTTCTCTAATTTATCGGAAAGTTTCTGTTCATATAACCGGTTAACAACGATATTATTTCAAACGAAAGTTTGAAACTCCATTTTTGAGGTCTTCATTTCTTTAGTCTTATTTCCTCTTGCATAAATTATGCATAGCTTACCGACAAGCGAATTCGCATGAGTCGGATGAAACATATGAAACAGTTTCCAGAAGGGAACTAGTTGTTTACAAAGTTCTCTTTTTAAAATACTAAAGAAAACTTAAATCTATCACCCATGATTCATCGTGATAAATAAATTAATTACACACAATCTAACGTTTTACACCTTGGTATTTCGACCGTACTCCAAAATTTGTTTATGATAAAAAAGGAGATACCTGAAAAGGAAAGGTTTTTTCACTGGATCCTTGGTAATGATACTGATGGCATTGTGATCAATGCCATAAACTCACCCTTCGCTAGTCAAGACGTCTTTTAATCTTGCTCTTGTAATTAAATGATCGTCACATTTAAACCATTGATCTCTTTGCTGCCGTATAAAGGCAGTGTAGTGTCCAGTCTCCAAAGAACCTTCGTGATTTATTACCGCAAATAGAGAATATCTATTGTCGCTGAATGCCATGTCTTCTCCATTCTTTGGTAGTCCATCTATCATTGCACTGTTATTGTTACCATTTCGTCTATGAGACATAAATGGAGTCATGTCTAATTGTTCTGGAAACGATATGAACGTAGAAATCTTCTTATCCTGTATACTAGAATGCTCAAATCGTTTTAAGTGAAAGCTGGCCACAATAGGTAGTTGCTTCATTGTCAATTGCTTAGTGCTTTCTTGATACGTCTGACAATTACTACATTTTATTTTTGCGCTAGATCCTAAATGCTCTGCACGAGTGAACCTTTCCAAACAATCTAATAACGAGGTAGGAGGACCAGAACTATCGGAACCTGATGCACTAGCTGCTGGACCCAAATCCAAAGATATATCCCAAAATGGATCTATCGTCGTAGATACTCCACTAAAAAATTATTTATATATATATATATGTATACATCAATATTTTTTATAAAATAAATCATAATATATTATATTGTGCATTTCGATCATACTTGCATGCTTGACAAACTACATCACTTTGAAGTCCACCAGTAAAGATTTGATCAATGATACAATTACAGTGATGTGGATTATCTTTTATTAAGATTGGCGCTGCTTCACAATGTCTATGCAGAACATCGAGTGTAGCAATAAAGAATTCATGAGCATCCTGTTGTTCATAACCTGCTAAATGTCTTGCATGTGTCCAGATTAAATGGAGAAGTTTGTGAAGCGTCAGAGGCGCTTTGCTACCAGAATAAAATTCCTGAAAAAGATGAGACACTTCACAGACCAGGCAGCGTGTTGGCTGTGGGCAGTGATGACGATCAGCAAGGAAATAATCTCTTAATAGCGGCGTGTGTATGAGTGCCTGTACAATGCAGTTCATGAAACATGTACTACCAAGATTTATAAGTCCTCTTAAACCTATAAATATATAGATTAACATATGTTAAATTTTTATTCACAATATAAGTTATATTTCATATATATTTTTATATGTCTTACCTATGGTAGAATTTTCGACCACACGTCTTCTGCGTGGATGTTTTCTTAATAATTCTGCCTCTATTTGTGTTGGTTCCCATGCTCTGTAAAATTCTCCAAAACTCAATGATTTTGCAGACTCACTCCATTGTGCTTTAGCAACTCCTAATAGCTCTCTATCATATACATAATCTCCACATTGGAAGCACAAAATATTTCCATAACAAAGATCAACAGCTACAATATAAAGTACATATTATAAAAATGTATTTTTTTTAAAATATATTACTTAATTCAATTCATATAACATACAATCTATTAACAATTACCTAAAAAATGCTTTTTTGTCTTTGCATGTTCTTGTATATGACCTTTTACATAGCAGCCAAAGAATATACAATGAAGACAAGAATGTAAGCGATCTTTATATGTCTTACATGTATGACATAAACAACTAACAGCCTAAAAATATAGAAATCATATATTTATTGCATCATATAAAAAAGATAAAAAATTGTATAAAACAAAAATATTCAAACAGATTAGATAAAAGAATTATTCGAGAAAGCTAGTTATCATGTATATTTATTTTATATAAAAAATAATAAAAAATTATCATAATTAAATTATACATAGCCAGATGCAAATATTTACTGATCCAACGGTACTAGAATCATAAATCTATAATACCGTTACTTTACGTGAGTTATAAATCTGGCAAAACTTTATACCGACAGAGTAATTGTATACGGCGGCCATTTTTAAATTCATTTTCGCAGATAAATCGTTCATGAAAATAACAATATATATTCAGATAAATCATTATCAATAAATCATCAAAAATATCATTTATATTTGTTATCATCGAAATTTATCGCAATTCATTTCATTTAATTTTTCTAATATATCATTTTTTCAAAAATTACTTTATAAAAACGATGTTTTTCAATCGAGTTACTTCGCATCATAGAAATATCTCAAAGATGATATGAATGTTTGAAGAAGAAGAATGGAAAAATATGATTTTGTTTAATCATTGATTAATAAAATAAGCATTAAATTTTGTAATACTTTCAAAATACTACTATTATATTAAACAAAATACAAAAAAAATTATACACATAAATACAATAATAAAATATTAAATTCGTTGTTAACATATCATGTCTGTACGCAAAATTAAATACGCGAAAAGATAAAAGTCATTGCTTTTAAAATACAGTAAACAATACATATATGCGCATTTACAGATGTAGTTGTCATTCTGGCTAGAATTTGCATAGCCCATGACTTAAGATCGCGAATAGCATTACGAACGACAAAGAAAGAGAATGATTTCGTGACTTAAGAAATTGCGAAAATTTTTGGCAATTTCTTATTTTTTCATATTGCTTATTTTATTATTAATTAAACGAATATAATACGTAAACTAAGATTATATAATAGAAAATGAAAAATAAATAAAATAGTATGATGTAGAAAGCAGAAGTGAAAATGAAAGAAAGAGAGAGACAAAGACAGAACCTTGACCACGAATCACGTAAGAAAAAGATAGTCACACCTTTCTTATGCGTGCTTCGGTCGACGTGCTGGTCACAAAATAGGAGTGTATCACTTTGTACGGCTGGATACCCTTGGCTGCTTTGAAATTATTCAAGTGTATGCAGCCATGGTCGCTCATCTCAGGTTGGCGTGAGCGACGCTGCCGTGTCTCCTTCTCTTCACCCTGATAGTAACTGTGCACAAACTTTGATGCTCGCCGGTCTTCTTCAAAGCTAACCACCGGGACGATGACCACGTCGAACAAAGATCTAACCACCGACACGACGCAGACAATAGATCGCCGACGACGGGCACGACTACGTGGAGCAGTTGCTTGACGGCGGCAGCAGCAGCGACGACGACGATGAAGACGACGGAGGCTACTCTGTGCGGGGCGTAGCACGCTGGCCTTGGTAGGAGCGCGCGTGTCGTTGACATGGAAAACCGCGTGAGCCTTGGAAAAAAAGAGCGCAAGGGTTGCCCGTGCAGTATCGTAGTCAGTCGATCGCTGTCACACCGATCTGTCCCTCGATGGTTAAGGACAGACAGTTGAGGGGACGAGAGGAGAGGCAAGAGGATTAAGCACAAACGCGCAACCGATTAAAGAAATAAATTTGATATTTCTTTTCGTAGCAAAAATAGGTAAATCACTAATGTTTGAACGCTTTAAGTTTTTCTAGGGAAAAACACCACCTTAATTTTTACAAGTTTCCGTACCCACGTTTTTGACACACGGGTGCTCACAGACACCAACCGGTCACTGCAAGCGCCGCCGGTACAAGCCAGCCCCTCTTTACCCCCACCATCAATTGTAGAACGTTTTCAGGGACGACATTTTTAAGGTGCTAAAAGCTTTTTAATTTTTAATTTTTATTTCATTTTTCATCTTTAAATGAAATTATATAAAATACAATGTATTATAGATGCTTGATAATTATTAAATTGAGAATATATCAATGAAGTTTAACGAGATTTCATAATATTGCTTAATTTTATAAAGTGTTTTATGATTGGTGGATTATATATGATTTCGAGAATCGAAATTTGGAATAATTGGATATCGAAACAATAGATTTCTACCAATAAAATTATTTACTTTTATATAGCAACTTTCGATTGGTTATCAAGATTTATCCTTTTGAATTTTACGATTTAAAATCATCCATCTTTTTAAACGATCATTTTCGTTATGTGCTTCATAAAGTAAAAAACTGATTTAGAGAAGATTTTATTGAGAAATAATAAAAGAAGACAAAATGCAAGTAAGTCAATATAATATATTTATTATCGTATCATTAAATTGTGTTAATAAATATATATGCAAATAATTTAAAATAGTATTAATGATAGTAAAATAGAATTCTATTTTTCATCATTCTTAATAAAAAAGATTTTAAAAATTTAATAGTTTATAAAAAAAGTTATTTTATTTTGATATATTTTTTATAATTTAATATTTCTATATAGAGTGCAAAAAATTATTCTAAATTTCCTATTTTTATAGGACTGTAAAATTGCATACGTTCCTGAAGTGTCCGTTTTCCTAACCCCTCTTACCCCAAAGTAACAGCTGCGCACAGTATAAGTACATACATCCCTTTGAAATCACATTCCCAGTAGCTTGCAAAAGACCATTAACTGATAATTCCTTCGTAGCGTGACACATTCAGATTTAATGCTATTTTACAGTTTTATTGTCTATCAATGATGCTATATGAATCGGATTAAATTTTAATCAAATCTTAGTTTTCTAACCTCAAAAATCATAATCAATAATTTATTTTTTTTTTTTTTCAGAAAATATATTTTTTTTTTTTTATTAAAATATTTTATAGATTTTTTTTATAAAAGATTTTTTATAAAAAAAATAATTCTTATAAATATATTATTAAATTAATATTTTAATTATTAAAAAAAAACAATTTTTAAAAAATTAAATATTATAAAAAAAGATTCAATATTATTTTTATAAATTAATTTTTTTTGCATGTTCTTAAAAATTTTTTTTATTTTGATTTCACATCTACTTTTATCGATTGTACCAAATTAAATAAAACTGGATACTCAGCGTCATCTATCTTGATACTTGGAAAACATTTAGTGTTCGCTCAAGAAAAAGAATTAAAGTTTAACATTATTTCATGTTTTTAACGAATAAAAAATATATATATATATATTTCATTTCTATATCAGATAAAAATTAAATTAGTAGATAAAATAATATTACATGTAATATAACATGATTTATATATTGAAAAATTTATACATTATAATTTCATTAATAATTTTTTATTTTTAATATCAAATAGTTCTTTAATAATTTTATACAATGCTTCGTCTTGAATTAACTTATTAATTAATTAAGTTATTTAATCAAAACTCAACTTCTATTAAAAATAAAATTTATAAACATTATTAAAAGAAGAATTAACAAACATATAATGAAATGTTTATCAATGAAATTACATAATGTAGAATTAATCTTTCGCATGATAATTGAATAAAAAATGCAAAAATAAGATCTATCTCTTTATTAAAACATAATTTACATAACACTAAACATACACAATAATTACACTCTTCTAATACACAAATTAAAATAATTTTGATATGAGAAGCGGTATATTTTTTATATACTACATATTGTACAGAGTGTTCCATAAAAAACAATTGATTTTACGTAAAAAATCAAATTCATTTTCACTGTACATATTTTTCACGAGATTTTGTGACTTGAATTAATTATTGTTCTCATTCACAAAAATAGCATTTTCTGCTATAAATTACACGCATTTTATGCATTTTTTTCAAAAACAAAAATTTGCTAAAATTAATTTTATTTTGCATTTACTATTTTGTTTTCAAGAATTAATATTTGTATCATTTATTAAAGAACACTCTACAATTAACTACTACAGAAAATATATTAATTTTCATGGTATTTCTGTTCGATTCCGTTTCGTTTCATAAAGATCAATATAATCTGAATATTATTATGAATAAGATCGTATCAATTGTATTATCTAATGTGAAATTCAAATTTATAGATTTAAATGTGATTTAATGAAGTAAACAGGAAATAATTTTACAATCATATAAAATGTTCCAACCTGAAAGTTAGCTGTAATCGAATTCAACTGAGCGAGACTCTCAACGAAACGAAACGAAATCTCAACCAGCCTCTCATAATAGAAAGCACTTACAAATCTACTGTTACGATAGAATACTTTGCCGAGTATTGTCGACGCTCATTTTTATTGTCAAAAAGCACCATAAAGGCTGCTCTTGACTAGAATATTAAAAGATTGGTCGACTATTAAAACCTTAATAATTATTAACAGATATTTTATAATAATTTGCAATATTATTTTAATTTTCTTAAATGTCAATTATTTGTTTAAAAAACAAAATCATGATAAGTGTATAGCCCTGTCAAATATATTTTATAAACTTAGATTTTCAAACAAACAATGTTTGTTTGAATTCCTTGATCATTTGATCAAATATACAATCATTCTTAAGTTTTCAATATTCGTTTCAGTCGCTTAAAATCGTCTAATTCAATTTGACGATTTAATTATAACACATATAAAGGGAATGTATAATCGACACGATATAATGCATGATAATTTAATTTTAATTAAATTTTCGACTGGTCTTCTTGAATTTTTCAATTAGCACTTAATTAACCGCGATGAGGAAATAGAAATTTATATTTAATAATTTCTTTTCATAGTATTAGATTGGAAAGAAAGTTCTTGCGGTTTTTAACTATTAAATTCAAATGCACATATCTCGGCTCAAACAAAACTTTATTAATCAAAATAAAGACCATTGCAATCAATGAACTTTTGGCAAACGAGAAACAAGTTTTGTTATTCCGGTTGAATAAAATTCTGAAATCTTGGAGGCGACAAACTCGTTTCAGTATTTCTCTGGGATTTGAAGCATTTCTTGCGTTCATTGTCTTCAAGTTTCTCAAGTAACTATTTCGAAATTTTTTAAATCACCATTATGCAACATTCGTTAGTAGTCCTAGGACCAAACTCGTTGATATCCCGGTAGTTTTCCAATCTAGTTTGAATAGGAAAATTGTTCGAATCTGCTTCTTGTTATGTTTTCAACATCCTAAGAAATCAGAAAAATTAATTTGAAAATAAACTTAAAATCACATTTTTCACAAAGCGAAAAATATCTTTAAAATTATATATAAAGTCAATGTAATTTAACATCAACTTAATCGAAAATAAAGCATTTAAAATCAAAATAACAAAAAGAAGAACTTTCTTTCCAACCTAATAACATCATTTGTTGTAAGCGCAAATGAATATTGAAACTCATTTTGAAGGCTACACACTCATTTTTTTTTTTTTTTACATTGAATTTATAACTCATTCTAAAGATACATTCAAATATTTTTTTTTTTATTACTTTCAACCTCTCTTTTACAAAATTAAATTTAGAAAACATAAATATTACTCGTACCGATATCACACAAAAATTTTCCAAATAATCTCAGATTTTTTTTTTCTCTTTGTTTCAGAAAAAATAATATTATATAATAATCAATAATGAAATTGGATTATGAAAAAATAAATATGTTCGAAACAAAAGAGCTAAAAGTAACAGGTAGTTTCCGATGATTCGCAGATTGAAGCGATTAATTTCAGGTGCAATGAATGTTCTCGGCACAGTTTTGTAATCTTCAGAGCCTCTCCCTAGCGTTCGTTGACTTGTGGTTCAGGGCTAAGTCCTGGCTTCGTTTGTGACGCGTAATAATGTGCGTGCGGCTTACTTTGCTGCAAAACTGGGACGCTGCGTGCTGAAAGAAGAGACAATTGTGGGAAGAGAGGTTGAAAGCGAGATTACCACGATGCTCTGTTGTTGAACATCTTTATACGTAGTTTCTTTTTTTCGAACAATCATTGGACTTGGAATTGATGGAACTTTCTGATAGGTTGCATGTTTTCTTTTTCAATTAACAAATGCGCATGAAAATGCAGATTCTAATCACGTACTGTGCTATATGAAAGATTCATTTCACACTGGCGCTGTACGTGTTTAATAGCCTGCCTTTAAACGTGATAGCTCTACGCTACTGAACAAAAGTTTGAGAGTCATCCTCTTGATAATATATTATTTTGTGAAAATTCAAGAAATTTTGATTAAAATTTTATAGAGTTTATAAATAGAATAATGTTTAAATATTACATATAATATTAATATTAAATATAAGTATACATTGTTTATATTTATTTTTATATTTTTTTAGTTTTATACTTAAAATATAACAATGAAGATGATGGTTCGAAATTCGTGATCAGTACAGTAAGTAGTATTTACACGATTCGACAATTCTGTTTTATCAATGTTTGTTGACTTATATTATAGATAAAGATATGCACGATATTTCTATACAAAAAATCGACGTGAATTTCCAAAGATGTTAAGACCGAAGGCATGAAAAGAATTAATAATTGCAAGCAATAAATTGTGGAAAATTGCGTATACCAATGATTTCAGACAAACGATTATTTTTCAACGTAGTATACAGCTTCAATTCATCGTCGCAAATAAGGCCATATGTATTAAAGCTATTCGTACGTGTTACATGTATAATGTACACACTGATTATACATCAAACATACATATATGTATATATATATATATATATATATATATATGTATAAGTATATATATATATATTATATACATATAATATATACGTATTTATTGTTCGAGACTAAGGTACTATAAATTCATTATTCTTTCTCCTTCTTTTTTTCCCTCTTCAGTTAACTTAAAAAAAGGGAACGAACGAAACGATAAATACATATTTTGTATTCACATAAGACCGTACAAGATTTATTGTACGTAATTTTTGTTCCAAATAGAATGATTATGTCATAGTTTAAATAACAAATATATATATATATATGTATAATTAATAATAATTATTATCGTATCTTAAACTAATAGAGTGATAATAAATGACTATTTTCTCAGAAATGAATCCTCTGGAATCCATATATGTCATCTAATATATGACACGATAAAATAATATGATAAAAGCTTGTATTCTCATATATTGGCTGAAGTAATTAAAGGATCAAAATAATTAAAATTTCTCTCCTTAAGAATAAATTTATACGTATATTCTGATTACTTCAAGCAATATAGATTATTAACTGTTTATTTCAAAAATTAGAAACTATTCTCTATTGTTTCAATAGGAATTTATAAGTAACGCGTGCCGTATTAAAAATCACAATGGCTTTGAGACAAATGAAAAGTCAAGGAATGGAATGTTGCCGGTATCGCGTTACAGAGGATCAATTTCTCCAGGTAATAAAATCAATGTCATTCATTATCGTTGCCTTCTATTTGTTCCCGAGTTGTCGTTTCTGTCTTTTGATACCATAAAATTTATGCTCGTTAACATTTCGTTTTCTTTTTTTTTTTTCCAAGCCATTTTGACAAACTTCCAAATGAGCAGAATTTTCATTGATAATCAACTTTCATCGCGTTCTTAATAAATATCTTCTTTTCAATCTCATACATGTATCCTAGAAGCACAATTTTTATTTAATTTCTCTTGCAAAGTCATGCAATCGGACTGCAAGCGTTTTAATTTGATTGACAGATTTAATATTCGTCATTGACAATGTTAAGGGTCAATTAAATATGAATTATGATGGCATTACAGCGAAAATTTCTGTGTAAAAAATATAATTTTTTTTATTACGATATAACGTTCAGCAATTCAATTAAGTGATCTTATTGAACGCGAACAAAAAAATGAATATTTATGAAATTACCAATATATATAATATATTTACAATAAAACTATTTTCATTCCAAAGTATTAGATTTCTCTAATTAATATTTTTTTTTTCTCTGTATAAGAAACATTACTATTGTAAAACTTTATTTGATTTTGAAAAATCTAACAAAATATTTTTTTCCTTTTCTTTTTTATCATCAATAATATTGTTATAGAATGTATGAAAATAAGAATCGAGCCATTGTTGAGATTGTAAAGAAAAATAGATACATTACTGTTCACAATAAAGACCATGTAGAAATACTTATTCGTAATAATAGCGATGAACTGCAGGAGATCAATTTTGCTCTCGGTCCATTTCGATGAAAATCTTGAACACAGCAATTGCGATTGTGAAAATGACATTGAACAAAGATGCTTTTGCTTCTCGAGAAATTTATTATTTTACTATTTTACTTCAAATTGTTACTCGATGATAATCTTGATCGAATTACTCTTTGGCAGGATTTTTCATCTTTGTTTGAACATCATAGATCTACAAACTTTTTTATATAATAACATGTGAATTAAAATTTTTATTGCAATCGAAATTAATTAACCATTCAAGATCATTTCTTTTATCGTGAAAATTATATTAATAAAAGTTTAACAATTTTCCTGGAATAGTGTAGTATCATATTATTATAAAAATAATATTTATGGAATTAAAGTGGAAATATGGTAAAGAAATAGAAAAATTAATAATTAGTGATCTCAAATGATCAAGTAATTTTACTTGGTTTCTTTTCTCACCATTTCATATCACAATCATGTACACGTTTACAATTTATAAATGTACTATAAATGTTCAAGGCCAGCAAAATTTGGACGGTTCATCGTATTACCTGTAATTTTGCATTTCGAAAAAGATAAAATGTCTTTAATATGTCCGAGCATATCCGAAGAAAGAAAAGAGAACAAGGGAACAAAAGAGAAAGAAAAATTACTGCACGACGAAAGCCAACAGAATGGTTAATCCGGTAGTAACGGCGAGACTAATCCTGTTTGCAGCTGAAGTGGGAATCTCCGGCTGTTCCGGCGCGGTTCCGTCCTCCAAATATTGGTAACTTTTAACTCCAGTTTCTGATCTGACTACTCGATAATTTGGTATGCTAACGTTGACCCGATTCTCCAATATATTTTGCAAAGAATTGGTAACGCAATAAAAGTTACCATCCTCGTCGAACGCAAATGTATCTGGCCATTGCATCCTTTCATGATCTCTCGAGATCACTCTCTGGCCAGTAGTGAACGAGATGGACTGTTTAGTATCCCACATAGCTACAGCATCGTCGGCCAACAGCCCAAAGTATAACACTCCTTTGGCTGACATCATCATCCCATCAGTTTGAGAATTTTTTCTTCCTAGTTCTTTAACGTAACTGTCCACATTGCTTGCATTGTTCTTCAGCACTGAAGTTGGTATAGAATAAAGATGGAAAGAGGATAATGGTGAGTAATATATTTGTCTGTCGTTACTGCTTGCAGGAGACAAAGCAATCCCATCGACAGGTACAGGTATATTGATGGGAGTTTTGGAAATCATGAATTTAATTGCTTCGTGTTTAGCTTTCATAGAATCGTGTCTAACTTTCCACGAGGTATTGTTCCTCAAAGAATAAACAATTATACCAGGATCGTTGCGATCACTGTCTGTAATATATGCCATACCACCGTCCTCGTGATCCAAGACAATATCATTTAAATGTGCTGTGCCATGACGAGCTACGTTCGCAGGGAATTCGTAAATTCGTAAAACCTCACCGTTCTTCTCGAGATCCAGGATTACTAATCTCGGCGGACAAGTGGTCTTTACTTCTAAAGAAAGAGGTGACATCTTGCCAGAATCTAGTACCCACATACGCCCTATGGGATCGATCTCCATACTTTGGACCATCTGAAACGCACTACAGTCTCCAATTTTCTGCATCTCCCAACTGGGGAAAGCTTCCAGTTTAGGAGCGGTAATATGATTCACCGGTTTAGCAGAAGTGACTCCGAGAGTTACAGGTACTCCATCTTTCCATCTTGGTATCGTCAAGTACATTTTACCCTTCCAAAATTTAATACCTGCTATGAAATTATTGGCTGGAACGTAATCATTGTGGCTGATCGCATACTCTTTATTCTCTTCCGATGGCCACATTACGTCGATCGTGTTCCATTGAAAGACTACCCGGAATGGTTCGTGACACTTTGCCACTGCGACGAGAGTGACTAAGAGTACAACAATCTTCATTTTCTACACTGTATTTCCGCCACTGTATACGTATTCCTTTAACACGATGTCTTAACTCACTGTTCTTAGCCTGATCACGTGGCAGGAAGAGGCGAAGACTTAACAACGATCCAGTTGAAAACTGATATCCGGAATAAGAGTGTTCGTAAGCCCGGTAAATGTCGCCAGGGAGAGGAAGAAAGTTCTATTCTCGAGTCGACCGGCGTAACGAATATTTCGCACGTGCCAACTGTGTTGGCTGGTCTGTTTTTGTCAAGTTAACCGATCAACACTATCCACTAACCATCCATTCACCTTGAGGTGATCCCAACAAGCCTATTACGCGGAGACGATCGCGGTTTGACTGACGAAGACGCGGAGCGTCGCTTAGAGAGGCGTCGTCTCCCCACCAGACGACGTGTATTAACACACTATGATCATGTGTGCAAGTGTACACGCTATACGTGTGATCGTATGTGGATGCATTTGGATATTGTATGTGCAACAGGAACAAGGTATCCCCACTATTTAATTTCCAAGCGAAACGTAGCTTTATTATTTAACCGATGATGCATCATGGAAATATAAATTAACATTGTTATTTGAAATTATATTCTTCATTGTCGATGAACGATATTCGCTTCGTTTAATTTTATTTACTTTCCAACTTTGATCAAAACGATTTAGCGAATTTTATATAGTTATAAACTATTCTTGTATTCGTTTTTAGAGAATTTTTTTTTACACTATTTTCTTTTTATTCTAGAATATTGAATTATATCTTTGTTAAAAAAAAAAGGTGATTATTGATTCAAAAATTTATGAAATTTAGAAATATGTAAAAGTAATATTGCAATAGTATTCCATGGGTAAACTAGAAAAGTTTTACTTACTTTTTATAAATCTCTTGAAAATATTATCACGTTCATAATCATTTGTTTCCTTTGTTTCATTTTTCATTATGATTTATTGTAAAAAAGATGACTAAATTAGCAGTGATTCTCGATTAATTTTCAACTGGTGATTAGATTAATATTCTTCTTAGAATTCTATTTTTTTTTTCTGCGTATGTTCATTGTTAGGTTAAACGAAAGACGGTTGACTGAAATGGTACTGAGACCGGTGTTGTAAGGCCGGATCCATTTGAAAGGGAAACGTTGAAAAGGGTGAGCTTAGAAAAGACTGTTGTGTTACGTTTTATATTGCCTAAGATGATCCCGAAAAATCGATTCAACAGTCGCTTCTTCGTACTTCTCCCTTGGACAATTACGTTATTCAGAATTTCGTTGAATTCGTTTTCTTTCTTGATAAAGAAACATGATCGAAAGGCAACGCTATCGTAGAACATTCATTATAAAGAAATGTTTATGTGTAGAGATTAGTAATAGGAGAAATTTGCACTTCAATTACAATGAATATATTTTAAAAACCATATTGTCCACTTTAGAAAAAGTGTCAGCCAATAATAGTTTTAATTATAATGTTAATTATATTATATCAATATCGTTATATTATATTATATCATTCCAATGCTGATTCTTATTATACACTTTCATATTATACACTCTGCATATATCCAAAATAATATTCCCATCTAATTGTTTAAAAAAAATTTCTTTTCTTTACATTTAATTTATTTTTTAAAACTTTTCATTTAATTTTAGGACAGATTTACATCTTTCCTATTACTTTTTATCATCTTTCCAACAGATTTAGTTATATTTGCTTGAATAGATTTGAATACAATTTCATGAATGCAATTACAATGATTTTAAAAAATATTGTTGTGATTCTTGATGCAACAAGAATTTTCTTAAAATAAATAATCTTTTAATGATTGATATTTGAATATTACATTCGAATTTGCGAATTAACCAATAGATGTCATATTTTTAAAAAGGGAAATATAATATTCTGATAGTTATCCAGATATTTATAAAAATTTTCGTAGAAAAACAAAAAAATAAAAATTGTCTGCCATTGCCAATATACGATTTATAATTAAATAAGAAATCTTGAAAACTATGTAATAAAACTAGCTGTAATAATGATCCATAGAAGAGATGAACATTGATTGGTAAACGGATGAGCATAGTTATTGACTCATGATCGTGTGACATGTAACGTAATGTTATAACAGTAATGAAGAACGTGTATATTGGTAGTATATCTATAATAGTGTTGACTATTTTCATATCATAGTCATCAAAGATTCTTCCAAACGTCCATAGAATCATTCTTATTCATTGTTTTGATCCATTATAGAGTTTTAAGATGCTCACCACGTTTCTTCAATTATATAATATAATACATATATACATATATTCTTTCCAATCCATCAGAGTGATCATTAGAGGATTGCTATCAATCAATCGTTGTCCATAAGAAATATTTCACAATCATAGAATTGTATTATTATATCGATTCAAGATCGCATATGCCTTCCTATATATTCGTAATATATCTATATTCCAACCATTTTCAATCATTTTCCTCATGTTCCAATGTCACGAATATTTTTATTAAAATATATCTTAATCTTATTTATTAAAATATATCTTATAATCTTATTTGAATTATATTTTAGATTAAATTATGTTTTTATTCATCAGGTAATCATATAAAATAAATCATATATCTTTCACGAGTTACTAACAGACTATATAGATATTAAGTATTTTCTGCAACAATGATCATGCCTAGTGATCTAGCAGTTTATTTCATTGTCTATCCCAGCCAAAATTATCCGTAATTATTTGGCGTGAACATTTTAGTGAATCTGAATCTGAATTTTTGAAAATTCTTCCTCTATATTTCCTCTATATATTTAAAACTAAAAATATTTTCTAAGTATTATGTAATTACATTTGTTTTTTATTTCATGTTTCAAATTAACATAGTCCCATTTACTTGTTAGTATCTTTTGTTAAGTTGATAAGATTATTTTCATTTCATCAAGTATCCTAATTTATAAATTCTTTAATATTATAATTAAATTAATCATAATCTTCTTTATGTTAATGAGGAAGTAATGTAGAAGTGATGGCCAAAAAGAAAAATATAATCATAAGTAATCAAATGTGTTTCAACTGTTAGCACACCACATTAACATGCAAAGAACTAGACTAACAGAAAGGTTAGAATTACAGATTTATGCTAATTGATTGCTTATTAATATTATCGAAACGATTTAGTCACAGTTGGCTAGCAGATACTACGCCATTTCTAGCGCTTAGAAGTATTAAACGGACGTGCAAGAATGTTACTTTAATTGACGCTACTTTAATCCCACTTCGAATATTACGATTGAATTTGTTTGTTAGCCTAATTACAATGCGTTTGTATTTTATCTATTATCTAACGGTTTTCTCAATAAGTAAAATGAAACGTTGCCATTATGAATTTAAACTCGATTAAATGTTCTCTTTATTTTTTTCAGACTGAAATTTTTCCATTTTTACTGATTCAGCGAATGATTAACACATTACGAAATAATAATTGTTCACCGAGATACCTAAAGAATGCGAATAAGAAGTAGAAACTTGCTAAGAATCATCGTTATTTTCCAACGTGTTTCCCAACGTCTGTCTTCTTTTTAGAGTAAATATTGTATCTCGGTAGCCTTCGCGACGTAAAAACCACAAGTCTTTTGTAAATTCTGCAAGCAATTCTAAATTTTAAAGTATGTATTCGTGAATTTGACGCGTGAACCTTTCACCACAACAATCATTATATAACATCTATAATTATCAGTGAATTTCCATATAAAATAATATAAATATTGGTTTATGTAAATGATATAAATCATCATATTAACAATTTTTAATTAATACTTTTAATTAATACTTGTTGGTTGATCATTTGCTTACAATAACAGTTTAAATAATTTATTTATTCTTGAAGTTGATAATTAATCTTACAAACAAGAATTAAAATCTAATGTATTATTTTATTAACTTTTTTTTCTTTGCAATTTTTATATCTTAAGGTTACTTTTAATAAATCAAATAATAAAAATTTTCTGGAAAATCAATATTAATGATGAAACTGATTAATAAACTTGATTATTATATAATTGCAAAACTATTGCAAATTGGCATGAATAAATATACATACCTACATCACAGCGAATGTTTGTAGGCTTGAAAATCAACGGCCTTGTCGTGCTTTTATGTCGACGTAGTTTCACATCCTCTGTGAAACATCAGTTTCATTCGCGACTGAAAATTCATGTCATGGCCCATTTTTTTCCTTCACTTTCATTGACGTTATCTGGACAAATTCGGTTTTGATTTTCCATTGAATTATATTGTGACAATATAACACGTGATTCGTTAATTCCTTTTATTCTTTGTTCATTTCCTCTTTACTCATCTCTTTGATAATTCCAGACACGAAGTATTCACGGTCACAATCAACCTTCGTCGAAAGAGTTTTCACTTCGAATTGCATCAATAGAACAATGTCTTTCCTTGAATGTAAGAAGAAAATATGATGGAAAAATCAAATACGTTTTAATCAAGTTTACTAAAAAAAGCGGTTATATAACGTGCTTGAAATAAACTTACATCAAACTGCAACACTGTGAATTGCATAAATAGTATAGATGACTAATGTGGAATCATATTTATGAACAGAAGAAGATGAATCGCTCGATAGAGATAAATTTTGCTGCGCATGACAAGAAATTTGTCGAATTCATCTATTGGTAATCTGTTGTTGGAATCGACAGCCTATCATTTATTTGGACATTTCTTTCCCATCGTCACCTTCATCCATTCCTCACCAAAAGACGATTCTTTTCCATTCCCAACTTCTAACTTTTGTACAAAACTAAAAGTTCAATGATCTCAAAACAATTCTCAAGACAATTCACCCTTGTGATAGCATCAAATTATGTATATATATTATATATTAAATATATATTAAATATAAATCCATAAATCTTAACAAAATTTCTCTATTAAAACTCACCAACTTGTTTCTTAAACAAAATAGAAATAAGAAAATTTCCATTTTATAATTTTTTTTATATTTTTTTATATCCATAACAAACATTCTTGCCCTTAAATGAAAAATACAAATCAACTTGTATTACATATATACATATAATAACTTTAATAATCATTTTAAATATAATTTAAATATCAGAAATAAATGTTAATAATATATATATATATAGGATAATAAAAATCTTTATCAATGTATTATCACTTATATTAAAGGTGAAAGACGATGAATAATAATTCATGAATTATCCAAATGTTGGACCTTATTCTGTCATAACTAACATGCAAGCCATAAACGGGTGAAATGGGAAGTGGTCCGGGAAATAAGTCAGGCTGATTTAACGAGCATAAATGTGCGAGTTAGCATATCGGCAAAGGCCGCGCCCTGCGCATCCGTTTCTCAATGGCCTACTAAAATCTACGCTCACTCTCTTTGTGTGTCGACGATGAAAATAACCCCATCAACGTAGGAAGAGAAGCTAGGTTTACGGATTAGAAACATGAAAAGGAAGGCAGGCTGAAAGAACGATAGTGTTGCTATCAATAAGACCAAGGAAAAGAAATTTATTCGATTGGAATCGGTTCGATCATAGAATCCCATTTTTACCGTTCCCAATCTTTCTCTAATGGATATTATACGAACTGTACAGGCATTATATTTTGCCAATAGAAATGGCAATTAGAAGAATAATGCTCGTTACGATTATATTTAATATATTTCATAAATTTTAATCAAAGGTGGGTCAGTAATTTATCATTTATCCTAATCTAAAAAAATTTAGATTTCTTATATGAAAAATTAAAATTAATTGCGTAAGTAAAATGATTATATCTCTTCATTTTGTTCATTATGTAATTGAATTAGAGGTTCCCTCTTTCATACAAACTTTCCTTTTCAGACACACCGGATTACCTTTGATTTTAAGCACTCAAAACCGTGAAATCGTTGATCATTGATTAAAGCATCGATTTGTACTGAACTGAGACTAACATGCAAAAATTGTGCTTCCGGCATTTTCAAACCACTGAGCTTTTCGTATGTGTTCCAAGTGTCGAGCAAAAACTAAAAAAGCTAGCAGATTTGTTCGAATTCGTGTCAACTTTACTTTTTCGCATCATAGATGCGTAATTTTATTAGCCTGAAAAGAATGATAAGATGACAATAACCAGGAGAACAAAGAGTGATTTTTAAATAGTGATTGTTAGTATTAGAAAATTTTAAATAATAATAAAAGTGATGTTAAGCAACTTATGAATCACATGAATTGATTGAATTAAATTTTCAAATATATGCTTCATATCATTTTTATATATATATATATTTTTAAGTATATATTTTTATTACAATTATTCTTCTATTCTAATTTTTATAATGTTGGGAAATAATAGAAATATATAATTTTTTTGATTCGTATGACCAGCGGAGGAATTTCTCTGACATTCCTGATTCTAATTCAAGTTGTGATGTCACACAGCATGAAAATTGAAGCGAAAGCTTCGCAATAATATTGTTGATGCGAATTTGACGAGATATTTATAAGGGAGAATAATGATGGCAATCATTTGATACAAAATTTTATTTGATTGTCAATTATACTTGTCAATCATTAGCTTCATGAACTATAAAGGATTTATCCAAACGAGACTAGAAGAAGAAAAAAAGTAAAAGTAGGACAGATGACGCCTTCGGGTAGAATTGTTTTCATTTACGATTCAACTTATTTCACACTCAATTAACGATTACGACTATTAACTCTCTGTATGGAAGTTTTTCATAAGCGGGTATGTTCTTCTTTAATGAATTTATATGTTAATTATATATTATATATAATTATATATTAAATGAATAATTTCTAATTTTCTTCCCAGTCTCATCTTATAAAAACTAAAATTATGTTTGAAATTTTTTTTTTTACAAGCTATATAGACATGAATTCAGTAATACTTTTTTACGCTTAAAAAGAAGTTAACTATTGAAACGTTTACATTTTTCTCGTCATATAACAAAAATACTAGTCGAGAGACTGTCTAACTAGCTGGTGATAATATGATAAATGGACACGTTAGCAAAGTTAAGCGTGTTAACTCCGATTGGATCATTACTGCTTCGAAGCTCAAAAAGAAAAGAGGTTTCGATGCTTCCAGAGATTTTCACGCTCCATCACGGAACGCAGACTGTTTAATCAAATTGAACGACGTTTCGTGGGAGATTGTGTAACGCACAGGAAATATTCAGTGAATTCTAATTTTGAGACAGCTGGATAAATGCCCAGTAAATAAATTAAAAAAATCTTCATCGATCGTTAATTTCAATTTCTTTTAATTCGATATTCTCATTCTTAAATACAACTATAGAATGTAAAACTTTCGTCAAATGGGATAAATTTTTAACTGCTGGAATAAAATAATTGGAACATATTGTTAAAGGTGAATTTTTATTGAACAATATTTCGATTTAAAACTAAGAAGAAACGAGATAAACTTGAAATCAATGTGCGTATTAACAAAATTAACGTTACTTAAAGAATTTTATTAATAGAAGATTAGAAAACTTTAATTATTCGTAAGAGATATAGAATCTAGAACATATTTTCTCGAGATCAGTAGGTCACCTATTCTAGACTAGCATGATGTCGGCCAGATGAAATCGTAGATCGCCGGTTACCATAACGACCAACGGTTCTCCCTTTATTTTTCTACCTACCCCTAACATTGTGTATAGTATTCCAACTAAATCCCCTAGTATTTCTATTCTGTACGATTACAAGCTTCTCCATTCAATACCTTCAATGTTCTATTCTTTTCGCAGAATTTTCTACCTGACCCTTGCTTCTGACAATTCATCAATAGATTTCATTTCGATTTTAAATGACAAGGAAATGTGAATTCGGTATAATAATATTTCAATCTATACGATTACATTTGCGAAGTTAAATAATTCATTTTCAAACTTCGATAATAAAGAGAATAAAAAGAAAAATAGGATAAAAAATAATTGCATGTATATATTAAATTTTGAAAAAAAAAAAAAATCGTCAGCAGCTAAAAAGCAAAAATGAAAAGAAATCGTCTCACCTTGGCTTAATACATTCTAAAGAAGGTCACATTATCATGATATAAATTTTTGCTGTAACAATCATCATTGCTATATAAGGAAATAGCATGATGCTTTTACGCAATAAGCAAACACACTAACGTGAATGTTACTTGGCAAAATAACATGTGTAAGACTATTTGCAGAAACATTTTTCTAGGAATATTATGGTCATATAGAAATACGATTTGAAGATCGAGATAGCCAAGACCTTGAAGACAAAAGTCGAGCATAGTTGTTTAAAAAAAACTATCTGTCTTACACTTGATGAAAAATCGTTTTAATTAAACGATGCTTTATATTTCTTGCGCTTCAACTTCCTTCATTTTATAATCATATAAAATCATAAAAATATAAGTATTGAATAAATTCTAATAATCTTTTCTTCCTTCTAATTGATTTGTTTTTTGAAATGGACGATGATTTAAAAACTGTTTTCATGATCTAGTGGAAAATTATAGGTTTATAGAGAATTCAGTGAATCGACAAAAAACTTTCATTTTTTTATCATAGACTGCATCAATGCACTTTGAAAATATATCTGTTAAAACAACAAATTATTAAAATTAATTACAAAATAATGGAAACTGCGTAACGACTTCGTTTCAATATAAAAAAGAATAACAATTATTTACTTGTCATATTGTACTTATGAATAGAAATTTCTCCACAGAGAAAATTTATTATTTTACTAAATATGCCCTGTCAAAGAGCACGAACAAACATATTGCATAATAGATTTTCATTTTACTAACTACAAGAAAATTGCCGCAATGAATCACGTTTTAATAAAAGGTAGAAAATCAATTCAATCTAATTTAATATATTAATAATATAAAAGAATATTGTGTAATCTATACGATCTCTTGTGATGCTAAATTCCGATTTAAATATTCAATATAACTTTTGCTAATAAAATAATTTCCAAATAAAAATTACTTATAATTCAATCGATAATATGCATATAAAAAATCTAAAATCCAAATTATTTTTAATTAATTTTAAAAAATTTAGTTTTTATTAGTATCAATAATAAAATCTTATATGATATATATAATTAAGATATCTTTCAAAATTATAAACTAATTTATATTGAGAAAATTCAAAAATAATATGTTCATATATTTTATAGGTAATAATTTTTGGAGAATATGATTAAAACATAAATAATATTAGATAATTGATGAGAAGATATTAAAGAAAATCTAATTCGCTGGAATGAAGATACACGAGAATTGTACACGAAATCGATCGATAAGCGAATTGATAAAAACCTGGAAATATATAATGGACAGACTAATAATTTTAATCATCTTTGTTATCCTCATTATTTTTAAAGATATAAAAAAATTTATTAGAAGTTATAAAATATGAAATTGTGTATATTAGAAATAATAGAAATAGTATTATAATAATAGAAATAGTATTTCAAAATCATTTTTAAATTTTCTTTAAATGACATACTGTATTTTTTTTATTTTTAATAAAATACCAAATATTTAAATAATTTTAATTATCTTTATACAATTATCTATATACATTTTGAAATCTTTTTATAAAGTAATTTATTGATAGAGAGAGATTTCTTTGTATAAGATAAAATGTATATATATATATATATATATATATTGTGATCCAAAACTCAGTTACAATCGCATAAAATATGGTTTAGGTTTGATTCAATCGCTATTCAAAAACATAGAATGTTATTAAATGCCGCTACTTTAATTTAAGATCATCCTATATCATATTATATACGAAGTTTCATATATATTGTATTTTATTTAATATTTATATATATATATATAATAATATATAATATATATATATTTTATTTAATATTTTATGCTTATAAAAAAATTTAAACGTGAAATTCAATTATTAAAACAATACATTATATTTATCAGAAAAAAATTAATTTTTTATTATATTATATCATTAATCAAAAATGAATAAAACAGTAATGAATATTTTAATATTATTATATATACGTGATAAGCTAAAAGAAATTAATATTACAAAATATTTTCAATAATTATCATATGTAAAACATATTGTACACTATACAAAAGAATAAATTTATAAGTAAATTTAATTTCCTTAATATTGAAAAGTTAATTTGTTAAACATTATTAACTGTATTAAATTGAATTTACAATTATTTATTTTTTTATTTATTATAACTTTTTAAAAAATATTTCAATTTGCAATAATTATCTCTTAATCATCAAAGTTCCTTTTTTAATTTTTAATTATTTAAAGACATTTGAATAAAATATCCATGATTTAATATCTAAAAATTTAAATATTTTTAGCAAATTTATGTTTAAATGATATATTTAATAAATAATGAAATAAACGAATACATGAATTGTATTGAATATGCTTAAATAATTAAGACAAGCGAGATCTTAGAAACAAAAAATCATTGATAAAATAATTGACCGATTCAGATTGTCAAGATATATAACATATAAAATAGTTTATTAAAAGAAATAAATAACAACATAAAAAATGTTTAAGAAAAAAATATATGTTATTTGTAACAAAATTTATGATATATAATATATAATAATACATAAATATTAAAATCTTTTATACATTTAAAAAGAAAGAAAGAACATGAAACAGAACAAAACCTTATCTTAAATTAAAATTATCGTAAATATTTTATATTTTTCTTCTATGTCAGAAGATACTTACAAGATAAAAAAATTTCGTTCCTTAGAGAAATAATAATGTAAATATATAACTAGATAATATAAACAATTTGTATCTTCTTGTAAACAATCTTGTTAAGAAAGAAGATGTATTTTTTCTAATAATTTTCTGTAAGAGAAAAAACTAGAAAGAAAATATTATTCTTAATTAATCAATTATATTTTTATTTACTAAATATAATATATTTTTGTTATATATTTTTGTTATTATAATTATATATTAATTTATGCGACAAAATAATATAAATTGATTCGTTGAATGGAAAATTTCACAGTTGATTTATGAAAATAAAATGCATATAAAAAAAAAAAGATATAGAGAATTTATTTTTATGATATAACGTTGGTTATTCTGTACCTAACCTAATGCTATTAGTACGATATTTTGCAATCAAGAAATTAGGTTAGGACTGAAAAATTATTATTGCGTTTCAGAATTTATTCGTAATTATTAACATATAGTACAATTTATTACACATAATAATACTATATCAATCAAATATTAAAATGTTGCGAATTGGTTTGAGAGTTATACGCACTGCTATAGGAAGCAGAGCTTTTGCAAATGCACCGGCTCAAGAACAAGCAATCTCAACAACTTTCAAAGTTCAAGATCCAAAAGATTTTAATAATCGTGTTAAAAATTCTAAAGTACCAGTGATCGTTGATTTTTTTGCAACGTACGTATATATTTTAATTAGCAAATGATCATTTTAAATGCATTGTGAATAATTTATCTTGTAGATGGTGCAATCCTTGTCGCATGCTTACTCCTCGTATAGAATCTGTAATTGCGGAAAAACAAGGAAAAGTTTTATTGGCAAAAGTTGATATTGATGAGAATAGTGATCTTGCATTGGATTATGAGGTTATTTTTTATTTTTAATTAAAATTACTATATATATTCTATATTTTTTATTTTAAAATAATAAAAGTCAATTTTATATATAGGTTGGATCCGTTCCAGTCCTAATTGCAATGAAAGATGGAAAGGTTTTAGATAGAATTGTTGGTCTTCAGGATGTAGATAAACTTAAACAATTTGTAGATAAGTATTCAGAATAATGTAATCTATTTTAATTGTAATTTTCTTATAAAATGACTTGTAGTTATTGGAATATTTGTATAATATTATATGGTAAAAAATGTACAATGCAATATATAAGTTTTTAATTATAACATATATCTCTTATTTTTATAGATTTCATATACATAGGAAATTGTTAAATAAATTATTTTTCATGTAATAGTCAGATAAATTTAATTATTTAAATATTTACAAAAATTTAATATATCTATTTCATTAATAAAAAAGCAATATTGAATAATATATAAAAAGAATATTTAATTTCAATAAAAATTATCAAATAATTGATAATTTTTAAATACAACTTTAGACTAATTATTCAGTAGGTAAAGCTTGTAGAAGTTTTCTTGCTCTCTGATAAACAACAGATTCCACCTTATTTTTATTTTCTTCATTTTCTTCTACTTTTCTTATAACATCCATACCTTTTTTTAAAAGTTGTTCTCTAGCCATACCTTTACATCCTTCAAAATATTCTAAAACTGTTGGGAAAATGTCATTTGGTATAGAAATTTCATCTAACAAATTCTCAATTAACCAAATTTGTCTTAACTTTTCAAATTTCCATTCGGTTCTTGCATATTTCCACTGTAAATAAAGTTATAAAAAAAATATAAAATTCTATGTTATTAAAAATATTAATTATAATTATCCTAAAAATAACATTATTGAAAAATATAAGTACTTTTGAAACATAATTAAGTCCTTTTTTCATTGCTTCTGTTTTACTGGCCATTCTTTTTTCATTCTCTTTTTTCTCGGCTTTTTCTCTTTTAATCTGTCTCTTAGAAGGTTGTTTTGGAGTTTTTACATTACATTTATGAAGTTCTTCTATGTTATTTACATCATTTATTACATGTATACTATGAACAAAAATACTTTTAATTTAATATTTAAAACAATTAAAATAATAATGTAAATATGAAATTATTTACTTTGCTTTCTTTTTTGGTGGTATTATCTTATTATTTATTTCTTCTTCATCTTGATTTTCTTTCATTTTAATAGAATTATCCTTTTCTGTTTCAATTACTTTTGTTTCTTTAATTATTTCATTATTAATATTATTAATGGTATTTGATCTTTTTCTTTTTCCCTTTTGTTTTTTATGTTTTACTGCTTGGTTATTCATTTCTTTCTTTTGATTAATATCATATTCTGAGATATCAATATTATTTGTTTCAGTTGTAATTTCTGTAAATAATGAATTAAAAATTAATGAATTTTATTTTATAAAAAATTTTGAATTAAATTTGTATCATAACCATGTAAAATTATAACATGTAAAATTATAACACAATGAAATTTAAATAAGATTTATTAATTATTTACCTTCTGATTTATTTATTTTCTTCGTTCGCTTTTGCAATTTTAAACTCTTAACCTCTAATTTTGATGTATTGTCGATCCCCATGATATTATATAAATCAATGATATGTTTTATATATGAATATAATTTTGAATTTATGATGGTGCAACATTTAATATTTATAATATATTAATATCTTTTAAAAAAAGAAAATATTAAAGATATTTATTAAAGATTAAATAATATAATATAAGAAAATGACTGCGTTCGAAACTGCGTTTAGTATCGTACTCTTATTCGTACAAAGTATTACGCAGCATAGAATAATATAAGAATATCAAAAAGAATTATAAAAATTTCAATACCTGAAATTTGTCCTTTACAAACATAAATTTAATAAAAAAAAGTAATAAATATAATATTTAATTAATAACAATTGATAGAAATAATATTTGAACTTTCTTTCTAGAAATTAAAACTGAATAATTTTTAATAGTATTTATAGAAAATGATGCGCATAAAATGGATTGAAAATATCTTAGAATTCAGGAGCAAAAGAACATTATTAGAAAAAAGGTATATTTTTAATTACATGATGTTTTTTTTTCATATATATTTTTAAATTATTGTAGAAGGTTAGAAAAAATTAAGAAATAAAAAAATTATTTTTTATCTTATTCTTTATTTTCTTTTTATTTCATTTATTTCAATGTTTATATTATTATTAACTTACATTAATTAACTTATATTTATTTTGAAATTTTAATAGAAAAATTGCTATATTATTTTAGATATATTTTTCCTCAAATATGTTCTACCTTCAGATTTAGTATCACTTCAAAGAAGAATGAAACAATTAAAAATGATGAAGTTGAAGATGATAATATGAGAAAAAGAAAGCCTATAAAATTTTCAACATCTAAAGCATCAAAATTTCTTTCTGGAAATAAAACGAAAAATGTTCCAGAATATCAAGAAACAGTTTTAGTAACATGTTTTGCTATCTTTTTACTGTATTTTTGTGTTTTGAGAGAAGAAAATGATATTGATGAAGCTATGATAAGGAATATACCACCAGAAATTTTAAGACAAATATATGGAAAATAAAAGGAATAAAGGAATGTAAAATAAATTTCTGAAATTAGAAAATAAAAATGAAATAGATTATTTATATTTCATAAATATAAAATGTATTTCCCAATTAAATAGAATTTTAAATAAATAATTAAAATTTATTCATTATAATGGATATAATAATTCACCCCATATTATATTATTTATTATTTTATTCCATTCTATAGGTGGATGATAAATAATTGTATCTGGTATGCATTTGTTCCATGTATAATTCCATGATGCTATTACTAATGTCATTATTAATATTATTGGTCTTTCAGTTCTATGTGAATATATTTTAATATTAACAGTACCTGAAACATAATCATATGATATATAAATAATTCAATAATAAATTAGTAATAAATTTACTTACTGCATGTACTATAAGAATGGAACAACCATTTAAAAAAAGCATATACAGGCATAACTTGAAGATAAAATTTCATTCTTGTTAATAAACCTCCAAAGCTAATTAATGCTAATCTTAACTATAAAATAAATTTATTAATTATTGAATTATAAATATAATAAAAATTCAAATAATTATTATATACCATTGTAAAAACTACATAATAAACCCAAGTTGTTGGCATCAGAAACAATAAAATAGTAAATAATAAAGTTCCTACAAAAAGTTGATCAGGTTGATATTGACAAGAATCAATTCTTTTTCTTAATGGATTCTTCTTTTTACCCAAAAATAATCGAAATAAAGCAGTAATGCCTTTTAATTGAATATTAAAAAGCCTAAATAAAAAATTAAGTTATTATACAAACTATATTTTTGGAATATTTATAACTTATTTTGCAATACCTTGCTGCATATACATAAATACAATATGCATGAAAACTGACAAGTGCTAGAAGATCAGCTGCTATTGCTATTTGAAACGTAATACCAAGTCTTCCAAACAGTACTAATACTTCAAATGTGAAATCCATTACAGGTTTCATAAATATTAAAAATGTCCACCACATATGTATGTGATATAAAAAAAATTTTCCAAGCATATTATTTAAAGCATGATTTAATTTTAAGCCAGCTGGTACACCCATTAACCAATTAATTAAATCTTTTAAGAAGGTTACTACTTTCTGTAAAATACTTGCATAATAAAATATTACATTTGTCATCAATTTAATATTATTTTTAGTGTAGATTTTTAATTTACCTCTGCATTATTCAAAAGTATTTGAGAAGGCGAAGTATATTCAAAGTAATATAACAATAATTGTAATATAGAGATTCCTAGCAACATATCTATTATCAGTGCAAAAACATAGTTACCAGTCTTCAATGTGAACTTTTTGTTTTTTATTATAGTAATCAACATCCATTTTGCATTTTCTAACCATCCATTAACATGTAAGCCAAGAAAAGAATATCTTAAAATTGGTAATAATTTATTGGTTATTTTATTAAGAAAAAGAATTGGATAAAAATATAAGAACATATGATATACAAATATTATTTCTTTTATATAAATATATTTTTCTTTCTTCTGTATTTCTTTTTCAACTTGTTTGTCTTGTATAATTTTCATTAACTCATAAAAGTGATCTCCATATATTGCTTTTTGAGCAAATAATTCTGTTTCTTTAAAAACTAATTGATCATATATTATAATAACTATATGATAATGTAAAATAGAAATTTTTTTATTGTTTAGAATAATACTTTTTAGAATATAATCGTAAATATTGTCTTTGGAAGATATAGGATTCAAACATATATCAAGCCAATCTAAATATTTTTTATCTATATGTTCTTGTTTCTCTTCTGTGCCAGAATAATATCCAATTATATTGGTATATTTCATTGTTTCAAAATTATTTATTTTACATACTCCAATGATATAAAATTTTTTAACTTCCGTACTATCATCATATACTACTTTACCAAACATATATCCAGCTTTTTCTTTGTAAAGTCTGTTTGGTAAAAATATTAATATACTTTTCATCATAGCATTTAACTTTTTCACTAATTATAAATTATATATTGTTCAATAAAATAAAAAAAGATACTTTTCATTAATTTACATTAACACATATATATAACACATAAAAAATTATTTGTAATTTTTTAAATTTTTATCTATATTTTATCTATATATTTTCAGTTTTTTTCATAATAGTTGAAATTAATGCTTCAAATAAATATTAAAAAATATGATAAAATATTATTTCTATTTCCTTTCTTTCAACTATATAAATATATCGATGTTATTCTTTCAAATCATGTATTGATGATATGTTGACAAGCAGTCAGCTGTTTCCGGTTTGCAAAAATACAGGTGACTCGATAGAAATCTGTGAAAATCCCGGCTAATTAATTTTAATTAAATAAGCGATAGTGGACAGACAGCATTGAAGTAAATAACGAGTGTGTGACGAAGCTTTAATGTACGGTATTTTTCTCTCTTTAATTTTATTTTCGTTTAACGGATAATGTTGAAGGAAGAGCTTGAATCAAGCACGAGAAATGGTGATAACTCGCACACGACTACACCGGACTCAGGAAGTAACGACGTGGCCAAAGAGTCGTATCAGAAGGTCGCGATAGAAGAAAGATTGGCAAGCAAAATGTTTTCATACGCTAGAAAAATCATTCGATTTTTCCTTGCGATTATCTTTACGACTCTAGCTGCTCTACATAGTTCGTAAGTTTTAGGTTATAACAACTTTTAAATATAAAATTTATCAATATTGAATACGATATTATTTTTTTATTATAACACGATTTTTTTGACATTATAACAAGTGTTCCATAATTTAAAAATACAATTTTATAAGTAAAAATAAATTGTATTTGTTTTTAAATAATAAGATATTGTATGCATCATTATTACATATATTTTATTATACAACCATTATTTTGTTGCAGTTCTCCCAAAGTATCAAAACCTCCATTAGCTAAACCATTTTTTAATCAAAGCTCAGTTGTCTTAGATTTTTATAAGGGACATTTAGGAGCTATGATAGAAAGAGTTACAGAAGCAGATTTCAGTTTTGTTATGTATTATGCTCCATGGGATGCTGAAAGTCAAACTATACGACAAGAATTTGAAATGGTTGCTCAATATTATCATTCACAGGTATTAAATACAATTAAATCTATAATTGCTTGTTAGATTATAAAATATTTTATATTAGATAATGAAATTATCTAAAATAATATATTTTTATAAATTTGTAGATTTTTTTTGCTGCCATTAATTGTTGGCATCCGAGCTCAGAATGTAGAGCTCAATATAATAAAATACAAAGTTATCCAGTATTAATGCTTTATCCTTCAAGAGATTCTGGTATAGAATATAGAGGTATACGTACATGGCCATACATGATAAAATTTCTTAATACAATTATGAATCCTATTGTTAGAGTAACAGATAAAGAACAATTAATGAATTTACGTGTTAATTATGATGTAAGTATAAATAAATAATTTATATTTTAAATTGCAGGATAAATTTTTATTTATACACAATAGAATTATTTCTTATGATTACAGGCTGTAGTAGTAGGATATTTTAATTTTACTCGATTAGATAAAACTCCAGGTTATAAAGAATTTTATAAAGCTGCTCTACGAACATTAGAAGAGGATCCTAATAGAGAATTGGTTTTTGCCATTGTTACTAATGCATTATCTAGTGAAATAGATTATAATATTTATAAATTTCCATCTGCAAATCTATTCATGTGGAGTGATTCTTTAGTAAGTAAATGAGAAAAATTTTTATATTTGTATAATGGTAAACATATTGGATACATAAAGCAAAAACATTTGCATATATAGCACAATTAAATGAGTTTGAGAATTCAAATGTGTAGAGGTATCCAGAAAATTCTGAATGGACTTCCGAAAACATATTAAATTGGATAAGCAGTTCTATTCATCAACCAGTTCTGTGGCTGCAACCTCCTGGAGTAAAAGCACTAACATTAGCACCATATTTGAGAGAAGGACCTGTACTTTTTCTCTTCACACCTCGTAATCCTTTGCATCCTGAAAATTATAATTATAATCTGGTGCGTAAAATTTCAAAGCCAATTGTGGAATTTGAAAGATATGAAATAAGAATTAAATTGATTCTCTAGATCAGAGAAATTGGACTGCAGTATTATAATTGCGCAGATAATGTCTTAGCTAAAGAGATAATTGAACGTCTTAGTTTTAAACGTCGCGTTGCTATTGCAAAACATTTGGAGCGAAATAATCAATGTGCAAAATATTTGAAAGAAATGAAAAATCAAACAAATGAATCCATCAACAATATTTCAATTCAAAAATGGATTAATGATAGTTGTTGTGTTAATGTCATAATGAATAAATGTTTTTTGTGTAAAAAGAATATATTAGATAATGCAGAAATGGAAACATCTATTTGTAAACTTACTTCTAAAAAACTTAATCATGTTTGTAAAAGTTCAGATATTTTTAAATTTTTAGTTATGCAAAATTTACAGCAAAAACGTGAAATTTGTTGTAATGAAGATCATATAACAATAAAATATGAAGAAAGATTTAAAACCAAAAGGTAGTTTTATTAAAATTTTTATTGAAATTATTTTTTGATTAATATTGATTAATATTTGATTATCATTTATTTTTGTAGTCAAAAGTACAAAATATCGGCATTTATTACAAAAGAAGAGGACATACAGTCTGCAGATGCAATAAAAGAAGCACATTTAAAATTCAATTGTAAAAGATGGATAACAGGAAACAAATATCATCAACCTATATTTCCGCGAGATAAACTTGAACATCCGAATATAAATTTAACTAAATCAGTATGTAAAACTAATAAAACATTAACACTAATTGCAATTGATAGTTTACATTATTATTATTTCGCGGAAGCTCTTGGCATAGATCTTTTAAAAAAGAAGGATAAAACTGCTATTGTTATATTAGATGTTGCTGTAAGTATTTGAATATATTTTTATATTAGATATATTATTAATTCTTAAATATATTAATTCAAAATTTTTTTTTAGCATGAAAGTCAATATGTCATGCAGGAGGATTTTAGTCGATATACACTTATACAATTTATAAATAATTATACTCAAGGTTTTTTACAACGTACATTACGTTCTAATAATTCAAGACGTTTTGTCCAAAAGTTTAAGTCCAAAGTTAATTGTAAAACAAAAGATGCACAAAATGTGTGCATACCAGAATTAACAACTGAAACTTTTCTTAATACTATTTTAGATTCAACAAAGGTAAAATTGGAAAGAAAAATACAAATTTATTATGAAGTTAAAGAATAATATTATAAATTGATTTTTCAGGATGTGGTTGTAATGTACCATTCTCCTTATTGTGCATTTTGTAGTGCAATATTTTATGTATACTTGACAGTAGCTCATTATTTACATAAAATGGATCATCTTTTATTCGTAAGGGTAGATGGTGATAATAATGATTTACCATGGGAATATAACATGAATCGATTCCCGTCTATTCTTTTCTTTCCTGCTAAAAGGTAATTATAATTGTTATAATATTCATAATTAT
The DNA here is from genome assembly GCF_003254395.2 of Apis mellifera. Classification (NCBI taxonomy): domain Eukaryota; kingdom Metazoa; phylum Arthropoda; class Insecta; order Hymenoptera; family Apidae; genus Apis; species Apis mellifera. Next base: position 8,124,337 of record NC_037651.1, read on the forward strand.
ATTCCATAACAGTTTTCTTATCTTATTCATTTTAGAAAAGAGGATAGTACAGTATATCCGTTTTCTCTGCCAATTACTATTCCGAATCTTATAAATTTTATCTTAGCAAATTTGGACGGAGATTCGCATATTGAAGCGCTTGTAAATATTTGTCAATCTGGAGCCGCTGGTGTGATTCCAGATGCTTGTATCGCTCGAACTCGTTGGCTGTGTTTAGATATTATTCAACAACTACTTCGAGATTATCGAAAATTAATAAGGCATATTAGTCTATTAGGGAGAATAAGTGTTAGAAATAAAAAAAAAATTATTTTATTAAAATTGGCTCACATTAAAGATATACATTTAATATTAGGTTCTACTATTGATCTCAAAGAGGAGCAACATAAAGTAAAACTAATTAGAAAAAAATATAGAAAATATTATAAAAATATTAGATCATTTGAATTAGATAGCAAAATAAATAGTACTAATAGTCAAGTAGAAAATCTTTTTCAAGAACAAAATGTTTTTGAAAAAAATATTAAAAACGAATTGTGATATCGATTTACAAATAGATATATTACAATGAATATTATTTTATTTAAATTCTTTTATGACATTGTACTAAATGTACAATACATACCTCAGAAATCATTTTATTTCACAAATGTAAAATATATTCAGTTGAATTATATATATCATATACAAATAAGCATCATAATTTATAAAAAAATATTCTGTAATATATATTTACAAAAATAACAAAAATATTTAAATGACTTTAATACAAGACATTCCCTATCAAATGGTGCAAAAAAATTATAACATCATATACAATTTTTATCTTGTAAAAAATGTACATTCATAATTTTTTATTTAAATTTTTATAACAATTTTGCAAGAAAAAAATATTTATACCTGCTATTCAAGTAAAGATAGTAAGTCATTGATAAGACTATTTTTTTTCAATGCATCATGGTTCTATAGAGGGAGTGTACATACATTAGAATTACTCATCTTTAATTAATATTCATGATGTTTAATACTGCAACTGAGAAATAAAAGTAGTACTACTAGAAATGTAAAAAAGAAGAAAAAAGAAAAAAAAGAAATGATACATGCTAACTTAACATGTAAACTTTATTTTTAAAATTTATTTTTTAAACTATAAGATTTAGAAAAAATTAAATTAAGTTTTAGCTCTCTAAAGTATATGTTTAAAAATGTTTAAAAATGTGAAAAAGAAAGAGAGAAAGGAAGAAAAAATAATTTAATTCTTTATCTGATATATGTGATTTGCTCATACATTTAGCAAAAATGTGTGTTGTACATTCGTGTAAATATTGTTATATGCAATAATAATAATAAAAGTATATGTTAATATATATATAAAGATATAAATTAATTTAAAAAAAATAGAAAAATTGATTGTTTTTTAAAATTGTAATCATTTAGAAAATTTTATTATATTTTTACATTATATTTATCAAAATGAATTCGTAACATAAAACTTAGAATCTATTGATTGCCGTATCACAACCTTATATGTACGAAGATCGGATTAGAGATGTGATAAAATAGCGTGGGCCGAAAGTGGTCGATGGATCGCGTAATCTTGCGTTAGTCATTCTCCCCGTTTGCCTGATTTATTTATGGGTTGGGCTACTTATTCGATGTAATGAAATTCCTAGTAAAATGACACGTGATAAGAAACTCGTTTCTTCTATCGATTTAATTACTGATCTTTGATCAATGACAGTATATGGCATTGAATGAATTGTCAATTATTTCCACTATATGACATAAATAAAGTAATCTAACTTCGATTAAATTTTTTATTAATGATGTAATATCTCTTTTGAAAATTAATTTTTGAATTCTTTATAAAAAAAAAACAAGAAAATAAATACATAAATATTATATTATAACAATTTTATTAGATCATTTATCATTTTTAGTTTTGATTATAACCATTCTTAATTATTTATATTATTATATATTATATATTTCTGTATTAAAAATTTACAATCTTACAATTTTTTACAAAGTGCATAAAAAACAATAAAAAAAATATTTGTTGCATAAAAAATATAAAAACAATCTAAAAATTGGAATGAATATTAATTGTTAAGATAAAAAGTTAAAATAATGCCAAAAAAATAATAGAATTAATGAATTATATAATATAAACAATAATAATTATATATTTATACTTTTTCTTTATATATTAATTATAATTTAAAAAAATTTAAATTATAAACTGCCATATAAAAATCAAATGGTCCAAACGAAAAAAACAGAAGATGGCGTAGCATTTGATTGTGAACCTGATTCTTCACTAATCTTGAAGATAGAAGTGATAGTCAACGCCTCCTAGTGAGCAGGATTGTAAAAAGGAAGTTGAAGAAACATTCATTTCTTTATAGTCTCCACTCTATATACAAATATAACTGTATGACCGTGTGTACTGTGCCGCTGACAATGAGCCGCGGCGGTGACTGTGATAAGTGATCGCGTACCCTTCCTCGTCGCTAAACGCGTAGTGGCAGTGGAGAAAGATAGTACGTCGACCAAGAAAAGAGTCTACCTCTTGATGACTCGCGCTTTACGCAAGGCGCAACGTAGCCGGAGCTCACAATTATGTTCGATGTACCGCCCAAGTTCTACGAGCTGTGTCGCCTTTGTTTATCGTCGGACGGTGTCAAATTGTCCATATTCGAAGAGGAAGGCGCCCAGCGAAACTTTGCCGATAAGATATTAACGTGCCTCTCGATTACGGTGAGTCTCGTCAGGAGTTTTCACCGGGTCCTCGTGCCGAGACGAAGATAAATCAGACGCGACCATCTGTGGTTCTCTGAATGTGAATGTGTCTCCCTCTCTTTTACACGCAATCCTATCTCTCTTTCTTCGTCTCGCTTTCGTTTGTCTCTGTCTATATCATCTTCTATCTCTATTTCTCTTACTATCTCAAGAGTGCGTGTATGTGTGCGCGTGCCACGGGAGAAAGTTTGGCAAGAGATGTGTCCGCGAGATAAGCCGACTCACGGGGGATTTAAAATGGCAGTGATAAGCTGTACTCCTCGCTTGTACAGACCTCACGGAGAGGGGAGCAGCTCCTTATTTAGACGGCCTGTTATCAGGTTTCACACGCGGATTCCACGAGTCGCTGTCACATTTGACTATATTATATATATTTCTCTTTTCTCTTTATAATTTATTATTTGTTCTCATAGACGGTACACTCTCTTCTTTGAAAGAAAGCTCTGCTTCCGTCCAACCTACTTAAAAAAATTATTCGTTTTTAATATTATTTATCTCAAATTTTTATTTTGAGAGATTAGAATGAATTCTGCATTTCTCTATTTTTCTTATTTACATTATAAAGAAGTCTATCTTTATTTTAATAGTAGCAATCAAGTTTAAATAATTGATAAGAAAATATAATTTAACATATAATAATAATATTGCATTTCATTGTCAATGTTATGGTTTTTGTTTAAGAAATATCTATAATAATAAACAAATATAATATAAAGTTATTTCAATAAAATTAATATTATAAGTGTATAAAAATTATGTATTAAATAATTGAAAATGCAATGATATAATTACATTTTATTCAGGTAAAAGATGGGGATTCTTTACCACCAATCATTTGTCACCGGTGTGTGTATAAATTGGATGTACTGCACAACTTCCGTGAAGTGTCACACAAATCTGATGTCATACTCAAACAGTACCTGGATTATGCCAAGCAGTTATCATCACATGATGATCAGGTAATCATTAAATATTTTTTTCAAATGCAATGAAAAAAGATATATTAGAATTTGTTGACGTAGGTCATCATACAATATGAATCATATCATTTTCTGGTTAAAGAGCTAGAATTAATTTAACACAGTAACATCAATGATCAGTCATTTCATTCTAAGTAATGATGCAATTGAAAATGTGCAACATGTGATTGTAGATAAGAATGTGCTTCAATACATGTATATTCCATATATTCTAAACACATGTTTAATACATACAGGATGATATTTATTTGCTTCTCTGCCCTGATATATCAGTAATTATATAAGATACTTCAAGGTTTCTTTTAATGCAGCCAACTTTGACCTTATCAATTTGATAATGATTACAGAATAGAAAAAAAATGCGCATAACTAATTATTTTCTTATGAATATATTCTAAACAGGTACAAGGTACAAATATCAAAATATTATATATAATCTTTTATGATAATTTATACAAATATCAATGAATGTTTATTTATTAGAATGTTAATAAAAATTAAATTTAAATGTAATTTTTTTTTCTGTTAGTTTACTGATTTATATTTATTTTTGAAAATTTTATATTTTTTATTTTATTTTATACTTATATATTTTATTTTAAACTTACAGTGATTTGTTTTGTTTTAGAAAAAATCTTTCTCCACTGCCAAAGTAGCAGGATTAAGTCCGCTACAGTCATTTCTCCAATTGAACAAAACATTGTTCAATGAGGAGCCTAACTCTCCGGCCAGCATTAATCAAAACGTTATACCTCAGACTCAAACACATCATTTGGAGTTGTGTACCAATGACATGCCTGAGCATGATAACATTAAGTGTGAACCAGAAGATGATACATGTTCAAATAGTTCTGATCCAGATAGATTAGAAATAGAAGATCGCGATGAGCAGGATACTGAGGGGGAAGAAAATGGTTATGATATGACCATTAATAAGAGAATGAAAGTAGAAACAAATTATGAGGAATCAAAAACAAGTACCCCCAATCATAGTCCAGTGAATAGAATGGATACACCAGAAAGCAATTGTTCAGACACAAATATTGACCAGGAAACAACAAAGTTATGGCAAGCATTAGCAAAGTAAGTATAAAATTTTCTATATATTTTTTTTACATTTAAAAATTTTCCAAAAAAAATTTATTGAATATAATATTAATAAAATAAACAGTAAATAGTTATTAATAGTCATATATTATTGTGTTTATTTATTAATAGTCATATATTTTTCTGTTTGTATTTATTTATACAATTTCAATCTTTAAATAGATTTTTATTGTTAATTTATATTATTTTTTTATAAAATTAGTTAAATGATTAGTGATATAATTTTATTTATTTAATATATATAAAACAAATTTTAATTCTTAAAACAATTTCTTTGTAATAAATCATTTCTTCTAAAGATAACATTTATTGATTAGCTATATAACATATAACATAACATATATTTGATTAGCTATAAGATTTATATTGCTTTTTGTATTTTTATTATTATATGTATATTACTTGAATATAATGTTTGTTTTCATTTTTCATGTAGCAATAGGAGTTTAGAGATTACCAGGACAAATGGTGACAAATTAAATAATGGATTCACTGGCGAAGCAACTAATTTGTTGCGTTCTTTAATCAACAATAGGCAAATTGGTATTACTGCAATTGATTCTGACAGAATATCACCACAAATTAGGTTTTACAGAGATACTCAAGGAACAACAATTGAACGCACTATACCCGACTGTTCTCTACTCGGCAACCGTACTAATGTGTCGTGTATAGAAAATAAGGTTTGTATATTTTAAAATAATATTTGAATTGAAATCTTTATCAGTATTTGATGAGATGAGGGCATTTTAAAATATCATTAGGAATTTCTCTGAATTCCCCTTTAGGATTTTCTAAATGTATTTGAGATAAATCACAATTGAATATTAATAAAATAATATAATGTTAATATAGAAACAGTAGTAAAAATTGACTCTTTTTTCGAAGTTGTATCTTCCAAACAAAATTCTGAGATTTATGGAAAAACGGAAAATCTGTACTCTCTTTTATGTTCATACTCCTTTGACCCTGATCTTCGTGCAAATAAAAGTTCTTCCATGGAAAGTCCTTGCAGTTTGTTCAAAGCAAATACCAGAAAAGAACTGCAGGTATAGAAAAGAAGACAGGTCAGGTGACCCTTAGGTGTCAAGGGATCCCTTTGGGACTATTCAAGTCCCATCTGCTTGCAGGTAAGAGAAACGTGGTAGGCCTTGTAGATAATAGATAACTGAGAAGTTCTTTGTGATAGCTATAAGCATTAAGTCCACCATGTCAACCCGCTGTTAACAGATGTTCAGATAAGTTAGGTTTCTATAGATTTTTAAACGTGTATTGTTCCGCGTGAGGAATTCTCCAATTTCTTCTATAATAAAAAATAGGATTTTACTATTCTTTGTACTATTTTTTATTCTGTTAGCTTTTTATCTTAATAATATATACTTACAAAGAATTAGCTCTTCAACAAATTATCCGTTTTTTAAAAGAATTTTTAGCTATTAATATTTTTTGTAATTGAATAAAAATCGCTGTTGAAATAATTACAGAATGGATTTAAATGTAACAATAATAAAGATACAATGGTTTTTTAAATTATTTAGGGTACGTCTGTGGACAGTAATCCGTCTAGCCCTGCCAGTGTTGGTCGAAAGGAAACCAAGGGTCGTAGAAAACAAAGTTATCCTAGCAAAGCTCCCATGAGTCCAGATGTCGTTAATTATCAACATGAATCTAATGAAGAACAAGCACAAGATTTTACAACATGGTCAAATAAAATGAAGGGGAAGGTACGATCGGTGTTACGAAACCTATGACGTCAAAATAAAACGTTACGTTTGATCTTGCCATCATAGGTAGAGGACCAAAAACAACAATTTGATCAACATAGTGGTAACATAGCGAAAAAGGTTGATATGTCTTGCACAAATTGCGGCACTATGACTACAACTATTTGGAGAAGAAATATGAAGGGAGAAATGGTTTGTAATGCTTGCGGACTTTATTACAAACTTCATGGAGTAAATCGTCCAGTTACCATGCGAAGGGATACGATACACACGCGTAGACGTAGACCTAAAGGTGAAAAACCAACAAGGCATAGAAGTAAGTTTTATATCTATTTCATAATTTAAACATTAAAACATTTAAATATTTTGATTTTTTTGTTATTTTTACATCATAAAATTGAAATTTTTTTTTTTTTTTTTCAGAAAAAGGTGATTCAATTCTGGTACCACAATCGGAACAGATGGATGCAGAAAGTGCAGACATGTTAGCAGCCCTTCGGCGACAAATTCAGCCTCATTTAATGATGGCAGCCTTAACACCACCACGTATACCTGGTGCTCATCCACCAGCTCCTACCGCTCAACTTAATTATTCTCTTCCTTTACCTAGTTACATGATGCATGTAAGTAAATAAGAATGTTGATTGATGTTATTTTGTTATTATGAATTTGTAAATAATAATAATTTTTAATATTCATATATAATAGCATGTGAAAGCAGAAGGACGAGAACAATGTCATTTATCTACGGACATAGAAGAAACAGAAGAAGGAGATGCAGAGAACGTCTCGGATGTACCATTAAACTTAGTTGCGACGTCATTATCCGAAGAAGCACACTGAAATCATTTTGACCAGCTTTAGAACGACGTTGCTATAGGTATATATATACATATATATATATATACATAACAAAGAATCTCTAGACAGAACAGTCTGTCCGGTGATACACAGGGTGTAAAAGACGAGATTATTCTCCTTCTCTTTTCTGCCTCTGTCGTCCATGATCCTCTTTTTGGACTCTCCTTTTTTCTCTTTTTCTCTTTTCCACGGTCTTGAGAATTTTGAGATGGTAGAATATTGGGATGTGTATTTATCCCTTGAGCTACCAAGCCCGTGGTGCAGAGCGCACGAAGGAACGATGATATTAAATACGCAGTATTAATTACGTGGTTATTCAAAATATGTACATATATATACACGAATACGAAGAATATTTTTATACAAAATTTTCTACGCTTGCAGCTATAGAGAGCGACGGGCGATCGTTGTACATACACGCGCAAATTGTTCTTTCGGTGTCGCACGTATTTTACGCATTAAAAAGGAATGGTGGTCGTTGTCTGTTTTCTTAGTGATATAAGAAAGTCAATCACCAGTGAAAGTTTTTAGAACGGTGCTAGATTACTGTTCGGAAAGGCTTAGAAATAAAGAAAAAACAAAAAAAAAAAAAATGATTTGTCGCTAAAAGATTAGTGAACAAAATTTAACCGTTTTGTTCCACGGGCTTTTAGCTGTCAGTGATGTTACAATTGCAAATAATCTTGTTTTGCGTAATATTTAAATTAAAAAACGTCCCAACCGAACTTAACTAGTGAATAAAATCTATTTTTTAATTGATTTTAATGACGAATGAAAACTTATTATTTGCTTAATTAAAACTGGAAAAAAGGAAAATATTAATGGAACTTAACAGAAAACGGTTGCACGATGTGACAAATGTTTATTAAAAAAATATATATATATCATAGAAAAAGTTAGAATCATAAACGGAAGATAATATGTTCTCGGTAATTTGAGCTTTGTCAAATTACATTTTTACTAGTATAATTTTTAAACATCATACTCTAGTGGCCTTTCAACAATTTGTCTCCTTTCTCTTCCCTTTTTAGCTCTTATCGCAGTAAAAAGTGCAGATAATTTACTTACAGATACAATTTTAATTTATGATATAGATTACTTTTTTACGTGAGCACGAGACTGCCGGTATAAACACATTTAAATACTCTTTCTATCGTTTATGTATTTCGTTTTCCCTTCCCTTTTTTTTTTTTTTCTATGTGTTGAAAGCTATTTGATTGTTCATACAGTCATCAATAATTTGTACTTAATAGACAAAGCAGCACACCACCATATAAGCTAAGACCCCGAAAGCAATAAAAAACGCGATGGTACGTAGGATAGATTGTCGTCATACAATACTCGTTTGCGTGCTCTCTCGACGACAATTTAAACATACAAGAATTTCAGGAACTAATATTTAGATAACATTCATTTATATGCCGGACGTTAAAAATAACAAATTTTATTGCTCCATAATTGCTGTAGATACATTCATATAATCTCTTTTTAAATTTCTTCCTTAACTCTATTCATTCATTTATTTTATTTCTTTTTTATATTATTTAAAAAAAAAAGAAAAGAAAAGAAGAAAATTAGAAATACTTTGGTGTAGATAAACAAAATTACTCGTTTCTTTCTAAGGGTTATCACTGATCTCTTTTTTCCAGAATGTACAGATCACACATTAATAAACAGGTATTAAGCAATCCTAAATACCACATAATACGATGGCCAGTGCATCTACTCATGTATCGTTATATCTAACATTATATACCTAAACAACTTTGCCAAAAATAGATTTAGTCTATGTAACATAGAATATAGTTAAGGGCATGCGATAAAAATTAACATTTTATCTTTCTCTTTTACAACTTCATATACAGCATTTACATATTTCTTCTTTATTTTTCTTTCTCTTCTTATAGCTTTTCTTATCAGTGATACCTCTTAGCATACCACTGTTTTATAGAACTTTTAAATTACACTTACAGTAATTAATGGAGCAACTTAGTTTTAGTCGTTATCAAAGGAGCCTTATAAACACACTCGTATAAATATATATACACGTGCGCGTACAAGCGCGATACACACATTTTACACTTTCACTCATACACATATATGCATAAATACATTCTTTCTTACACTTATATACGAGTATAAACGATACCATCGATCAATGCTATTCCTTATTTTCAATATTGTAATAAAAAAATATTTCTTTTACGCGTATTACAATTAATACATTAATATTATATTTGCATTTTCATTCAATATTTTTATCAATGAATAATAGAACGCATAACAAAAATAGCAAACAGTAACTATTTTCTAGCTATCGCAATCTGTTTTCATTTTAATAAATATGAATAGCATTGAATAAAATGGTATCTTTATCATTGATAACACCATTTATTTGAGAAAGAGGCATAAACTATGAAGAAGTTTTACATAATTGCGATCCAAATAACAGATTGCTTAACTTTTTTCTTGTACGTCGAAACGATCCTTCCATTTAGTACGTATTTGATATACTTCCTGTTTCCCAAACAGGTAACATATCTTTTAAATAAGTCTCGACAAATGACTATGTTTTATATTTAATTTACATTTACATGTATAACAAATTTGTAAATATTCAAAATTTAATTGTCTTTTTTCCAGATATATTAATATGCATAATTTTAACTCGTGACTATGTATAGTTAAAAAAAATATTCTGTTTTAAGTAAAAATATACTTATTTAAAAGATACGTGATACACATTTAGGCTTAACATCTTAACTAGGGAATGAAATCGAGAATTAATCAATTGATAATAAAGTACACAGAACTTGACTTCTCTCAAGTCAAGATATATAGATTGCCAGTTTTTAAATTCTGTTGACAGAACATTGTAGAATACCATTTTTAAATGTACCATACGTGAAGAGAATGAACTTATTTATGAAATAACATTGATAAAAAAAAAAATGAAAGCAATGGACAGTTACTTCGTTAGGCATTTTTTTTTTTTTCTCTCAGTTATAAATATTTAGCTCGTGGTAGCTTGTTAAATAACAGAAAAGCATAACTATCCTTATATATTTTTTTTTAATTATTATTATTATTATAATTATTATAATTATTATTATTATTATTATTACCATCGTAGACGCGTAAGTAGAATTAGGTTTGAGCTCTCTACTAATTCTGAAACTAGAAGATATTTTTTATAATTATTAGAATCGAGAAATCGAGTATTGCTATTATATATATATATATATATAAATATATATAAATATTATTGATATCGATTTGATTTAAACGTTAACGATAAAAAATTTTTTTTTTTTTTAAATAAGATTTAGTTGCAAGACCGCCACTCGACAAAGTTCGTTTTTTTTTTAATAATAATGAACGAAGGAAAAAAAAAAGCTGAGGCTTCTTATAGATTTTTTTTTTTTTTATGTATCAGTATTCTACGCGTTTGACTTTAGCTGTTAAGAGTTTTAACCACACTACTTAAAGGAATCCCCGATGGCGAGATTTGTCTTACTTAATTATTAAATTATTTAGTTATCTTCCCTTTCGATTCCCTCCCATGCCCCATCACCCCTATTCCCCTTCCCTTCCCTTCCCCTTTCCCTCCCATCCCCTTCCCCTCCCTGTTTTGTACGTCTATTTTTACACAAACAATCCTTCCCTGAATATAATTATTTAAACTGTAATTTATTGTATTCACCGTTTTTTGCACCAACGTTTACGTAAGACATATTTTTTGGCAACGACTGGCTTAATTTATTGTTTCTTACATTATAAACTTTATATACGAGTTTCGCTCTTTTTTTTTTTCTTTTCTTTTCTTTTTTTTTTTTTTTTCTTTTCTTCTTTTTTTTGTAAAAAAAAAAAAAAAAAAAAAAAAAAGAGAAACAAAACAATACAAACATACGTTAGTTAGTAATGATCAGGCACTGCGTGGTATGGTCATTCCCTCCTTTTCTGCGAGACACACTCGGTTTTAAATGCGGTACGAGATGCGGACGGTCAATGCTTTAGGTGCCTTCACCTGGAGATTTCGTTGAATACAGATGCTCACGTGCACGCGAGTATAGATACATTTATTGTAACGAGAAAAATCGTTTCGTCACTCTCGATCCATCAGCTTTTCCTCTTCAGCTTGCGAAACGTGCCTCTACGAATTTATATTTCTTCGATTTTTAATCGCTTGTTAAAAACGGGTACAAAAAGAAAAAAGAGAGAGAGAGAGAGAGAAAGTAAACGGCGATTTTATAATTTAATTACCGGCGATGTAATCCCGGATATGTAATAATCGTGTACAATGGAGTGGAGTTAAAGCTATGGGTCGAAAGTAGACAAGGTCAGTTTCGAGGTGCTTCGTCATCACGAGCAAAATCTTCGTACGATAAGAAGAAGACTGTTTTTTTTTCTTCTTTTTTTTTTTTCTTTCTTTTTTTCTTTTCTTTTTTTTTTTTTTTAGAATCGTGGCTACGAAGCATCTCGTGTCCACGATGAACAAATGTATACGAAAGTCTCGAGGATAAGAAACAAACGAAAAAAAAAAAAAAAAAAAAAAACGAGACGAAGAATGCATAATTGTACATGACACAAAGAGAGAAGGGGTTTTCGCGGGATGATATGAGGAAAAAAAAAAAAAGTAATAATAATAATAATAAAAGAGGTAAAATCGTCGAATATATACCTCTACGATTTGAGTCGAGGAATAATTAATTATTAACTCGCAGCTTTGTTCCGTCCGTCTGCGCGACCGTGAATCTTTTGATTTCGCCGGGTTTCTCGGTAGAAATCCTAAGTCACATAAATACATAAATACACATACCCATTAAACGCGCGTTTATTACGCGTTTATACACACACATTATACACACGTGACGTACATTTACATTGTACGTAAACTTAATGAATAAGTGAAACGTACACACGAATTATATTGAACGGTGGAGAGACAAAAAAAAAAAAAGAAAAAACGATAACAGAGGCGTAAGTCGTAAAAACATTGTAAAAAGAGTTTAAAAAGGAAAAAAAAAAAAAAAAAAAAAAAAAAAGAAGAAAAAAGAGAAAAAAACATGGTAAAAACTGGAAGCGCCAAGACCCCTTCCCCAGTTCTTACACTGAGTATTAAATCTGTACTAATCGACTGAGTATTATTTTTATATCGAGCGTAATAATATTAATAAACGGATATAAATTAAAACGTGAGACACGGATTGGTGAGTTAATCGTACGTGAAGCCGAGAAAGAATTATTGTAAAGGCAGTGGATGATGAGTGGAGAGATGCGTTTTCTTTTTCTTTTCCTTTTTCTTTTTTCGATTCAACGAAAAACAAGTGATCGAAAGTAAAAGGAAAAAGAAAGAAAAAAAAAAAAGACGGTATAGAACGAAAAAAATAAAAATGTATCGCGATTTATTATTTTTAATAATTATTGTTCGAAGAATAAAAAGAAGAAAAGAAAAGAGGAAGAGAAAACGCATGCGACTGATAATTGTGAGTGCCCTGATTACAATATTTTGTATACAACCATATAATGCGAACCGAGCGAAGAAAGAAACAATTTCGAATGAAAGAAGCAACAAAGAGATAGGGAAAAAAAAGAGAAATAATTAATGTCGAAATATTCTAATGCACGATCTGATGAACCAGCGTTATGTATAAGAGCGTTGCGGAGCTCTGACAGGCCGGAAACTAACTTAAAACAAAAAAAAAAAAAAAAAAACTCGTTAGCATATTTATGCACTTATGTATGTTATTAAATACGCGATGATAAATAGCAATAGAGCGATACGAACGAAACACGATGACAAAAAAAAAAAGAAAAAAGATATAAAGAAGAAGATGAATTACTTTTGTATCCACGAATATTTACGATAATAAGTTAGTTCGGGCTAAGGCCAGCAGCTGTTGAGATTATTCATGGTTGTGTGTATCATTATAAGTATTTTGAATTGTTGAATAGTAATTAGTGTAAGCGGTGGCTTGAACGGGGCGACGTCCAGCGCCCACGAATGCTGCACCATGAAGAGACGTCGCGTCGTCCAAGTTCGGTCTCAAATATTTCAGAATTAAATCGAATATTTCTTCTCTTCGTTACTCGAACATTTACCTTTCGTACAATCGACCCGCTAAATTAACTTTGCCTGTGTTTTAATATATACATGTATACATATATATATATATTTTATATATATATACATGTATATAATATATATATATAATATATATATATATATTTTTTTCTTTTTTAGTATTGTATTTGTAACGAGTCGTATATCCCATATATGAAATTGTTGGGATGCTTTTTTAATTTATAATTTTAACGTGAAGCACATCGATAAGAGAAGAATCACCCATGACAGGTGTACCTTTAAATACTCCATTGATATTACGGGTGTAATTTTTCAAAGATATTTTGTATCTTTTTATGTATTATTTCTCTGATTCAAAAATTTCATCTATTCTCATTTTTATTTTTCTTTTTTTCAACGAGAATCTTTTAGAGAGAACTCTCTATTTTTTTCTTTTTTTTTATATCATGTAATAATAAGATACCTGTTAAACCTTTTCTAAACTATTTATTGAATTTCTATGTATTTGTTAAAAGTTCTTTTATAGACGACTTTTTTCTTTTACTTTTTTTTTTTTTCTTCTTTTACTTTTGAGACCATACTTTGTACACATGCACGTGATTCTGTCAACGATTCATCAATGAATCTTTAGGGGGAAAGGAAGATAGAAAAATAAAAAAAAAATAAAAAAAAAAAAACAGAGCGAGAATTGCGATTACTCGACGTCTCTTATTTTTTTGCGCCTACCGCCTAGCTAAGTCAAAAAAGTATTGTACGTACTGTGTTTGTTGTAAGCACGTTTGCTTTCTTTTTTTTTTAATTCTTTTTTTTACTCGATTTTCTAAATATATTAAAAATCAACGTTTGTTCTTAATTCTCTCCTTTTACTTTTCGTCTCTTTTTATCACGTGTAAAATCGTCTGTTTTGCGCAAACATGTCGATACAACAGACACAGAAGATCGCTGGGCAAAGGACCAAAATGTACAACTGCGTTTGCCCTTTCTTACGGTTGGTACGATTCGTTTTTATAAACGTATAAAACGAGATCGAAGCTGTAATTGTATCGAAGGATTTTTAAGCAATGTTGACAGATTATTTTGGGGGGCATCTTATTGCAAGGGCATTGTTGTGATACCACAGATGCAGCTTCATTGAAACTTAAATAAAAAAGTAATGCGTTAATGATTTGTTACGATCAATGTTTACTACCATTGGATGCGTGTGTTTGATACTGTACATGAGGAATATAATTTTTTTATATAAAAATCTATTCGGGAATGAAACACTAAAACGAGTCGATATCTTTTTATTGAAATAATGTCATTTTACATTATTTTCCATTTTTCACATTTTAAAATGTGGAATAACATTGCATTAAAAATTTTTGTACTTTCTTTTGCTTTAGATAAAATGAGCAATTTTAACTGTTTTTTATCTTTTTTCTCTCTTATTCTCTTCATACAAATTATCACGAGTTTAAATTTGAAATTATTCGGACATTGAACAACGTGAGTCATTTTATACCTGATATAATGAAATTATTTATAAAACCTACAAATATTTTTATAAAATGTATAAACAAATTAAAATGAAATTTGGATATTTAATGAAAAAAATATTGTTAATGGATAATTTTTATTTATTTTTTTTTTTTTGTTTGTATTTTTAATCTTTATTGCTATTTATTTAAATTATGAAATTATAATCATTTATTTAAAAGATTATTACTAAATTAATGGAAATAATATATTTTATTTATTATATTTATGTATTATGAAAAAAAAGATTTTGTATGAAAAAAACTTGAAGTTGATGCACGTAGTAAGAAATTTTATTTACGTCATTTCCTACCATATTGCGCCTTGAATTCATTCTTCCGTTACTCGCCATCTTGTCTTTGATGTGCGCGGATGTCTAGTGCTTGATCTAAAACTGATTTTTCGTATTGAAGTGCTATTTTTATTATTTCTGAAGATTAAGAAAAATTCAAGAAAATGAGTTACGGCAGACCACCGCCTCGTATTGATGGGATGGTTTCCCTAAAAGTGGATAATCTCACGTATAGAACGACGCCGGAGGATTTGAGACGCGTGTTCGAAAGATGTGGTGAGGTCGGCGACATTTACATCCCTAGAGATCGCTTTACTCGAGAAAGTCGTGGATTTGCATTCGTCAGGTACATTAAAAAATAAGTTTTTTTTTCATATTTATCAATCTTAGTTACATTTTGCTTGTGAGAATATATATGACGTCATTGTAATATTTAGACAATGAAGTAGATAGTAATAAACATCACAATGTATATTATCCAATTAATTATTTACTCTTCATAAGTCGAAAATAACATTTTTAATATTGTGAATCTTTATTTTAGATTCTATGATAAACGCGATGCAGAAGATGCATTAGATGCTATGGATGGAAGATTGTTAGATGGTAGGGAACTTAGAGTTCAAATGGCACGATATGGACGACCAACTTCACCACATCGAAGTCGTGGTAGTCGTCGACGAGGAAGGTGATTATTATTTTATATTATATATAAAATACTTTGCATTATGTATATTTTAAAGTGAAATAACTTTATTAACGATATTATTTCTAGATCACGTAGCAGGAGCAGAGATCGAAGACGCTCACGTTCTAGATCACGTAGTAGATCAAGAAGTCGTGATAGAGATCGTAGGCGTTCATACAGTCGCAGTCGTAGCCGTTCGCGTTCTGACAGTAAAAGCTCGCGTGGAAAGTCTCGCTCTCGTAGCAAGTCTCCAGATAGACAAAAAGATAGTCGTTCCAAATCAAGGTAAATTTTATATTTATAGATTAAATTTTTAATAGTGTAGGTTTTGTGATAGAAAATAAATATTCATAAATAATTTTATCTTTACAGGGACTGAAGTTGAACCATATACAAGTACAACTATGAACAGATGCACGCGCCGCAAGTGCAGAATAATCGTTTCTTGAGAACAAAAAAGGTATTCTATTACCCTCTATATCTAGAGCAACACTGTCGCACGTTCACATTTTTTCTGTCACTTACATATTAATTATGACAACGCACTTCTTGGGTGAAAAAGATAAAACCCAAAAACTAATTTTAATGTAATGTATCTAGACTGTTAGTTTATTGGACTCGCGAAGATTTTCATTTGCAAGTTTTCATAATTATTCTTACTCTGTTAAGTGATATATTGTCTCAAGCAGTGCTTATTCCTGATCAGAAGAAAGTAAATGTGTTTTTCTGTTTTCGCGTGTATGGACGTTGTTATAGCGACCGAAACAGCTTGTTTTGATCAATGAATTAAAGTTTGTTATAATATGCTCTAGCACTTATATGAATGATCTTTCTGAATTCTGCTCTTAAAGGTAAACTTGAATTTTGGATAAATAGAGCAGACAATATTCGAATTTACACTTTATAAATAAATAAAAAGAATTGTTATTAGTTTGATCATATGATATTTTTATCTTATATTGAAATATAGTGTGCACAATTTTTAGTATGTCTCGATATAAGTGGATTAAAAACAATAACATTTCATTTTTTCCCTTCCACTTCTTGAGTCATTATGAATATTTTTAACTACATAGTATAATTAAGTAATAATTAGAAACCAACTGTTTCGATAAAATATCAATTGTGAAATCGTTTTCTGTTATTTTGAAATTGTTTGAATCAAGCAAGGTGGATTAAATTATTCCTGGAAATACATGAGGGTGTTAATATGGTAATTAGCAGGTAATGTAAACTGTATGTGGTCGACTTGAGTCCGACTTCTGTATAAATTTTAAGCTAATATCTTTAAAAGAATTTTGAGTTCTTAGTTTTCTATTATTTATAATTATCTAACTCTCGATTGATAAATCAATATTACGACATAATCTAAAAAAAAGAGAGAGAGAGAGAGAGAAACAAGAAAAATTAAAATCGCGATATATATATATATATAGATTGTAGACATAAGTTCTGCGTTTCTGTAACAGTATACAGATTTATTTATGTAAGTTTGCCATTTATAATAAAGTGTAATAAAATGCAGAAGACGGAACTATTCACATAGTTTTAGACAGTGTTTAAATACTACACATATAGATGTAGATAATACTGTCAAAAAAATAATTTCAATTGTTAAATTTTATATTATTTATCTATGAAAAAATTTAAATATCATAATTTTGTATTTTCGACTATCTAGTACAACAAAACTAAAAACATAATGTCCCTAATCGAGATATAAATTTGATAATATAGTAATCAAAAAGATATATTCTATATATTTTTCAAAAATATTCTATATATTTTTTTATTACTGTATTTTATCATTTATTTCTAAATATTATTTCCTCAAATTTTGTATAAGATAACATTAATCGTAGATAACTAATCTTAGGTAAACTAAATTTTAGTATTTAAAATTGGCTTTATTGTTATTAATATTATAATTAATCGATCGTCAAACATCTTTCAACAAAAGATAAAAAGATAAAAATCCTCACACACGGATGTAACACGTTTATTCCTTATAACTAAGTTGTAATTTTATGGTGCCACAGGCGGTGGAAAGGAGTGGCGTGGCGAGTGTAGCTGATGATGGGGTAGCTGAGAGTAAGCAGTAAGCCGAGTAGCAGGGCTGTAAGCAGTTTGCAGTAGCGAGCGGTTGGTGGTCTGGTGAAAGCAGGTTCGCGCGAGTCGATCAGGGCGAGAAAAAGAGAGAAAGTGTGTGAGCGAAAGCTGTCTCTCTCTGTGGGGGGTCGGCGTGCAGAAATTGCAGAGGGTACAGTCTCGAGAATGCAGACAAATTTGCAGAGAGCACAACGAAAAGCCACACACAGTTGCTGGTCTTGACCACCGTCCGGTTTGCAGGTAGCACGTGAACATCACCAGACCTCGCGAGCGACGACTCGACATTTCAACTTTTATGTCTACCAATTGTTTCGCGTATTTCTTAAAAGAGATTTTTGGCAATGTTGGTTTATTCGAAATCAACTATATATTATTTTATTCCCAACTATATAGATTTGATTCGTAAGTTACGAATTTGAATCGTAAATTAAATATTTTACAAATTAATCAATATAATTGCAAAGTGATTTAATTTTATAGTTGCATTTTATAAATTTTTAAAAGTAATTTTTTTCAAAATAATTTAATATATGTAATAAATTTTTAAAACAAATTTTATTTTGATTTTCACTTTTTTTTTATTTTTTTTTATTTATTTATTTATTTTTTTTTTTTTTTTTGATGGTATTTTTTCTATACAATTTTCAATTAAAAACTTGTTAAATCCGTTTGTTTAATATATTTACAAAAGAGTCTTGCATCGCATATCGTTCTCGGTAAGATCTATAAAATTAATTTTTATATGATCATCGCTTGAAACACTTGCCGCCACATTTCAAATAATTGAAAGAGGTGAGGGAGGGAAATGGGAAAATTCTTTTGCTTTTCCTGTGTTTTTTTTTTCAGGTTTTTCAGGCACTCGTCATTAAAATAGTAAGTATTTTAGAGGTAAGACAATGTCACAGTTAATAAAAGATTTTTTTTTTAAGGAAAGAATGGAATCTTTGTAGAGAAATGAAGAGTTCAATCAATAAAGAATTCTTGTTGAAGAAATAGAACTTTTTATTTCTTATTTATATAAATAGATGATTATAAACCCTCTAAATATTCAAAAAAAGTCTTTTTAAAATGATATAAATCTATAATATTTAATAATTCTTCTAAATTATAATAATAACAACAAGAAATATTTTACATTTTTTTGACATCATTAAATAATTATTGACTAGATGTCAAATTTTTATCATTTATGTTAAAAAAAAAAATTATTCTAAAAAAATATCTTTTAGCACTATGCTAAAAATATTTAGATGGCTTTATATGATAGCTTATATGTAAAATTACGCTTATATTAAAGAAAAAAATTTTAACATTATGCTAAAAATATTTAAATGATTTTATGCGTAAAATTATGCGAAATGTGTTATAACGCACATTTCATTTAAATAGTCTTATGTTTTTAAATATTAAAGACATGCAATTTTATGATGTAAAAAAAAAAAAAATCACAGACTACTTGTCCTTATCCCTATTCTCTGTACTTTTCTTCAAAATATATGGCTTGCAATAGAGAGCACCTATGTATAATAAAAATGCTATGATATGTCCAGAAAAGTATACTTGTTTACAAAACTGTAAATTTTCTTTAAAATCTAATACTAAGAATTGTGTTCCTAAATATGCCATGCAAGTTGTTTTTTCATACCATCCTACTATATACCATAATTTTTTGGCCTAAAAAAAAAAAAGTAATATAGTGAACATCATGAATGTAAATTAATATATATAATTAAGAATAGATATTAAAAATGAAACTTACAATACTATTTTCTTTACTTTGTTGATAGAATTTTATAATTATATCTTCGGATAACAGAAAAAGAGGAATCTGACAGTTACAGAGAAAATAACCAGATGACCAACCATGCCAAATAGCAGAAAGTGTCAGAGTTGCAAAAGTTCGTAAACTTTTCAATGGAAATCGTTTATAAATGTAAACACCAAACCAATATTGAACACAACCATTCCATGCTTTCATAGCTGTTCTTGTTGAGTTACATTTTTCTAGTTTCCATACGTTCATATTATATACAGCATCAAAATTTAATTCTTCATTTTTCAATTTTTCAGGCATTTTAGATCTGTAATATTTAATTGATGTATTTTCGTTTCAAATTATAATATTATTATATTGAGAGAAAAAGCTATTCTTACAGTTCCTCTGTTGTTTTATAATCTTTAGGTCCTAGTCCTTGTATAGGAGTACATTTTAAAGGATATGCACCTAGTCCAGCCATTTGACAACCACATTCTGCTAGACCCATTCCAATATACATTCTTAATCGAAAAACTATAAATGTGGGATACATATAAAAGTGTCTATAAAGGAAAGATCGTTCTGCATATTCCTCAGTTAAAATGTACTGAAATATAAAATGGAACTTAAATATTCATAGTTCTATCTATATCTGTTAAAGCAAAGGCTGATATTACTCTGACAGGATACAAGTAATCCATTATAAAAAATAACACAATAAAACATGTAATTTGTTTAAGTTTGTAAAATGTGAGAGGCCATGGATCTACAATTTTAGAGAATGGTCTGTGTAGATGATCCCAATATGTTCTATACCGATAATATGGTCCTATAAAGAGAAATATACTATTTAAAATAACATGAAAATTAAATTACTTTTAACAATTAAAATATTATAAAATTACCAGTCAGAAGTCCCATATAGCCAAAACCATAATGAAAAACATCTAAAAATCCAATATTTTTCATTGCTTCAGAATTTATTCCTTGTATATCATCAACTGGTGCATTAATAGAATCATTTATTTCAAATGCTAATCCAGATAATTTTAATGTTAATATCATGAGTATTAGATTTGTATGACTTGGTGCTATTGGTAAACCAATATAATCTCCTAGTCGAGACAAAAAGAGTAAATAAAAAAATGAAAAATAAAAACTGACCAAATGACATTTCCTGTAAATACAAAAACATAAAAGAGATTAATATGTTAATATATTTTATTTTAAAAGTAATATATGAAAAAATATACATATATATATATATATATTATTATATTTATTATATTTATAGTCATGTATATTTATATCAAAATTTTTTAAAATTAAATTTAAACTATTTAATTAATAAATATATAATTAATGAATAAATGAATAAATTTTTTTTTGTTTTATTGCATTTTACTTGATAATATAATTAAATTAGAAGTTTATTATTCTTAAAAACATGTATTGATATTAATTTATTTTCGAGAGAATTAATTACTTATTAATCATTAATAATTTCTCATTGAAATTTAATCGTTACATAATGAGTTCTTTTTTTAAAATAGTTTATTAATTCTCTTGAGAGAATTAATAAATGAATGTTATGAAATGAATATTAATACATTTGGAATAATAAATTTTTAATTTATTTATAACAAAAATATAAAATTATATTATCGAATAAAATGTAATAAATAATATTAAATGTGATAATTTTTAATTGTTTTAAACATATATAATTTGGTAACATGAAGATCATTAAAGAATATCTATTAAAATAAAATATAAATAATACTTTTAAATTAATAAACAAATACATAAAAAGTTAAATAATATAATTCATACTTCGGCGAAAGCTTGGTTATGATAATCGCATTAATCAGAGTAAGCATGAAAGGATAAAGTATATAATTTCCAGAACAAATTGCCATCACTATAATACCAATAATTGTGCCGATCCATTTTTTTATATGTGGATCTTCAATTTTTCGATAATAAAATCCGATAAATACACAAAATAATAACAGCGAAACATAAACGATATCCGACCACATCTCGTAAGTTTTGCTGCAGAAACTCTACTACGTTCTATATCATTTCCGTTCCTTCAGTATGCATATATACTATATATTAAATTCGTGAACTTTGTATTGAACTTAATTTTATCATTATTATTATAGAAATTTATCATTATCAGTAGTTATTAATAGTAGTAGTTATATTTATATTTTTTTTTCCATAATTTACACTTTAAAGTATTTAATTATTCTATTCTATTTTTTTTTATTAATTATTGATATTTTATTGGTTTCTAGCGATTATTTAAAAAAAATTATAGGAGTAAAATAAAACATGAGTAAAGTTCAGTTATTGTAATAATTGTATTTATATATAATTAAACAAGGATATTTTCATCAAACGCATTATTGTAAATGCGTGAATTGATTTAATTAATTAGTATCAATATGAAAGTAGATTTTAAACTGTT
Source organism: Apis mellifera (assembly GCF_003254395.2). NCBI lineage: Eukaryota > Metazoa > Arthropoda > Insecta > Hymenoptera > Apidae > Apis > Apis mellifera. The sequence goes on from NC_037651.1 coordinate 8,146,735, forward strand.
CATCATTGTTAATGTAATAATTGCTGTGACATCAAATATTTTATAATTGATCAAAATGAAACGTTCTAGGATTTTTTGCCGAGTGCTTTTTGCCTAAGTTCCGTTTTTCTCTGTAGGGCAAGCTCCTTCTGTTTCTTCTCGGCTTCTCGTTTCCTAGCCGCTTCTTCTCGTTGTTGTTTAACTATAGCTAATCGTGCTAAATCCGCACGTGCTTCATCCGTTTTACCTGCTGCATGTAATTTCTGGTAGTTTGCATATGCTCTTTGTCTTTCTAATTGTTCTCTGAAAGAAAAAAAGGAAAAATTCATGAAATCTAGAATATATATATTTTTTTGTATGTCATAAATTTCTACCGTTCTCTCCGAGATAAATCTGGTTTTGCTGAGTCTAGAGATTGATTTAATTGCGATAATTTTTTTGCCTTTTTTTGAACTCTATTTGGATTTTCAACTTGAATTAAATTTTCTACACCCTTTGTTTTTCCCTGTAAATTAAAAAAATTAACATTATCATTTATAAATTATTATATTTTATTAAGTAACTTACTTCAGTTTCAGATTCTGATTCTGATTCACTTTCAGTATCTGTCCCTGAAGAACTATGATTTTTTATTGAATCACCATGTGCTTTGGGTTCCTCATCCTCATCACTAGAGCTATCCTTTCCTTTATTTTTCTAAAAAGAACAATATTATTATAACTTTTAAATATGAAGCTTCTCATTTATATTAATGAATTTCTATTTACCAGCCCCCTAAGTAAAATTTATGTAACATTTTTTCGAAAGAACAAATGCAAGTGGAAAGAACAGATGAAATGAATCATCTTAAGCTCTGTCCATCGCTTTTGATTCTTAAGAATTTCTGAAGGTTTGTGCCCGGTCTCTCAAACAGTAAGTTGCACCAACATGGAGTATTGTGCTCCGTGAAAAATCTCAGTAATGGTGCACGCAATCACGCTCGACCGTCAAAGGATAATTCGACCTTACGTACTTAACAATAATATCTAAGCCGTCGTGCTGTTGGTTAACTTAAAAATACTGACTCTCCATTGGAGTTTTTTTTCCTCCTGGCGTCGTTGCTCCTCCAGTTCCTCGGGGTTAGTGAAGTGACGACTCCGGCCTTTGTAACTGACATATTTACCTAAAAAAAATTATCTTTTGATCCAAATTCGTTCCTCGAGGTCAAAATATACGAAACTGCGTTTTCCTTGCCAATAAGTGTGATAAAGAAGATGATAAGTGTATCAAGTGAAAATTAATAATAATTTGTGCGCTTACCGCGCGGCATTTTTTCGAACCAATTGATCACAGTAGTTTGAAGAATATTATACGAAAATTTGAAGAAAGGTACCTCTTCTCTACTTTGAGAGAAGAATTACGATTAATGTCAGATTAATACTGCGCTGCTGCTTATTTGGTCGTCAACCACGAGCTCTAGCGGCATGAACCATTGCATAGAATATTTGCGAGCATGGTTGGTAACGTTTGTTACCGTAAATTTTTTGAAACGATTGAAAGACAGAATTATATAATTTGTGTATCTGTTTTATATTACAGATATAGTAAATTCATCATTATTTTTTTAACGACACGTAAATTGTTTTGTCTAACTTTTCGATACTTCGATCAGAATTTAGTATTCATCTTCATTTTTGTATTATTCATGTACTAATCATTTATTCATTTATTATAAATATTAACTTAAATTTAATATATGAAATATAATATTTCGATTAAAATTTTGAATAAATATAAAATAAATATTATAAATCATATATAATTTAGAATAAAATATTTAATATCGAGAACTTGAACTTCGTTGTGTTTTCTATTCTTGAACAACGTAGTTCATGCTTTAATTATTTGATAATACAAAACATTAATGTCAATTACCACAGGAATTGAATAAAGTAAATTCATTAGTTTGATTAAAAATGTTTTTAAGAATATGTGTATAAGTATTTATTCTTTAATTATATTATAATTAATTTTATTTTCTTTATTTGTATATGATTTAAATTAATATTTTGTAAATTTTATATAATAAAGTTAATAGCTAATATTTTTCAAACTTATTTAATTTTACATTATAAAATAAGAAATATGAATCCAAAAATAATTGAATGTATTTGATCAATTATAGAATTTTATACATAAAATTTTACATAGAACAAATAATTTAATTTTCAGAAATAATTTATTAAACTTTCTGCTAGAATGTTTTATAATCTTATAATCAATTTTTATAATCTTATGTTATAAAAATTGCAAATTTATATTATAATTATATATATTATAATAACAATATATTTATTTTCTTCTTTAAATTTAAATTAAATTAAGTATTATTTTTATTTATTACTATCTTAATTATTATTTCAAAAAATAGAATAGATTGGATAGATAAATATATAGTAAAAAAAATTGCTATATATATAAATATGTATTATTTTTTATATATTTTCTTTAGGAATAGGTTTAAAAATAAAATTTGCATAATTTATTTTATATAAGAAAATATAATGATTTAGTTTCACGATTTCGAATTCAACAAACAAAAAGAATCTTTAGTAAAAATGCAAAAAATTATTTATATTATTTGTTTTATTTTTTTTTTATTATATTATATGGCATAATATTGAATAAAATTTATAATAAATTTATGTTCCAATATAAATTAATAATGAAAATCATGTACAATATATTTTAGAAATTATTTGTCGAATAGAAATTTAATTTTAGACTTTTTTTATTAAATATAATATTTTATATGTATATATAAATTGCTAAATGATATACGGAATACAAATTCGAATTCAATTTCATTCAATAGTAATTTTTTGTATATAATGTTTTTTCCAATTTCTGGAAAAATTATTTATCCTTGATTAATATTAATTAAACAGATTATTTTCGTATCATAATATTATTAAATATTTCAAATATTAATAGATATTTAAAAGAGAAAAAGAATTTCAATACATAAGTTGCTTTATTTTGATTAGAATATTATTTGAATGAACGCGCTCTTATTGACGATTAAATATGGCGCATCTTTGTTTTGTGCTGCCTCCTTACGGAACTTTTGGAAGATAAATTATGATTCGAAAAGGAAGCAGCCAGTCTGTTTCGGATGTTTGGAGTCGTAAGACGTAAACGGATAGTATCTCTAAATGTTAACCGGTGAGCAACTGTTTTGGTGTATTCTAATGTCATTCATTTGAATAAGTCGTAGAATTGAATTCTGTTTATTCGCGAGTGCTATTACGCTATAATCATAGAAAACATCGTTCAAATTTCTATTATATTAGAAACCAATAATTTGGTTACTTTCCCGAGGTTCGCGAGAAGTGTGTCAAAGTCGATGTAACGTGTTCTGTGCGTCCATAATCAACCGTAGCTCTAAGTGTCTTCGGACTTCGGATATGGTTTCTGTCTAATAAAAAATGGTAAGTCAATTAAAATATTTATATTATTTGATAACGTTAAATTTATGAATTATATAATCGCGAGAAAAATAATTCATACAAGAAAGAAAATTATCGTGTTTATATTTTTGATATTGTTAAGTGTTTGATCGTCAGAAGATTTCAATTTCTTGTCAGGCCAGAATTCGAATCGCGTGTGAATTTTTGGTAAAGCTGTTCATCGATGTGACAGTTCGAATAATAATTAAAATTATTTCATTTCTCTTATTGCATCTTTTGGATATTTATTTCTTTTGTCCTTTAATTCTCATGAAAATGTTAGAAATATAATATATTTAATAAAAATTCGCACGTATATACATATATACATATTCTTCTATTCTAATATAGTTATATATTTTATGAATATATTTGTATATAGCTATGTAGCTTTACAAATCGAGTATTTTATATTTTTATCAAACATATTTAAAATGTTATATCGTACTCATTTTCATCTTTTTTCAATTTTTTTAGATAATATCTTTTTTCCAATTATCTAATAAACTTCCCTAATAATAATTCAATTTTAAATTTACGAGTAAAAGCAATTTTTTAATGTATTCACAAGAGGTGAACTTATAGAATATGTTTAGTGTTTGATCGAAGTCATTGTCATGCTTTATAAATATTCAATCTTTTCATAAACATTGGTTAACCATCGTTTTAGTATACTTCTTGTTACGTTCTTACAACTATGATGCATTTTTTTTTCTCGAAATTGTATATTTGATTACAATTAGGATGTTTTGAACGACGCGTTGCATCTGCATATACATTGCGCCGATTGCTTGACGTTTCAACCTGCCCTTAATTGTTCTCATAAATGTAACGAGCATATTGTCTCCGTGTTACATTGATGAATGGCCAATTTAACGATATACTGAACGTTTTATGGGTTTGTGTATAGTCACAGAGTCACGTCAAATTGATACGATTAACATTTTTCATTTGCGTTCATTGCTTTAGTGACAATTGACATTTATTCTAAGAATTTTATCGTCACGGAACATAAGTGATCTCGTAGAGAATAAATATAAATTACATATACTCGTCGGTTTGGCATTATAGCGAGCAAGCAGACTCGGGAGGGACGCGGGCAGCTCGTGCAAGTCTTTTCATTCAGAAGTAATGGATTTCCAATAATTACGCTTACAACGAAAACCACCATCAAAGACGTGTGTTGCCTGTACATGCACGGACATAGGGTTAGAAGTCAAGGCTTGGATACAACTTTTTTTCCAACCATGTTAAAGGCTTATGAATTGACGGATGACGCGTTAAACGTTAACTTTGATTCCTTTATTAACAAAGGGCTTTCGCTTTCGCATTTTTTTCATAGCTCGTTAGTTTATAGCATTCTACTAATCTTCTAATCTCGATATCTCATGGAATCGTTGTTCAAATATAGAGAAAAGCAAGCAATTTCTTATCAAGACATAGGTACGATTAATTTATTAATTTGATAATTAACTTGATGCTTGAGAACAAAATTTCATATTTATTTTTTATCAAGAAACAGTCAAATCTTTAATTATAATTTACGATTTTTTATTTTAAAAATTTCACGATAAAAATTATTCTTTTCATAAAAAGGAATCGTTTTTTTTTTCGTTCAGGTTAAACATAATTGAATTTCCAAATTTTTTTTAGAATTTCTCTATGATAAAAGAAAAGAAATTAATTTTAAATCCAAATCGATTTATCTATAAAAAGAGATTTCTCAAGAAACTGATATACATATTATACACACATATATATATAATGTCATATCTGATAAGTGTATCAAAACTCACAATTATATTCGCATTACACTCGAAAGCGTCTGATTTCTAAAACTCGCGCATGGCCATTCCTCTATGGCTATTCACTGTTATTCATAAGTCTCCTCCTAAGTACACTTAGGTGTACTTACTTAGGATGGACACAAATTACAATTTTATAATTATACGATTATCGATCAGAAATGGTATAAGAAAAATTGAATTGTGTTATCGCAAAACATATCCCGATAAACATTACATTTATAGTTGGCAAAGTGAGACTTGTAGCGGAGAGTGTACGTGCCTTCAAACAACTGGTTCCTTAAATACCAATGCCGTTCACGGGGTTCTCGTCACGTTCCAACGTCGTGTCGAGATTGTTTAGCAGAAACAAACGATAATAACGCGGAGAACGACGAGGTATCGTCGCAGCTGTGAAAACAGCCTTCTCTTCTATCCGTGCAACGTTCCTCCTCCCCCCTCCCCCCTCACTCGTTGTCTATTTTCCAGACGAAATCGAAGCGGCTCGTGTCGAACACGAGTCGGATTCGCCTAGTTTCCGAGACAAGCGTCGAAACAAGCCGTTCTCGCGAGGGAACGGCACCCAAGAATGCCGTTACTAGCTGCACGTGGCGATTATAATCCGGCACCCGATGTGCCGGCCGATTTATACACGGACGAAAGTGATTTCTCGTCCATTCCATCCACTATGCAAGTAGTCATGTCATTCTATATTATGATATATCAAGTTTATAGAAGTAATATTTATCCATAATATTAAAAACAAATCTCGAATATGATAAATTAAAAATGAACGTAGATTTTGAAGACTCACTTTGTAGAGCATGGTAAACTGGTTATTAAATGGATTGAGTGTTTCCTTTGATTGTAATAGAATTAGTTTGGATCTTGGAACGTAGAAATTTCTTGGATTAAAAATCTAATAGGTTTTTTTTTTTAGTTTCAAATGTTTTTCATACGATCCTGTTATAAATTATAAATTATATAGAAAGGTATTTTTCCGCGTCGTGTCAAAACCATCGATTTTCACGCGATCAATGGGTCTAGGTTATCCATTTCTCGGGAAGGTATAAGTCGAACGGATAATTTTCCAGCATTCGTCACGCTCGAAAGTGCGGTAAAACGATCCGAAGGGATTCGGTTTTTAGGTTATTGGAATCGGGCATTGAATGTAGATCGACGATATATATATTTTCGGAGGGTAAACGTATTTCACACGAAATACGATACTCCAGATTAGATAATAGGCTCGATAAACCTTCTCGGTTATTTATTTATATTATTATAGGCCATCTTTCTCTCAGAGCTCTTCACGAGCAAAATGATATTCAAACAAGTGTCCCGTGTTTTTCCTTACGATCTCTTTCGTAACGAGTTAATTTAATTACATCGATGTTTTACGTTACCGCGATAACAACGATCCGTAATTCAACTCGATACTCGGTGGTACAAGTTGTTTAAGAAAAGAAAAAAAAAATATTTAAAAATTATACTTCTTCCGAGTAAACGAGTCCGAGACACGGAAACAAACTTTGTGTATATATTTTAAATCTTGTTGACGCGTAAGCAAGTGTTTAATTGTTTAAGATAGGTTTAAGGCCAGGCGTGAGAAAAACGACTCCTCCTCCTCTTTGACAAGGAGGTTCAGAACGAAGAGAGGATGATCCAAGGTTTATTTAACTCCTCGTGACGAGTATTTTTTTTCCACCAGTTGAACTATTACAAATCCCAAGGATTCTCCATACTACTTTTGAAAAAAACTTTCTCCTTACGTCTCTTTACTTATATTTTTATCTTGGAACGGTTAAAAAGTGAAACGGACGATAATAGTAATAGCGGTGCAATTCCCTAGAATTTTTAAAACGCGTAATAAAGGGGATCGGGGAGATAAGAGAGGCCGCCGTTTTTCCCTCTAACAGATTTGCGAAATCGTGGCACCGCGTTTCCTTTCTTTCTTTCCTTCTTTTTCTTTTTTTTTTTTTTTTTTCCCATCCGAAAGTATCATCTCGGAGGCGCAATTGAGCATAATCGAGCGACCAATTAGAGAGGCAGGATTCTTTTTGCGAGGGAATTTGAAGTGACACAGGCCTCATCGTCTCGTTAAACAAATGGGACAATCAAAGGGATCCCTTTAGATTGCGGGGAAACGATGCGGATGAGTCTAATAACTCAATAAAAAGGGGGGTCCCTTGATGATGGAGATCGTGGACCGTGCGAAGGCCATCCAACGCTTCCAGAGTTTGTTTTTTCTTTCGAGTTCGTATTAAACATTCCTCACTTTTGAAATTGATCTCCATCGACAGATATAAAAGATATTGAGATAATCGTCAGAAATCTCTAAATGGACGATTAAAGTAAAGTTTCAAATCAATTTAAAATAATTAATATAAAACGTATATATATATGATGAATATTTCACTCACTATTGATCCATGGATCGCTGCATTCATACTCACGAAACGACGAGCAACAGCTTTGAAAAGGGGATCCAGAAATATAACACTCTTTTAAGAGAGATCAGAAGAAAATTCTTCCCCTGAATAGTTTCGCGACAATCGAACTCCCTTTTGGCCGCAAAGTACACGGAATGGCGGATTATTCGGCATCCCTGCTTACTCGATGGAATCTAGCACGATTCTCGATTACGAACTCACGTTGACGGGGTAAAGAGAGTTTCCCAGATTGCTTTCCCTTCGTAAACACATCGATCCACCGGAAACTCTGTGATTTCAGCGCGTTCATCAAAGATTCGAAAGAATAAAATAAAAGAAATTAACTTGAAACTCGATCTCAGAGGATGAACGAGTAAACGTTTCGAATTCCTTCGAAAGGAACAACGAAAATGATAAATACTGGAGAGAACTTCGAGATCGAAGTATTAAACGAAAATGTAAATGTAAGATTCGAAGCGTTTTCAATTTTTCTTTAGAGTTTTATATATACAGTTTGGCAGAAATATTGGTGAGAGAATTACACTTGTACGCGTATTTGTTAACAACGAACGCGGTTGCTTGCAAGTTAAAGATAAAACAAATTCAACGAGATTCCGAGTTGATTTATATCTTCGATCGAGAAAACGAGTTTGAAGAAGTCGCGTTATGGACTGATAAATATGTTTAACCTGTTTTATCAGCTTCGAGGAATGATTCCTCTTTCTTTCTTTTTTCCTTCCTTTTTTTTTTTACCATGGAAAGTGTAGCGAAGAAGTACTCGCATTATCAATTTACACGGACCTCGTTTATTCAGGCAGTGTAGCTCGAGTTGTTACGTTAATCCGAGAAACCTGATAGAAATCTCGAGATGATAAAAAAAGGAAAAGGAAAAAAGTAGCTTTCCTTAAATTTTAACGCGATTTTAAAAAGCATCGTGTAAAGAAGAAAATTATTGGCATTTTCGAAAACGAGGATCTTCCCAGGATCCCGAAGGAAGGAAGAGAGATACAGAGTGAGTCCATCGTTCATTCCAATTTTTACGTCGCGAAAGTATAGGAAATCAATAATTTCAGGCGACGAGTTGCGTTACAACGGTACCTGTGCAGTCAACAGTAAGTCGAATCTGATTTTCAGCTCGTTTAAATACGTTAGAAATTCTAAGCTTGATCTCATCGATGAAGAGGAGATCGTCCAAATCTTCGTTGATGTTCTTCGCCGATTCTGCGAACAGAAACAGGATTCGGCGAAAAAGAAGAAGAGAGAAAAGACGCAGAGCTCGAGGTGACAGACGTAATTTTTTCCCTTTCAACGAGGAATGAAATTAAACCGAGGGAAGAAAGGGAAGAAAGAAGAGAGAAAAGAGGAAACGTAAGGTAAAGGTGCCATTTGTTTAGACTCCGTTTAAACGGTCTCCTGGAGACGACCACGTCCTCTTCGACGTCCCGTTGGAAGGACGGGATTGGTTGGGGACGCATGCGCCCCTTTGCCAGTCGATAGCACCACCGATACGACATAGCAGCACCGAGGCAACCAGCCGCGTTGCCAGCTGCAACATTGACACACCGATCCACATTGCTAATCTCGGTCTCATCCTGTTAACTCTTGGCTACTTCTTGGACGACATCGATATGCCTCAGAGTACACATATATATAGGTGTGCGGATTTGTATTTATAAATCTTTGATGTGATTTTAGGAAACATTTTAAACAAAGATGAAATAAAGATGGATTAGGAGATAAGATATAAAGATTGAAAATTTGTATTTAGAAATCTTTGATGTGATTTTAGGGAAAATTTTAAACAAAGATGATAAAGTTGAATTAGTAGAAGATGAAGATATAAAGATTGAAAATTTGTATTTAGAAATCTTTGATGTGATTTTAGGAAATATTTTAAACAAAGATGAAATAAAGATGGATTAGGAGATAAGATATAAAGATTGAAAATTTGTATTTACAAATCTTTGATGTGATTTTGGGAAACATTTTAAACGAAGATGAAATAAAGATGAATAAAGTTGAATTAGGAGATAAGATATAAAGATTGAAAATTTGTATTTAGAAATCTTTGATGTGATTTTAGGGAAAATTTTAAACAAAGATGATAAAGTTGAATTAGTAGAAGATGAAGATAAAGATTGAAAATTTGTATTTAGAAATCTTTGATGTGATTTTGGGAAATTTTAAACAAAGATGAAATAAAGATGGATAAAGTTGAATTAGGAGATAAGATATAAAAATTGAAAATTTGTATTTAGAAATCTTTGACGTGATTTTGGGGAAAATTTTAAACGAAGATAAAATAAAGATGGATAAAGTTGAATTAGAAGATAAAATATAAAGATTGAAAGTTGAATGTTGATGAATGGATTGTTGGGAGATTTTTGAGATTAGATTTGGAGTTTTGGATCGATTTTCAGCGTGTAAAAACTTTGGATATATATGAAGATTCGCGAGGATATATGTATTTGGATACGAGATGGTTCGAGATTACATTTACGAAAACTTTGATCCTATTTGCAAGTGGATACGTGGTTTCAAAATTTCCAGGGTCGACGGATTTTAGATTTGCCTCGCGAGTTTCGTTAATATCCCCCCCCCCCTCCCTCCCCTCCCCGTTGTTAAATTGTCCATGCAGAGGATTCTAATTCGAGACCAGGTTTATTCGATTTATGCTGTGGCGCAGTGTACATTTCAGGGACAGTTTCAGGCGCCACTGGTGCAATTTCCCCGTGAGTCGATTGGAATTGCTCGAATTAGACCGGCGGTGTCGTCGAACTTTGAGCGCACTGATTCACGGGAGAACATCCCTTGGTCCGGCCAAGTGTTTTTAGAATCGCCGTCCTCCTCTTTATTCACGGATTTTTATCTCTTCCACCATCTTCCAGATTCCTCTTCTTTTCTAAATATAAATACCCGTGTTTTTCCCCGTAGTAATTTAATAATTCTCTCTCGACCAGCATAATTAATAACACGATCTTTCAAAGATAGAAAAAATTTTTTTGCATTTTCAATCGATATATTCAAATATATTCTCTTTCGATCCGAGTTATAAATATTCCCGATGGTTTATTTTAAATTATCGGCCCGTCTGATAAAAATTTAAAGTGTTTTCCTAACGATGAATGGACCGGCATCTGTCTAACGATATCGAATTCATGAAAGGGAATTGGAACGATTCGGACGATTCGAAGATGACTCGCAGGGGCCGTTTGATAAATCTATATATAATCTATATATGTATGGAGAAGAGAAAGGACCCTTCTGGCGATAAATTTTAGGCACACGTGATCCGATCCGCGTGGCATCCTCGCCTTTTATCTCGCCGAGCTTGATCTAGGTAACGAACGAGAGAAACGAGTCGTCCTTTCTCCGAATGGACCGTTAGCCCGATTTCCGCCTCGTTTCGGAAGTCGAAACAGGTGCCCGTTTTACGAGGCCCGTGCAAACCCCGTCGCCTCGATGCCTCGTCAGCCATTGTCGTCCCTCGTCATCAAACATTGATCATCCTCGTCCCACTTTAATACGATTCGAAGAAAGTGGCTTTAATTTTATTTTCACTCGTTTTACGCGTGAAATCTGAATTTTTAATTATTTAACGTGTTCTTTTTTTTTTTTTTTGGATCTCTCATCGAAATCGTACATTTCTGATTGTAACATTGACCAATTCTATGGGAAGAAAAATTACCAAGAAATGAATTTCATTATTAAATTGGATCGAACGATGTCAACGACGATGTCGTCGAAGTTGGGAAAGAAAATATATCTGAGAGAGGAAGGACAATGAATTATTCTTCGTTTATTATTGATAAGACTCGCAACGATTATTCTCCCTGTCAGGGGACTATAATGGAAATCACAAAAAGGGGGGTACACGAGTTAGAGTTCTCTTTGTAGAGAAAGACGCGCGCGGACGTCTTTTCTTCCCTGCTGCACAATCGCTATCACGTTGATTTTTTGCGTCGACAATTTATCCACCAAGTCTAATTTCGTTATTAGCATTTCTTCACGGTGAATTGAGCTCGTTAAGCTCCTTAACTCCTTCTATACGATGCAAGTAACCTCCCCCTCCCTCCGACAAGGGAACAATGGGCCCTCTTTTTACCTCTTATTTAGACGTCCGCGTTTTTCCATTACACCGTGTATTAACATTCATGAAGAAACGTACACGTACACGTTTCCACTTCGATTTATACGGGGCGTAACGTAAAAAGATGATGAAAAGGAAAAAAAGAAGTTAAGGGATAAAAGTTATCATTATTTTCAACGTCTTTCGATGTATAAATATTAATTATGATTTTAAGCCCCTTTTAGCGTTATTTGATCATGATTCCTTTCGGTGACGAGTCAATAAATCAATATAACGTTTCTCTTTAAGTACTCACGTCTTGTAGCGTAAGAAAATTAGGGAAGAAAGCGTAAATTAATATAATCTGAATATTTCTTCTTTCTATATAATACTTACAATTAATATAATGATATTTCTCTTTAAATATTTACGTTTTACGTAAGGAAAGTGGAAGAAAAATGATTAATATAATATTTTTTCTTTTTAAATGACAATACTTACGTTACAATTAACATAATAATATTTCTCTTTAATTACTTATGTTTTGTAAGAAATAAAACACGAATTTGATAATCATAAGAATAATTTTAAACGACAATACTTACGTTACAATTAAAACATAATATTTCTTCTTTTTAAACGACAATACTTACATTACAATTAACATAATAATATTTCTCTTTAATTACTTACTTTTGTAACGTAAGAAATAAAGCATGAATTTGATAATCGTAAAAATAATTTTAAACGACAATACTTACGTTATAATTAATATAATAATATTTCTCTTTAATTACTTAGTTTTGTAAGAAAGAAAGCACGAATTTGATAATCGTAAGACGAATAATTTTAAACGACAATACTTATGTTACAATTAACATAATAATATTTCTCTTTAATTACTTACGTTTTGTAAGAAAGAAAGCACGAATTTGATAATCATAAGACGAATAATTTTAAACGACAATACTTATATTATAATTGATATAATAATATTTCTCATTAATTACTTATGTTTTATAATGTAAGAAATAAAGCATGAATTTGATAATCATAAGAATAATTTTAAATGACAATACTTACGTTATAATTGATATAATAACATTTCTCTTTAATTACTTACGTTTTGTAACGTAAGAAAGAAAGTACGAATTTGATAATCGTAAGAATAATTTTAAACGACAATACTTATATTATAATTGATATAATAACATTTCTCTTTAATTACTTACGTTTCGTATTATAATTAATATAATAATATTTCTCTTTAAATATTTACGTTTTACGTAAAGTGGAAGAAAAATGATTAATACAATATCTCTTCTTTTTAAACGACAATACTTACGTTACAATTAACATAATAACATTTCTCTTTAATTACTTACGTTTAGTAAGAAAGAAATTTGATAATCGTAAGACGAATAATTCTTCTATTTCGTGGTGCATGGAAGAATACTTGTGTACTATTCGGTTTCTTCCAGTTTAGTTAGGTAACCAACTTGTAAAAGCGAAAGATTGGAAATAGCTCCCTGCTTGGAACACAGATGAATGACCACGTGTGAATTTTTTTCAATTGTAATACGTACGTACATGCACGATCATCGATAACTGATACACGGGGTAAGAAGAAGTGAAAGCGAGGTAACGTCTTGGAAACGAGTCTCCTTTATTATATAAACCAAGCGTCGAACAATAAATCGTTGGATTGCTGGATCCGCGAGGAGGATTTTGAAACGGCTCCTTTCCTATCCTCGGCCAATCGTTTTCGCCTCCGCGAAAAATCATTTTCGACGACTTTCTCGAACATCCACACTCCGTGGCGAAACACTTTCCTGCCTCGTTCGCGAATTTAACGATCGATAATAAATTCTTTATTATCGCGCCTTTTTCCTTTCTTTTTCTTTTCCTTTTTTTTTTCTTTAAAGGAGGAAAAGTTGATCGAGTGAAACTTCGAGAGGAACGTTGTTCGCGTTATTCGTTCGAAAAGGAAAAAGAGGACTAAGTTTTCGCGCATAGAAAAAAGGAAATTGTAATTATCAGCCGTTTTCGAGAAAGTGAATTCTCTCTTCGAAAGATTCCTCTATGGAGTATTTTACGATCCCCGGGATTAATTGCGAGGAGAATCTTGGGAAGAAATTTCAGGGGATCGTAAAAAAAATGATAGTTGCTTTCGTTTGTTACGCAATGCGGATTTACGATATTTACAGATTTATTACTTACATTTTTAGAAATCTTGCCGTAGAAATTCTTTCCTGGAATCCGATAAATCGTATCCGAATTTTCGTTTCGGATCGGAAGAATTTATCGGAGATGTACGGGTGGATTCACGAGTGGGAATATTCGATTCGAAAACATAAGCATATCGAGGGGGAGGGGAAGAGGGGACAGATGAAAGGGATAAAACGGGAGGGAGAGAAGGGAGGGGGATTCGTAAAAGTGAGTGGAACAACGGTTGCTGAATGAACGAAGGTGCACCGGTCGTGTATGAAAATTGATTTGCACGGGTTGAACGATCGCGACAGGTGGCCTTTATCCATGGATGCGTGCGCTATTTTTCCAAAAAAGGAAGAAATGGATAGAGCTTGTTTGAAAAAAGAACGAGTTTTGAAATTAATAGATCGAAAATTGGCCGTTTCGAATATTCACTGATCTTTCACTGAAAAATGTATAATGGATCGGATAAATTATTGTATTTATCGTCATCGATCGATCATCGTGGAAATAGATTAAAGAGAGAAAGAGAGAAAAAGAAATTAAAAATCGTTAAACGATCGCGATAGAAATATTTATTACCCATCGATATCGACAGGAAAGATACGTCCAATCATGATTTATACACCTGTTATGTAAAGGCGGATCGTATATGGGATGCACGAATTTTCGTGACACGTCGAAATTATAAAAGTTGGTATTTTTAAAAAAAAAGGAAGAGAAATACGAATCCACTCTGATTTCTCCTTTATATATTTATATAGAATTCGACATAAAGGCCGCCGACGGACGGTAATAATGGCCCTCTAACTACAATGGATCCAATGTCCATTGTTTATTTACAACGGATGCATTGGTAGCCGTACCAGAAACCGTGCATAATGAGTTCAATTCACCGTCAGATATGCTAATAACCGGGCTGGCTCGCGAATCGAACGAGCCAATTCCACTCGAAAAACACGGGTGAAAGTTTCTCGGATGAATGGGGAAAAACGAAGAACTCTTTAAAAGAACGGCGAAGCTTTCTTAAATTATGGCGGATAATTCGACGATAGATCGAGTCACGTTCCCTTCGAATTACGAATAATACGTAATAAAAATAATTATTAAGCCACGGTCGAATAACGATTGAAATATAAGAAGAAGAAAAAGAAAGAAGATTAAGATAAGGAGACTCTTATCTCTAGTTGGCATCGATGTTCCACGGAATAATTTTATAAGTGAATTTTTTTCTCTTTCCTTTCCCGGACACGCGATCGTTTCTTGGGATTAAGTTGGGCGCGGTTCCATCGATAAGACGATCGCGCGATTGATAAGGAAAGACCCACTTTCCTCGCCGTTAGAAGATTGCTCGCCCCATTTACCCAATTCATTATGCGCATGGATGCGTGAAAACCGGCAGCGTCGCGATTTCGTGTAATTTCCTTGCGGTGGACATCGTTTCGAGAGAAAGAGAGAGAGAGAAAAAAAAGATAAAGTTCCGTAAGAGCAACAGTTGCGTTTCACGTTACTCGATGTCCGACGGCATCATTAATAATAATGGACGTCGTTAGGTAGCTCGTGCTCGTGCCGGATTGGGGATTCTTAAATTAAAGAGAATTCAGAATGTGCACACGATTACGCGTGTACTCGCGAGAACTCGAGTGTACGTTCAGTGGGTATTTGATAAATCGTACGAGATTGAACAGTTAGGCGAATAGCTTTTACGTACCGCTTTTATGTAGGCCTCTTGCGTAGAGTACAGAATACCACGCGTTCGCGTATACAACGTTAACTTAAAATTTTAGATTTAACGCAATCGCAATCGTTGGAAATAATTTCGATCTTTTTATTAATTTCTTAATATCTCGAAATACGAATTTTCGCCAAACCACTGGCCATGAAACAACAAGAGAAATAACATTCGTAATACATTTCTTTCCTATTATCAAATAGAATTTTCCTTGGAATGGAATAATAAAGTCAATAATGGAAACGGCGAGATATTCATGAGTTTAGTTAAAAAGATTGCTGGAGGTGTTTAATTGGCAATGATCGGTCATCCTTGAAACGATCCTCCTCTTTTCCTTCTTCTTCTTCTTGGCGATCCTCAAGGCTGTACCCTTCTTTTTCTCGCGTGTATTTGTACGCAGGAGTAAGTTTACCGGCCTGTTACATCAGTGTAACGGTATGTTATCGAGCATCATCCCGGTTCACTGCATCACGAGTTGTAGTTCGGGTGAACAACTCGCGCTTCCAACGCACAACTCCTCTACGATAATCTTCCCTTCCCTTTTTTCCTCTTCGTTTCGATTCTATTAATCGTCAATCGATGATTTTTAAAAATGGTACGAGAAAAAGATTCCACTTGCTCGAATAATATTAATCAAAATATACAATGCCTTTTATGATTTTAATTCATATTCCTAATTTTAACGATGCACATCATCTTTTCCAAGGTCGAGAATTTAAAAGAATCGAAACGAGAAGTCCTCGAGACGAAAAGTTCCGCCTGTTCATCGGGCGTGAAGTGAAAGCCTTCTTCGATATTTTTTTTTTTCCCTTCCTGTTTTTGTTTTTTGCTGAAACGTGTCGGGCTCTCTCGCGATTGCGGCACAACCGCATTGTACACAAAGAAGGCGTCGAGTATATTTCCGACGAAACGTTTGCAAACTTCTGTTCGAACAAGATTTTCAGAAACTCAGAAACGATCGATCCTTGTCGTTTCTCGATGTATAATATCGGCAGGGGTAACGGGAACGAGGCCGGCTCACCGGAAAAATAATAATCACGAGTGCGTAAGACGCACGCGGAAATTGTAATTATTGCCGGGGCATGCGTGCAGAATGCGCATTCAGAGACAGAGGCGCGCGAACACGCTCGAGTCGCCGCCATTTAACGAAAATTCGAAACGCTCGAGTCGTCCGTTTCGTGGAAATTATTCGAACGATAGAAATCGGCGTAATTCGCGCCAATTCTTCCTTTTGTTCTTTTCTTTTCTTTTCCATTGCTTGCGTGCAACCGCGTTCGAGGCGTGCAAAATTGCGCGAGGCTCGATTCTTTTGCATTTTTCCGAGGAAACTTATCGTTCTTTTCTTTCATATCTTTGAATTTTTTATTATCCTCCTCGAATTTTCCCCCGAGGCTAACCTCGATTCCATTCAATTTATCGAAGGAACCATCTCTAGAATCAACGAGAGGACCGTGCTTCTTCTTCCTATGAATTTTCAGAAATCCAATAGAATTTTTCACCAAGTTCGGAGGATAAGGAAAAGTATGGAATAAAATTTTTGTTCTCGACTTGCCGGAGGCAGTATGGTATGGCAAGTGGGTCGTATCGGTGATCGTCGATCGTTCTTTCTCGCAACAACGTTATTACCAACGTCGTTACAGATTACGTTTCGATACCTTTCTCGCGTGTCTCTTTTTTTTCCTTCGATGCAACATCGTGGCTTCGAATATTTCCTTCTCTGCCATTGTTCTCATTTATTTGGCCGAATAATCCGTTTTTCCCCTCTGAAAGACTAAAAGGAAAAAATGTTAGGAATGGATATACTCTGTTTTATTTCGTTCCTCGAGAAAATGCAGAGTTGGATTTTTTTGATAACACAAATCTATGAATGGCATTGATTTGTCCACGTCTCGTTGTGTATTGGTCGATTCGAGGTAATTAGCAGAGAGCTTTCCACGCGTCAGATCCCATCAATTAGAACCTGGATGCGTTCGAAATGTATATACATTTACGTATTATTTTCGATATTAATTTCGATTCCTTTCCTCTCATCCGACAAATATGCAACGTCGATAAATCACGTTCCATTAGAAAACCTGTTAATTCCGTTTTCTCCGCTGGAAACAATCCCGCAAAAGCCTCTCTAATTAGCATGTAATTGACTTATGGAATCGAATAGCTTGAGAATCTCGTACAAGTGGCTGTTACCGGCATATTGTTCCCCGAACAAGGAGGAAACTCGACAAGTAAGTTGGAGGAATTTAAATTCAATCGCGGTGAAATTGAACGGGGGAGATCCACTTTCGCGGTATATAAAAGTGAAACAACGCCGCAATCTTCCCATAAGGATAAACGCCGCTAATTCAGTCATTCGTCTAATTAACACCCAGTTTCTCGCTACATATATATATATATACATGGCATCGGTTTCATACCGCATGCTTGCATACACGCGTCATTGCGTTGATCCGCAAACGAGGATTCCACCTCCCTCTCTCTCTCTCTCCAATATTTTTATTATTATTAAAGACGATAGCCTTGACACCGTACGAAATTGTCTCCACATTCCACGGATGCTGGCAAATAGCCGATTTAATTTTCCACCGATTCGTCCATCTATTAATAAACCCGTCCCCGAGATTAATCATTTTCTCGAGTTTCGGCTCGAGATCGTTCAGGAAACGTTTTATGCGTAAGTTGCATAGCTACGTCGAATCGTCTCTTTTAATTCACACGCGAGAATCGATCTGGAGAATTTTTGAAATTCGGCGGGAAGAGGTTTCGTCCCTGGAAACCGCAAGCTTTGACACCGTTATTAGATAAGGGGAGGGGGGGACGGTTAGGCGCGGGTTATCGGAGAGAGAGATCGTGAGTTACGAGGCCCACTTGCTCGATAAACTGATTTCCCCTCGTAAAGTCCCGCGTTCCAGATACTACGCCTAATGCAGTGGAATAACGTTTAACTGGGGCCTGGTGTAACAAGCCCCGTCTACTTGTCACTCGGTAGCCTCTCTGTAAACGAAGTATCGAGTATCGGAGTTTCTTTCGAATCTTCTCACTTTCGCTCGCGAGGATCTTCTTCCAACAAATAAATTGTCGACGTTTAATACGAATAAAGAAACGATCGACTTGGGATTAAACGTTAAGTTAAACTTCGTTCACGAAAGTTTTTATCAATTTTCAATAAAGAAAACCTATATACGAATCGAGAAAGCGTTTATGAGACGACTGTTCCATAAGACGGGTGGAAGAAAAGGATGAGCGAGTTTAGATTATATGCGTTTCTTATTTTCGAATTAACAACGTCGCGTTGTTAAGTGAAATTCTTCTGGCGTAACGTGTTCGTGGATTGCGGGCATTGCTAGCCGACCGAATCGCCGAAACGATCAACCGGCAAAGCTTAATTATCTTGCTCTTGGTGAAAATTACAGACCCGATTCTCGCTCTCACGTAACGTCACGCCACGCGAATAATTCGTGGCGAGGAACAGCGTTTTGAAGCCGTGTTTCCATTCGTTTCGTTCTAACGATTCCATCTTATCGTCATCAAAACACTTTCGAGCAAACAGTGTGTATATATATATATATATACATGGAGGAATTCTTTTTTCATTTCTTTTTTTCCGTAACACCTCCGCGATTCTTATCGCTGTTCGTCGAAATCGAGATTAAATTGCAGATTTCCATCCGTTGGATCGATTGGCAAATTACCATTTCGTTATCTCGATCGAGATTATCGAACCGTATCGAGCAATTTTCGTGTCTCGTGACGATTTGTCGTGATGATTCATTCGTTATCGTATTTTTTTTTTGCTTTTTTTACTTTGTTATTTTTCTGATAATCAAGAATTTCGTTAAAAAATGATGGATGAGAGTGGAGATGTTACGATTTGTCACCGATCGTCGTTGATTAAATTCGATTTAAACGCTCGGATCGGCTTCGAAATCGTACACATCTGTTTCACGGTTTCCAAGTTTATAAACAGCTGGATCGAACGTGTTACCACGCGTTGCATCGTAAATGGCTTCGCGCCATGAACCCTGGATGATACCAAGTTTCTCCAATCCGTCGGATATTCCTTCTCGTAATTGAACATTTTTACGAGTGGATTATAACGAGCCATTTTTTAATATTTTTTTTTTGTATGTATCCTCCCCTTTTTTTATTTTTCTACGATAGCAAGAATTTTTCTGTCGAGAAAATAAGAGTTTGAGGGATTAGACTGGAATTTCATCCTTTAAGAATTAAGTTCCCTCGACTTTTAGAACTTTGTATATACATCCAACTCTTGCTCGTTTGCTCGATTATTTCTTTTCGTAAAACGATTTCGTTCATCGAAATCGTTCGTCCAATCTTTATGAAAAATTGAAAAAAGTCTATTATTGATTTTTTGATCGATTAAAAATATCCCAAGAATTTTTTAAAAGAAATTTTTAAAAAAGAAACATAGTTTTTAGAATTTCTGCATTTCTTTGGAGACATCACGATTTATTTTTTTTTACACTTTTACATAAATTTGAAAAAAAGGATTATGTATCGTCTATTATGATCCTTCGATCGATCAAAGAATTTATATTTTTTTTACACTTTTACATAAATTTAAAAAAAAGGATTATGTATCGTCTCTTATGAAACAGATCCTTCGATCAAAGAATTTTTTTTCTTAAAGAAGAAACTAGTAATTTTTAGAATTTTGCATTTCTTTGGAGACATCACGATTTATTTTTTTTTTACACTTTTACATAAATTTGAAAAAAAGGATTATGTATCGTCTATTATGATCCTTGGATCGATCAAAGAATTTTTTTGTTAAAGAAGAAACTAGTAATTTTTAGAATTTTGCATTTCTTTTCGAGGTGATTACTATTTAATTTTTACAAAAAGATACTTCGGATCGATGGGAAAATTTTTAACCTTTATTCTGCAAAAAAGAGAGATCATCTATTACGGAAAAGGAAAATATAATATAGAAACGATGGTCGATTTCACGATCTCCACGATCTTTGCCGTATCTGATTTATAGGATCGAACGGATTCAGTTTGAGAAATTAGTTTGCCCGAGCGTGCGATATCTCGTTCGATAGGAAAATTACGAGCGTACAACATTAACGATCATTTTGTTCGCCTTAAACGCCCAACACGAAACGTTCTCGGTTTTCGAACGTTCGTCGCGATCCTATTTTATTCACCTTTTCCATAAACAGTATCTATCCGACATTTACCGTTGCCTCCACGGCCATAAACGCCAAAACATTCGGAATGCGAGATCCTGTTATCGATTCGATCGGTTATCAGCATTGAATAACGCCATCCATTTTCCTTAATGGTTTATCCATTTCGAAGAGAATTATTATCGATGTATGTGTCTGTGTGTGTCACGTTTTCGTGGAATCCCGAAACGGTATTCAACTAATTTCCCAGGGAAACGTCCATCGAATATTGTTCGATCGAACAAGCTTATTTCGCTCGTGTTTCTAAAGACACTCGTGTGAATACACGATATTCCACGAATACGTTCGATAAATATCCAAAGATGTAATATTTTCAATTCAAATTTTTATTTAGATAGAAGGAATGGTGGAGAGCGAGGATAATCCACGACTTTAGTTAGACATTTTCCATATATCCAGTGTTACGATGTAATCATCAGTGTGCACGGTTATTTCTCGAAACTCGTTTTTCGGCGCAAGTTTCAATGTTGCAACCTCTGTCTTAAACGTTTAAGAAACTCGCTCAAAGAGAACGAAGAAGGAAAGTTGTGTGATATTGAGCGATATTTCGTGGAACAGATCTCTCAAAATTTCTCTTCCAAACGATTTTCAACGATGTAATTTCGAAAAGAAGACATATCAGTTTTCAGATAGCAACCCCTCTTTTTCAACGATTTCAAAATTGATACGAGAGCTTGCCTCCGTAGTTTTTTGATCTTTTTTTCACGAAGGATTATGAACGATTATGCAAGAATCGCGTGATGAGCGTGCATATATTTTTTTTTTTAAATAAATATTCAGAAGATGGATTTACTTTATGCGTTAATTTATGCGACCTCGAATGCAGGGGATCCGAGAGGACAGGTACATTGACATGCACGTGCAAAAGTAGGTAAATCAAATTTAAACCAGAGGCGACGAGGGAGGGGAAGAGAGAGAGAGAGAAATATACACGAGCAGAGAAATCTGGCGTTCTGGGTCATCGTTCAGCCTCCTATTCGCGATGCTTGCTTCTTTCTTGTCTCTGCTCCCTTAACCCTGTACTTGAAACGAACATCCCTTCGCAAATATTTAAACTTCTTTTCACCACGGA
This sequence comes from Apis mellifera, assembly GCF_003254395.2. Taxonomy (NCBI): domain Eukaryota; kingdom Metazoa; phylum Arthropoda; class Insecta; order Hymenoptera; family Apidae; genus Apis; species Apis mellifera. The sequence goes on from NC_037651.1 coordinate 8,168,712, forward strand.
TTTTCGAGGTGTCCCCTTCGACCTGTGTGCGAGTAATTATATTTTGTACACACATACAGTAGCCGTGTTCACTCGTCGGAATAATTCAGATTGAGATTTTAATTTTAAATTGAAAAGGCTCGGGATCGAAAGAGTTAAGGATGAATTTTAAATAATAGAGAATCGTTAAATTAGATATATTAAATACATTATATTAAAAATCTTTAATATTAGAGAATAATGCAAGGAAAGAATAAAGAATCAATTGAGAAACAAACGAATATTCTCTTCTTTCGAAAGAAGAATCAGATCATTCCACGCCTCTCTCGTAACGTAATAAAATTGTAAAATACCAGCGTATAGAGATACAGGTTAAAGTTTCTGGTTAAACATTGATTTATCAGATCTTATCTTCGAAATCGTGAAATCCAAGAGAAAGGAGAAAAACGGAAGAGAGGAGAAATGGAAAAGCTACGACAGGAAAGAAGAGAAAAGAAAAAGAAAAGAGAGAGAGAGTTCGTGTGTTTGTTTATTCTCTCGATCCCTCTTTTGTAAACGTTTCGATGTGAAAGAAAAAAGAGGCTCGTTAATGTTACATCGAATCCCGCGTTGCATTTTTCCTCCCCTCCTCGAGCTTCTAATTATATCGAACGTTGGTTAATAGCATAATCGAGAATCACGTTTCGTTCGTATATAAATCGAAACGCCTCGAAATTTTCGATTTAGATTCTTGAAATCTCGCGGAAATTTATTCGGCCGCGAATCGTTTGAATTATTCATGGATCGATCTTAACGCACGCGTTTAACAGATAACCATTATGTGTTATTCCGGGTGATAGAGAAGATGTTGGGAAATAGAAAATTAATGGCCGAGCCGAGGTTACTTATAATTGGAATTTTCAAAGCGTTATCTAATCGAGTATAATTTTAACCTATTTTAAAAATAAAATTTAAAAATATTTGCTTAAAGAATAATTCTTTCGAAAATTTCAAAATCGGAATGGAAATAATCAAGAACGAAACGTTTTGATTATTCTTGAAATTGAATCGAATTATCGTACATCGAAAATATATATCTTCCTTCTCATCCCTGTAATCTCTTAATCTCTTAATTTTTCCGTCCTTTCATTTTATTTCTCGTCGTATTATTTCACGCTCATTCGTGGGTTTAATTACGAGCAACGTTAATAAATGCTCGTTTTATTCGATCCGGGAAAACTAAATATGAGGGAGGAGGTCGTAAAAAAAAAGAAAGAAAGGGAGTATTGGCAGCAATATCTGTAAACTGCATCTGGTGCATGTGCATCTGCATTGGCTTGCATCCCGACCCACTTTAATCTCCTTTTTTTCCCCGGACCAGTCCGCCACACCTGCCACCGCCAACATTTTCGAACACGCGTCTCTCCTCGTCCTTTCATCTCCAATCTTTTCGGAAACGCAGCGCATCATCCCCCTCGTTAACACTGGTCCGCCTTCCTTCTTTGTTATCCCTCTCATCCGATATTTATCTGATCGAGAAACACTTGATCCTCGATCTATCCAATCTTTAATCCCTGTAATTCGATATAGATAGAAAAGAAAAAGAAAGGAAAGAAAGATTTACAAGAAATTTTGTTCTATTAACGAGGGAAGGAAAAGAGGATACGGAAAGTGGAAAGTTGTGTGATTTATTTGTTACGATTTCTGTTAATGGTTCTGTGATGGATGACGATTTAACGGAATTCACAATTGTCTACACAATTGGGGGAACGTGGCAAGTATTTATACATTTCAGACGGTTTAGAAGCGGAATAGAGTAAGCTACGCGCAAACAGACGAAACGAGTATCGAGCGTGTTTGTCTTGCGGTTTACCTGGGCTGTCTGTGCCTGGAACTCGTGTTCCTTGCGGCCTCGCTTCTTTAAATTCGCTTCACCACCACCGTTCACCGATTACCACCGAGTTTCGTCTCAGTCTTCGTAAACGGTTTCACAGCAGAGTTTGTCGAAACAGATTCGAGTGTCGTTTATTATCGTTCCTAAAAATATAATCGACTCGATTTCTTTTCTTCCTCTTTCGTGTCGCAAATTCTGATTAATTTTCTCACAATTATATATCACGCGATATCAATGGGTTTTGAAAATTTTCTTTTTTTTTTTCGATCGTCAAAAATACTACAAAGCCAATTCGTGTCTTTTGATTCATCAAACCATGTTACACTCTGTTCTTTTTTATTCCAAATTTTTATTATTTATTAAAAATAATAATAATTATTATTTTTTTATCTTGATTGTTCTTCCAGGAAAAGCGTACATATATATATATTGAAAAATTACACGTCTTTACGTTCTTTTTTATTCCAAATTTTTATTATTTATTAAAAATAATAACAATTATTATTTTTTATCTCGATTCTTCCAGGAAATGCGTACATATATATATATTGGAAAATTACACGTCTTTACGTTCTTTTTTATTCCAAATTTTTATTATTTATTAAAAACAATAACAATTATTATTATTTTATCTCGATTGTTCTTCCAGGAAGCGTGTACATATATATATATATATATATATTCAACCAAGGTTGAAAATTACATATCTTTACGTTCTTTTTTATTCCAAATTTTTATTATTTATTAAAAACAATAACAATTATTATTATTTTATCTCGATAGTTCTTCCAGGAAGCGCGTACATATATATTCCAAGGTGGAAAATTACACGTCTCTCCGTAGTCGCGTACAATTAAATAGGTAAATAAGGGGGGAGGGAAGGGTGGTCGTAATTGGCGAGGATTCGTTAGGAAGGAGGAACGAAAGTGACAAGTTGCATCATTAGAGAAAATGGTGATCTTGGAAACAATACCGAGGATGGAGGGGGAAAAGAAGGAGGAGGAGAGGAGGAACGATTTCGAACGATTCGTCGAACGATCTCTGACGATCGCGTCTATTACAAGAGTCTATTATACGTCTTATCGAGAAATATATATTTTTTTTCTCTCTCTCTCTCGTCCGGAATCGATCCCATTGTCCATTGCGTTCATGAACGGAGAACGGAACGAGGAACGAATACGGAACGTGGATCCTATCGCGGCGGAAATAAGAATAAAGGATTCGCCTAACTTGACTTAAAAAAAGATACCGGAACACCGGAACAATAAACAGGAAGCGCCTCGGTGGAACGAGCCTATTCGTTCACTTATGGTTAAATGGTTTCCGTATTTATACGATTCGATGTAAAAATAGAAGATTTGAAATGCCGATTTTTCAAAATACGAATTTATTAATCCCTTGCCTCGAAGATTGAAATTTAATTCAGGGTTTAATTTCACCGAGGATCGATGAAACAAGTGTTAAATATTTCTGTATTTATACGATATAACAATGGAAGATTTGAAATATCGTTTGGAATATCGAGGATTTTTCTAAATAATCCAATTTATTAATCCAATTTATTAATTGCCTCAAAGATTGAAATTTAATTCAGGGTTTAATTTCATGGGGATCAGTAAACGTTAAATGTTTCTGTATTTATATGATATAACAATAGAAGATTTGGTTTATTTTGAAATATCGAGAATTTTTCTAAATAATCCAATTTATTAATCCCTTGCCTCAAAGATTAAAATTTAATTCAAGATTTAATTTCATGGGATCGGGATTTAATATAACAATGGAAGACTCGTTATTCGAAATATCGAGGATTTTTCGAAATACGAATTAATTCAATTTATTAATCCCTTGTCTCAAATATTTTATGTCGTAATTCAATGTTTAATTTCATGGAGAATCACTATACTTAAATGTTTACACGATTTATACGATTCGTATATAACAATGAGAGATTTGTCGTTCGAAATATCGATTTTTTAAAATAATTTATTAATCCAATTTATTAATCCCTTGCCTCAAAGATTTAAAATTTAATTCAATGTTTAATTTCACGGACGTTAAATGAGCGTTAAATGTTTCCGTTTTATACGATTTTATTATTATTAATTTACTGCTAATTTATACGATTTTATTATTAATTTATACGATTCGATATAACAATGGAAGAACTTGTCGTTTGAAACATCGATGATTTTTCAAAATAATCCAATTTATTAATCCCCTGTCTCAAAGATTAAAATTTAATTCAGGGGATCGGTGAGCGTTAAATGTTTCTGTATTTATACGATTCGATATAACAATGGAAAGCTCCTCATTCGAGGATTCTTCAAAATACGAATTAATCCGACTTATTAATCCCTCAAACATTAAAATTTAATTCAATCGTTTAATTTCATCGAGAATCGAGCCTTCACACCCGTTCACTATACTTAAATGTTTCCATATTTATACGATTCGAAATATCCAGAGTTTTTCAAAATTATCAATCCCTCGAACATTAAAATTTAATTCAATATTTAATTTCATCGAGCCCATTTAAATGTTTCCATATTTATACGATTCGATGTAATAATGACAGATTTACCGTTCCAGAGTTTTTCAAAATTATCAATCCCTCAAACATTAAAATGTAATTCAATGTTTAATTTGCGGATCGATGTAGAATAGAAAAATTTTAAAACAATGTATCAACGCTGAGCAAAACTCGAAACTTCGAAAACTTGTCGATTTAATATCCTCGCTGATATCGAGAGACGGACGGTCTAATTTCAGTTTCAATTTCAATCCCGGCAATTTTTTTCGTGGAAAATTTCTCGCTCTGTTTATAGCGAGCCAGAGAGTCGTCCCTTTATCGAGCCGGCCGACTGTAAGCCTCGTTAAACCGTTTTTCCTCTGCTCGCGAGAAGAACGGCCAACAGCTAACTTAGAGAAACTTTTTAATTCTCGTCCGGTTGTTGCACGCTTTTATTCCGCCTAAAAATAGCCTGCATGCACGGCCGTTCAACAGGCGTAGAGATAAAAGGAGAGGGATCATCGTTGGCCACCGTGATTCCATGGCCGCCGAGCCGCGGTGGAAACACGCCGCTCGTGCCGCGATCCTCCCTTTTGATTGTTTCTCTTCCCGTAATTTATGCCTGCCATTATTCTTAGTCGTGCTCTCGGTCGCGACACTCGAATCCGCTTCTCGATCGGTTCAAGGAACTCGAAATAACATCCGATTTATCGATGGAATAATAATTCGCGCTTTTTGCTCGAGAATTTTTGTGATCCAAAAAGGGAGCACGATTGTATTAATACAAATTAAGAATTTTGAAGGAAGAAAATTTTTATCCACACTCGATGATACAATTGATTAATAGATCCATTCGAGAAACTATATTCGAGTTTCGGGAAAAAGCTGTAATCGGGATAAATATTCAACGGCTTAATCGGCAACAGAGATAAAACTTTAACGATCCAAGTTAAAGAATAACGTTATTTGAATAATTTATTATTATTCAAAGCTTTCGAATAATCGCGGTCAACCGTAGCCCCGAGGCTGCACTGTGCGAACAGTTGATGGCTAATAATGTTATTCGAGTTTATTTTCAATTATTATTATTATCATTCAAACTAAACTTTTTAATTAATAACGAAGAACTTATTTTTTTCCATAAATTCCTACCTTCCTCTCTCCTTTCAATTACTTAACGCAACACTTTTCTCAACGCAGCAAGTCTAAAGAGTGCAGCTCTGAACGAATTCTTGCTGGATAAAGCGAAGTTCGGAGCCGATATTCGGAATGAGCCTTCCGGTTATTTCGTGTCGCCGCTTGATCCTCATCAACGAGTAGAATTTTCTACTGCCGTAGCCGCGTGAAGTTTGCCGAGCGAGGAGGAGGAACGAGATTAATCGCGGCTCGCAGAACTGGAATATTCACCCTGCGGAGGTGGTCGAACACTTGTATTACTTATTGCCAAGGTTCTTTTTCATTCGTTCTTTCTCCCTTTCGCCGGAAGGATGGCCCTTCAAAATCGCGCCATTAATCCGGAATCGGATTCACGTATATCGTCGAATTAATTCTTCTCTTTGGAGACGATCATTCCATTCACCTGTCTTTCTCAACGTTCAATAATTTCCTTTTTCTTTTCGATGTGAAAGGAGTTTTTTCGATTCGAGTTTTCGAATGGAAAATCCTTGTGGAAAATCCTTGTCCAACTAACGCTGATCCAGCGTGTTTAAGACGGCGTTTTACGACAGGCTTTAGGCGGTTCTCGCTTCCACCATTATTTTATCTCTCGAGGGGGGAGGAAAGAAGAGCGCTCCTCGCCATGGAAGGCCATTTGAAAGTCTTTATTTTATTTTTCTTTTTTTTCCATCGCACGAGAGAAAAATTGAAGAATTCAGAGGAGGGGCGAAAATTATGATGCAGGCGCGAGATCGATGCAAACGAGAATGCCTCGTTAGCCGCGATTCATTGCAATTCGGTTACTTCTGGATCGCCGGTTTAATTACTTCTCTTCGATGCGTTTTAATGAAGTTAGTATCCTGCTCGTTATCCTGTCTGGATTGCAGGAATCGAATGTTTCACGGATGATGGCGGCTTCTCCAAAAAGGTATCGATATCGAGACCAGATATTTTCTTAACGGAAACCGATAAACGCGGCTTTTAAAAATATCTCCCGCTTAATTGGCAGCGACCAACTGCGATTCGTATCACCTGTCCCTCTCTTTTGTCTCTATCTTTATGCAGATAGAGATTCGTGTGTTGATGTATCGGTAAAAATCGCCTTTCGAGCATTGATTTCTTGAAAGACCAATCTCAAATTATCCTTTAACACTGGCGCCGTATTCGAGTTCAAAAGCAAATATGTTCTTCATTGAGCCACGTCATCTGCATTCGACTTATTTTATGGAGGATCTTTGTACTTTTGCAAAGATTTCACAGTAATAAAAGCATCAAATTCACTTCAAAGCATTCTATGCGAAGCTGAAATTGGTTAAGATAATTTAGACAAAAAGTTGTTGTCACTAAGATATAACTCTACCATTTTTCTTTTGGAGACTGGAACGAATTAGGGCAAAAATTTGTACCACTAGAATTGTATTCGATAAGTTAGGAATGGATAACAAATGATGAAAACAAATTATTCATCTCACACTTACTAAAATATCCATGAGACTATTTGACGAAGTACAGACGAAGTACAGAGACACACCCCTAACGAGATTTCATTCGTTTTTTTTTATACGAAAAGAATTCCGTCACTGATAATTGGCGTAATAATTTAAAATCGGTAAGGGGTGGAAAAAAGGGAGACGATTGGGAAAAAGCGCGGCTGCAATGCGTAGAGACAAGCAGGCAGGCAGGCAGGCAGAGAGGCAAGCAGGCAGGCATCGCTAACACGTTTCTCCTTTCATTTTCAGCCGGTGCGGTAGTGATCGTGGCCTCGAAGCGAGTCCTTTTACGGCGGGGACGAGCATCGAAAGCGGAGGAGAGCAGCCTCCCTCTCCCCCTCCCTCTGTCTTTCTCTTTCTTCCCCCGACTTTGGCCCACGGCCGCCTTTATCCACCGGTCCAAGACTGGAGAAGATCGCGAGAAGGAAGGTAGAAGAAGAGAGAAAGAGAGAAGAAAAAGGAGAGATCGAAAGCTAGACCAGTGTCCCAGTGCGCTCGAAGTTGGCATGGAGGGATAAAACACGGTGCAGAGAATTGTGAGAAGAGAAAGGGGGAGAGAGAGAGAGGGAGGAGGAGGAGGAGGAGGATTGGAAAAATTGGCGGTGGATGGATAGCGATAAATTCGGCATGAGGTAGAGGAGAATTTCGAAGCTGGTTGGTCGGAGAGAGGAGCGATCGATCGTGGAGGGATAAGGGGGGAAGCTAAATGCCAGTTAAAAGAAAGGCGAGGAAGGAGGGTTAGAGGTGGAAAAGTGGTCGGGGATAGGAAGAGGCGGGTGGTGAGGAGGGAGAGGAATGGGTGCCGGGATGGGCAGGAGCGGCACGAGCGGCGGCTTCCTCGAGGCACTTCCCACGGGAACGCCGCTCCACGTGGCCATGCTGGGCCTCGACAGCGCGGGGAAAACCACCGCGTTGTATCGGCTCAAGTTCGACCAATACCTGAACACTGTGCCCACTATCGGCTTCAACTGCGAGAGAATCCGTGGCGGCATCGGGAAAGCGAAAGGTAACGTAAATTTTTCGTTAACTAACTATTCTCCATTCTGAAATGTTTCTAATATTCCTTTGCGGCTCGTGTGAGTGAAAATCACTTTATCGATTCTTTCTTAGAATATCGAAACTGTTGGCAACTAAGTAATTGCGGATTTTTTTTAGAAAATCAAAGACAATTTCTTCGTGGAACTAAATAACTTTATTCTGTAATGTGTTGCCCATTTTGATCAATGACCTTTTGCCATCTTTCAGCCAGCATCATAATCCCACGTTCATAAAACTTCTGGTTTTTATTAGCAAAAAACTGAATCAATCTTTGAGTGAAAAATCACCAGAACGAAATTTGTCAAACCAATTTTGACACTGCCTTTCTTTTAAGGCTTCGTCGCCATAAACAGCACATAACTTTTTGTGAGCTTGCGATGCTTTTTTCCCTTTGCGAAAATAAAAAAGCAAAATATGACGATAATGTTCCTTTTGATTTTCCATTTTTCAACGAACGCCAAACGAAAACTACTCAAAAAACTTTTTTTACCGATTGACAGCTGAATTGCCAACTATCAAATAACAAAATGTGTTTTACATTTGGACTACGTCAGCAAACTTAAAAATTCAACTGAAGCCATCTATGAATGAAATCCGCAATTACTTAGTTGCCAACCCAATATATTCACCAATAGCTTTCCTTTGTTATCTTGTAGAAGAATAATATCGAATAGCTAGATTCCCTTATCTCAAATTGGATCGTGATCGCGGATGTTTTAAATAGAACGTGATGATGATAAAGTTCTAATGGAAAGAAATTGACGAGAATGGAGAGAAGGAAAGAAGAGATGGAGCAAGAGAAATAAGAATAAGAGACGGTGAAAGCACGTTACGTTACGAAGGATTATAAAATTTCGCTCTCGAATAAGAAAGGTGAAAGACATCGAACGACATTTCACTCGTGACACTTGCCCCGAGAAGCCGAGGATGAGACGCGTGCAAAGTATTGCACGGAAACAACGATACAGAGTCTAATATTCAACAAATTTCCTTCCTTTATACGTATATATAGGATATTGAAATGTATAAAAGTTTCATACGTTGATTATACGTGCGTGAAATGAGTTTTGAGTTAGCTTAGTAAGAAATTCATACACGATGAAAATATACTCGGAAAATCGTCTCGTTGGAGTTTTGCGAAAAAACGCCTCGAGTGCAATATAAATATGATTTGTTATTACGGAGAGATTTACAGAGATACATCATGGAAGGGATATATCGATCGAAAGAGGGTTAACGTTAGATTTTATGCTTAAAAATTCTAAATATGCAGATATTATTCTGTAAACATTACGTATTGGTTTTTAATGATGTAACGAGGCAAATATATATATATTTCTATCCGTTCTCTATGGAATATTTATATTTTGTTATTTCTAGATGTTGTATTATTACCCATATTTTTACGAAAATCCGTCAATTTGACGGGTTAATTTGTATAAATATAATTTATATAAATTGCGAAGTAAGAGAAATCAAATAAGAATGAGTAAGAAGAAACGAGACGAAGCAAATGGCGATTGTTTAGCAATAAATACCTAGTCAAACAAATTGTGATATGATAACAAATAATCTCTTCGACGGTGAATTTTGCAACGGTGTGTTTCGTAAAAAAAAATAAATAAATACGTGCTATTTAGAAGCTATTTTAACAAAAATTTATTTTCGTAAGCGAAGATTTGAAGTTTTCAAGGTATTTTCAAAACCTAATCAAACAAATATTTTACATTTATATTATTACGGGCAAGTCTTCAAAAGACATGGAATTGATAAAAAAGAACGATAAAAAAAATAAGCAACATAAACGAAATTGAAGATTCTGACTCTTCAGTGGGAATAAAATCACGTCATATATCATAAAAGAAAAAGAATACGTATTATTTCATATATTGAAAGCGAAAGTGAAATAAAAGATAACGAAGAAAATACTGTGAAAACAGGATCATCCCGTAGATAGCCCCTTCGTTTTATAATTTTTAGATTTGGCAGCCATCTGGATTATTATACAAAGAGACCACTTTAGGAGTAAACAAAATTCGAAAGAATTTTCTCTGTGAACATCACGATGAACAAAAGATACTTTAGTTTCTAATTTCCATTAAATCTAACAAGTATATATAACAGAAAGCATATATCCAAGATAGAGTTTACACGTAAAAAAATGTATTGAACACAATAGTGAATAGAAATCTACAGAATTTCAAATAAATAACTTACGAAAAGAAATTAATATAACCCGCCAGAAAGACGGATTTCAGTATATAATCAATGTAAATCTAAATATTAAAATTGTCGGACAAAAATGATTTGTTTGGGAACACGTCGACGACGCAGCGCGCCAAGGAGCTTTAATATCGCAACGATTACGAGGTTATGTTGAACGTTTAACGCGGAGCCCATTTATTATTACAGTTATCGCGTGCGCGTCAACGTAATAAGTCGATGTCTGTTTCCTCCTCGCGGCGACGAGTAGAAGAGAGGTCTCTCTGCTTGCTCGTCCCAGAAACCTGGTATATAATACCGGTAATTGCGGCGAGAGATGAAAATCGCAATCGAACAACTTCCTCTTTCCTTTTCGTTTTACATTTCGTATCCGTTCGTGTCCCGGAGAAAGTACCACTTTTTTTCCTTGGTGAAGGAAAAGAAAAGAGAGAGAGAGAAAAAAAAAAGAAATCACGATGTGTGATAGTTTCCCAAACAGCAATAGGAAACCGTCCTGCGAGATCCATTTCCTCGGATTAAAGCAGGACGTGAAAGCGACTAGGATGCGCGTTATACTCGGGATAACGGAGTTTCGCCAGGCGGAAGAAGAAGAGAAAAAAACGTCGTTTTCCAACCTCTCTTTGCCCAACATTTTCATTCAACCCACGATCCACTCGTGAGAAGAACGAATTTTTCAAATCCCATTGCCGTTTCATTAAATCGGATACGAATCGATACGAATTAAGAATCCCGATTAATCCTATTTTAAATTCTAAAACACCATCCGCCTTTCGTTTTTCGAACGAACGATTTATCGTTCATCGACGCGAAGAAAGAGAAAGAGAAAGAGAAAGATAGATAGAGAGAAAGAGAAAGATAGAGAGAGAGAGAGAGAGAGAGAGAGAGAGAGAGAGAGAGAGAAGGACGGAAATAAATAGATGGCCATCGTGGTTTGTCGCAGGTGTGAATTTTCTCGTATGGGACGTGGGCGGGCAAGAGAAATTACGGCCGTTATGGAAGTCTTACACCAGATGCACGGACGGTATTATCTTCGTGGTCGACTCGTGCGATGCGGAACGGCTCGAGGAGGCCAAAATGGAGCTGACCAGAACGGCGAGGAGCCCGGATAACGCCGGTGTGCCCATTCTGATCCTAGCCAACAAGCAGGATCTGCCAGGTAACACAGTTTCGCGATCGTGTGCATCGTGTTAATCTTGGCGTTTCGCCCCGATTATATAAAGACAACCGTGGCCTCTTTTCCCTCAAACGAGATTGCTCGCTCGTTGACATAATATTTAAACGCGTTTCTTTTTTCCTTCTTCCTCTTCTTTTTTTTAAGGGAACGTTTTAAGAACGATTCATTTCTCGATTCAATTTTAAAAATTTTTATTCTTTGAAAAAAGAACGTGTAACGTTTCGATATGGTTTTTTTTTTTTTTTCTTACGTATTCGTGAAAATAAATAGTCGTTTTCGAGCGTGGAGGAACAGGAATAAGCGGGCAGGAAAATATTGGCGTATATCGAACGGTATGGCTTCGCTACGAGTATAAACGCACTTGACCGCAATTTATAACGGGGCATGGTTAGATTAAAGATTAAAGATCCTATATATATATGTGCGTATATATACAGCGCTTGATTTTACTTCTATTTGCTTCTAATAAAAAAAATAAATAAATCTGACACGGTCGAATCATTCGCGAGCTTCTCTACATTTTTCTTTCTTTTATCATCTCGCTTAGTTATTGCGTAACCAAATGCAAATCATCGTATAATAAACGAACGAAATTGAACGAGAATACGAGGAAAAAAAGCATTCGACCTGTTAACGATTCTCCTCTAAAGCCAGCTCTCCCCCCAACTCTCTTCCTCCTTCCTGAATTCTGGATCGATACCATTCCGAACCTGACCCTGAACAACCCTGAAACGAAGGAGATCGGGTCGATTCTCAGGTTCCTGAACCGGTTCCTCCCGATGTCCACAGGTGCCAAAGAGGTGGGCGAATTGGAAAAGCACCTGGGCGTGCTGGAATTGGCGGGGATGCCGGGGAGCGCGTGCATCAGGGTGCAGCCGGCCTGCGCGATCACCGGCGAGGGGCTTCACGAGGGTTTGGACACTCTTTATCAGCTGATACTGAAGCGGCGCAAGCTCGCGAAGCTGAACAGGAAACGGGCCAGGTAGGCCAGGGCCTCGGAGGACTGCACGTGCGTCTTCTGATCTTGCAAGTCGCGGACAGTCTCTCCTTCGGGCACAGCCACGCCTTCCACGGTGTCTTCTTCCTCCCCGTCACGATGCCGCGGCGCCGACCCGCTCGAGTGAACAACGGAGCTGCGCGCGCATCCAACGTCTCCACGAACATTGCCCACTTCGCCGTGGACGAAGTCGTCTCGTCCGTTCCAACGTAGTTGGAATCTCTGTTGCGTCGCGTCGAAGATCTTTCCAAGCTTTCATCGATTCGTAGAGGATCTCCTCTTTATTCCTCTCGATCGGGAGATCTCGGTTCATCGAGTTTCGGATGACTCGAAACAAGGATGGAATTTGGAACGGGCGCTTTTTTAAACGCGCGAGGAGGAATGTCGAACGGGATATCCCTCTCCGCGAAGAGGAGGATAAAATAATCTAGGAAATTTTTTTCTAGCCAGCCAGTGGATCGATCCACTCGCTGTTGCGAGGCGGAGCGAAGGATGTCTGATTTACGACAACGAATCAAGTGCTTCTTCGCCCTCAGAAATAACAGAGAAGCTCTATTTTGCCAAAATTTTCGAGAAAACGGAAACGTTCCTTAGGACGTTCCTCTAGGAAATACCAATTTTTAACGACCCCTTTCGGCCGATCGCCTCGGCCTTGTCACGGATAACGAGCTCCTCGGCTCTCCGTTCTTTTTCACACCGGCCGATGACGAAAGAAATAGGAACGCGCGTTTTTTTTTCCTTTCTTTTCCTTTCTTTTCTTTTTCTTGCGCGAGCTCCAGGAGAAGAGGATTTTCGCGATAACGAAGCTGCTGATAACAATGACGTTGAATCGTATTAATAATGCTGACGCGGGCCCGGGTCAAGGAGGGAGGCCAAGATAAAAGCCACGGGTATTAATAACCGTGACTCGAACCCCGCCAAATCATCGAGATTGATTAAAAATTATCTCCAACTCTCTTCCCTCCTCCTCGTTTTCAAACGGATGATTTTTATCAATTTTCGGACAATTTTACGGATATCGTCGATTATTAAGAGGAGAATTTTTTCCTTTTATTTTCTTTTTTTCAAAGGTAATCGCAAATTGGCCCTTCAATAAATTAATCGCGTTAGCAAGGCTAGGTAGTTGATACGCGTTTCGTAGAGCTCGAGGTGAATGAATCGATAGGTGTCCCGACGATCGTGATCGTGCCTCTCTAATTTTTTGCACCTTTATACCACGAGAGTAAGAGAAAGAGAGAAAGAGAGAGAGAGAGAGAGGAAAAACGATCAAACGTCGATTGCTTCTTCCCGAACGGAATCTTTTTTCGGTAAAAACGATGTGATAACGATCCCCTTGAAATATCGTACGTGTGTATATCGTGTTCGTTGTATCGTCTAAGGGGCTAATGCAGAAAAGACGAATCGATCGTTTTGAGCTCGATCGGAAATCTTGATACATATCTCGAAGAAACGGATGATCTATCCCAATGTATATATATCTTTTGTTATAATATTGTTCTTGGATACGTGATTCGTTGACTCGATCTGATTTTTATTGCGTTAGTTTGTATATTGCGAGAAAAAATTTATTACACGTTTGTTACTGTATATTTTTTTACGTCGTCCACGTTTCAAGGATGAATTTATTCTTAAAAACTAATTTAGAATTATTCAGAATTTCTGGAAACGGGTGGTGTGGAGCTCAAAACGGTGGGTGCTCGTGTTTCTCTTGCCAATGTATAATACTTTTTATCCTTAACGGTCCCTTCCATCCGCGCGGACATCCGGTAGCGTTCTTATCGACCATTGCCACCACCGGTAGTAACGCGAGACGATATTTTCTTAACGCTGTATAGGAAACGTATATATACGCGCCGGGAAAAATTATCCTCCCGACACTTGGACGCAAGCACGCTCGTCGGTTTTCTTCGATCGTTCATTTTTTTTTTTCTCTTCTCGAGGAAGCAATCGATTTTATATCGATTACACGAACGAATATACGGTTCCTATTCGTAGAAAATATCGTCGTCGACGTGGTGATTTATATATTTGGACATTTATATTCGGGAGAGAAGTCGGTGATTAGAAGTGCAGTTCGCCAAACCAATCGAAGTTATTATTATTATTATTATTATTATTACTATTATTATTATTACTCGTTTTCGTTATTTTCGAGCACAGCGCAAAACTTGTGATTTCGTTCGTGTTCTCGTTCGTGGCCTTCCACGTCCCTTCCACGTTTCTTCCCCGAGGGCAAAACTTTCCACGAATCCTTCGTGCACGCTTTTCTCTCCAACTTTTCCGTTGGAAAGGGAAACATCTCTCTCTCTCTTTCTTTCTTAAACTTTCTACCACTGTTCCTCTCCCCTTTCGCAAAAATCACTTCGATTCGAGGAAATCTCGTTGAGAAAGTCGAGATACATTTACATTCGCGTCTCGAGAAGAAGTGCTTCGAGTGCCGTCTCGTGAATCAAGAGACAGCAAAGAAAGAGAGAGAGAGAGAAAGAGAGAAAGAAAAGAAACAGTTAAAATGGAATTTAAAGATTGGACGAGCACAGCAGACGATATTTTTATTCAAAATAGAGAGGATGTGATAAAGTGATCGTGAGAGAGAGAGAGAGAGAGAGAGAATGATCATTTTCCAGGAAAAAGAAAGAGGAAGGATAAGGGTAACTTGCTCTTTGGAAAAATCTGACCTGTTTCGTTTTAAATAGAGGAGAAATGGGAATGGGGGCGTACGAAAATCGGACGAGGTATAATTTGACTGGTTATTTATTGGGGTGCATGGATCGATATTAGACCGGGAGACACGAGAGGGCAACGCAAGACCGGAAATCGTGGTTTGCGGGCGACGATACATCAACGAAACAACGACCCGCTGTGACGGAAGTAAGCTGGATCGAACGTGTGTCCCTCGTATGGAGAGAGAGAGAGAAAAAGAAAAAAAAATATGGAAAATTCGAATCGTAGATCAAGACGCGTTGAAGTTCCTTCGGAAAAGAAATTCTCTTCCTAATTTTACTTTCGAGTTTATTTTGACTTTAAGAGAATCTTTGAAAGATTTTATATTGATTCTTTTCCGATTCTTCTTTCCCTCTCCCAAAAATTTTTCGAAAAGAAGAAGCCTTTTTTCTTCAAAGGGAATTCGGAGATTCTTCCTAATTTTATTTTCGAGTTTATTTTGACTTTACCTATGAAAGAATCTTTGAAAGATTTTATATTGATTCTTTTCCGATTCTTTCCCTCTCAAAATAAAAATTTTTTGAAAAGAAGAAGCCTTTTTTCTTCAAAGGAAATTCGGAGGCTCTTCCTAATTTTATTTTCGAGTTTATTTTGACTTTACCTATGAAAGAATCTTTAAAAGATTTTATATTGATTCTTTTCCGATTCTTCTTTCCCTCTCAAAATAAAAATTTTTCGAAAAGAAGAAGCCTTTTTTCTTCAAAGGGAATTCGGAGGCTCTTCCTAATTTTGTTTTCGATTATTTTTCGATTCTTCTTTCTCTCTCAAAATAAAAATTTTTCGAAAAGAAGGAGCCTTCAAAGGGAATTCGGAGGAAGGAGTCGGGAATCGATAAAGGGATTGCAATGAGTCACGTCCGGACACGGCGCCGCGATCGCAATTTATCGTTGGAGGGGAGGCAAGCTCACCACGGTCACGCAATTTTTGAATATTTACTTTAAAATTGCGACGATAAAAGACGGGGACTGGAGGTGTACGGTGGGCACTATCCGTTCCAAGGATCGATATATCCTCTGATAGGGAGGGAAAGGGAAGGCAAGAGGGAAATGTGAGCGGAAATCGCGTTATCGATGACACGGAAAAAGTAAGCAAACGGAGATAAAGGGGCATCAAAGTTGCACGAGAGACCAAAACCCGGTACTTCTCGAGGAAATGGGGGACGATGTCGCTTCGATGACGCGTATTACATCGGATATCGGCCAGCTGGATATATTTTCTAAGGGAAAATGGGCGAAACCCTCGTTCCATATATCCTTTCCTCTCCCGATTTATTATTTCGCTCGGGGAGTTGAATCACAGTATGAATATTCTTTTCTTCTTTTCTTTTTGCCATGCTCGATCCATAAAAAGATAAACATTTTCAAACCGACGTTCGAGCTAAGAGGAGAATAATTAGACGATTCTCGTTCAACGATCGAGCGTTGCAAAATGACGAGGAGAACGAAGGAGGATAAAATTCGTGGCCGGATCGGTGGAAAAGGAATGGCGGACGGAGAGGAACGCATCAGGAACGGAACCAGTTTCTTCACACTTTGTTGCTCGAAGGAACGACTCCTTCGCGGATACGCACACGCATACACGCGTGCATACTTCCTACGATTCGCGTCGCGTTCCGGAATGCGTTGAAAATGCATCGAAGGAACGATTTCGAGCGCGCGTTTTCCGCTCTCTTCCTCTCCTCCAACTTCGAGAATCCCTCCTCCTCCTCCTCGATCCATCTCTCCGATTCTCTCTCCTCGAGATCTCTCTCTCGAGAATAAAATATTCGGGGGACAAGATACATATTCTCCTCTCCCCCTCCTCGTCACAAGCAACCTCCTTAAACAGTCGCAACTTTCCTCTCCACGGCTCGCGCGTCCCACTTGCGGCGCCGCCTTAACCCAGTTGCGGCCAACTTCCGGTGGCACCGATCGCCACCTTAATTGCCACCGCCTCTAATTACCGTGTCCTCCCGGTCCTCCGCTGACTTGGAAGGGCGTCGCGACGAGAGCACGCGATCCCCCGTATATTGTGCGTGAATGTGTACGAGATTACGAGTGTGAGAGACGAGACGAGAGAGAGTGAGTAATGCAAGATGAAATTTGTATTGTACACACGACTGTAACACGAGTGTCGATGCTAGTCGAGCCGAGAATTATTAATTTCGGGGAACCAAGAGAGTGTGTGACGGTAAACGAGTACGTGTAGCGTACGCCAAAAAAATATATATATATATATATATAAAGCGTTTATACTTGTAAGAACATTTGTAAATAGGCAATTGCAGGCTGTAAGTTTTTCGTAGGATTTCCTCGGCGGCGTGGAAACCTGTTGGCTCGGTTCGGGCAAATTTCTTTTCTAAACGATTTAAGGATTCGTGTTGTTCATTTATCGAGGTTGAACGTTCTTTCGATAGTTTATTCCGGTGTTGTTGTTCCGTTGAGAGAGAGAGAGAGAGAGAATGATTAAATTTAAGATTAAGAGATTAAGTAGGAAATTTCGTGAATTTTGATTTTCGTGATACGTACGAATTTTGATTGAACGGAAGGAAGGATCCGGATAGTAAAAAATTTGAATAACTTAGATAGGTAATTGTTTAATTAAAGGAGAATTTGGTTCCGTTCGAACGTTGTCGGATGGATTAGGATGATTAATCATCGCGCGACTGATGATTAAGAGCGACTGATCGACATATCAGTGTAATAATAATAATAATAATAATCATTGTACGATTTATATATAATTTGAAGGAATTTAAATTTACCCGATCCGAGTGCCGAAGTGTTTTCCACACGTTAGAAAAAAGAAAAAGAAAAAGAAAAAGAAAAAAAAAAGAAAGGAAATCGACCAATACGTCTGTCGAGTATGATTGTTGTTTTTTATATCGACTGTCGTTCAAAAAAATTCTATCGTAACACTATACTTGCCCTTGTTGTGTTTTATTACCATTCGATATTTTATCTCGTGCTTCTCGATCGAACGATAGATCGCATATTTGTGTAACAATTAAACACGGAGGAGTAGCGACGAACGATTAAGAAAAGGAACGAGAGGAGGAATTTGCGAGAGAGAATGATCGAGTAATTGCGAGTAACTGTGAAAGGAAGTAAGAAAGAAAGACGGAGAGAACGTGGAAAGAGTGTACGTAAAGAAAGAAAAAAAAGAGAGAAAAAAAACCGTGAAAACGAGAACAATTATTATTATTATTATATCGTCGTTCGTCCTCGCGCTTCAATATTCGTATATATTTATATAGCATAGACTCGCCACTCTTCTCTTGTGTGCGTGCCGTAGATGCGCCAGGTGAATGTTGATTGTATTACAAGCCCGGGGACAACACCGGCTCCAGTCCCAACCAGACTGATGAACGAATAATCCTTTCCGATGATGACTGTGAGCGAGGATTTTTTCCAAATAAATCAGCTAATTCCGTTATGTTTTAACCCGCACATTTTATTTTTTCCATCCAACCAGGATATTTCCCCTCTTTGCGAAGGAAATGGAAATGGAAGGAAAGAGCGAGATTCTTTTCAAGGAGCGAAACAAACAAAGATTTCGCCAAGATGCGCGCTCTTCTCCTCGAACCTTGAAATTACTCTCATCCGGTCAATAACGATCGGTGCCTCGTTCCCTCTCTCGTTTCCGCGTCGGGTTGCCTACTTGTTCATGCGGATCAGCCCCGCAGCGCGAGGAGGGGCTGGCGGCACGACGCGGTTACAGCGAAAAAGGGAGGAAAGGAGTGTGTTTCGCGGTTATTGTTCCCTTTGGAACAGGATAGGCGGCACGTGGCGCGCGGATGCGGCCATTTACGCCGCGCACGCATGCACGCACGCGATGAACACCGGCTTCAAAGGGAAACCCTTCCCCTCCGCGCCAAGGATTTCGCGCGAGGGAGGCTTCCCTCGAATTCGTTCCGCGATTCTCGCAAGTCCAGAGAATTTTCTGTGTTGGAAGGCTGTATCTTCCTCTCCTATCCCTTTGACGATCTCCTCTTCTTTAAAGGACGAAGGTTTTTTATTCTTTTCTTCGCGATGATTTTAATCGTGCGTTTTAATTTTCAAATTAAAGTGTTCCTCTTTTTATTTGGATGAGCTTGGTAATTATCGATCGGAATTACGAGATGTGATTGATTGGAGAAAAACGTACGTTCGAACATCGAACGCGTTGTACGAAGTTGATCGTGGAAAAACTCGAGCGAGATGTTTAATTAACGGATGGCTCTCGACGTTGCGTCGTCCCTGTTAATGTGGGACGTGGAATGCGCGATGCGCGTTGACCGAAAAAAAAAAAAGAAAAATGCAACGAGTCGTATTTGCGATAAAGGATGGTTGGAAACAAGGTTGGAAACGTTATTCTCGACATTGAGAAATTTCGTTAAGAAAGTTCGTTCTTTCTTTTTTTATTCCCCCTCTTCAAAGGTAATTCGCATATCTCTATCCGAAAATCGATCCTCGAAATATTTTTTCGTTTCAAATTTCGTTAAGGATCGAACGATTGAGAGATCGGTTCAGATTTTCCAAAGCATTCGTAGATTGAACGATTGGCGAAATTGCTTTACTCAAGAGAATTTATGAAAAAGGGAGAATGATCGAACGAAATTCGATTTTATCGCAATGGAAAGCGGCGTTGTTATTATGCTCGGAAGCTGTGAAACATGGGCTCGTTAGAGGAAGTTGGAAGCGCGCGGAAACAATGATAGAAAGTTGGTCGGTGTCGTTTCAATGGGGAACAATGCGCAATTGGGAAGGACAGGGCGCGTTATTGTAGCGTTGGATCGGGAATCTTCTGTTCCGTTGCCCGGAATAGAAAACGAATCGAAACGGGTTTTCACGTACTTTCGTAAATTCCAGATTAAATCTGCCAATTCTCCATTGTTCCTTTCGATTCCTAATGCAATTATTATTATTATTATTATTATAAGAAAAAAAAACTTGTCTCGAGAGTTTGACACGGATATACAATTCGTAGGATTCTAGGATCGAGAGAACAAGAAGCGGCCTACGTAGCATAATTGCAGGAAGGGAACGATCAAAGAACGGTCGCATTTGCATTCGCAGAGGAATTGTTGCAGAGATGAAATGTAACGGAGAAAGTCTTGTGCGATCAGCTTCTTTTCGATTCTCTCGAAGCGAGAATTATATCATAATGTATATACTTTTATTTCGAGTAATATAAAAATCAGCTTTAATTATTTCGATGGGATATATCGAATCATTAAGTTTCTTAGCTTACAAGATCGAGACGACTGTTGCCAGACACGTATGCAGAATTCGTTGAATACGATACGAGCTCGACCTAGACAGAAATAGAAATTAGATCCGAGATTAAATTTTGCGGAAAAAAAGAATTGCACGGATCATTTTCATTGGGAACAGAATCTGGGCTTTGATCTCTCCTAAGCAATCTCTTTAAAAATATAATCTTCCTCGAGATCGCGACGATTTTCCTCGATCTCTTTTTTAAAACCGAACCTAAAAAGAAAGGAAAAAAAAAGAAAAAAAGAAAGAAAGAGGTAAAAGGAAAAAAAGACAAATTACTTTTTCTGGAAAACTTTTCGCCGAGTGTTCTCGAGAACGAGTGGTTTTCTCGGACGATCGTGGTGCACGCGCGCGATACCAGCACCAGTTTTGTGAGCTGTAGGCGGTGCCATGTAGCATGTGTTTCGTATATTTAGATGCACAGATGTGCGTGCGTCCGTGGCAAAAGAAAAAAAAAAAAAAAAGTCGAAACGAGGAAGGGAAAGAAAACGAGAACTGTGCGCATTGTAACGAGAGAACGTCGGCCTCGCTGTTTATCTCTCTGTTGAACAACACTTTTGCTCGGAAGACGATCCGATCCGAACGATACTCACCTCGTCCGTCGAAAAATTTTTTAAACGAATTTTTTAATAAACCCTCGCTCTCTTTCTAGATATTTTAGAAACGAAACGACTCCTTCCCTTCCTAAAATTCGAGATGATCGAAAAAATCGGGTTTCTCCTCTCCACACGCGTGTTCGTTTTCGTGTATAGATCCGGAATCAAAAGTGGTGAAAATCGACGTGGGCGCCGACTCGTGGGCGGCCCGCGTTATATAGTTCGCGCCATTTATAGAAACGACGACGATAGAAAAGGGCGGCGTTGCTCCTCGATGGGACAACGTTGTACGCGCAATGTATAAAGCTACGTAATGTTCCTTTTTCTTTTCTCTCTTTTTAAATTAATCTTTGTCCTCGCGTGGCGCCTCATCGAATCCTGATGTTTCCTTTCTTGGAAGGAATCCAAATAAAGGAGTCGATATTCTTCAGAGTGTATATATATATTGATTTGTTGAAAAGTTTATGAACCTCGTAAATCACGATCGATCTTCCTCTAATGAAAATTGCATTTGGCTTTATGGCAAGTGTAATAACGATCGAATTATATATATCGGCTTTTCGAGATTGGACACTGTTCGGATACGATGCAGTTTATTAAGCGTAGTTACCCCTCGAAAGGAGCACTTTACGTTCGGATGTAATAATTATTTAACGCTTTCGAGGTGGTAAAAGTTTTAATATCGACGATTACATTACGATTAACGTCACTCTATGTTTGAGAAGAATATTCGGGATGTAAGAAGCAAAGAACAGGAAAAATTTTTTCGAAATAAATCTTTGAGCGAATTGAATGTTCGAATATAAATAAAAATTCGAGGATTATTTGCCCGCAGATTCGAGGAGAAATTTGTGAATGTAAGAAGCAGAGAACAAGAAAAAGGAAAAATTTTTTCGAAATAAATCTCCGAACGAATTGAATATAAATAAAAATTCGAGGATTATTTCTCTGCAGACTCGAAGGGAAATTTGTGAATGTAAGAAGCAGAGAACAAGAAAGAGGAAAAATTTTTTCGAAATAAGTCTCGAATTGAATGTTCGAATATAAATAAAAATTCGAGGATTATTTGCCCGCAGACTCGAGGGAAAATTTGTGAATGTAAGAAGCAGAGAACAAAAAATTTTTTTCGAAATAAATCTCGAATTGAATATTCGAAATATAAATAAAAATTCGAGGATTATTTCCTCGCAGACTCGAGGGAAAATTTGTGAATGTAAGAAGCAGAGAACAAAAAATTTTTTCGAAATAAATCTCGAATTGAATGTTCGAATATAAATAAAAATTAGAAAATTATTTCCCCGCAGATTTGAGGGAAAATTTGTGAATGTAAGAAGCAGAGAACAAGAAAGAGGAAAAATTTTTTCGAAATAAATCTCGAATTGAATGTTCGAATATAAATAAAAATTCGAGGATTATTTGCCCGCAGACTCGAGGGGAAATTTTGCCTTTGTATTTTATACAAATAAGAGGATACGTGGCGTAAGTATATCGAAATTATTCGAGGGGACGAATGCAATTAAAATTTTCCCCTTGATATCCCCGAGTCGAAGATGTCGCTCCAAGTAAGAAGAGGCAAGTAGCGTTCCTCGTCCAGTTTAATGAAGCTAATTAACCCGAATGTATAACCATGAAGGAGGGAGGGAGGGGACCAAGACGGCATTAGTTTCGTTGGCCGAGTCGGTGACCCGAAATTGGAGAGATTAACAGCATCCAATTTAACTTTGTTCGGTCGAGAAGAGGTCTTCGCTCGGTTCTCGGAAGAAATTAATGACGTTTTATTGCCCGTCCATTTCAAAGAGGTAGCATTTCGTTTCGGAGATGGACGAGGAAAAATCGTGAAAGGATGTTTCTTTTTTTTTTTTTTTTTTCTCTCTCTTTTAAACAGGATTATTTATACAAGTCGAGATGAGTTGCGTAATTATAATTTGGTAATTTGGATGGAATTATTTATCCCAGTTAAGAAAATTTCTCTTTGAAGATGGTGGAAAACAGCTGTCTGGTCCGGACAGTCGTTAATTATTCTTGCTCTTAACAACGAGAATAACCTTCTCTACCAAGGCTGAAGCTTTACTTGCGAGAAAGTTTGAAGATTAGTTTTCCTCGCCTTTTAATCCATCCGCGTAAATTGAATTTTTCCTCGAGAAATGGAAAAAATTCGTTAAAAGTGTTTTAAATCGAAAATCTTTTCGAAAGAATGCTCTTTCTATTCTTTAACAATATAATATTCGTGTGAACAGCAATGCAACTCGTTGCACACAGATACGAATCGCGCACTCGAAACAAAGCCTCTCTTTTATCAAGAATTCACGGAACGTTGAATAACGAATAAAGTAGTTCATCGGTAGGACTATGAAGATCCATTGTTGAAATTGGCCGGCTGTGTCGTTGGATGAACTAGATTCTCCTCTTCTTCCTTCATTTCTCCGATCAGAGAAAGTCAAAGGGGATGAGATCTCGCACGTGGCAACACGTTTCTAAAAATGTCCTCACTCAAGAAGTGAACGGAGAAGAGCATTCCATTTCTCTCCCCAACACCGCGAGTTTATTGAATCGCTTTAATAATAATAATTTTCTTATCTCTAAATCCTTCGCCCGCGAGGAATCTTATGCGAATTCGTTTCTTTCTTCTTTTTTTTTAAACGAGTTCGAGACAAAGCTCTTCTCTGTTCGTAATTAACTCCCTTTATTATTAACCATTAACTCGCCATTCCTTCCATATATAATTCCATAATTTATTTTTTTTCTTCTAGATAAAACTACTTGCCTTGTTGTTGAAACTCGACGGTATATACAGATCGTCGTAATATGTAATTTCACACAGAAACTCGTGAACTCCACCGATATCTAAGCCGTTCCCTCTTCCACCAGAACGGACAGAGAGAATGGAAGAGAAGCAAAGAAAGAAAGAAAAATAGAGAGAGAGGAACATTGGTTGGTGTAATCCAAAGCGGGCCACGCGCGTTCGAACGCGAGGATGAGTGGCGCGCGAGACAAAAGGCCCTCTCCGCTCGAGAGGAGAGTTCACGGACAGCTGAATGGTGAATAATATAGCGCAGGAGGACCAAGAGAGAGGACCCAATGGTAAAAGGGCAAAAATATTCTTGTACATTCGTGTGTGTGTACACGTGTGGATACATGTTCGCATTCTCTTTTTTTTCCTTTCGCGTTAAGAACGAAGGGAGGCACGCAAGGGTTGAAAACAGACGAACGATAAACAGGAAGGAGGGAAAAGAGGAGAGGGAGGGAGGAGAGAGAGAGAGAGGGGGTTAGTTTGATTCAAGAGCCGGTCTGCTATCGAGCAATTCTCGTTGCTATGGGGATAATCTCGAAAGGCCTCCTCCGAGTACGCAAAATCCTCCCTTACCCTCGCTCATTTCCACCGAAACATTCTTTCGAAATCTTGAATTGGTTGATCCAAAAAGAATTCCGTCTTCTTTTTCTTTTCTTTTTTTTTTTTTTTCAATTTTTCCACAGTCAAGGTAAACCGTCGAGAATTTCACTCAACGTTCTTCTTCGTTCTTCTTCGTCACTTTCGGGGACGGAAAAATTTCTCGCCCGAATTCTCTGTTTCGATCTCCTCGAGGAAGCACACGCTTCCTGTTGTCACCCAGGACAGTGGTTGTTAACGACTTGTCTTGGTCGAAGAATGGGAGGAGAGAGATACGTTCGAGGATACGTACGTAGCGATATCCAACGACACTGGTCGGTCCTCGCCACCTTTGCCCCCACAAGTGGAATTAATGGCAGACACGTGGTGCTCGACTTGTACCCACCCTCGCCTCCTGCCCACTTCCCTTTGTGACTCTTTCGCGTCGAGATGACAGCGTGCAGACAACTTGTCAAGGCCAATCTAAAAATTCTCATTTACTCCACTCGTTTCTCACTCTCGAGTTCAACCCACCCTTGTATCGATCTTTTCCTCCAGAATTTCTTACCACCACCGCCTCCTTGTTTCCGTGTATATGTATATATTATAAAAGGAAAGGATGAATTGTAACGATTTCACGATTGATTGAACGAATTCTTCAAAATTTCGTGAAATAACGATCCATCGAATCGATAAATTTAATCGGTGTTTCCTGCAACCGAGAAACATCCGTGTATCGATTTTCCATAAAAGGGAGAAAGAAGCTTGGTATAAATTTTTTAAATCCGTCTCTCCCCTTTTATATCCTTTATTATCTTCGTTCGAGAGATTATTTCCTTTCTCGTCTGTCCATTATTTCCCCCCCTTCGATTCGTGCACGCGTGCCTTTTTTTTCATTCCGGCCAACGGAGAAGACCGCTCTTGCTCAAGATCCTTTGGGAAACGGAGAATGCAAAGAGGAGAGACTTGCGAGCATTCTTAGCGGGCGAAACCACTCCGCGAAAGTAATCCGAAGTTGTGCGGGTGGATGGTGCTTTTTTCCTCGCATAAGAATTTCAAAAGCGCCCTCCTCCTCCTCCTCTTCTCCTTTCTTACATTCAATCTCCCTCTTCGATTACCGAATTTTCTCTTAATCTCGTTTCATTGTTTCATATTCGAGACGATCTGATTGGATCGATTCGAGTAAATCGAAGATTGCGTTTATTCCAAGAAAGAGCAACGGAATTGAACGAAATATAAAAGATAAAGGATCTTAAAAATTCATCCGTGAATAATTGGAAAATCGTTATATGAAATTTGGATTGTCAAAATTCATGAATAAGTTCGATTAGCCAATTCTCGTGGCTTTTTAAAGAAAATTTTTCATCTTCGATCCTTTCGAGCATCGACGATGATCGTTAAAAAAAAAATTGAAACGCGCGTAGAACGGAAGAGTGCGCGGATTCTTCTATTAAAGATAGAAAAAGGGGGGAGAGGGAGAAAAAAATGCATCAGACGAATTAATGTTCACGGAGTCCTCCTCGACGATTGCGTTTGATCGATGTTTCGCGCTACGTAAGCGTTTCTCAATTAAATAGAAGAAACAGGCGGAAGTTATCTTTCGTCCGCTGCGTTTCCCCGTTTTAATTCAATTACTTAATTGGACGAGGAAGAATTTTCGATTGGATGGGTCGTGAATTATTCACAAGTTCGTCTGCGACGGGAGCAATATCGAAATCGTGGAAAATGAGGAATAATTGGAGGATCGGTGAAATCGGTCCAAGGATGAAACAATAATTTGTTTCAATTATACGCAACGTTGCTTCTTAACATGGATTACGTGGTTGTTTCACCGTAAAAAAAAAAAAAGAAAAAAAATACGCGTCTTCCTTCGTCATATCTTTATTGAAATTTTTTTGTTCCGATTAATTAATTATTCGTGAACAATCTCTATATATGTATATAATATTCGATCGATTTTATTTTGATTAAATGATGAAAAAAAAAAAAAAGAAATTCGATCATTCAAATTTTTTTATCAAAACATCCTCGTCCTCTTCGGTTTCGGTCACTACGATTTCTTGCTTCTTGAACGTCAGATCAAAATCGTCCGGGAATTGAGGCCGATACGTGGTGAAGTCCTCCGTTTTGCAATAGTCGGTGAAGAAAGTCAAATATTGCATCTCCTCCTCGGTTGGCTCCAGCGCCATCGCCACTCCTTTCAATCTGTACGTTTTTGGGATCGATCGCCACATCATGGGCCTCTTCTTTGTCGGAGGCGGCTCCATTATGCGTTTCAGGGAGGCCAGCAACCGATGCATAAGCTCGAACTGTGCGTGGATAAAGTAAAATAATAATTAAAAACTTTTTAAAAATTGTTTCCAATTAGCCAATGTGAACAATGAGATATAAACAATATTAAGATTAATATTAATTTTCGCGGATATAACAACCTTCTTGGCAGCTTCCTCCGTCTGTTTCATGACCTTCAACTCCTGCTTGAAGCCCTCTTTCTCGCAAGCCTTGACCACCTCAGGCGGTAGAGTGTCCAGCTTCAAATTCAAGTCGTCGTGTATCTTCTCGATCCACTTCATCATCGAGAAGCTGTCCAGATTCGCTTCGTTTGGCCCGACACAACTCTCGTACGCATCCTCGACGAACACCTGAAGACGGAGCACTTCCTCCGAGCAAACGGAATCCCGGAACACGGTTTCCAAAAGCTCGTTCGCGTGCTTCTCCAAATCTACGGCTCTGTTCTCCAACACGTGTATGCTTTCCTAGAAAGTTTGGGTTTTTCGCGCGGTGAGTATACACATACTAGTATGCATACGTTTACCAATTTCACTCTACTTCGATCCATGCGATGTATCATTTAATCAATTCGATCGATTATATATATATATATATATCATATTACGCGCAACTCGTTGATCGTATTCGTTATTTCCCCGATTTCTAACTTGATCTGTTGTTCAGCATTTTGTATCGTGGTCATCATTTGAGCCATCGGCTCCGCCAGACTCTCCAAGTGGATCAACGCGTTCAAATTTTGCATCTCGATCGATCTGAACACGTTGATCAGTTCGTACGGTTCCTTAAAATACAAATCTGCAGGACCTGCATCGCTGATATCTTGCTCGAAAAAATCTGCGAGAAAAACAAGTACGTAACATTTCTTCTTCTTCTTAATGATAAGTTAATTAAAAGTAAGAGAGAGATAATTCCTTATCGAGTAGAAAGGAATAATCATTGGCGAAATAATAATTTCAAGTATCGAGATAACTCTCTAAACCTATGAAATTTTTCCACAGGTCGAATTATTCGTTTGAAACGGAGGGAGGGGAGATATTTGGTGCGTAATCACCTATAAGAGCGTCGAGGGAGGCAACTTCGCCCAGCATTCTGTAACGGCCGAACAAATCCTCCGTATGGTCGTAAGTGATGCTCTCCCCTGAATGACTGCGATGGATCCAATCGTGCTCCGTCCGCCAAGAAATCGGAGCTATCTGATAGAGGAATCGTTGGCACATCTTCATCATTCTCCAACTCTCCTCCCAGTGGTATACTTCCAATCTGACCCGGCCATACTCGACGGAGAGCTTGTTCCTGTGATCCGTCATCTCTCTAGTTTTCTTCGACTCGTTCTCAGCGAGTAATAGAAGTTCCATACTCTCCTCGTGATCCTTCGAGAGAAATTCCTCGAAACCGCTTATGTATCGACGATATCGTCGCTGGAAAAAAAAAAACACGGATGGATGGAAGAATAAGCGATTATATAAGATATTGGATCGTGGAAAATTTTTTCTTTTTTTTTTTTTTTTGATTTAAAACAAACACCTTGATCTTATCGAGTCTTTTTTGCTCCTCGACGAATTGTTGATCTATACGAATGCAATCGTCCATCTGCTGGCCAGCCAACAGCCGATACTTTAAAATTTCACGGCAATCCTCCACGTACTTGCGCACGGAGAATTTTTCTCTCACTAGCCTGGCATCCAATTCCGAAAAGTAACGCGGATCCACGTCGGTGATGGCTATAGCTTCGTCCAAATCTTTGTGCTTCTTTGCCTCCAACGCTTCGATGTCCACGTCCACCTTGGTAACAAAAGTAACAATAATCGTAAACAATCTTTCAACGATCTAAGGAAATTCTTCCGAGATCGTGAACATTGTTTTTTTCATTGTTCAACGCCTAACTGATAATTGAAATTTTTCGAATTATCCTTCTTTTCTTTAATTGCAAAGCAAAGACCAAGTGTGTTATTAAAGAATGAAGCTTACTCGAAGGGATCGTAAAAGCTGGTGTAAAGCTTTGGTGTCGGAAAGCATCCTTTTTTCTTTATCCGTGGTACGTTGTTTCGCTTTCCAGTATTGAAAGTAAGCGAACATGAGAGAGCAAGGAGGATAAACGAAAGGAGATTGCTCCTCGAGAACATTTCTGGCCTCTCCCATGTATTCATGGCCTTTGGTAAAATAGTACTGGGTCCTGGAATTATTCATCGGAAAGAAATGTGAAATGATAACTTTTCTATTTTTCGGGCAATGACAATTTGAAAAATGAATTATCGTATCTGTGACGAGTAATATAATTGATTTAAAAACAAACTTCTTATTCTCTCATTGTTTATAAATTAAATATATTTAATTATGTATATTCTTCGAACTGTTGTAAAAACAAAATGTTTATTATTTTGCAGAAAATATATATATATATATACTCGAAAAACTCCTTCAGAGTTTTCTTCCTGGGCACAGTTATCTTCCGCCTCTTCTGAGCGATATGACGCTCCCTACAAGCTCTTGACGTTGGATCGCTCATTCTCCCGTAATTCAGCTCGTGCTTTATTCAAACTCTCGGCTTTTCACCTGTCGGCCATTCACCTGTGTCGCTGTGTAGAAAAGCTCGCCTCCTCATCTGGTCGCGTTGGTCAAAGGGAAACGCCAACAGAGACGGCATGCATTTGATTAAAACTTTTCAAGTGTCTGAAAAAAGAATGGAAAGATTCGAAGAATCCGTTTCTCGAATCGAGGAAACTTATCGCGGGCGTAATTAATTAGAAAAAAATTATTCTTGTAATTTTCTATATATATACGGAGGGATATAATTTTTTTCAATTGTATTAATTAAACGTCGAGAAAAAAATATTGCATCGCTTCGACAGAGATACAGAGATTAGAAAATATCGATAAATCGATATGTTTATATGTTAAAATAATATATTTCGAAACAAATGTTTATAATTTATTTTGCTTTTGAAATTCTTGAGACGAATATTATTAATATATTCATTTTAGATATTCATGAATCTTAAGATTTTATATTGTAGGTAATTATATTCGAAATTTTTTAAAAAATACAGCATCAAAAATGAATAATATATGTTATTCCATTCGATAATTTTCATTAAGAATTTTTTGTATAATCAATATATGATTTTATGATTTTTATCAACTGTCTGAATCATCCTGAATATCCGAAATTTTTATCGATTAAACTTAATAATATATCAAACTAATTAATTTTAAATAAAATTTCCTTTCTTTCTCATTTATTATACAATATCGATAAATTCGTAAGTTTCAATATATATATATCTTTGCCTCGAAAGTAATATTAAAATGAAATAAAAAATTGAAAATATCCTCGAGCAATCCAGTGAAAAATTGATTCCTTAAGATTGGTATGCCTGAAACATGCGAATTCAAAGCTTAAAGAATTACTTACTTTTTAAAACAAGTTCACTTCTTGTATTTTTCTTAGCGATAAAGCTGCTAGATTTAAACATTTAAAAAACAAAAAGAAAGAGCTGAGAAAAAGAGAAAGAGAGAAAATTCGATAATCTTCTTTTTATTATATATCAACCTTCTGTCAGCAAGTTGACGTCTCGTAGATAAACGGTTGTTAAGTGGGATTGTTTGCCATGCGCGTTGTATTTCGAAGTTTACTTCATGATTTATTAAATTGAATTATGTATATAGTATGAATCAACATACATGAACAAATCAGATTTGTCTTATACACAATTTATATTTTTATATTTTAGACACATCATTGTACAATGATTCTGAAATGTGAAAAAATTTAATTATATTTTCATTTTTTTAAAATTAAAAAATTTTAATTTTATGATGTAACAGTATATATTTGATATATGTTATTTAATGTTTATCTAATCTGTGAATTTTGAAAATGTAAATTTAAATTTAAATTTTAATAGTTTCAATAAATTATGATGATATTTTCTGTTTAGTGTTATAATATATATATATATATATATATATATATATATATATATATATATATATGAATTATGTTCAATAGCATAAAAAAAATTCTTATGAAAAATTAATGTAATTACTACAAAAATTAAACATAGCTACAATTTTAATAAGATTATTATATTGTGATATGTAATACAATACAATGAAATGGAAAATACATTATCTAACTTAAATTAGAAAAATTTAGTATAATATAAGTATCCTAAATAATTTTAAACATCGAAATTTTTATATTAATTGTAAAATAAATATTTAATTTTTTCATGATATTTTATTTTAATCTCTCTAATCTATCTATTCTTATTATTTTCACAAAATGAAATAAAATATAAAATTGAATAGACTCTATTAAGAATTATAATAATAGATTAGACAAAAAACAAAATAATAAGATAGAAACAAAAATAGAATAAAAATTATGAGAGAGATATTATATATGAAAATTGATTTTTCTGTCATA
Source organism: Apis mellifera (assembly GCF_003254395.2). Taxonomy (NCBI): domain Eukaryota; kingdom Metazoa; phylum Arthropoda; class Insecta; order Hymenoptera; family Apidae; genus Apis; species Apis mellifera. The sequence goes on from NC_037651.1 coordinate 8,199,795, forward strand.
TCTTTCATCTTTAGTTGAATACAGATTTGTTTACGATACTTCTCAAATAATTGTTCGTCAAGATTATGGAATTTTTGCTATTTCTTTTTTTTACAAATTTTTAAATAAATACATTTTATCGATAAGTTAGGTGACTATTAAAAAATTTTTATTAGCGCCATCTCGCGTTTGAATACTCGAAACTTTAATTATTACTATAACAGAATATGAAAGAAAATATTCGATATCAAAAACAAAGAAAATAATTTTGTATAAGAAAGATAAAAAGTATTTTTTTTCCATTTCGAAATTCCATAGAAAATTTATTAATTATTCGTTTTTTACTCAAAATTTTAATATTTTTGAATTTCAATCTTGAAAGTTTCTCATATCAATTTTAAAATTAAGATTTGTTTTCATTAATTATTTATTAACAATTAACGCATCTAATATTTTCTAATACATCAAAGACGTCATAATAAAAATTGATAATTATTCAAAATTTTTTCATTTTCAAACTAGATCTTCGAATAAATTTTTCGTATTTTTAAAATTTAGCTTGAAGGTACAGAAATTGAAAACAAGTTTTCAATGTTTGATATATTGAAATATATATTGTATTAATCGTTAATAAACAATTATTTGAAAAAAATTTCACATTAAATTAATAAAAAAAACTTGAAGTTCTAATTTGAAATACGATCTTGAAAGTTAGAATTAAATTTTGATTAAATAAGAAATTTGATAGTAAATAGTAATAATTAATTAAAAAAAAATAAATATTTTCGATGTATTAGAAATAAAATGGATTAATCGTTAATAAATAATTAAAGAATTTTATATTAAAATTGATATGAAAAACTTATTTGAAATTTTGAATAAAAAGCGAATAATTAATAAATTTTCCATGAAGTATCTTCGAAGTAGGAAAAGATACTTTTTATCTTTCTTGCATAGTGTTATTTTCCTTATTCCTGATATCAAATATCTCTTTTTATATTCTGTTATACTAATAACAAATTGAAGCTTCGGATATCTAAACACGAGATAGTGCTCATAAATTTTTCAATCGTTGCCTAATTTATCGATAAAATTATTCATTTAAAACTTTATGAAAAAAAAAAAAAGAAACATTCTATAATATTAACAAATAGTTGTTTGAAAAATATTATAAAGAAAATTATATATATATATCATAAATTATATATAATTATAAATATAAACGAAAAATTCTGTATATTTTATATGATGTATATAATACGTACAATATATATATATTATATATTATATATAATTATATATATAAATTATTTTTTCTATATATCGTATATATAAATATATATTTTATATATTTTTTTATGTTTTGTATATCATATAGATATTTTTTTTATAATTTCAAAAAGTATGAATGCATTAAAAAATTATTAAATATAAAATTGATAGTATAAAATTTTTCTGAATTTTATTGAGTTATGACAAAAATTGAATATTAATAAAATATATAATGTTTAAATTTTGCCATTTATCGTATGTATTTATAAAAATTGATATACATAATGTAATAAAACATCCCTATAAAAATATATTGGTAACTTGTTCTTGTTAAGGATACGATTATAATATCAAATATCAATCATGTATTTAATATTAAAGGAAATTCGACAATTTGTACATTTTATTTCGAAACATCGATATGTAAGTTAAAAATAAATTAAATCTAATTTAAATTGTTATAATATATTTTTTACGTTTACTTTTTTACTATTATTGTAACATTCTTAACCTATTCTTTTATAGTAACTTTAATCTTTTGTCTCTTAAAACATGTTCTTAACAATAAAAATTAAAAACAGATAAGTTATTAAATTATAGTAGAAATAAAAAAGTAAATTAAATATATTAATATTTAACAAAATAAATAAATTTCTTTCTTTTCTTAATATGCAAATATTAATTATATTTCAGATTAGATATTATTGTAAGAAAGTAGAAGATGATATGGAAATTCCTACAAATCCATTAAAAGAATATTATAGTGCAAATAATCAAGTTACTAATGGTTATATATATGATAATAAACCCTTCAAATATACTTGTATAGCAGGTAAAATATATTCATGGTGTTTATGTGGTAAAAGTAATAGACAACCATTTTGCGATGGTACTCATAGAAATCAGTTTCTTCAAATTAAACAAAAACCTATACGTTTTACTGTTAAGGAAACTAAAGATTATTGGCTCTGTAATTGTAAACAAACATCAAATCGACCATTCTGTGATGGTTCACATTTAAATGAAAATATTGTACCAAAGAAATAATATAAACATATAAAGCAATAATTCAATTGTTAGTAAACAAATTTTTTGTTTATATATAATATAATTTTAATTATAAAAAATATATTTTTTTATTTTTTTAAATTTTATAAATGATTTAATTTTCCCTTACGAAATCCTAATTTCCTCTTTTCAATGTTCCGATTCATAAAAAATTTTAATCTATATATGTAATTTTCAATGTTTCTATCGATAAATGAAAACTCGCTATAAACCTAAATGCTAATCTAAATGTTTATCTGCTGACTTCACTTTATGTTTGAATTTTAAACATGTGTTGTGCGATCATAAGCAACGAATTTTACAACAAATAGAATGTTAAACTAATTATAAACAATTTTTACTTAATTGTATAAAATAAATTTTATTTAGTTATTTCGTGTTTATTAATTGGTTTTATAATGAAATCTGCGTAAGTTTTCGATATTTTTAATAAATTTATTGCAATTTCATATTGTTACTTTAATTTTTATTTTTTTACAATCGCTTTAACAATTTAAACTATTGAAAAATGTAATTTTCAATAAAAAATTTATATTATTTGATTCCAATTAGAAATATAAAACCACCTGTTGCAACACGAAAGCACGGAAACCGGGCAAAATGTGACAATGATACATCTAAAGAACCTGTTAAAGTTTTTTGCCGTTTAAGACCAATAGTTCACTCTAATGATGTATCTTGTATGAAAATTATTTCTGATACAGCCTTGGTTATTACTCCATCAGAATCAATAACAAATGTTCGTAATGTAAACAAAGCTATTCAAACGTGTTTTAGTCACGTTTTTGGTCCTAATACTTCTCAAAGAGAAGTATTTAATATTGTAGCTTTACCACTTGTTGAAAATCTTCTTAATGGCAAAAATAGTTTACTCTTCACATATGGAGTAACTGGAAGTGGTAAAACTTATACTATGTCTGGTACACATGATGCAGGTATCATGCCTCGTAGTTTAGATGTTATTTTTAACAGTATAGCAAATTGTCAAACAAAGAAATTTGTTTTTAAACCTGATAAATTAAATGGTTTTGATATACAAAGTGAAGCTGATGCATTATTAGATAGACAAAATGAACTTCAAAGATTTGTTACTTTTTATAATGGAAAAACTCCTAAAATGTAAGTATAAATTTAAATATCATCATATTTACTGTAATGTTTTAATATTTTCTATATTTTTCAAAGGTGTAAAATAGATGGAAATAATTTTAGCAATGAAAATATCTTAAATTTAAGTAATGAATCTCAAACATTAGTCATTGATGAAGATAATGCATATGCAGTTTTTGTAACATATATTGAAATTTATAATAACAGTGTATATGATTTATTAGATGAGAATGAAGGGAAGACAAAGTAGGTATAGATTTTAAGAAATTATATAAAATATTATAAAATTTATTAAAACATCAAAAAATTCAGAACTTTACAGAGTAAAATTATACGTGAAGATGGAAATAGAAATATGTATGTTCATGGATGTACAGAAATAGAAGTAAAAAGTTCAGAAGAAGCATTTGAAATATTTCAACGTGGTCAATGTAAAAGACATATTGCATATACTAATCTTAATGCAGAATCAAGTAGATCTCACAGTGTTTTTACTATAAGACTTGTTCAGGTAATATAATTTAATTATGTTATATTAATTGCATTAACTATATGTAAACATTTTATATCTATCATTTTATCTCTTTAATATCTCTAGGCACCACTAGATAAGGATGGTGAACAAGTTGTTCAAAATAAACAAGTAATTTGTATTAGCCAATTATCTTTAGTAGATTTAGCTGGAAGTGAACGTACAAATCGCTCAAAAAATACTGGACAAAGACTCAGAGAAGCAGGTAATTTTAAAATATTAAAAATAATATTAAAATATTCTATTATATATTATAATTATATTATTTTTATATTAATATATAATATATAATAATATATATAATAATATATAATTTATTAAATTTATATATAATAGGAAATATAAATAATTCGCTAATGACATTGCGTACTTGTTTGGAAATACTTCGTGAAAATCAGACTCAAGGTTCAAATAAAATAGTCCCTTATCGAGATTCTAAAATAACACATTTATTTAAAAATTACTTTGATGGAGAAGGAAATGTTAGAATGATCATTTGCGTTAATCCTAGTGTCGATGATTATGATGAAACTATTGTAAGTATTCACATTTAAACTTGAGTAATAGATTAGATTACTTATGTGAATATTTTTTTTTTTTTTTTTTATATAGCAAGTATTAAAGTTTGCTGAAGTTAGTCAAGAAGTACAAGTTACAAATTCTACAACTTCAAAATTAGATTTAGGATATGCACCTGGTAGAAGACAAGCTAATAAAGTAAGAAAACAAAAATGTTTTATGCAATATGTTTTTTATGCAATATGTTGTATTTAATATATATGAGATATCTTTAAAAAATCAATTTTAAAAAGCAAATACAAATTAATATATAAAGATAGCGATTGAAATTTATTTATTAAGTTATAATCAATTTAAGATAATCAATCTCATAAGATATCTCACAAATATTTTATATTTAATATTTTAATATAATATTTTATTTTTTTTAATAGATATTTAAAGAAGCAAGAAATAGATTAGAAAATGCTGGTCATCCTATTGCAGCTGATTTAGAAGTTGATTTGGGTTTAGTATATAGGTATAATATATAGATTTTAGTACATGAATAATTTTATTTTCTTATTATCCTTTAATAATAATAAAATTATTTTATTGTGTAATAAATTTTTTTCTAGTCTTGGAGGACCATTTCCAGAAATAGATATAACAAATCCACATAATGATGAAATAATCACTACACTTATGCGTTTCTTAGAATTGCGTATTCAAAAGCGAAATATTTTGCAAGAAGATCTGAAACAGAAACGTAATATTTAAAAGTATTATAAAATTAAAAAAATTTTTTTTTTCAAACAATTTATATTAAATTTGTTTTTTTAGAAACGAATTTTAGAAATATGCTAGTAAAAATGGAACGGGAAAACGTATCATTAAAAATTGAAAATTCTACATTGAAAGCATCAAATGATCAACGACAAAAAAAAGTAAGTCTTTATACAAAGAATTAAAATCATAATTGTTATTATAAAATTATTAATGATATTACATAGATAAAAAATTATTATATCTATATTCTTATATAGATATCTGCTTTGGAAGCTCATATTTGTAAAACAGAAGCACAAATTGATACTTTATTATACAGATTAAATAGTGCAAATGATATAATCAGACATATGAAGCAAGAAGTAACTTTTTTTTTACATTATTATTTATTTATATTTTTATCAAACAAGATATAATTTTAATAATTGAAAAAATTTTTTATAGTTACAAAACAAAAATATATTATTGAATCAACGTGCAATAGATAAGCAAAAAGTAAAAGAAAAATATAGTAATAAAATTCAAGCAGAAACTGATAAAATGAGTAAAGAATTAGAAAGCAAACTTCGCAGACAACGTGAAATTCTTCAGGTTTATGATACATTATGATACATTTATATATTTTATACTATTACTATTTTATATTATTAATTTATTAAATATTTATTTAGAATCAAGTGAAAGAAAAAGAAGATAAATTGAAATTAATGAAACAGATATTAATAAGCGATGATGAAATAGATACAAAAAATAAATTAGAATGTAAAGAAACAATTCAAATACAAAATGAAATTGAAATACCTACAACATCAAAAATCATTACAACTACTCCAAGTACTATTTCAGAAGCTACACTTTCTACAACTACACCGAAAATTATGACAAAAGCTGTTTCAACAGTTAAATTTGATGATTATAATAATCGATTAAGTAGAAAAGTAAATATTATAATTACAATTTCACATAATATATATTTATATTTGTAAAAAATTGTATTACCTTTATTAATATTTAGGATAGAATACCAGTAGTAAATCTACATTATAGAAGATCACAAAGTGCTGAAAGATGGATTGATCATCGACCTCCTGGATTAGTTCCGGTTGGTACCATTTTTCAACCAGTTATTCGAAATAAACGAAGTATCACACAATTAACAGATCCGAAAGATATTACAAACAAAGCATCCAGATATTGCCTTGTCGCACAGGAACAAGATACAGATGGTGAACTTGAAACTAAATTATACAAAGTTAGCATTAATAAGCTATAAATATAATTTAATTATATTTATTATTTAAAAAATAATAAAATTTCTAAATAATAGGGAGATATATTACCAACTAGTGGAGGAGGAGCTCAAGTGGTATTTAATGATATGGAACATTTGAAACAAGTTTCCTTGCTTGCAAGAAGAAAACGTAGCAGTTATTTGAGTCCCGAAAAAAATTCTACCTCTCAAAAAAGTTATTGTGATTCAGAAGAAAACAATTCAAAAAAACCTCGCGTATAATTTATTAAAAAAATTTTTGTATTTTATTGTTTTATTTTCAAATATCTGACAAATCAAATAAGATATATAGATAATGCAGATAATGCAGATAAAAACCAAAGATGTGAAGAAATAAAATTTTCTTCAATTTTTTATGCAATAACTAAAGTACAAATAAGTTATAAGTATATAATTATATTTTTGTTTCATTTAATGGTAAAATATATATCATTTGTTAACAAATTACTTTATACAAAAAAAAAATATTTTTTAGTTTAATCTATGTAGTCATATTGTTATAACAAATATTTTTTACTTAAAAAATGATTTAGAGCTTATTATAAAATAAAATTCAACATACACTTTAATATTTTTTTATTTATAATTTCTTAAATGTCTTATGTTAAATGTCCATTTATTTCCCGTAGCTTATACAACACAGACTCTGTGAATAATACAAATGTTAGGATAACAGAAGCCTGGATATGTACTGCCAACAGCAAAGTAGTGAATATATACATCATTTCTACATGGTGCGAGTTGCGAAAATTTAAATTGAAAAATAATCAAAATCTTTCTTGTAATTCAGTTAAGCAAACGATTTACAAATTTGTATGCTTTTGAATTTATAATTAATTTTTTAAATAAATTTTAAACAACTTAAAACTTTATAAATCGAATTAATACAGTAATAATAATGATAATAAATGTAATTGAAAAAATTGTTACTGTATAATAATAAATTGTAATTGAGAAAACAATTTGTATTTTATCTTATAGAATCTATATCGTTACAGAAATTGAGCGTATTTTTATAATGTTAACCATTCTTATAATACAGCTTTATTGGCAATATGCATTTTCATTTTGTTATTCTTCCAATGTTTGGTAATGTATATAAATCATATAAAGTATCGAGACTAGATGAATACCTTAATTAGTTAAAGTAATTAGTCATTATATTATGATCAATTTTAACAAATTATAAAAAATTGATTATTAGATCATTTAAAAATATAGTATTATGCAACGGTATATTCTCCTTTGTACAATATAACGTTATGATTTTCAAATATAATTAATGAGAAATTATTTGATATCAAATAAATTAATCAAATAAAAAAGTGAAATTGCATTAATATGTTTTTGAAAATGAAATTATTAACCAAAATTATTAATTATAATGAAATTTGATATATTGAAAATTGAATACTATAAAGATATATACATATTATTTTATAATAATATATAAATTGTTTAAAAATGAATTAATTTAGAATTAATATTATCAGTAAATAAATTCTACAAATTTGTATAAAAAAATATGAATGTACTTTAATTAAATAATTTTTCTTATAAATAAGAAATTAATATTCTCAAGACATTAAAAAAATATATGTGTAAATGAATACATATATACATATAAAACTTGTAAGTAATAAGAAAATTCACTATGTAACAGTATTGATTTCATTTTTAATTACTCGCAATGTTTTATATGTATATATATATATATTCAATTTCTTAATGAAATCATCATTAGCTAATTAAATTTGTATGAATTTGAATATGAAAGGAGAGATGAATCGTGCATAATACGTACAACTTGCTTTGTTCCCTGTAAATGTACTTCGCTAAATAAACGAATCGATGATTTTAACATCGACTCGCGGTAACTGAAATGATCAATGACATTTACAGACTTTGACATTTACTAATAATTTGTTAACATTTGAAGCTCTTATACTATAGTATCTTTTGCGCATATAATATATTACTTCTCTCCTCCTTTTAGACCTACTAAAAAAAGAAAATTCTCACTGTAAAAACTGTTATATTCTACTTCGGATATTTAAACATTCCAGACGACACCACAGACACTAGATTAGAAGCAATATAATTCATTTTGATGAAATTGGAGAGACTCTCATAAATAGGCTTTCTTCGTGAAATACTAAACCATGCTTCATTTGAGATTATCATATTTAACATCAACATTCATTTTAATATTTTTCAGTAAACTAGTTTACATATTATTTACTGCCAAATGATGCAGCTTTTATAGCACATTATGTGCATCAAAAATAATATACAATACATTTTTTTGTTAGCATTATTTATATATTAATTAATGCAACAAAAAGATATTAACAAATATATGTAAAAAACTTTTTTTTGAATATAATATTAACTATACCAATTACAATCTTATAAAATAAAGATTATGTGCAATAAAGAAACCTTTTACGACGTCTTGCTTGAACATATAATGCACAAAAATTAAGTTAAGTCTCATATTTTGGAATTATGAATAACATAAACAAAAAATAAAGAATATAAGAAGAAAACAATAATATTAAACGTAGAGAATAATTGAATATAAAGAATTGAATATGAATCAATAATTGAATATAAAGAAATTAATAATTAAATACTGAAAAAAATATATCACTGATTACAACAATTATTAAACATTTTCTGAAAAGAAATCTTTAACAGATCTTCTAAGAGTCTATAATTTTTAAAATTTGGTTATGCTTCTAATTCAATTGTAAATGTCATAAGGAATACTGAAATATATAATCAACAGTACTGACATATCAAATAAAAATTTTTATGATTAAACATCAAAGTGCAAATGCAATGCACTTAATGTTAACGTAATAAGAAGCGATAGTATCATCACGACTTTCAAACAAGCGGTCCAAATTTACAAGCTTAACAACAACGAACAAGGAGCTTATTCTATAGCTTTGCTCATGAATTCTATAAATCGCTTGCCGTATTGTTCTGGATCACAGGTTGATATACCATCAACATTAGCACCATACTTCACCGTTTTAGCTGCCTTTGCTGCCTGTTTACGTACACCATAATGAGTTAACACATCAATTATGGCTAAAAAATAAATTTCCTTAGTAGGTGCACCTGAAAAAAATAAGATTCAAATCTTTAGTTTAAGTTCAAATATTTAGTTAGCTTTATTTCTAAAAATATTACTTTTTGCCTTCTTTACTTCTTACCTTCTTTACTAGGAATTGCATAAATATCTAATTCAGGAATTATTGCATCTTCATATTGTAAGCTTGTATCGCGCATTAATGCAGCATGTGGCGATTCAGGAGGAGTTGTCATACCTGCAACGCCACTCCAACCCCATAGACGACTATAAAAATATTTTTATATATAATATATAAATATTATAAACTCTGAAAATAAAATTCTATATAAAATATTTAATATTATAATGTTTGAAACATACTCTCCCATTGGACCTCGTGAATCAAGTCCACTTCCTGATTCACTATCATCTTCTTCTTCATGATTATCCTCTTCTTCCTCTTTCTCAGCACGTTCTCTATTTTCTTGTTCAGCTCGTGCACAATCATGTAATCCAAGTAATAGAGAATAATCCATTAAATGCAACTTTGTTAAAAACTATAATAATTAATTCCTCAATAAATATAACAGATATTAATTACATATAATAAATAATAAAATAAAAAATAAAACTCACATCAACATCAGCAGTTAATGTTTCTATAAGTTTAGTTTTTGCTTCTTCACCAATATAAATTTTCATTCCTTCTTTAACAAAATCATTATCTTTATAAGTAGGTAAATCTTTTTCTTTTTCTTTATCAGAAGCTTCACGATCTACTGTTGAACCTTTGAGATCAAATTTTTTATGAGTGGTTAGATGATTTGAAAATACATTTCTTATAGCAACGACGTAATGTTCGACTCCATCTACTGTCAAACGATACATGCCAAGATATTGAGGTAATAAAGTTTTTCCGTGTCTTTCCACAATATACTATAAAAATAGAATTGTTATATGAAATTATATATAATAATAATATGATAAATATATATCAAAATATAATTCCTACATACTGGATGATAATGTTTTAAAAATGAATTCATTCTTTCTACTTCTTCTCCTGTAAGAGTTTTAATAATAAACAATTTATCATAAGACTGATAAAATTTTGCACCACTTTTTCCAGATGAGTCTTCTAATATAGGTTGTGATCTAAAAAAGATAAAAATAATAATAATTTTTTTGTTTCCATAAATATTGGCCTAGCATAATGACATATTAAATTAATTATTTCTAGCAACCAAAATCTTTTTCTTTTTGTAATTTCATAAAACACTATTAATTTATTTCTACCATATATGTTAGCATGCATATATAAAAAAAAATAAATAATTATTAAGCATAATAATTAATTAACTCATAATGATATTATACACATAGCATATTATTGTATAATAAAAACAAATAATATTATAAATATATTATATCCAAGTAAGGATATTAAAAGAAATTCATGCTTTAATTTTGAATAACTTCTCTAAAATGTGTATTGTTTACAAACATTTAATTATGGATATAAATTTACATAAAATAGCATAATACTATACAAGAATGTTGTATACAATTAACTATGTTCCTTTAAAATTTGATTTTTTATATTTAATGAAGATTTCATGAAAACGTGTTAGCCACAAGCAACACGCACAAAATGAAAAATCAAGTCTGGCTAACCTCAGACGCTTTGGTTTAAAACTGTAGGAACGTAGTAATGGTTTACTTAGGACTGGAATTTGTGAAAGAACAGGAGAAGGAGAAAAAGTTATTGAAGGAGTAGTAGCAGAATGTTGAACCAATTTATGAGTCTTCCCATTCTTATCCAAATTCCAATGCCTCTCTGATAGGGAAGGATTAAATGCCCGACATCTAGTATCAAAATTCTTGTATTACAATTTACCATTAACAATACTTGTATATTATATTCAAATGAAAAGTATTTTTTATACATAAAAGAATTTTAAAAATTCACTGTTTCTATATATACGTATATATATTTATATAATTGCAATATAATATACTAAATATTATATTCTGAAATATGTTAGTCACAATACTAATATGTTACCTGTTAATATATTTTTTTTCATTATATTTAAGACTCGAGTTAAAAATATTTTTTTTTTTATTTTATTAAAAATTTGATATGATAGATATACTTTTTATGATATTTTAATATAAAATTGGTCTCAAATACTATGAAAAAATTATGGTTTACTTATCATTTAAATGGATTATCCTCATTTAAAATTGTATTAAATAAAGCCATCTGTAATACTTTATAAATAAATAAATATATTGCATTGCAGAAACAAAAATATTTATCAAATTTTAATAATACATACAAATAGTTGATATATATATATCATAGAAACTTATACATAAAGCTATAGAATACATAGAATAAAACATATCTTTAACATGCAGTGCAACAAAATAAAATTAAAATTTAAAAAGTAAAATCATGTTTTACTTTTTATTTATATAATATATCTTAATTAAATAAATATTGAATTTTATAATTACTGAATATTTTTCAATTATTTTCTAAAATAAATTTAAAACATATTTTTTACAAGAATATTAACTTACTTAAAAAGCAAAGAATATGAAATAGATTATCTTTTACCTTGTCATTGATTCCTTGTAGTCTAAATCATCTATACCAAATCTTTCTCGTAAATTTCTAAATACTAATGGACAATATTCTTTAAATGTAAAATGTGAGGGCATATTTTCCCTAAAACAAAAATATATATATATGAAAAAACTTTCTTGCTTAAAAAATATTTATCTTTAATATTATATATATATATATATAATATATATATATATTATATAATATAATACAAAATTTTATACATCTAACTATTTAATAATTTCCATAGAAAGTTTTATTTATTAAAGTATACAAATATCTTTTAAATTAAGAAATAAAGCTATGAATATCTTTATCGTTAACCACAATCACGAATCATAAAGACCTTCATTGATTCTATTATTAAAAGCAGTGACCAACCTACTAATTCAGTATTTAGTGATATATTTAGAATAGACCATCTCAGTTATGCTTGCTTTTACATTTAGATTAATAATTTTATCCTTATATCAGATAAAACATTAACCTAATATCGAAGTCATCAATTTCATTTAGATTTGATACTTTTCTTTTAATCCTTATCATTTTGATAATTTTAAAAAATTAAAAAATATCTTGATATAATATCATAAAACTTACTTATTAAAAAAATGATAATCCACTTTTAATTTGCTATAAGCTCTGAAATCGTCTGGTAGGAGTACTACTGGTATATTAACATGACTAAGCTCATTTATCTGAAATATAAATTTATTAAATATAAGAATTACATAAATAGAATTATTTCTATATAAATTGTAATTGCAAATATATAATTAAATATTTATTTCAAAATTTACTAAAAAAAATTAAAAATATAAGCATGTAACTTATATCAAAATATTTATTTATATACATTTGCCAAAATGTTTTAATATTTTATCATGTAATTTTCATAAATTGAAATTATATATTTATGTCATAGATGTCATCATCTATCAATTATATGGAAATAATTACATATGTCTGTCTGTATTATTTTCTATTATATCAAAAGAACAATTAAATATTAAAAAGTAATAATAATAATTTGCTTAAATAATCTTTAATTTTTTGTAATAATGAGTATGTCTTATAAATAAAGTATAAATTAATCAATTAAATTTTTTTCAAACAAAATAAACAAGAGATAATTATAAAAATCATAATATAATCCAAATATAAATAAAATTATACAATATTTTGCTAAAATATAAATTATATATAATATAAATTCTTTATTATATTTTGTTGACAAAAAAATTTGCCATATTTCTATTTTATAAATCTAAGTTTAAAATTCAAGAATACTTTGCAAATCGTAAAAAAAATATACACCCTATGTTTTCAATGTATGTTTTTAATTTTAACAATCTTCAATCTGAAAAAATTATAGAAAATATAATAATTTAATCAAACAAAATAATATATCGTTTTCTTAAATTTTTAATTATATTCAGGTTCAAAGAGGGAAACAAGAAAATGGCATTTCGATGACGTGCGACGCTGTCACGCAGTTATGTTAGTACTCACCGTATGATTGACACCCCACATAAAAACACTAAGAAGAGGTTCATTTGCACGAAACAGCTTAACCTTTTGATGTTTAACTCGGAAATGTTTCTTTTTGAGCTTGCTAAGCCCACTAGACATTTGTGGTACACTAGACATGTTTCTTGCGTTGGTGCCTGCTACGAATATGTCTAATAACACCCCCGCTATATACTTAATAAAGAGTATAACAAATTTCTTACACTGTCATCATCGCGAAATGCTTCATACAGCGATTCTAACGCGGAAAAGTCGCAAGTTCTATATGATGTTTGCGGTGAGGTCCCAAGTGTATCCTACCGCAGTTGATTAGCGACTGAACTCCTTTTAAAAACGGCGTGGACAACCGTATCTCACCTGCAATTTGCAACAGCTATAGAAACTTTGCAGATATAGAAGTTACACTTTGCTATTGCTTGCATTCATGATAAACAAATTATTTAAATTTCTTATATTAAAATAATGTCAGATTATCGTAAAAAATATTAATCAAATTTTATTGATTCCTAATAAATTTTAAATATACGATTTATTTTTGTCTAGAATAATTTATAATTATTTTATAAATTGTAATTATTTATATCATTATAAAAAAATTATAATTTTTTTAAAAGTAAAATTTATTCTTATAGTTTTTAAAGTAAATTATTTATTTTATATTTCTTTATAATTGTAAAAATTAAAAAAAAATTAAATTATACAATTATATAACTTTATACAATTCAATTTTTTTTAATTTTTACAATTAAAAAATAAAATGTATAAAATCTAAATTTGTTACTTTATTAATTGGTATTTAAAACATAAGATGTTTCAAAATACATTTGTTTTTATATGATTTATAGTATATATCTAAATTATTAAAATATTTTATATAATTTATAAAAACACTAAATAAAATTTGTTAAAAAAGTTTATGCTTTATGCAATTAAACAATCTTATTTTTTGACATTTAAAATGTAATTTCGATTTTCTCATAAAAAATTAATTTATTTTAATTTTTGATAAATAAAATTTGCTCTCGATACTGCCTTAACCAATGATTTATCATAGTAATGTGAATGCGTCATAACGCGTGCACGAAGAAAGCCGCCACTGAAAGTCGTGCTAAAAAGCTCATTAAAATACTAAGTTTCACATTCGAATATAAAAATGGAAACAATGTCGAATCCTTATCCAAAAAAAATGCACGACACTTATGAAGATGAGGAAGAGAGAAAACACTTTCAACGTATTGTCTCAGCTTTTAAGTATTACAAGTAAGTATATCATGAAAATTATTTTGTTTGATTGACTCTAATCCTCAAGTCGATGTTTCATTCTTATCTTTATTGCCTTTATTCTTTTGCTTTTTTCATTGAACATAGTACTTGTGATAAGTTTGTAAAATGTCTTTCATGATTTTTCAATTGTTGTTCAAAATTTTTAGTATCATTGCTTAACCTTCAATGATAAGGCATTGTATTATATTTTATTTGCAATTTTATAATTACTTTATAATCATAGAAATTCTTTTAATTTTTTATAATAATATAATTTTTTAAATAAAATATTATTATTTAACTTATTTTTATTTAACTTATTGGTGTTCTATTTAAATAAATTTTAAAATCATGATTGTATAACTTAAAATAAAGAATAAAATTTACAAATATATCAATACTATAAATATTACTTATATAATAGTTTTCTTTTTACAGAAATCATTCACTACTAAGGGTTAAAAAAACAGAATCCTATTTGCTATCACTTCCAGCTCATCATCAAAAATTATTATCAAAATATAGAGAACATTTGCAAGAAGTTAAAAGGTGTATTGAAAATAATGATGAGATAATTAAACTTATCATTAAGGATGTAGCACATATTTTTGAAAATGTGAGCCCAGCTACTGCACAGACTGAAAGTGTAAGAAAAGTTCACCTGGTGTGTGGTACATATATTCTGTTGTACAATATATGTTTTTAAAATTATGATTAATTTATTCCATTAACCATATAAAACATAAACAAAATGTTTACATTTATATTATTAAATAATATTTTATTTTTTATTGAAAATTGAAATTTTAAAATTGTATATATAGTTTTTTAATTACTAATATAATTTTCATTAAAGGAAAGTTTCTATCTTATGCATAAGAATTTTATTATAACATTTATCTTTCTAAAAAGAATATGAATATTTGATTTATTTTTCATTCAAGCTTGGATTTTTTTTTTTATCATCTTAACAAGCTTCTTTTTTTATAAAAGTATATTCTATTGTACAAAATATAGGTAGGTCTGATTGCAGACGTTAAATCCTCGTCCAGTAATGGCTGATCAAGAAAAGGTCCAAGCTACAATTAAGCAACTTGTTCGTGATTGGAGTGTGGAAGGTACCGAAGAACGCATGGCATGTTATCAGCCTATTATAGATGAAATTATGAATCAATTTCCTTTAGAATATTGGTATGAACCTCTTAAACTTGAACACATTATGTGTCAATAAAACATTATTAAAATAATTCAGATATTTATAATAGTTACTGTGGTGTAGTAAAACATAGTTCAGAAAAGTATGAAATGATAGGTAAATTTCCAGTACACCATCAGATGTGCAAATTCTAGTACCTGGAGCGGGTTTGGGAAGGTTGGCATATGAAATTGCAAGACGTGGATATACTTGTCAAGGAAATGAATTTTCTCTTTTCATGCTCTTTGCTTCTCATTTTGTATTAAATAAGTAAGTAAATATAAAAAAGTTTTAACAAATTGTATTCTTTTTGAAATGATTTTTATTAATAATATTTAATACTTTAAAGATGTAGAGGAGTAAATTCATATCAAGTACATCCATGGGTACATCAATATATGAATAATTTAAAACCAGAACATCAAACGCAAGCTATATTTTTCCCAGATGTAAATCCTAGCGATCTTCCAGAAAATGCACAATTTTCTATGGCAGCTGGAGATTTTCTTGAAGTAAATATTATAATATATTAAAAGATAAAAAAAATTTTCTTTAAATTTTTATTTTATATTATATATTTTAGGTTTATACAGAAAATAATCATTGGGATTGCGTTGCTACATGTTTCTTTATAGATTGTGCAAATAATGTTGTACAATTTATTGAAACTATATATAAAATTTTAAAACCCGGAGGAATATGGATAAATCTTGGTCCATTATTGTATCATTTTAGTGATATGCCAATGGAAGATTCAATAGAACCAAGTTATGATGTTGTTCGCGATGTAATTCAAGGTTTTGGATTTCAATTAGAGGTAATAAATTTTATTAAAAAATATTAACTATTAAAAAATTCCACAATTTATAATATTTTTAGAAGGAAGAAACACGTGTGAAAACTCGATATGCACAGAACATTAATAGCATGTTGCAGTGTGAATATAATAGCGTATATTTCGTTTGTCGAAAACCTAAAAGACATATAGATAATATGAGTCATAGAAATGGCACTGAAAGTAATGGTATGCAAGAACAAGAAAATTAATTAATGACGATTTCCTGTATTTTATATATAAAAGAAATTGATGTAATTGTAAATGAATTATATAATAGGTTCATTACTACTAATATAAAGCAAAGCTGTTATACTTTATAAATCAAGTCAATATTAGATAATTTGAATCTAGAAAAGATAACAAAAATCTTTAAATATTGTTAAATAAAAGTTGAACTACTATTTTTTTATCAAGAATTTTATTTCGCTATAACTGCTAAACATAATTGCTCTGTTGTTAATAAATTGGATAATAAAATGTAGCTATTTTTTTAAATATCGACAAAAGTTTGTACAAGTTCAAAATGGTAACTCTACTTTAATACTAATAACAGTTTTGCAATTTTTCTTTTGAGTTTCAAGGATGTGATTTAGCATATCATTAATGTTTATTGTTTGAAATATTTACCAAATATCGTGATGGTATGAAATAAAACTCAATTTGGTTGCATGTGCATTATATGCAATATCCTTTTCAATTGATTTAAAAACAATTTCATTTATTGTCAAATTTATGTTATAAACCAATTGTCTTTTTTAATTCTGTGAGTTAAATTAATATTATAAAGAAAGTGCAATTCTAGAATTCTAGTGTTTGTTATTTCTTCTATTTTTTCAGAAATATGTAATATTGAAATCGCACAAATATCATTCTTTTGTATATAATTTATATATATGTTATCATGAAATAAGAATTCAGTAATATTGTGCAACAAAAATTTATCTTACAACGCAAAATATATGCAGACTAAAATTATCATAAAATAAAATAGGTCTAATAATGTAAGAATATAATTTTTATTAGAAAAATACATTTTTAAAAAGATTAATAGGTTGTTTTTAAAAAAATAACTTTATCTTAAAATATACAAAATAAGATTAAATAGTATAACTAAATAAAGGATAATTTTTCATATCAAGAATAGTTGAAAAAAAGAAATAACATCTTTTCATTTGAGACTTTATTTTGAAATTGAGTTTGAAAAATTATCAAATATAAAACTTTTTAAATAATTCCTGATTGGATATAAATGAATTGTTATAGATTATTTTTGTTTAAGATTATTCTATATGAAAATAAGAAATAAATATAATATATTTTTCAAATTAATTTTCAAGGAAATTAAATTTAAAAATTCATTGAGTGCATAATTATTTTTGTTCAATTTCATTTATTTTTTTTTTTTTTTGAAAAAAAAAATTTTATTTTACGATTTTTATTTATTCTTATAAATATAATTAATTCTTTCATATCTAGTCAAGAATTTGTGAAATTCTTTTTATTTGACAATTTTTTTTCTCAATTTTCTTGGAAAAAAAAATTTTTTTTTTTTTATTTATTTATATACATATATATATATATATATATATATATATATATATATATATATATATATGTATTAGTATAAAAATAGTATAAAAATAATTAATAACTAAATATTCCAATATCTTTTCTTATAAACTTTTATTAAGATATTGTACAAATAATGATGCAATTTGATTAATTTCACTTTGTTGCATTTTACTATAAATTAAAAATTGTCTTCGTAGTCTCATAAGTTGTATTGCAGTACATGGATTATGTACTGTCAAGTTATATTTTGGTATTTTAAATTCACTTTCAATACCTAATTGCTTAGATGATAATATTGCCTTAATCAAAAAAGAAAATATCAATTTATAATTAGTCATAATAATCATTTATGGTATTTCATTTTTTATAATATTTACAATTTTATTATACTTATTAATAAATAAATGTTATTAAACAACTTACGTTAACTACTTCTTGAGTAATTATATCCAATTCATACAAATAATTAGTAGAAGATAATGATGGCTAAAATAAACATAATCAAATTAAAAATTAATCAATTATATTATCAATTCATTGTATATATTAATACTAACACATTGTGTACTTAAATTAGGTTTTGGTGCTTTTACTTCATATAGTGATTTATAAATATCATCAAATTTTAGTTCATCTTCTGGTAATATATTAAATAATGGTGCATCCCAACGATTTTTATTATCTGGTGCTTCATATCTATATATTATAAATCTCTAATTATATTTTAATGAAAATTTAATAATGAAAATTTGATCCATGATATTTTTTTATTACCTCATTACAAGTGCATCAAAAATATCTCTGTTATATTGTTCATATTCTGGTCTCTTTGTGTTCCACAACCAAGCATGTTCAACTGGTATATCACAAAATATTGTACACTGAGGAGTTTTATATAATTTTGTCATACAATAGATCTCGTAACGATATCCTTTAATGTAATTACTGGCATCAATAATTAATATATCATTTATATTTAATAGTCGTTGTATTGATGACTTTATATCACTTCTCACTCTTTTTTCGTTTTTTGAATCTACAGTAAAATAGTAATAAATTGATGATGAATGAATTTTTTTTTTTTAGTATAAAAACATTAAAATAAATTTAAATCTAACCAGCAAAAAATTTATTTCGATCAAAACCTGTTTTAGTCACAACATCAATTTCATTTATAATTTCTACCTTTTTTTTTGCTTCATTTATAAAATATTTTTTCAATTCGCAAGTTCTTGTTGTTTTACCACTACATGGTATACCAGTCATAAGTATAACTGGCATTATAAAAATTTGATTTAAACTTAAAAAATTAGTATAAACACTTTAACCTATTATGATTTATGAGTGCAGCCATCTTTAAATATTGTGTAAATGCTTTAGATAAATGCTTAAGATGTATTTACATAATGTTTTTAAAAATTTTTAAAAATAAAAAAATTAAATAATTATATAAATTTTTGAACAAAACAAAATATAGAACATATATAGAACAAAATAAAGAAAATATATAACGAGGAAAAAATAGAAAAACAATAATTCATAATATTATAGACAATTAAAATCGGCTTATATAACCCCTATGTTAGATTACCTGAATTACACATTGCATTTAAGGTTGCAGAAAATTTGGAGCAATTAATTTTTTAAAATATAAGAATAAATAAAATATTCAAATAATATAATTCTATTCTTTTTATTTAAGTTTGTATTATATAAATTATTTCATGCTCTTTTAAAAAGAGCAAAAAAAGGAGAGAAAAAAATTATATTATGATTTAGATTAGATTTTAAGTTTTTAAATAATAATTTTAAATAATATAAAATTATTTTTACTCATCATAGAAATTCATTTATTTATCTTGGCATTATTTATAGATATTTCAAAGATATATATATATATATATATATATAAATACGTTTATCGTACAAGAATCTTCAGCAACAAGTTTTAGCTCTATCTTTCTTTAGACTTCGAGCGCGACTTTTTCTTTTTCTTCGAGTATAAAAGTACCGTATTGTAATCGAGTGAAAGCTAAATATCAGGACAATAACTCGACATTCGTATAGCGGTTTTCAATAATGAAGATAAATTCGTATAAATTCTTATCTCTATTTGCAATTTTTTTCTTCATTGATAATGATACTTTAGGTAAGTATATATAATAGTTCAAATAAGTTAAATGATATTTGAAATTTCTAGTATTTGTTATATTATATGATGATTTTTCTATATTGAAAAAAAAAATATTAAATACTAAAATTGATTTATATATATATATATATATATATATATATATATATATATATAATTTAATTAAAATAAAATATGAATAAAAATTAATAATAAAATATATATTATAAAAACAATAAAAATAAAAATAATCCAATTAGTAAATACCATATTATTTGATGAAATATTGGGTTGGCAACTAAGTAATTGCGGATTTTTTTTAGAAAATCAAAGACAATTTTTTCATGGAACTAAATAACTTTATTCTGTAATGTGTTGCCCATTTTGATCAATGACCTTTTGCCATCTTTCAGGCAGCATCATAATCCCATGTTCATAAAATTTCTGGTTTTTATTAGCAAAAAATTGAATCAAGTACGATTTGATATCATCATCATTATTGAAATTTTTACCATTCAAGGAGTTTTGTAAAGATCGAAACAAAAAGTAATCAGATGGTGCAAGGTCAGGACTATATGGTGGATGTGGCAAAACATCCCAACCAAACTCCAATAATTTTTGCCGAGTGACCAAAGATGTGTGTGACCTTGCATGATGGAATACAACACCTTTTTGATTTGTCAATTCGGGCCGCTTTTCTTCAACTGCATTGTTTAATTTCGTTAGTTGTTCAATGTAAACAACAGAATTGATCGTTCGGTTGGGTGGTAAGAGTTCAAAATAGACAATTCCTTTGTAATCCCACCAAACTGATAACAAAACCTTCTTTTGATGAATACCAGCTTTTGATGTTGTTTGAGCTAATTCACATGGCCTGCTCCACGATCTTTTCCGCTTGATATTGTTGTAAACAACCCATTTTTCATCGCCAGTTATCAGTCGTTTTAAAAATGGATCATTTTCATTACGTTTCTTTAGCAAATCGCAGCTGTTAATGCGTTGCGTTAAATGCGTTTCTTTCAGTTCGTGAGGAACCCATGTACCGAGTTTTTGAACATAGCCAAGTTGTTTTAAGTGGTTTTCAATGCATGTATGTGATACATGAAGCTTCTCTGCAATCTCACGAGTTGTACTGTGACGATCCGAATCGATTATTGCTTTGATTAGGTCGTCATCAACTTCAACTGGACGACCAGAGCGTTTTTCGTTTTTGAGTGAAAAATCACCAGAACGAAATTTGTTAAACCAATTTTGACACTGCCGTTCTTTTAAGGCTTCGTCGCCATAAACAGCACATAACTTTTTGTGAGCTTGCGATGCGTTTTTCCTTTTGCGAAAATAAAAAAGCAAAATATGACGATAATGTTCCTTTTGATTTTCCATTTTTCAACGAACGCCAAACGAAAACTACGATCAAAAAACTTTTTTTACTGATTGACAGCTGAATTGCCAACTATCAAATAACAAAATGTGTTTTACATTTGGACTACGCCAGCAAACCTAAAAATTCAATTGAAGCCATCTATGAGTGAAATCCGCAATTACTTAGTTGCCAAGTTATTAAGGTATAAGCAACCAATACTATATAACAAAAAAAAATGTACATATTTGACATTTCACTTGATACTTATGCAATGCAAATCTGACATTTCGACACAGTTTTTGTTTAACTTTATTTTTTGAAAAAATAAATAAAAATAAATTCTCTTAATAATAAATTATCGAAATATTATAATTTAATTTGAATATATAATTCAATATTTTTTTTTCACATTGAATGAATAATAATATATATCATATATTTATTATATAAATCATATATCGTTTTTATATCTTATTGAAAAATATTAAAATTTTAATAATGCAAAGAATATTATGATATAAAATTGTTTTATTAATGTAATATAAAAATGAATCATCTATGAAAAAATGAATAATTTTATATATTAATATTTTAATATTTTAAAATTATAAAATATTTTATAATTAATAATATTTTAAAATTATATATTTTTTTACTAAGCTTTATTAAGGTATAAACATAACAAGGTTGTAACTTGTTATGTTGCTTCCTGGGCAATTTATAGAAATCATAATGGAATGTTTGAAATTTCTGATATCAATCCAGAACTTTGTACGCATATTATATATGCATTCGCCGGATTAAATAATGAATCGTGGACCATTAAGAGTCTTGATCCTCATTTGGATATCGAAAGAGGTATATATAGAAGTAGAGGTACATAAAAATAAATTAAAATAATTTATATGAATAATATTGTCATTCATTGTTGTAGATAATTATAAAAATATGATTCAACTTCATAAAAAGAATCCTAACTTGAAAATCCTTCTTGCAATCGGAGGATGGAATGAAGGTAGTCAAAGCTATTCTGTACTCGCTTCATCTCCCGATCGTAGAAGTAAATTCATTGACAGCGTAGTGAAATTCCTTGGGTATATAGAATCAAATATTAAGATAATTTATTTTTTTACAGGTTTATTTATTTAATAATTTATATTTTACAGTGAATATCGTTTCAATGGATTCGATCTTGATTGGGAATATCCAGGATCACGGAGGGGTATGCCTGCGGACAAACAAAATTTTGTTTTTCTTCTCAAAGTATATATGTATAAAGAACATAAAAAAAAAATATTTTTATATTTAAAATTACATAATTAAAAGAAATTAAGAATTTATTATTACATTTTTCTTAAAGAAATATAATTTTTTAACAGGAATTAAAAGAAGCATTCAAAAAATCAAATTATCTATTAACAGCAGCTTTAAGTTCTAATAAAGCAATTATCGATATGGCGTATGATATTCCCGAAATTTCAAAATATCTTGATTACATTCATATAATGGCTTATGACTATCATGGTACATGGAATAGAAAAGTACTTCCGAATGCACCATTAAAAAGCGAAGACGGTCAAAGTGTGGTAATGCATTTAGATAAAATATAATGAGATATATTATAAAATATTATAAAATATGTATATATATATATATATAATGAGATATAATATTAAATAAAATATAATAAATATCGTAAACAGAATTCATAAATGGAATAAAGTTTTTGTTTAGGTGGATACACTTACGTATTTGTTAAATAAAGGTGCACCATCAAATAAAATGGTATTAGGATTGCCAATGTATGGGAGAACTTTTATTTTGGCTAACAAACTGAATTCTTCTAAAGAAAGTCCTATTGGTCAAACAAGCATATCAGATGGATTCAAGGGACCTTATACTGGTGAAAATGGTTTTATGGGATATAATGAAGTATATTTTATTTTTGTTAATTTTCAATTATCAGATTTAAGTTGAATTTCAGTTATATTTATTAATTTGATTTCATTAATTAAAATTCTATTATATACATATATATTCTATTTTAATATATATATGTAATTTTTATATATACATATAATATCTTTTCAGATTTGTGAAGAATTAATAACTAATGTACAGAAGTGGACAACTGGGTGGGATGATAATAGTAATACACCTTACATAATTAATGATGACCACGTTATTATGTTTGATAATCCAAAAAGTTTAAAAGCAAAGGTTGATTAATATCTATCATAAATAATGATAATATTAATTCAAAATATTTAATAAATATTCTATAGTTTTATTATTCTATTTTTTCAATATTTTTAGGTTGAATACGCGATGAGTTTAAATTTATCCGGCGTAATGATTTGGAGCATCGATACTGATGATTTTAATGGAAAATGCGCATCTCTCAATAACTCTCTAGATTTAAGAGAAAAAAAATATCCTTTATTAAGATCAATCAACATGGTTTTGTCTCAAATTGATTATCATAATTATTTATATGATAATAATGATGATAATAATGATAAAAATAATAAAAACAACAATAACACATCTTCTGTAATGAGATTTTCAAATAATTTGATTTTAATAATATTATTTTTTTTATATTTCATTTAAAATAAATTCATAATGAATAAAAAGATAATATTAAAAATTTCGTAAAAATTAATATATTTCAGATTTTCACAATTTTTTTATCCATAAATTCAAAAATATGTTTTTAAAATTATTTTTCCATTTGTATTTTTATTAATATAATAATAAATATGATTCACAAAAATTTAATATTTACAATAATGTTAATATAATTTATAATTTACATTATTCTTATATATAGAAATAAATTTTTTATTTGAAATAAATATATAAAATATATTTAAATTTAAATTTTCTTTGAGAAATAGTTTTTCTTCGAAAAAATAATACAATGTAATCTATAATTTATTTTATTTTTAAAAAAATTTTTTTTAATATTTATTACATATATTTTTCACTATATCAGAAATTTATTTATTTTATAAGGATATTTAAATAAATAATAATTTTTAAATTTTTGAATATAATGTAAAGATTATATAACATTATATAAAGATTATATTAATTTTTTCTTAATATAAAAATTAAAATATAACTTATACAATTTATATTTTTTATTTTATAGAGATAAAATTAAATATCTATGAAATATTCTTATATAATAATAATTATATAGTAATAATAATTACTATATATTATACATATAATAATACAATATTATAATAAAGTATATTTAAAATTTTACATTTTTTAAATTTTATATCTTAATATTATCTTAATATTCGATTATACTATTAAAATTAATCGAAAAAGATTTTTGGGGGAAATTAAATATTTCTAGATAGGAAATTTAGGAACTGTTTTTCTGTAAAGAGCAAACTCATTAAATGTTCAGACTTCAGTCGAATGACATTTCAATCTGTTTTACTTATAAAAAACATGGCGCTTAATAAAGCTGATTGGCAAACTCCTGCACCATTATGGCAAAATGGTCCAGTACCTGGTGCATTTTATCATTTTCCGGGAAATTCTACGCATTTCAAAGTTGGAGGATACCAAAGATCACAGTAAAATTTTTTATCATACATTCATTTTCGTTTTAAAAGATTTTTTTTAAAATTGCATGTCATGTTTACTTTCAATGAATGTGAAAATTACAAATTATATATAGCGATTAAAAAATTAATATAATAAAATATAATTTAATATTCTAAAAAAATAAATTTGATAAAAAAAATATATAAGATTTGAATTGTTCTACACATTGTTATATTATATTATTAATTGATAATTCTAACTTCAATCATCAAATATATTTTTCTTTAACTTGATATTTGTTTTTTTATTTTATAGAGCACCAATGACAACTGGTACATCTGTAGTTGGAATTCAATTTAAAAATGGTATTCTCATAGCAACAGATATTCTTGGATCATATGGATCATTGGCTAGATATCGAAATCTTGAACGTGTGATGAAAGTGAATGATAATATTATCCTTGGTGCAGGAGGAGATTATGCTGATTATCAATGTTTAAAAAGCCATATTGAAAGAAAAATGTAAATTTAAATTATGTTTTCATAATTATTTTATATAAATTTCAATATATCTTTTTATATTTTCATTGTTTTTTTTTATATCTTATAGTCTTGAGGAAGAATGTCTTGATGATGGTTTATCTTTAAAACCAAAAGCTCTTCATTGTTGGTTAACTCGAGTATTATATAATAGGAGATCACAGTTTGATCCATTTTGGAATAATTTTATTATTGGAGGTTTAGAAGGAGATAAATTGTAAGTTCAATTTATTTTCCTTTTATATTAAATATAATAATATATTTTCAATTCATTTAGATTTTTGGGTACTGTGGATAAACTTGGTACAGCCTATAGTGACCCAGTAATTGCAACTGGATATGGTGCATATATGGCAACACCTATTTTAAGAAAAGCTTATGAAGAAAATAAAGAAATGAGTAAAGAGCAAGCAATTGAACTTTTATATAAAGTAATGCAAGTTCTTTATTACAGAGATGCACGGTCTTTTCCAAAGGTAAATCATAATATAAGAATTTCATATGTATATTTTTAATTTATTATATTAAAACAGAATTTAATTTTTTTAATTTTTAGTATCAAGTTGGAGTAATCACAAGGGAAGAAGGTGTTGAAATACAAGGACCATTAACTTTAGATAGTTATTGGGGGCCTGCTATTATGTAAAATAAATATAAATAATTTTTCTTAATAAAAATATCTGTAACAATTCTATTAAATGAATTTTTTCTATAATTTTTAATTATATTTTTGAAGTGATGAAAAATATACACGAGTAAATTTATAAGATTAACGAGTTAATACATTACAACCAGTATCAGTAACTAATACAGTATGTTCACATTGTGCTGTTCTTGCATTATCTACTGTAACAGCAGTCCATCCATCTTCTAAAATTTTAATTTCTTCACTACCCTGACTTAAAACTGGTTCAATAGTAAATGTCATTCCAGGTAACATTTTTCCATCAAAATTATTTGCTAATAATAATATAAGACAAGATATAATTTTCTTAATTTATTTATATAATATAAAAATAGTAACTTACCAAAATGAAAAATATCTGGCGGACCATGAAAATAAGTACCTATACCATGTCCTGCAAATACTGGAATTATAGAATATCCATTTTTATTTGCTGTTTCTTCAATAATATTTCCTGAAAGATAAAAAGAAAAATATAAAAATATTCAGATTATATAATTATATTACATTTGAACTATTATATATAATCATTACCTATACTGGAAAAATTTTCATTAGGTTTACAAATATCAATAGCATTTTTTAAGCACAATTCTGTTATATTTATTAAACGTTTTGCTTCATCATCACATTCTTCTACTTCAAACATTTTTGAACAATCTCCATGATAACCATGTAAATATACCTAAATATAGAAAAAAATAAAACTACTTTTATTTTTATATATTTTTAAATTTACAAATGCAACGTTATATTCATATAACATTATATTATTTTACATATAATATATATATATTATATATTATATAATATATATTATATAATATAAAATAAAATAATATAATATATTATTGTTTTTACTGACTGTTACATCAATATTTAATATATCTCCTTTCACTAATGGTCTTTTATCTGGGATTCCATGACATGCAACATTATTAATACTAGTACATATTGACTTTGGAAATCCTTTATAATTAAGTGGACTTGGATAAGCCCCATTACTTATAATCATTTCATGAACTATTGCATCTAATTCATCTGTAGTTATACCAGGCTAAAATAAAATTTGAAAAGAAGAAATAAAAATAACATTTAAATTGTATTGTTAATTAAATTTCATATAACTTATTATATTTTATATACCTTTATATATTGTTTAATATGAGTCAATATTTTCTTGGCAAAATTACAACTGTCTTTCATGCTTTGTATTTGATTTTTATCTTTAATTTCAGGTTTTTTTGGCCCATCACGTGGAATTAATGTTTGACTATAAGAAGGTTTAGGAATATATGATGGTACTTCTCTAACTTCAGAAATTTCCCATGGTACAATAACCTCGTAACTTCCAAAAGAATTATTTATAAATTTACGTGGTATTGTCTAAAAAATTATATTAAATAATTATATGACTATATAAAATAAAAATATCTTTTAAAAATAAACGTACTTTAGATTTTTTTTTAAAAAAACTTCTGAGAAACATTTTCGGATTATCCAATGATCAAAAGGTTTCGTACTTATGATTTTATTAAAGAATATTCATTTTTTTTTTTTTTTTTGCATAAAAACTTGTTAAAAGATCATAAAAAGTTGCGAATTTACTTTTGACTTAAAGAAAATCACTCAACTTGTGATTTTACGTCACATCATTACTATTTATTATTTGTATATAAGAATCAGCTGTCAAGCAGTACGCATGCCAATTATAAACTTTAGATGTTATTTAAAACAAAACAAAGAATCTGTTAATATAAAGTAGAATAACCTTAAAAAAGTTTATAGAAACTATGAACACTATGAAATCGTTTCGTGAAATAGTGGCAAATGCGAAGAATGTATTAATATTGACTGGTAGTGGAATTTCCGCGGAATCTGGTATTCCTACATTTAGAGGTGCTGGCGGTTTCTGGAGAAAATATCCAGCTGAAAATCTTGCAACTCCAACAGCATTTGCAGAAAATCCTTCTTTAGTTTGGGAATTTTATGAATATCGTAGACGAGTAGCATTAGAAGCTAAACCTAATAAGGTATTTTAATAACTACAATATATTTTTTTAAAGATATTATTTTGAATGGAATTTCTAGGCTCATGAAGCAATAGCAACTTTCCAAGATCGTTATTTAAAAGAAGGTAAAAATGTTACAATTATAACACAAAATATTGATGAACTTCATCAAAGAGCAGGAGCTAAAAATGTAGTGGAACTTCATGGTTCACTATTTAAGACTCGTTGTACATTTTGTCATGAAGTTGTTAAAAATACAAATATTCCAATATGCCCTGCATTAAAAGGGAAAGGGTAAGGTTTTATATCTTTATATAAATGATAAGTATTTGCATATGAATAATAATATCAATAATATAATCAATAATATAAACATGAGTAGATCACCAGATCCAAATATTATGACTTCTGATATTCCAAAAAAAGATTTACCTCATTGTCAAAATTGTAAAAATATATTAAGACCTCATATTGTATGGTTTGGAGAAAATTTAGATGATTACATAATGCAACAAGCACGTAAGTATTTATTGTAATAATTATATGAATAAATATCATATGAAAATGCAATAAAATGCATAAAATTTTAACAACATAATATATAATAATGAATAATAAATAATAAATAATAATAAAATAGCGATTAATCGAATTGCAATTATCTCTAGTGACTTAATAAAATTTTCTCCAATGTTGATTATTCATCAGATTTCAATTTTTTCCATTAAGTTAATTGAAATTTTTCTGTATTATAAATTAAGATTTAAATTAAATTTCTATTCAATAAAATAAAAATATATTTTAATCTCTCTATTAAAATATTAGATATTGCCGTTGAAAATTGTGACGTTTGCCTGGTTATCGGTACATCATCTATTGTTTACCCTGCAGCAATGTTTGCACCATATGTAGCACAGCATGGAATCCCTGTTGCTGAATTTAATTTGGAAACAACTCCTGCTACATCATATTTCGAGTGAGTTGAAATTAAAAATATTGAAAGCATTTTATATAATAGTTATAAAATAGTTATAAAAAATTTTATATTAAAAAAAATAATAATATATTAAAATAAAATACTTATTAAAATATTAAAAGTTCTATATCAATATTTTAATTAAAATATTTTCTCTTATAATAAAAAATTATAAAATTTATTCACAATTATTAAATTCTTCAATTTTTTTTCTTTAGATTTCAGCATTTATCTGCAACAAAATAATATTATTATATGTATTATTTTAAAGGTATCATTTTCAAGGTCCTTGCACTGTTACTGTACCAGAAGCTTTAGGATTATGATTTCTGAATATAAACAAAACATTTTGAGCATGTAGAATATTTACCTTGTACTAAACATACTTCAATATTGAGTCCAAGTTGATGTAAGTACTCTAACCATAATTTTTGCTTTGTTGAAAGAATATCACGAGGACCTTTTACTTCTATAATTTTATGCTTTAAAAAAAATATATTTTTTTAATTAAGAAAATATGAAATTTTAATTTATGAAAAATTATATAATATAAAATATAAGAAATATATTTTTTAATAGATTTAATAATATTATTTTTTAAATAAATATATATACTTCTTTGGTATCATAATTCCAAACAATTAAATCTGGAAATCCAGCTCTCCAAAGTTTAAAATTTTCAATAAGTCGTTTACAAATTCCTATTACACCTTGTACTCCCAAACAGTGTACTATTTCCTATAAATAAAAATGTTATATATTATTACATTTTTTGATGAATCAGATAATAAATAATATCAATAAAATTACCTCCAATTGTAAATTATTATCCAAATTTGTTATCATTGCCGATTGATATTGTTTAAATATTACAAATTTTTCTTTCATTTTAGAACTTAATAATTCAGAACTTAAATCACTAATTATTTTAAGTTTCATATCTATTTTTTCTTTTCTATTTTTATAAAACTGATCTGTATATAAATCTCCCGGAGCTTCTTGATATGGTGTTACAAATGCTCCAGGAATATGTATACCATATAATTCTTCCCAAAATAAAGTACAAAATAGTATATTTGGTAGTGCACCTTCACAGTGTAATCCATTGGGAAATCCTTGTTTCTGATAATGATGGAATGCAACAGTTTCTACTGAGCCATAAGTTTGATTCTCAATACTATTTTCTATACACCAAATACTTTTATTTCCTGCAGTATTTCTAAAATAATTTAATTCCACATTATATTTTAAAATAAACAAAAATTATAATACATATAAAATTAAATTTACCTTGGCATTACTGTGGCATTTATAATGATAGATATTGGTTCATATTTTGATACATGAGGAATATAATCATTTAAAATTTCATTAATAGTAGTTTTTGTAATTGATTTAATTACTTTCTTCTTGACTATTTTATTTGCTCTGTCTATAAGATTTACTTTATCTACTTGTGTCAAGTTTTCTGTATTTAAAGCTTGGATTATAATGGATGCAGATTTTTCTATATTTTTATGATGATGCATTTCAATGAGAGCTAATTCCTCATACCATATTCCTTTATATGAAAGCATATGACAGTTTTGTTTTAATAGAAACGATAAAATTTCTATTACTCGCTTTTTATCTTGATTCTTTTTGAATGCTTCTATACATTTAGAAAGTATTTTTAACCATATATATCCTGGCATATAACGTCTTACATGTATAGGAAGTATAGAATTTTTTAATCTGTAAAAATTAAAATTGAAATTATCAAACATTTTTTTTTATTAAAATTTATATTACTTTAATGACTCAATTTCCAATAAATTTGGTAATTTATCCATAGCTAAATTTCCATATTCTTGTACTTTTTTCCAATCTTTTTTTTCAATATATTGTAATGTTGTAGATAATATAGATTTAGCTTCCACATAACTACAATATAAATAAATAAAATTATTAAAAACAATTAAAATTTGTCAATTTTCATATTTATTGTTGATTAAAAAAAAATTTACCTTGTCAAATGTAATTTACAAGAAAATACTGGAAAATAATATCCAGTATTATTCGGAAATATTATCTTTCCTAAATAAACATCACATAAAAAGTAAAATATATCTGATGTACTATGATATTTTGCATTTTGATTTGGTATTAATAATGTTATAATTCTATCAATAATATTCCATGTTTTAGTAGTAATGCATACACAATAATCTAATATATCAAGTATTGAAGCATATAAAAAATTACTTGGGGATTTTATTCCAGGAAATAAAGGTTTATTGCTTGATAATTTTAATAATTTTTGTATATTATTTTTTTTGTTTCCTTTAGGATTAATTTTCATGTTCTTACAAAGTTGTTGAATTTCACTTACTTGTAATAATTCAAGTATTGTAGATAAGTTTTCTTTTTGAATATCAAAAGTACAAATAGATCGTGAAACAAGAATTTGAAAAATATCTTTTAAATCTGTATCTATTTCTGGATAACTTATATTACTTTTTCTAAACCATTTTCTTTTTCTTTTTATCATCCTAGCCAATAACATTTGAGCATTTTTAGGAAGGGTAATTATAGAATATATAAAATTAAGATCATTTTCATCAAAATAACCACAATTAATAGGAAGAGAAAGTACACTAAAAATAGTAGTGAATAAGATTTTAGAATTCAAATCATTGCTTAAATTTATATTGTTTAATTCATATTTTATTAAATTTTCAGTATTTATATCATTATATTGATAATTAAATGTATTTTTAGAATATATTTTTTCTAAATCAAAATTATGTAATGAAATACCACCTTGTTTTACTAAATTCATATTTTTAATAGTCTGAATAATAATAGAATTATTAATGTTTTCATCAAACAAGTTTTTCTTTTCAATAATTTTTGGAGATTTATTTCCAAATGATATTCTAGGTGTGTAGCTTAATTTTTTATGTATAGGACTATTAGTATTTTGTAATGAAAAATTATTTTTATTTGGAGTCTTTTGTTTTATATTTGCAGAATTTGATTCTTTAGTTGGAGTTTTCTTTAAGTGAGAATTATTATTGCTATTAAATACTGTTTTCATATAATCGTTATTTAATTTATTTTCTAATGTTTCTTGTAATTGCATATTAATATTTGACGTTTCTTCCAAGTGATCATTTTCATATAATGATATATTATTTTTTATTATTTCGTCATCATATTGAATCATTTTTATATCATTTAAAAAGCTATTATGCATTTCATTAGACTTTTCATATATAATAGTACAATCTGATATGTCATCAGATTCTATATGTTGTGACAATGAAACATTTTGTTTTTTATTTATATCTTTTTTTTTCTATAAAAATAAAAAAAATTTAATTTCCAGTCTTATGTAAATATATTTAAAAATTGATATAAAAATTTTTAAAAAATATGAAAATGTCAACTAACACTTTTTAAATACGGCACAGTTTTTAACCTAGAATGCTTTTTAATTACATGCGAATGTTTATTGCCGTTTATTTTATAAAATTGATCAATGCGTGTTTGATGTGACATTATTTTATATTTATATCTCGGTAAATAATTCAATCATCATTTATTAATCCTTAAAACTTAAAGATTTTTCTTACACATACACGTAAAAATATAAATTGAAAATTATTGTTACATCTAATAATATTTTCTCTCTACAAATGTGTTTTCATGAATGTATAGTGAATAAAAAAAAATCACTAAATAAAATTTATATTTATCAAGTTGAAAGTAAGATTTTCTTTTATTTATATGTTTTGTTCTATATTTTGAGACAAAAATAAGAAAGAGAGAAAAAATCAAGGGATAAAGATTTGTTCAACTCTAAACAATTTTGTTTTTATGCAGTGATAAATATGAAGTATAAATATATACTGATATATAGTTATATAGGTTTTTTCTTAGTGAAAATTAATAATAAGAATTTTCATATTATATCTCTAACGAGTACACGATATCAATCTTTATTGTAGAAATTAAGAATTAAAAAATGAGAAAAATTTGCTTAAAACTCTAAAAAAATTTGCATTTACATATGATTTCTTCTGCAGTATAATTTTTTAATAGTTACTATATAAATATTTTATTAAATTAGATAAAATATCCTTGTAAATAGTCTTGCAAGAGTACACTAAGGAAATTGAACTGTTCAGAAGTACTACATGTATAGTTAGCGATTATTTTTTATTTGCATTTGAAAATATTACTTTATATATATATAGAAAAATAATATGAAACATATTGCATTTATTATTGATTTATAAGATAGTATATATATATTGTAATATAATTGCAATAATATTTAAATAAAATATTGAAATATATAGAAATGCCAAATCATCATTTTTATTTAATTCATAAAGTTTATAATATTTTTTATTTGATTTTAATATTTTTTTAAAATTTAATATTTTTATATTAAATAAAATCAAGTAATTTAATATGAAATTACTCATATTACTTTAAAAACAGACATAAATGTGGTAAATATATCTATAGATATAAAATTCGAAGTGCTTTTAATAAAAAATTATTTCCAATCTAACTTTTTAATTTGTATTCTTTTTACATAAAATTTGATGTAATACAAATTATATTAGTAAATAAAATAATGCTCATTTTGCTAGAATTTTTGATTTACATTAAAAATTAAATAAAATTATATATTTATATAACCTTCAAAGCTAAGAAACAAAGCTATTTAAAAATTTTCAAAAACATAAGTGTTAAAATATGTATAAGAAATTTTCACATTTAAAATATAATAAAAAGTTTTGAAAAAGATCTATTTGCAAAATTCTATACAAAATATTTTTAAATTTTATACAGATCAATTTTTTTCATATTTATAAAAAAATAAATTTATGCAAATTTATTTTAAAAACTATACACAAAGAAAATATAGTTTACCCGACTATTTTTTTGCTTTTTAAAATTAATCCAATTTTGCTAGGAGGGATATCCTAAAAAAATTTATTCTTACGCGATGTAATCAGAATTTATTTTGAAACATTTGCTTGTTTAAATTATTTGTCCAATTTATGTTCATCATGAATATTTTCTTGCTAACATTATATGTATATATGTGAAATGCAATTGTATCCTTTTTTTGCTTATACTTTTTAAGAAATAAACAATTTATGTACTTTGAGTAAATGTAAATATTTTGTTGTATAGTACATAAAATATTCATTTTGGTATAAATAGATAAATTAAATAAAGAAAATTTTGTTGATTTGAATGATATAGAAGATATATGTCACATATGTTTTATCCTAACAAATTACTATTTTTTTTTTATACTCGAATAATGTATGATAATCAATTTGTTCATAATTTTGCCAATTTGTGAAATTACACAATTAGAATACACTTAATAATCAAATTGCAATGTGTATATATATACATATATACATATATACACATACAATTGGTTACATTATTTAGTAGATTTAAGTGTTGATCACATTTATTATAGACATTAATGCTAAACAATAGTTGAGTTTAAATTTTTATAAGTAATTTATAGGAAACAACTCATCTACCTGATAACATCTCTACTTTTCTAAAAATGTGACAAAGCAAATAAATACATACAAGCGTATCTCATTATTTGATTCAAAATATTTTTTATTTTCCGCCGGTAAAATAATTTTAAGTTTATTATTATTATTGCATACTATGAAAAGCATACTATAAAATTACAAGCATGTTAGAATCAGAGAAAATCAAAGATAAATTTAGGAATGTAATTTTTATTTGTTAGATTTCGACGGTTTATAAGCAATAAATATAATTCACGCAATTTAATTTATATCTAGTGATATTTTATTTGGATCAAATTAAATTTGATACATGCACTCAGCGAAAGGTGTTATCAGGGGACGAGAGAGTAGATGATGTATGTATGTATCGAAGAACAAATTAAAGGGTTGTCTAGATCAAACATTCTACATATATAGAATTTGATGTATCTTCCCCTTACGTTCTCCGACTGTATAATCTTGAGAAAAATTCTCTATACTCTCGTCAAACTTTCGTTCAAACTGGAGCTTTGGTTGGAGCGTTTTTTTCCAATTAAATCTTCTTGTCGCACAGCGACATAGAAGCCCTACTGTATTCACAGAATAAAATACACATATAATAGATACACCGCATTTCGACACCTGTCGATATTATCGTAAAAGTTTTTTTAACACTCAGAATTTTTTTAAGAGCTTCACGTTGAACATTATATTTGTAAGCTCATTTCTTCTCTTAATAATTTGTTTTTTTTTTTCACACGAAACGATTATAGGTCTTGTTCGATCGCTCTAAATAGTTGCATTGATTCGGCTTAGTCCTACTTACATGGTACAATATTGTTTTCCGCGAATGCAACAAATTAGGTAAACACGAAGTCTCACAATTCAATTCGACCGAATTTTTATTTTCCTCATCTCATTGACGAATATAAATTAATTAAAAAAAATTTATTAAATAAGAAAACATTTAGTAAATATTGCCAAGTAATACTATAATTACTATATTATTATTCATTATTGTGAATTATTTAAAAACAATAAGATATCAGTCTCTTTGTCAATGGAACTTCGTGTTTGCCAAATCAGAAAATGTAAAGCGAACTCAGTCTTTGGTTGGAGCGATCAAACCTTGAAAATTTTCGACGTTTCATTTGTAAAATGGCTATTGGGTCAATATTTTTAACATTAATAAATTTTATATAAAAATCCATGTACCACTATATTTCGTTTAAAGCGTTCCAACTAAAATAAACAAATGGTTTTTACAAGTACATTCTTGGAAATTTTCTCCGCATAATTATCACTCATCTTTCTCAAAATCACACGGAAGATTTTTTTTATTTTTTAATTGAATTTTGGAAAATGATTGGAAATGAATGTAAGAAAAAAAGAAAATAATGAAAAGAAATATGAAATATGACTTAATTTATGAATATGATTAAAAAAAGTGAAAAAATATTTCATTTTTAATTGTGAATTTGAGAAAAACGAGAGAAATAATCAGATACCTATCAGAAAGTATATACAAATGTGGCAGAAATTAGATTTCACAAAATGTTATATAATATACAGGCGAGTGAAATTTTTCACAAAATAATAAGTCCTATCCAGGATAAAATTTCTTTATTACTCCTCCTCTAAAATCGTCTCGAATTCATAAATTTTCATACACATCGCTGTGCGCCTACCACAACAACATTAATTACAGTTATTTTTTAGTTAATTACCTAAAAGTAAGAGATACAATAAGCGTAATTATTTTTATATGTACAATATATCTTTTGTTTGTTTCTTATTATGATTTTATGAAGTCTCTCTAAAATTTGCAACATTTGCACCATTATTTTTATTTTTCTCTTGATTTACGGCTTGCAAAAAAATTTTTTTATTGCATACTTGGAAAAAATTGTTATGTTTTAAATCTGGAAAATGAATGACTATCAGAAATACTCTGCCATGGCCGTTTGTAAAACTTAAATTATAAATCTTCAGTCCAAGAGGCTTAGATATTTATCTTGATCAGTGCCTATGAATTTCAAATAAATAATAGACAATGAATAAAACTATTTTAAAATAATAGTAAAAATTATGCGACAGATACTCTTGAATTTCGTCAATTTCAAAACTCATATATTTAATGATCTATTTTATGTAACTATATGTACTTCTTTTTACATTTATCATTCCTATTAGCCACACAAGAATATGAAATATGTAACTGTATCAAGAAAGTATTTTTTTTAAATAAAACAATTATTTTTTCATATCATTAATTTTTAAATGAAAACATTTTAGAATCTCACAATCATCATATTTCTTATTAACTTATTTTCTGTTCAATTCTTATATTTTAATATAACACATACATTGATAGAATCGGAGAAAATAATGTAGAAAGATTAAGAGGAAAATAATAATGCGCATAAAGATATATGCAGATTAACTTCATTTTTGTTGGTTTTATCTAATGATAATTTAATTTTATCTGAAAAAATCAAAAGAATATAGTTATGTATAAATAAATGCCAAAATATTTAATTTTTAATTTTCGCATAATTATACCAGTAGATTTCAAGAACTATTTGACTACAGGAAAATATAGATATTTAAACAATTGAATATTTTTATAGCAATTGCATTCATTCGTGAAATTACATATTTGATTTAAATAGAATTCTAATAATTGCATATATAAAGTTTAGAAAGATTTAATATTCTAATATTTACTTCATATTTTCAGAATTCTACTGGTATGAATAAATATATATATATAAGTTATACCCACTTTCACAAATATTGTTATTTAAATATTGCTGTAAAGTACTTAAAAAATTAATGATATATTATTTTATTGCCAATTTTTGCACAAAATAGATAATTATTTTTAAGCCAATTAATACATATAATATATCATTATAAAAAAAAGATTGATTTGATTGATTCTTTCATATTTTGTATGGCAATTGTATGAATTCATTAATCATTATTGTTATTTTCATAACTCGCAATTATTAAAGTGAAAAGTGAAAATTTTTAAGTATTTCTTGTAAATATTTTAAACCTTAACATAATATCACGAACTTGTCAGTTTGTAATATAGATTCTTGTAGTACAAGCTTCTCAAACGCAACATTACAATTTGCTTTTATTATTTTACATTTAACTGTAATTCATTATATGTTATTAAAATAGAAATACATAGCTTTTATAAGCCATAAAATAATCAGAATCTTCTGTATTATACTAATTTAAAGATTATTACTGTTAATAATAGTTTCATTATTTCACAGCCTGAAATCTTCTAACATATTACTACTCTGTAAAGAAATAAATTGAATATCTTCTTAAATATAAACTGAATTTATGTACAGTATTGAAATAAACATACGAATCCATAATATATCAAATTAATTTGAGACAAAATGTATTAAGAATATTTATAAAAGATGTACTATACATTTTTTTCATAAGAAAAGTCTATTCTATTTCTAGTATATATTTTTTTTTTAAATAAAATTTACAATCATAATATACACAGAAATATTATCTACCAAAAGTTTAGAGATTTCATATTGCAAAATAATATAATTTAAAATTAAGTTTTTACAATTAGTTATTAATTAATTTATTAATAACTAATTTTCTTTCAGATTATTTCAAAAAATAAGAATACCAAATTGAACGCACAAAATTTTTGAAATCTCTAAAAGAAAAAATCTGAAACATAACTCTCTGTATAATATTTCTGCAATAAAAATAATTAATGCTGTGTCTGAGAAAGCTTGTAATTTAATTTTAGTTTATTACAGATGTTCCAACAGTATCATTTGCATATGAGTAAAAAGATGACAAAGGAGTTTTGCCAAGTTTTTGATAAAAAATAAAGTTATGATTCTGTCAAATATAAAAGTTTCCTTGCATTGAACAAAACTATTTTTTTATTTTAAAAAACAGAGAATATATATATTACATTATTTCAATATTCATCTATTAACATTTAAGAAAATATTTATATTACGAAATGAAGAAACATAACAGTAGCCCGAAATTAATGTTAAATTTAATATACAGGAAAAAAAAAATAGAATGAACTGATTTTGTGAAGATTTAATGAAACACTGATTGTGTTGAATAATAATTGTTGTTCAATTAGCAAGGAAACAAACGAGAAATGAATTAGAGTTTAACTCTTTTATGATCTCAAAATAACATAGTACTTGCAATAGAATCGACATTTCCATTGTCATCGCCGTAACAGGCAACTGATCAGAGTATTTTTGCAATCGAATCAAGCCGTACCGTTTTTTGTATTAACGAGCACATAGTATATGTTCAGTCTCCAGAAGGTAGACAGACATAGATAAAGTTAGCGAAGGTAAAATTAGCGAAGCCCCCAGTGACGTATTGGCGGCAACAGGGGTGCCGATAGCAGGCATCATGTCACTTCCATCGCTAATGAATTTGTTTTATTTGCTCGTACAAGTTGCTGTTGCTGTGGTTTACCATCGCAAGTCGCACTTTCCACTCCATCCACCTTCATATCCATATTTTCACTATAATCAAATATGGAATTTTTGATAATATTTTATATAAAGTACTTAAAAAAAATATATATATATATATATATTTTTACATTACAAAATATTAGATATACAAATATTTACCTATTACTATTAAGCGTAATTTCCCCGGACGTTGGGATTTGTTGCGTAGACGCTTGACTTTGCGTCTGTTGTTGCTGCCTTGCAAGACTCGCCAATTTGCTCTGTGCGATCAAGCCAGGTAGCAGATTGGACGGCGGATGTTTTTGTGGCAGAACTATTGTTGACTGATTATTCACGACATGAGTGCTATTTGAAAGATTATTAGAGTTATTTATATGAGACAATGGTCCATTTTGATGTCCATTGCCAAAGTTTGTAATTGTTCCACTAGTTGTGGTACTTGCACTAAACACTCTAACTCCAGCACTACCACTGCCACTGCTGCCGCCATTCCTATTATTCGTTGGACTAGTCAAGGATTTAGACAGAATGGAAACAGGACTGCTGTTGTTTGGTAATTGTCTGTGTTGTTGCTGTTTAGACTGATTCGATTGTGTCTCGATAGCAGCATTTGCGCATTGCGTAGATACTGCATTTGATGTCGTCGGTTGATTGATTGTACACGAGAAAGACGACGGGACTATAGAACTTGTAGAAGTATTTACAACACTAAAACCACTACCACTGCACTGAGGCCGACTCTGCTGTGTTGCAGGCTGTGCAAAAAGACTACTAGGTAGCGGAGTCACAACAAAATGTGAACTGCCCAGTTCGTCTGTCCGCGTATCGTTAGAGTTATTGTCCGATCCACTAATACACGCACTACTAGTGATACTCGCCACGGCAAGATCAAAATCCGATAGAGTATCCGGCGAAAAATAATCAGCAATATTAAATTCTGATGTAAAAGGTGGTTCATCTCCTGCACGATCAGGTTCTACTTCCACACAAATAGATGTTGCTTCAGGCGGGAACGGATATGGAAGCGGTTTTGATTGAGTCAATATTGGCTCTATATCTGAGTCCGTATCACTACTCTCTTCACTTGGACTATGCACTGACACAGGTGGAGTCTTTGGTCGAAAGTGTAACCTATATTATAAATAAATTAATAAATTAATAGATTATTTTTTTTTATTCTGAAATGAAGTTTCTATATGTTATTGTTTAACATACCATTCTTTCTTGACTGAAGTTGTTGACATGGCAGTTGTATCGGAATCCACTGGTTCCCGTTTTGGTTGGTGTATCGTGAAGTCTAAAGAAGACCACATATCATCCATATCAGTCGAACAACGGTCCAATATTACTCTGAAATTAGATATTAAATAATATTATCAAAAAATGTTATTTTTACATAAACATAAAATTTTTATAAATTTAAATATACCTGCCACCCCGACCAATTCGCCGTCGCGCAAAACCAATACATCTTGGTACGGGTTTACTGATGCTGGTCAATGCAAACCTATACTTCTTATCAGCCATGCCCCCTTCGTTTTTATCACACCAAGGCCAATTTCCAAATCCACCTGATACAGGCTGCAAAGAGAAAAGCTCTATATCTACAATCCTGAAAAAAAGAACTTTAAGACTATTTCCACACTTTTAATATAATTCACGACAATTTTCATTGACATCCATTGATATATTAAATAATATCGCATAAAATTAGAAAAAAATCCTGTTTTAAATCCATATAACATTTGGTTTACATCTGTTTGTAAAAAATCATATATAAAAAAGAAAAACTTGGGAGAACTTAACAGAGAACAGCACTCACTGGTAGATAAGTGCTATTTCTATTTCGTCGGAAAGCGAATTGTCCCTCATCAGCGATGTCTTCATCATCGCGATCCGAGGGAACTGAGGGCTGAGAATGTGAATGTGATGGAAGCGGACCATCTTCGTCTGAGCTTATTAGCGGGTCCAGCCCGCCTCCAAGAACACTAGGCCGACTTCCTCGACCACCTCCACTACCTGTTCCACTGCGTACACCATTATCTTCCAAACTTCCTCCTCTGCTATCAGTTTTATGTTTTCTTTTCTTATATTGTCTTTTTTCTTTTCTAGGTACTACTTCGTCCTGAAATAAGTAATATTAGATATATCAATAATACAAAAAATATATCATTATTATAATAATTATATAAAAATTATACAAGAAAAAAATATACGTTAAAAATACTTACTTTACTACAAACTTTATTTGCCCAATTTTGATGAACACCAAATTGATTTGTAAACAGTGGAGCAAAAGCAGGTCTCGGTGTCTTCAATGCCGATACTTCCGCCAATATTTGCCCATTAAAGTCTTGTGCTTGATATCTGTACAGTTTTTTTAATTATATAAAATTCAAAGTCTAGTTTTTCTAGAGGAAAATACAAAAGGTTTGGAAGATTATTTCCACACCTTTTCTCATATACTTCAATTGTAAGATGTAAATGTTCTCGCTTGGTTTTCTCTCTTCTTTTAACCATTTCAAAAAGGGTAACTGCTCTGCTAAGATCTCTACGGAGCTTCAGCATTTTTTCGTAACTAGTTTCATCGTTTTTGCGATTTTTACGTGTTTGCATTTTTTCCGTTTTACGTCTAAACGCTAAATAAGGATTATTGGCAGCTGAACCAAACCGATGTTCTGTTTTTACTGTTAATAGTAAAGGATGTTGCTGAAAACATGTGCTCATATTAATTAATTTATCATTAATTATTCATTAGAAATACAAATTAAAATTTATAATATATAAAAATTACTTACTGTTTTAAGACGTTTATTCAGCCAATAATCAAATACAGCAATAATTAAATCATCATCTTCTTTCAGAAGTGCTTTAGCTTCATTAAGAGTAACTACAGTTTGTCCTGAACTTTTTTCCAAGCGATCCATCATTTCTTCAAACTGAAGTGGAGTCAAGTCCATTTTACGGCTTTGTATTGCAACCCATTTTTCATCTTCAGAATCCATATCATAGTCCGGAATATCTTGTTCCATTGCAAAAGCTTTAAAAAAATTCCATACAATTATTAAATTATTAATGTTACAAATATAATAATAATTAATTATTGAATATTAAACTTAATTTATTATATTTTCTTACGCTGCATATGTATAAGTTGACGAGGTAGCTTATAATCAGCTGGATATATCTTATCATAAGCTTCTACATCTGTTAAATCAGTTACTTCAGGGGTAGGAATGATTAAACCCGTGCATATTGCTCTTTGCAAGTGATGTTCCTATTAAACAATTAATACAATAAATAATATATAATTTGAAAAACAAAATTAATTAAAATTTTTATTTTTATATATATTACTGTAAAAAGAAATAAAAAAAATGATATACCACATTTAAATATAAGATATAACAATATTTAATAATATTATAATATATTATTTAATAATAATATATATTATCAATATATTATCAATAATATATTCGTAAAAATATATATAGAATATATATTTCAATAAAATGAAATATATGTAAAATGCAAAAATAAAATAGAAAATAAACTTTTAAAATATTTATGTTAATAAATATAATTCATTAAATAAAATTATATTATATTTCAATGAATATATGCATATCATTGTCATTTTTTCAATAACATTATTCACAATTAATGAATTAATATAGA
Source organism: Apis mellifera (assembly GCF_003254395.2). NCBI lineage: Eukaryota > Metazoa > Arthropoda > Insecta > Hymenoptera > Apidae > Apis > Apis mellifera. The sequence goes on from NC_037651.1 coordinate 8,243,455, forward strand.
ATATGGATAATCCAACAATGTATAATTAAGCATTTATTGTTTATATATTTGAGAAAGGAAAAGAACAATTATTGCTCAAAAATTATATTGCAAGATATATGTAAAGAAATATAACATTTTAATTTGAAAAAGCTTAAAAATTAAAAATTCTTATACGTTGAATAGCAACGTTGGAACATCTATTTTGATTTCCTCATTAGTTTGATATACGAAGCTGACAACTGACAATAATTGTGTAACAAGATATATAAAAGTATAAAGAATAACAATAACATAAAAAATAATGTTATCAATTACGTTTAACAATAAATATAAGGAATTTCTATACATAATAATGATAAGAAAGGTGCCATCTGCCGGTTGTTTACGAAGATGCGCCTGAGAGTAAGATGGCGGACAGGGGAAACATGCTGGAAGAAGGCTGAACGTTCGACTTACACATTCCTCCTCCTTTTCCATGCCGCTGGGCATTTGGGGCAGAGAACGATTAATGGCCGAGTAATCTGGCAAATCCGGTAATTCCTCGGCCATATAAATCGGCATGGGTTTGGAAGCGTCCAGGGCACGGGCCCTGAACGACAGCTTGCTCATCCTGCGGCTGGTTCGCGTGTTGACAACCGAGTTGGCTGGTGTCGAACCGTGAGGCCAGTCGGATCGGCTCGGGCCTCGGACTTAGGGAACGTGAACCTGACTGGGCCTGGTTGGGGGCCCTGCGGCCGTAATACCCGGCACAGAGAGCGCTCAGGGCCTCATCGTTCTCCGGCCATCGCGCTGGAACACGGTCACTCAGTCACCAAACGAGATATATCACTTCGAAAACATGTTTGCGTGACACGGTCCCTGCTCAAAGCCATCATGGCCGACGCACAGCCATTTAACACGTTCAGCTCGAGCAGTTCCGCGATGCGACGTGCGCCGCGCGGGAATCGGCTTGCTACCGCCACCGGTCGACTCACGAGCGTCTATTGGACGCTCAGCATTTCCCCTCAATACAAGTCTCGTTCACACTACCTACGATTATCATAAAATTCAGAAATCAATGGAATCAAATTTGTTTAAAAATATTTGTTGATTTATAATAATAATAAAATTAAATGCTGTATTTAGATTTTGAAAGTTTTTGAAAACGCGAGTTATGCTTATATGTTAATTATTTAACGACATCTAAATAATAGTTTTCTTTAACCTATATCGTTTTATATTCCGTTTATATATGAAAAAAAAATTTTTTAATTAAATCATATTATTAAAAAATGTTTATAAAATTATAATTAAAAAAGTATATTTAATAATTTTTCATTTTTTAAGTTAACATTTTTTCATGAAAATATTTTCGTTATGAAAATACAAATTTCAAAAATATAATAATGGTATATATTTATATATGTTATGTTAATAATTAAATAGTAAAAAGAATTTATTAAACTTAATAAGAATTTTTTGTTATTATTATAACATAAGTATGTGTTTTGTATTTTAAATATCTATAATTACGCAAGCGTCGCATATGTGAGGATATTTCAAATTTTAAATTTTTCATGAAATACAAGAATTGAAAATTAATTAATTTTATTAAATGACATTATTTATTGTTTTAATTTACAATATCAATATTAAAATTAAAACACAATTTAGTTTAAGTAAATATTCTTCTAACGCATTTTAACATTTTATTATACAAAAAAATATTCCAGTTATTTAAATTTTCTTAGATAATATATGTATTAAAATAAAGAAAATTAGAGAAATTTAAATAATAATTATATTATTATATGAAAACTAATGAAATTACGAAAACTAATGAAAAGAATTGAAATGTAAATGAAAAAATATATATATATTAATATTTACAAAAAATTCCCTTATGTTCTACAAGAAATGTAGGTTAGATGAATTGATGTAATATATCGAAGTAATAAATCTAACAACAGGTATCAATTATATTATTTTAAAATTAATGTTAACGACATTTAAATATTATGTGTTTTATTTAATAAAAAAAAAAACCTTTTATTGAAGTTAGATTATATTCGCACGTGTTGATATGGCGCAGAATATTGCAATTCTGTCCACGATTCCTAGGTTATCTTACCATCTTCAAATGCAACTTCCAAACTTAATGATATTTGACGTTTCGCCAGGTATTATTTTTGACATACACTTTCTTTCATACTAATGAGCTCGAATATCTTCGGCTCACAAAACTAGCAAGCACGTGTTTAAACGCACTTTTATTACTATGCTTTTCCCAATACTGTATTTGCGCATTTGAGATTTAGTTATTGGCGGAAAACTCACCCTGTTTAAATTCCTAACACGTTCTTTGAATATAGTTACATTACAACTTACATATAGTTACATAGTTTTTTTTAAATATTTTACTATAAAATTTTCAAAAATTATTTATAAAAGTCTTTTTTTTATTTTTATACTAGGTTCATTATACAATGGAATTTGAATTTCTTTCATTTCAGATAAATGTGATACATTATCAAAATTACAAAATGCAGATATATTAATAACTGATTGCGATTTATTTTTACCATATACAAATAAATTACCATCTTTAAAGTGGGTACAAACAACATGGGCTGGTATTGAACCATTAGTTTCAAATTTAAAAGATAAAAATATTAATTATTCTATTACACGCTTCTCAGATAAATCTTTTGGTTTAGCCATGTCTGAATATGTGATAGCACATATTTTTAATTTTGAACGTAATCAAAAACAACAATATCAAAATCAAAAACACAACCAATGGATGAAAGATGGAAAAATTTCTGATCATAGACTTATTTGTGATTTATCTGTAGGTATTCTAGGTTTAGGAAATATTGGCAAATCAAGTAATTATTTATTTTATAATAATAATAATAATAATAAATATAACAATTTTATTTATTTTATATAAAACTTGCAATTTTTATAGTTGCAGAAAAGTTAAAAATATTTGGAGCCACTGTATGGGGAATGTCAAGAACACCACTTAAAGAAAATTTAAATTATCTTGATGAACATAGAACAACTGCATGTTTGTCTGAAATGTTAACAAATTGTGACTATATTATTAATGTTTTACCATCTACACCTAATACTGTAGGATTATTAAATGGAAATGTATTACAAAATTGTAAAAATCGGGGCAGTGTTTTTATCAATATAGGTCGAGGTACAATTATTAAAGAAGCAGATTTATTATATGCTCTTGAGCAACAATGGATTTTAGGAGCAATTTTGGATGTTTTTGAAGAAGAACCATTATCAAAAAAAAGTAAATTATGGACATTGCCACAGGTAATATTGTAATAAATATTACTATTAATTAAAATTAAATCCAGTTTTAACTAATTAACTTATTAAATATTATTTTTAACTTATTAAATGTTTTAACTAATTAAATATTTTTATATAGGTTACTATTTCACCACATATCTCAGGTACATCTCGCGCTCAAGATGTTGTAAAATTTTTTATTCAAAATTATGAAAAATATATTAAAGGTGAAAAATTGTTAAATACAGTAAATTTAGTAGAAGGTTATTAAATATAAATATCAATATGTAAAAATTTTGTTTAACAATATGTAGAAATTTTCTATCTAAGTTTGATGAATACTTTTAATACAATATAAACTTAAGATAATTAAACGTAATTTTATAATTTATAAATATGAAAATAATTTTAATAAATTATATTATTATATATTATAATATATATTATTTTTATAAGATATTTATTGAAATATAATTATTCTGTTTCTTGAACAACTGGACTTGAAAATGGTTTCAAACCTCGTATTGTAAGATCATAAACTACTTCTTCCACTTTTTTAACAGCATATTTTAGGCCATCAAAACGTTTTCGTAGAGAATCATTTTTCAAATTTAAAAGTCTAAAACCTGCATTTAGGTCATTTACAAAACGTGCTATTTCTATAGGTCGGTTATAATCACCATTGGTAACACTATTTACAGCAAAACGACTCTGAAATATAATGTTATGGACTCTGAATATAATGTTTAAATGAGTAATGATAATATAGTATTACATGATATGCTTACCAATTCAGCAGATAATTGTAATAAACCCATCAAGTAATCTTCTAAATCCAAATGAAAACCATCCTCTCTGTTATTTTTAACTACAAGTATACATTATCAATTTTAATAATAAAATATATAAAAATAAAATATATTTAATTTTCTTCACATATAAATAAAAATTAAATAAAAATTTATTTAAATAATTACATACCTCCTAATATTTCTGCAACAGTTTCTTTGGTGACCAAAACTTTAATTTCTAAATATATTATTAAAGAAGCTAAGAAACATAATTTTTGTGTAACAAAACGCCATTGATCATGAAATCTATAATATTGGTCTCTTGGTACAACTTCTGCAAGTCTTATATAGTTTTTACGTACATCTTTAAATAATTCTCTTGATGTTGCACAATATTGAGATACAACTATAAATGGGAAAAAAATAATAAAATATTTTAATAGTTTTATAATTCATTAGACACACATACTTATGTTTTCTTCCATGTTATTTTCATTATGAATATTTTGCAATATCATCAGAATATCTCTGGCACTTTTTTCAAGATCTTTTACAATAGCACGGATTTCCTTTGGTACAAAAAAAAAGATAATTTTAATTTTCTTCATATATAATATATTTCTAACCACTATTAAAATTAATTATTTTAAAAAATTAACGATATGATATGTCAATGCATTCTAACCTAAAATATGTATGGAATTAACAAAAGAAGTAATGATAAAAAATAATTCATATTATTTACAATTATAAAATAATTTATTGAAAACCATATAATATAATGTGATGTTTGTAAAAAAAACTATTAAAATAATATTATAATTATTTGACATTTACATTATTTTGATTTAATTTCAATATTTATAACACATTATTAATATATACCTCGCGCAATTCTTCTTCGTTATTTAAATAGTCTTGAAAAGAATTAAAAATTTCTGAAATTCCATCACCCATATTTTTGAAGTTTAAAAATTTCTTTAAAAAAAATTACACGTTAATATTTTAGTATAACACTTGCGATAACACTTCAATATCCCCAATAGTAAACAATTTATGTAATAGATGGCGTCATCAATTGTCAAATTTTAAATAAACATATTACTATTATAAAATATAAATATATATAATATCAATATATTCTTCATATTTTGTATTTTTCATCTTAACTTAACATAATCTATAATAAATGTTGATAATTGAATATAAATGGAAATATAATGTATAATTTTTTTCTTATTATTATTACTATTTAGAAAATACACTATACAATAGAAAATAAATGAATAAAAAATAAATCAATTATAATACTATACATATTGATATAATTTACTTACCATATTTGATTTGATAACGTATTTTCCATATTTTACTAAAATCACTTTTGAATTTTTTAATACAATTTTAATATAATTTTATTTATGTTTAATATGTATAATATATTTAAATGATACTTAGACACTCAAAAATAAATCTAGAAAAAAAGTATATAATAATATACTTTATAAAACAACTTTTTTTTATCATAAAAAAAAGTATTTGATATAATGATATTATACACCAAATATTATATGTATTGTTACATAAAATAATGATTAATATTAAATAACATAAGTTCAAAAAGATTAATAAAATTTGCTAGATTCATAAAAAATTTAAAAATAATCATTTTTTATAACAACGATAGAATAGTTACGATAGAAATTTATACAGATCGAGAACCGAGTTCGTAAGCGCGCAAGCTGTAAGCTGCAAGGTCTCGTGCGGTATATAAATAGAAACCAGTAGGTCCTGCTGTGAAGTCGAGGAAGGTGGTTGGAATTCTACAGGATGCCTCTACGTAGCTCTTAGAGTGTACCTCAGGGAATCTGCGGGCGTGTCATTGATCCCAATACACGCGTTCAAGAATCCGAACGAGACTGACTTTATTGAAAAGTTTACGCCCACGTTTATGAGCTCACAAGAGATGCGATCAATTTTATTAGAAGTTCTTCGATAAATTAACTTGATGGATTCATTGATATTAATATCAAGTTAATCTTTTAAAAATATTTTTTTATTACTGTTTTATACACGAAACAATAAAATACATTTAAAAATTACACTTCATAAAAGTTAAATTATTGAAACTTGTATCTTTAAGCATATTTTTATACATTTTTCATTTTTTTATCTGACATAATTAATAATTGATTCAAAAGAATAGATATCCTTGTTGATGACCTTCAATGCGGTTTAAATATCTTCACGCTTTATCTACAATATTCCAAGGTCTCTGCATTGTAATTCCAATTAAGAAGTTTTACAGGTAATGATGAAGTTGATTAATTTAAATGATGATTAACTATTGTAGAAACAATAAAATAATTTTTCAGAATAATAGTTTGGATTTAGATTTTTTTCTTTTTTAACATATTTTTGTATGTATATCATATTTATATTTTTTTTTTTACAAATAGTAATATACATAAATATATATGTAAATATCAAATAATAATAACTATTAAAATGAAAATGGTAAAATTATTTGCATTGACGTGTACGTGTAACTGCAAATTAATAGATTGAAAACAAGTTTATCGAAGAGACGAAAAAACACGATAGAGATAAAAAAGAAGAAAGCTGGACAAGGATAATCCGTTAAACATTAAATTCTCAAATCGTCAATCTTAAATAAAATTTTAGATTGATTGTAATTGTAGATTTTTTTAATATCAATGCAATGCAAATATAACATTTAATTTTACTTATATAATTTTATCTTTCAAAGATTTAATTCTTGTAATAAAACATATTTTTTTTCCAATTAATTCGTATTCTGCATTTGAATCAAGTTAAAATTTATTTGAAATTTTTGCATAAAATTCGTATATTTTGAAAGAAAGATTCAATTTGATACGCTATTTTTTTTTTTTTTTTCTTAAAAGAAAATAAATCAAAATTGCAAATATTTGTATATTTTGCTAATTCCAATTTAAGATCGATGTCTTTTTAGATTAAAGTTTCAAATAAATTTTATACTATGTAATTAATATTCATGATTAACATTCATTTTCACGATTATCGTCACGACTGTTATACGAAGCGTAAGAGGAATCTAGTAGCTTCTCAATATTTGTACGTTAAACAGGCTTCCTTACTCGTTTTCGTCGCGCTAATGTCAATACACCGATAGAGATATGCAAACATGAATACACCAACGATAAAAAGAATTGTTCGATTCCTTTAACATCCTTATTAAATACAAAACATTGAATTGTATAGTTTTTTAAATTGCGCTACTCTTTGATAACTCTATCCGTATCGTGATTATATTCTTATCGTGAGTAATACAACGTGACGAAGAGTAGAAAAACGATGCACTTGTAGTTTGCATCGAAATTAAACAAGCAATATTATACAAGAGACCAACTCATTTCGAAGCTGTGTTGCAGACAGAGCACGTCGATGTGAATAACAGTTAGTGTTCAACATACGCGTAGCACACGTGAAATGCATCAGCGTAAATGTCAGGGTCATCTGCATACATAGTAGACTTTCAAATAAACGTCGATTAAATACTCTAACTTTTACTAAATTAATATACCGAGATATCGAGTTTATAGTTAATAATAATAGTTATAATAAAATCATATAAATATTATAGGATTCATAAAAATAGAAAAAGAGCGAATAGCAGAACGATATTATTAATCGAATCGATATAAATGTAAAAATTAAAAGATAAAGCAGTTTATTTTAATATGTATAGTTTACGAAAGGGAGATTTCGTATGAGTGGCGCCGTGATAAAAAAATGCCTCCGGGCACTACTTTTTTACATCACTGCTGGAGAATTTCCTACCCGCTGGCTGCTCGCCATTACGAATCACAGTACTGGCATAATATCGAACCGTTAAGAGCCAAGAGCGCAACAAAAGAATCCATGGAATCCAAATAAACGTTTTGAAATTATATATTCTGCATTTTTTACAATATTTATAAAAGATATGTATTGTAAAGAAATACGAATTAGATACAAACAACTTAGAAAAAAATCATATCCGCTGCGATACATTTTACAAATTTCTTCCGACTTTGATATTATAATCCTCTTTTTTAGCTATATTTCTATGGAGAAGTATATATAACTGTTATTTTTAAAATTTTTTAGATCGACAATATAGCATGATATCGTGGTAATGAAAAAAAACAAGAATGTAAAAATTTTGCTGATCCGAGGTGGATGAAACAAAAAAGATTATTCGGTAGAAATAAAAATTGAAATTATATGCATATACCACGCATATATCATGAAGTAGAAAACCTCTGATATTGTCAGCCCGTATGTACAATGGGAGAAAATTTTGAATAAGAAGATAACTCAGTGCAAATGAAATGGTAAATGGATCTGCAAAAAGAGATCGTTAAAATAGTAAGAATTAAGAAACAGTTTTCTATAGAAAGATATCAAAGAACTCCAGTACTTCGCGTTCAGACACGAGAAGCAAAACACATCAGCAGGGAACCAACAGGTTTGACTTGCTGGACTAGTTAATAAATTACCGTAGTCCGCCGCCATCTTCATCTTCAAAGTTGCAAATGAGAATTCGAAATATTGTCAATTGTAAAATAAAATCTCTTGTTACAAATCCGATATTCTATCGAAAGGATAAAATAGTTTCTGTATCTAATAAGAATGCTTATTCCTGAAACGAATATCTAATTAATGAATATGTTTAACATTAATTCAATTATCTCAAGCAATCATTGTATTCATATTTTAAAAAATTTTAGTCAGAAAAATGACTAAACTGTTGAAATTCTTGTATTGAAAATTCACTCAAATATTGTATTGTTTCAAAAGATCACAATTATTGCTATGAAGTTACAACTTCTTTGAGCCTATGTCTTGTCCAACTTTCCTTCTACCTTCACTTTGGAGAACATTATAACGTTTCATATATTCGAGTTTCATTCTTCTGAAAACATAAGAAAAATTGAAAACACAGATATATGTAATAGTTGAAATTTGATAAAATCATTATTGCTTTCAAGTTATTATTTTTCCATTACATTTTAACATGTTTAACATGTTTAACATGTTGTATATGTATTATGTTATATATAATGTGTATAATTTTGATCCATTTTTCGCATATTTCACGCAATCATAAATAGCATAAACATTTATATTAGCGATGCAGCTGGATAAGTGGGTAGACTCACGTAGTTCGTACGACCTTCATAAAAACTCGTCGATCAGAGATTGCCGGGAATGTTGAGTGAGAACTCGCCGTCTACGGGGTGGCGAATAAAAAAGTAAGCGCCTACCTTAGCAAACGAGACATTGATACTAACTACTATGTTGATTAAATGGTAGTACAATAATGAAAGTAAAAAACGACACTAACTGCGCGAGAAAATGTATCTAATAAACAAATACACAAATACGACATCTCGTTACAATTATATTTTATTATGAAAAAAAAAAAAAAAGATAGATCTCCATTTATAAATCAAAACAGATTGAAGATAATTTATTCATAAACATTGTCTTTTATTTCTATTCAGAAATTCTTCTTCTCCAGATAATGCAATAATTCGTTAAAAAAAAGCAAAAAAAGAGGAGAAGAAATTTGCAGAAAGAAATTCGAATGGAAACTTTCTTTTTTATTCAATTGATTGAATTAATGGTTTAAAAAAAAATGAAACGATTTCTAGAAATGAAAATCGTGCGATTGCATAAAAATTCACCGATATATTAAAGTTCTAGCGATTTTCCGAGGATTCAAGGTTCATGCAAGAGAAAGATAGAGACAAAGAGCAGTCCATAGGTTAAGTCCCCACCTAAGAGACCCCAAGAAAAGATGCTGGCCGCTCTCACGTGGTTAACGCACATAGATACATATATTATCCTGGCGCGCGCACACCTTGGCCTCCCGTGGTTCGGCGGTTAGTGGTTAGTGGGTGCACAGGTTGCCGATGTGCGCACATACCGTGCGTGTTGTCAAGGTATGCCACAGGCCAATCCGGTGCCACGTATACCAATCACTGTTTTCGTTAACCGACTCCTTACATTTTATCTTTCGAAAGACACGTGAGTTTTCGTTGTCTTTTCCGACTATGTGGTTGATTTCTTTCGATCAATACAATAAATGATTCCGTTCCTCTGCCCGTTTTCGCGTGCTATTGTCTGTGATCATGCTTCTGGTATCAGTGTAATGTGCGATGACACGCGGGAAAACCCTGGATTATCGAAGAGATTTCACAATGAACAGGATATATATCATACAAATCTTTATTGGCGTGACGTTAATCTAAGTGGGAAGTCGTTATTAATTCTACTCGATTTCGAAAATGGTAAAACATTTTGCGATAATTTTGCCACGAGTGCAACAGATCCGATACATTAATATGCACAAGTTTGTCAGAATGTGAAATGCTCCAGTTCTAAATAAATAAGAAGAAAGTTTTTACCCTGGTGAAACATTACAGTATCCGGTTGAGCGATCGTGTACATTGTAACTACGACGATGAAACATCGATAATTTTAATTCTTGGATACAGCGATATGGAACAGCATTCATTCCAAAGCATACGGATGCCGCAGGAGAAAGTGAAACATTCGGAAACACGAAATAACCAAGCCTTTGTCGATGATTCTGACTTTATGTAACCGTGCTAGTCAGACATTGCACGTGCGGTCGTTAAAGTCTCCACGCCTCTGTTAGTTCTCGCATTGAAGTTTCTCGAGGACGTTTCTCTTTGGAAGTGAACGAGTAATTTAATATCAATGTGAATTAAACAGTTGATCGAATTCCTCCTGCAATAAATATTGAAATTATATTGTAAATGCATTGATAAAAGTGTTCGATTGAATATTGTTTTTTTTTTTTTTTATTCTTTCTCATTTACCACATAATGAAATATAAAAAAAAACACACACACACATATATATATATATATACATAAAAAAGAAAAAATAAAACGATAAAATAATCCAAAGTAAAAAATATGATAAGAAAAATATTATAACGTTAAGAGACGACTTGAGAAAAAAACGAGAAGGAACAGAGAGGAGGAGCAAAAGATAGAAGAAGTGAAGGTGGAGGAAGAACAAGCAATGAAAACATTTAAACAGAGACCTTCGTATTATTGCTACAGGAGGAGGAGGTCCTGTGCCACGAGAGAGGCGGGAACATGCCTAGCGATTTGAATACCAAATCGCTGCTCTTGTGCAATTCCTTTGCCTTTTTTTTATTCCCTCCCAGTCCCTACGACCTCTTCACATCTACCTGCGTGCCTTGCGTATTTTTAGGCATGACACGCTTTCTTTGTGCCGTCCGAAGCACTGTCGTAAAAAGAGTTCCTTCGAAAAAACTTCGTATGCCAGCAAGATTGACTTTTCCTTTATGGCTGTATGGCATAAAAAAATAAATAAATAAATAAATAAATAGATTACTTGTTTAAATTTAAAAACAAAATGTGACTAGAAATAGAGAAGAGAAGATATTCTTAAAAAAAATTATTACAATAAATTAATTCGTAATATTAAACATAAAAAAATACATAAGAGAAATTCATGTTGCAAAATTTATCCAATAACAATATAATTAAATGGCTTGACTAGGGGACAGAGTAACTTGATTTAGCCTCTCCTAGGCTTTGTCTGTATATAAAGAACGGAGACATAGCCTAGAATAGGTTAGGTCAGGGCTCGTTCAACATGATTATCTTCATACTACTTCTTATAACTACTTCTTCTCATCCAAGGTCAAGCTCAAGGTCAATAAGCAATGGAAAATGTCAAAGGAATATTATAGGTACAATATTTCTTTAAGAATTTATATATCCTAAATTAATAATTTTGCTTGATCTCTAACTTAATTACTTAAAACTATAACTATTGTTTTATTGTACTTACATTTATGTGTAAAAAGATATTTAATTATATTTTATCGAGTTAAATTTATATTTTCACATATTTTAATAATCTTCTATATCCATTTTATATATGTATGTGCGAAAAGATTGTTTATTATTTAAAATTTACCGATAAATACTTTTCTTTAAAATTTACAATCGATAAGGAAGAAAATATTCTTTATACCGACAATAACACTTCTTTATCTTCTACTATTGATAAAGATAATAGAGTAATAAATAATTTTAACTTGAAGGCAATATAAAAAAAACATGTTATTTTACAAAATTTTATCTTTTCATATCCTGTACCATAAAAAAAATCTTAACGTTTTAAAATGATTTAAAAATTACATTCAATTTAATTCGATATAATTTCTGATTCTGAATGTAAATTAACAAAATTAAATTTAAAAAAAAAAAAGATTTTTCTTTGTTACATATAATATATTCTTTCATCTAACTATATGAAGATAAGAATAATTATAGAAATTTAAAAATAAATTATTAAGATATAATTAATTATTAGAATCTATTTTGTAGTAAGTTTGTTTGAAACATCATATAATTATATTCGAATATTCAATTGTTCAATAGAGTGAAAGTAATAAATATCATTATAATAAAATTAAACAATTATTATAATTAATTATAATCATAAATGATTTTTGATTTAAAAAATTATTAAGATTTAAAATAATTTTATTATTTTAAAAATAATATTAAAAAAAAAAAAAAATCTGTTCTTTAAAATATAAATAGAAGGTATAATATCGATAATAAATTCATTCTTCTTATTTCAAATATATTTTTTACTAACTTAAAAAGCTGAGCGAATACAGAATTTAGGTTTCCTTGTTTGACTATTCTTAAATATTTCTGTCATTTTGTGGTAGAATTATAGTGGAATAAAAGATATACATACATAGATACATACATAGTATCTGTAATGTCCAATTCGATTCTCGAATTGCAACTGCTCGCATCGATTCGTCAAATACTTCCTTTATGTGTTCTTACTTTACAATTCTAAATATTTCTTATATCGTTTATCAATATTATAAAATAAAATGTAGAAATTCTTTCAAAATTTGATGTCTTTTTTTTATGCGGTATACAAGCTGTGTCGGTTCGAGAGATCGAATTCAATTAAAATGACTGAGCTATACATGACATTAATAACGATCATAATTATTATGACAGTCAATATTACGAATAATTTACTACATATTGCCATGAAATTTGTAAATTAGCATATCGATTTTTTCTTACAAATTATATACAAGTTGTTGTGAAATGAGTGCTCTAAAAGTATTACGAGATAAATATACATTTATATTTATTATAGAAGCTATAATTGCAATCGTTTTAACGATTTTTTTTTATATGTATTGCTGTAATATAAATTAACCAATTCATTATACATATCTTTTATGAAACATTGAATCACTTTATTCTTTTATATTTTGTTTTTTGTGTATTTCGAAAAATCTGCTCAAAAAACTGCAGCTATTGACACATTTGAAATATCAGAAATATTTAAAAAATTTATTCATATGTTTTTTTTCTTTTTTGATCTAAATAATTTTTAAAACAACAATCTAAATATCAAAGTTTTTCGCATATAAAAAGTTAAATACTAAATTTGTTCATATTAAGAAAGGAAAGAATTATATATTTCTTATAATAGAAAACATAGAAAAAAATATTTTTAATATAACTGATCAAATGTAAAGAAGATTTACTTTATTATTCTGTATCTACCTTATAAATAGCAGTCTGTATTAAATCGACTGAATGTTTTATGAGTATTCAAATGAATGTTCTAATGCGCAATATTCTACTACTTTTTCAAATTAATGTCTTTTAATGAACTATTGTATTTAGCAAATAGCATTAGTATAATTCACATTTTTAAGTACTGATTGCATAACTTGATAAATATTATCTTCCATTTATAATAATAATTAAAATGTTTTACATGATCAACAAATCAATTATGAAAATATTAATGAGTTATGCAAAATAGATATACATTGATAATGCTATATGTAAACAAAATAATTCGTAATTTAATAGAATAAATATCTTTAAAAAAAAAAAAAAAAATTACAAATGTTTTATTCTGAAATTGAATCATATACTTAAAATATAAAAATATATCATGGAAATTAATAGAAGGTGCAATCAGAATTAAGTTTCGAAAAATTAAAATCTTTTCTTTTATCATTAAACAATGTGCTTCTGTTTGTTTAATTAATTAAATATTATTTATTTAAAAGTCAAAAAGTCTGTCTTAAAAAATCAAATATAAAAAGTACGGTGATTATCAACTGATCCTTATTTTTAATTTAAACAAAATAAAACAAAGAAATAAAATAAATGTTTATAAAAAATCTTAAGTATAGAACACAATATTATATATTATAATACTGATATATATTTTTGAATTGAAAATTAACTTTTTATAATATCGAAAAAATAAGAAAAAGAAAAAGTTGTATACAATTATTTGCAATTATTTTTTAAAATAAAAATAACATTTATGTTTAAAATATAACATTATACTAATTACATATTATTTAAATAATTTTCAGAATATTTTACATAAAATATAATCTTTGAAAATTATATCATCATCATTCATCTGATCTGTTGATAACCAATCCATAATCAAAGTATTTATTATTTTTGACCAATTATATTTACTAAAAAAGATTTTCAATTATTAATAACTATTTAGCAGTTTTTTTTATATGTATATATATATATGTATATATATATATATACACACTGCTATTTTATTAACTTTTGAAATTTAATCTTTTATGATTCCTGATATACTTCTAAATATGTTTATTCTAATTAAAGCCTATGAATCTAAAGTGTTCGTTCATAAGTGATATGTCGATTAAAATATATTATCTACGGGCGACGATAAATTTAATATTATAGCAGTACGATTTAATTAAATGAAACTGCGTGTGCCAGCAATATTTAAAAAAAAATTTCTAGAGAAATAAAAAATAAAAAAATTTCTTTTATGATGATATTAATTATTAAAATCTATTGATTTTGATTGATTTAAAAAAAAAAAAGAAAAAGTCAATATTTTCATTCATAGTAATTATCTTTATAATTTATAATGCTAGCACAGACTTGTTTCATTGTCAAATTCATAAATACAATTTGTGGAAGTAAAAACGAGCAATTTTTTTAAGTATTAAAATCAATTCGTTATTTTTTTTTTTTTTTTAATAAAAAAATAGAATTATTATATGGAAACTTGTGCGAATAATAAAATAATTTTAACTCGTTTCTACTTCTTTTTAAATAACACTAGCCATAGCACTCGATTTATAATATTACCATTTTTTTTCTATTTTTAAATTAGATATCAACAATTTGATATGAAAAATTCACTAACCATGATGGGACGTAGATTTTTATATGATTAAGTTTGCCAACAGCAGTTTATTTTTATCTCACTAATAAACTTCCTTAAATACTTAGTAATATTTTAAGTTTCAATATATAAGAATGAGATATTTCAATAATCATATCATAAAACTTATTTTATATTCTTATTGCCTAAAAATAGTCATCCGTTCTGAGGAACCAGTACTTTTTTTAGCTTTGGCATGTCATCACGGTTTCTTTTCCGCAATAACAATGAAATTCTAGCCAAGTATAGATTGCAAAATGCAATTAGCAAGTTTTATAAGTAAAATAATAATATATATTCTTTTTGTGGAAAATAATATTATCTACTTTGTTTGAAAGTGTTAGAAAGATTGACGCGTTTTTTTTTTGAAGTTCATTCGCATTTAAGCTTTAAGATGATTAAAAGTTGACTAGAGACAATAATCTCTCAAATTTATAATAAATGAAGCTAAAGCTTCCATCTCTTGATTCCAACTCTTTAGTTTTGAGGGAATTTACGAACGGCAGCATTTACATGGATTGCATGGATAATGCTTTTTAGTCAAATCTAATATTAAGAGTAAATATAAGCTAGTTAATTATTAAAAAGCAAAAGTATACTGAATATATCTTTGCTTGATTACCTTCCTTTCACAGTAGAAAGAATTTATTACTCGATTCGAGGTTCCCTATCTATTTTCTTAAAATATGTATACGTATATGTATATGTATACATATATTTTTAATTTCTCAAATAGCAAAAGCGTATATAGCAATTGTAAATATAAAAATTTTCACGATACTGTCCTTGGCAAACTTTTTCAATTGAAATACTTAAAATGTAATAATTTTGGAATCATGCATAATCTATCTAATCTAATTGTAAACAAAAAAAATACACACTATAAATAACATTTTCTATTTTTTCTATTCCAAATATTCAAATGCATATTTAATAAGCAAAATTTCCTAGTGTTTAATTTTTTATTATATTTTGACGTATCAGTACGGATGAGGAATTTCATTTTTTTTTCATCCATTAAAATTGACACGTTTCATGGCTATTGCCTTATTAAAATAATTTTATAAATATATGTGCATTATATATTTTTTTTAATGAAGAATGAATTGAACAATGATTTTAATGTTAGATGGAATAAAATCTTGGAGTATAAGTTTTACATGAAATTTCATCTAATATGATTCAAATATTAAATCTCCATATACTTTTTTCTAAGATTTTTCTACAATAACAATTGCTTTTAACAGCACTTAAAACACACATATTAAAATTTTATAGAAAATCCATATCGTAGCGTACAAGATAGTTAATTTTGAACCTCTGTGCGCTTAATATACTCAAATTTTTATGTAAGTCACGATTTATCGTTTCATTTAATAATTTAAGATATGCCACTTTGTACGAAGTCACACTTCAAAAGAAAAATAATAATTATTAAATTTATAAATTTAAGAATTTGTCGAAAACATTTCATTTTACATAATGTTTGTCCAAATATTTCTATTAAAAATTGAACTTTTAGATTTAATAACATTTTCACGAAATTTTTTATATCATGTAAGAATATCAAATGAAATTATTAACGGATTCCATAAGTGATTCATTAAAATATTAAAATATTATAAACGTCTTTTATATGACATATCTCTGTTTTTTTTTCACTTACTCGTAATATCCTTACAAGAAAACTGTATGTGTATGAGGCAATTTGAATGTTGCAACACTAGCTACTAATAACGGTAATGCGGTTAGCAATGCAGGCGCAATAAGAGGTGCGCTAACTAAGGTTTTATAAGTTGTAGTTCCTATTAAACCACATATTCTTATGACGCCTGCTATAAAACCGAAACCAGTACACCTGTAAAAATTAATATTACCTTACTATTAATCTATATATTTTTTTTAATTTTCTTTAGTAAAATAAATCAAAACGAAATTTACCTTAAATGGGTTGGGAAGCTCTCAATTGTAACCAATGTAAGAGATGTCCAAGCAATAGCAAAAACTGCTATAAAACCACCTTCAAAACCAAGCACTGCAGAACTATTTGTGCCCACTAAAATTAAACATAAAGCAGCTATTGAGGAGAAAAATAATGAAATACCAATCATCTTTGGCCGTTGAAACACAGTGAGTGCTAGCCCTGCTAAAGCAGCAGCAGGTACAAAGGATAATTGAGCAACAAGATGACCATGTAATGCTTCTTCTATGTAAATATTATAATCCAAATCGAGAGTCGGACACGGTCCTTTTAAACTTAATTCTGTATTATTTTCAAGTGTGCAATTTGTAAAAACTTGTGCAGATAGATCCGTATCTACAAATCTAAAAGAATAGATAATTATATATATTTTACATTTAAGAAAACGTCAAATATTGTCATTTTAAATGCATACTTTGAATGCACAATAATACTGTGTGTAAAATGAGTTTTACTAGATTTTATGTTATTAAATTCTACGGATTGAAAAGTACAATTATCGAAATCTACATGACTGAATACCATTTTACTGAATCTGAAACAAAAATTCTGTTATAAAACCAAGTTTAATTTTATATACTTCTTCTTATATCTACTTACTTGCAATTCGAAAATGTTGAATCTTTATATTGACAATTTTCTAAAGAACCATTGAATGTTTTTCCTTCGTGCTTTTCATCATGAAATAGAACTTTATGAGCTTTATATTCTGTAGCACGCAAAAGTTTAAGATACTCGGGACACCATACCATAAGACCATATAATCTAAAAAAAAAAAAAAAATAAATAAAATCAGAATATTGAAAAATAAAAGATAAGTGAAATATTTAATAAAAATACATACCCAAATGATACAGTTGACCAAATAATTATAAGCACTACTGTGACGCGTAAATGAGGCGATACAAATAATTCTAAAAAGGAATTCCAGAACTGAAAATTTAATAAAAATTAAACATTAATTAAATGTAAAAAATTAATGATATATTAAATTTTGTAAATTATATTGAAATAAAAATATACATATGTTCCTACCATCTCAATGGAATAAATTATATCAGCCAAAACACTAGTATGATTACTAGGAGATGGAGGTGCTAATCCACGAGGCCTTTTAGTTGGAAGCTCTAATTCAGAAAGTTGATATTGTGCGCCTGTTGCACCTTTTCGTGTATTATTTTTTTTATATATTTTCTAAAAAATATAATATCTTAAATATAAAAAAAAATTTTTTTAAATATAAATATACATAATGAAAAATACCTGATAAACCATCATTGCCTCCACATCTCTGCCAACCTCTACCAAATATCTTGGACTTTCTGGTAGAAAAATAAGCCCAATAGTAGAACATAATGCAGGTAAACAGCAAAGTAAAAGAAAACGATGCCAAGCACTGAAATGTTCTTTATTTTCAAGAACTACCATTTCTCCAGTTGTAGGAACTACTACCCATGCTAAAAGAGCTGCATATACACCTCCTAATGCTCCTGCTGCTACTAATAGACCAACCCATCTACTTCTGCTTAATCTTGGACAACATTCTGCGAGATATGTAAATGCTAATGGTAAAGATCCTCCTACTCTGTGAAATAAAATGAAATAAAATGTAACTTTTTTTTTTTAATGAAATTTAAAATTTATTTAATTTAAATAAAAAAAAAATTTCTTACCCAATTGCAGAACAAAATCTAGCACACATAAAAGTTCCATAAGTTGGCATAAAAGTTGCAACACCACTAAATAAAGCATGAACAGCCATTGCAGATAATAAAGATCTTCGTCTACCAATTCTATCTCCCAAACCACCCCAAAATAGTCCACCTAGTGCAAGGCCCATTAAAGTAATATTACCTAAGAAAAAATATTACATAATAAAAGAACATAAGAATAATTATTATAGAAAAATATTTTATATAAAGTAAAATAAAAACTAACTGAGCCATCCTTTTTCATTGTCCTCAATGCAAAGTTCAACTTCAGCACTTGGTAAAATATATGGTACAACAAAAAATTCAACAGTATCTGCTGCAAGACTTAAACCTGTGCATAGAGCAGCTAATAATTGGAAGTAACCAACACCAGCCTGAAAAATAGTTAATAATTTACATATAATATAATATAAGATAATAAATAATCAGATATTTTGTATCATTGTTTATTAAATATAATTTTATTTCAGCAATATAAATGATAAATAATTGCTATACATTTATATATTTTATAAAAATATATAAATAATATATGTATAACAATATAACCTTCAAAATATAAATTATAGGAAATCTATTTACTGGAAAATCATTTAGATAGCCTGGTATCTCTCTTGATTCATATTTTGTTTTTACAATTGATTCATCTAAAACTTCATCCATATTGACACTTTAAAAAAAAATCTAAAACACTGGCAGTGAAAGGGTAATTAAGGAACTAAAAAAAATATCTTGAATAAAAAGGACGCCATTTACTATAGGTTATGTTTTTGTTATTCGATTAATCAAAATTTAATATTTCATTTCGATATGTCGAAACTGCTATAATAATCAATACAAAAATAAATTTTAAATTTAATATATTAATTTTAAATTTCATTATAAATTCATTGATTTATAATCAGCTTCACGCTTTAGAAAAAGCATTCTAAAAATTTTTGATCGATAATCGATAATTCGATAATCGCAATTGGTTTGTAATGTAATTCAAATTTTAATTAAATAAGAACTTTGATACAATTCTTAGTGCTTTTAGAATTTTGCAATATTTTATTAATTTTATTATTTGTAATATGCATAAAATTAATTTTTATTACCAATATATAAAATGAATATGTATAGTGATATATCTTTTTTTTTTTAATTTTTTATAAATGATATTTTATATTTTATAAGTAATATTATATATAAAAAGTAAACATTCTAAAAGTTTATATAAATATTTAATTATAAAAAATAAAATTTATAATAAAATAATTTTTTAAAAAATTGTTTTTTCTAAAAAAAAAGCTTTAGAATTGTACTCAATTAAAACTAAATTCATTTTAATATAAACACTTTACTCATTTTAATATAAACATTTTAATGTAAACCCTAATAAATATATGTTTCAAGTGATAAAAATGAAATGAAAATAGGATAACATACTTGCTTGATAGCATCTTCGTGAAATTGTGCTAAAAGTGTTGCATCTGCAGTAGAGTCAATAAGATCATGTTCAGCAGAATCGGCTGAACCAGTATTCACACTTGCAGTGTTCGTGTTCGTTGGTTGAGTCGTCATCTCTTCAGTATATAATCCTCCTCTAATGTTTAACGTACGTTCTCCAGTTCCGGATATCGTGCCACCGCCGGAAGATGCAAGACCACCCCCGCTGCCAACGAGCCACTGGCTTTCCTCCTCCGACGAGGGCATCACTGCCACAAACCATCTGCAACATTATTAATTATCAGCTTGATTAACAAAAATTACACAACAAGTATCACATAAAATTGAAATTTTTTTCACAAATTTTTTTCTCTGCTATTTACATTAATTATTATTGAAATAAAAATAAGCATTTGATTATTAAAGTTGAAAATCATTGTTTTAGAATTCTTTTTAAAATTATTTATTAATAATTCTGTGAAAAATTGATAATATTTTCTTTCTTTTAAAGAAATATATTTTAACATAGAATATATATAGAAGAATATTTTATTATTTTTATAGCTTTATAATTTAAGAAATTATTATTGAGATATAAGAATCTTTTCGAAAATGTTTAAAAAATCTTATCTATATATATATATATATATATATATATATATATATATATATATATAGATAATATATATATATAGAGATATATATATATATATATATGTAATAATATTCATCTTGCGTCAATATAACGTCATTAAAGATTTCATCGAAGCGTACATTTTTGCAGGAATTTATTATTACAGTTACAAGCCTTGGAACGTGTCATCAGACACACATGATAGCACGTTAATTTATCGATTCATGTTCACTCATATAAGTTGATCATAAACGCCTACGAATAAAGCTCATGTATAAGGTGTGTATGTAGCTTTATTTAAATATACACGATTACACGTGTCAACCTTGCATCAACGAAGTGGACATTGTTAGGTATAACAGAGTTTGCGTTTCCGCAACCTTTTATGTTTCTTCTTTGACATTTTTCTCGTTTTTTCCTTATTTCTTATTTATTTATCATGGCAAATGCGATATATTTCTCTCTTGTATTTATTTTATTTTCATTTATTTCTCTCATCAATAGACAATAATCGATAAAAATGAGAAAAACTTTTTAAAGCTGAAACTTAGTAACGAATTAATTAATTTTCATAGTTTCATAGCTACATAGAATAAAAATCAAATATATACAGTAAATAAAATAATTACATAGTAAAAAATCATTGAGAAATAAAATAATATAAATAACATATGTTCATTTTTATGTTCTGATCATTCGATCGATGAGATAATAATTTTTAACAATCATTTTTAACAATATATACTCTTATTTAATGTTTATTGTATAATTATTGTAAAAAAATATTTTTTTCTTAAAATTCGAAAAGGAAAAAACGTTTGATGCAATAGAAAATTTAACGAATACTCAGATTACAAGATGTTTGCGAAAGATAAATATTTATCAACACTTTCATATGTTAAAGCAGACAATGCCTATACATATATATTCAATTTACATAACGTGTGTACATAAAATGAAATAGACAGAACAATTTCAAATAAATTTAAAAAAAAAAAAAAGAAAAAGAAAATCATTTAATTTTCTTATCAATATTAAAAACGAAAAAAATAAAATATCCATATTCCTGTTCTTCGTCTTTGTTTTTTTCAATTTTTTACATTGAATTGCACACGTCTTATAATACGATGAATATAAGTACATATATATTTTTTGATAAATTGATTATCATTTGTCAAAATGATTTTATATACTAGAAAATCACTTAATATAATAAATATAACGATTATGTGTTATACGAATGTTGTATTATAATGTAGCTAACAGATAAGAAACAGAAATGGTCGAACGTGGTCTGGTAATGTATATGTTACTCGTTAAATTTCCATAGCTTTCGTAACGCATAACAGAAATTTTGCTTGTCGGTCGTGATCGGTCTCTGACTCTGGCTGACTGACGCAAGCACCCTGTTTTGCTTTGATATTCGTATGGAAACGTCGACATCCGTGCGCAATGACAATCATTACAATACGCATAGACTTCAACACGCGCATGATAACTATATTTAATTGATGATTAACGTTAATTAGAAGATATATATGAAATTCGTATACACTCTTTTATATAAATTTCAATAGAAATATATGATTATTATTTTCGATATTAAATATAAAATATTTGTATATTAAAATCACTTATTTTAATAGTATAATATATTTTTTCGTACCTGGTTAATAAAAGATTTTTATGAAATGTAACACCTTCTTCACGTTCCTTCTACACGCAAGTATTTCCATTTCTTGATTTTTTAAACGTGTCGTTCAACGACAATGAATACATTCGATCCAAGACATCAGTTATTGATTGTTCTGATCAATTTTATTTAAAATCAAAATATTTTCGTTGATGATGGATACACTCGTAATACAAAGGAAGATAATTTCGTAGGTTCGATAGGAAGTCACTATCGATGTTATCGTATCTGTTGTCTCTGAAGAAACTGTGACAACAGCTGTTTACCACGTTTACACCATCATTATGCATGTAAAACACGGCTTGTCATGTTTAAATGTATCACCTTATAGAATGATGATGTGTCTTAAGATAGAATTGACAGCAAACTATTGCTAGAATAATGTTACTGTTCAATTGGAATTTCATTCAGTCAAAAGTAGATTACTTGCACGGTAGAATTCGACTGACTATAATTCAATTATAATTTCGTGATATGTGATTAATATAGCATTGTCTCAGCTAATGATAACTATATTCGAGTCGGCAATTTTCACAAAACGTATCTTGTAAAAAAAAAATATCACACTTTTCTATTTATGATTAATTATGAAAAATGTATTCTCATGTTGGTTTTATTTTCATATAATAATCACATTACACTTTTGGATTTTTGCGCGCGGCGTTGGTATTTTAGAAATCAATGAAAGGACGACAAGTCGAAAATACGAGAACTCTCAAACTTTTTTTGGCAATAATTATTTTGTTTTACAATCTCTTTATATTTCTATAAGTTCACATTTTTCAATTAATATTTCTGATCGAAATGATTTTGTAATATCTCGAAGTTAGATGTCTTTTTAATGTTCATGAAAAACAAGCAGCTTCGGTAACATTTCCATAGTATGAGACAAACAACACTGCGCGTGTATCGATTGAGGGAACAACTACGACCAGTTAGAATCACCTTCGTTCTATAACGAATATATAACGAAACCACCACTATATTTCCCCTCGACCCTTGTTCGACGTCAATTCGACGAGTGTTTGTAGAACGGCTTATATATGAAGATCTTTCAAATCTGGATTCTTTATTAGCAAGGGTTGTCAATCTATCTTCTTAGCTTTTATTTCTTTGATTAAAATTAATTTGAAATTATAATTAATTTTTTTTATGGATGAAAACTTTAAAATACAAATATTTATTCTTTTCGTAAATTCTATCCTTTGTAAATTAATTAAACATGAATTAAATTAAAATTAAATTAAAACTTAGAAAAAAAATTCCTATATAAAAATATAGGAATAATATATAAAAATGTTTTAATTCAAATATATCTAATAGAAATTAGATTTTCTTCGTTTAACAAAGTTTATAAATTTATTTACATAAAAGAAAATGTAATTGCTCGGAAAAAATATAACTATTTTAAAAATATACAATATATGTGCTTTATTTTATTCATCAGAAATTTCATCATCTTCTACAGTTCTCACTTTTTCTTCTATCTTCGTCCGCGCAATTAACTCCTTGGCTGGATTAAATACACCATTAGTTTGCACATTACATATGTAACATCTTGTACTTTTTTTATATTGATCTAAAGCACATTTTTCACAGAAGTAATGTTTGCATCTGAAAAAAAATTCATTTTATACATTTTGTATCTAGTTAAACTTGAAATATAGAATTATAATATATACTTTGTAACTACAGGGTCGGTAAAACTATTGCGACAAATGAAACATTTGAATGGTAATGTTTCTTCATCACTATTAATTTCGTATTTTTTATCATCTTCGTCTCCACTATTATTATATTCTCCTGTAGCAGCTTCTCTTTCTAGCTGCCAACCCAATTTGTAATCCGAACGATCGTGAAGAAATTTACAACTATCTGAAAATAAAAACAAATAAGTAAATAAATGAAAAAATAAAAATAAATGAGAATTTAATAAATTAACAGAATTTTAATTTTATTTACCTCCAAAACCACAAAAACCAGTTTCTTTATAATCTTTACATATATCTGGTTGATAATCCCATCTTACAGTTGCTCTAAGATTAGATGGTGCTCTGATTGGCCCTTTACGTACCATACCACTAGAAGCATTTCCAGCAGCTGTATCTTTCTTTTTGTAATATTGAATATAATTATTCAGACCCCTATATATTTTATCATCTTCTTTTCCTTCAAGTTCCTAAAAAAATATTATTATATTTTGTAATGTTGTTTCAATATACTTTTGCATCATTGCATTATGTACCTCATTTATTTTTTGAGCTTTTTCAAACAAAGCTTGAGCATCTTTATCCTTTTCTGTCTCTGTTTCTAAAATTGCTGTTGCTCCTTGATCGCTTGGTCCTGCTGGCATAGGCGTTCTAGAACTTTTGTAAGATACTGTAATACTTTCTTCTTCACTGCTGTCATTGTTAATTTTTTTCTGCTGATCTTTTAATTTCCTTGTATTAGTCTGTAAAGAGCTATATTTACACCATGTTTCTAGTTTTATTAATTCAAATTTCATTAGGTATTATAATTAGTTTTATTATATTTTATTAAAAAATATCATAAATATAATTTTAGAAAAGATTGTCCATCTTACACTTTGTTTCATAAGATTATTATCATCTTGCTTCTTTTCCTTCCTAATTACTGTAGTTTCATCTTCACTACTTTCTGTTTAAAAAAATAAAAAAAGTAGTATTTATGGACATTAAACATAACCTATACATTATACTAATCGAATTTATATAATGAAATTATAAATTTAGTAATACAAGAGAAGAAAAATCTGATATTCTTTAAGTATACATTACCATTTTCGTCATTCCTTATTTTACGTTTTCTAGCTGCAGTGCTTCGAATTTTCCTTCTTTTAAATAAGAACGTACAATTTTTCTTGTCTGTTTTGGATTCTGCGTCTTCCATATTTGTTTTGTAAACAATCTGGTTTTAGTACTTCTGTAACTTAAATATTTAATATTATTTAAGGGTTAGAATCTGTGAAAATGCTATTTTGATTTTCTATTCAAATATTCGAAATCAAATTTATTTAAGTGAATTAAATCTAAAAATAAATACATACTTAAAATATTGTACATATCTTTCGTTACGATCAATAGGTTATATTTGATTAAGAATTAGGAATGCTAAACGATTGTCAAATTATATTTTAAGTCTATACAAAATTGTAACGTACTTAGAATCATAAATAATTCTAATAAAATGATTGCTGTGCAATTATATTTTAATTTATATAAAAAAATTTGATAAAAAATTAATATAAATTTTTGGCGCGTTTCAGGCAAATCAATATGAGTAAAAAAAAAAATATGGCAATTGATTTCCAAGATAATATGATACTATTAACTAGGAAATATTTAAAGCGTAAAATTATGTGTCCTGAAACAAAATTCAGACATTATGTTAAAGAAAGAATGCATATATTAGAATTGTTAAAAAGAACAGTAGATATGGGAGAAAGTAATTCTGTTTTATTAATTGGACCTAGGGGTAGTGGAAAAACAACAGTATGTTTTAATTATTAGTTTCATAAAATTACATTTGATTTCTTTATATATATATTCTTATTTTTTTAGTTAATAAATAGTGTCTTAAAAGAATTGTCACATGTAAAAAGTTTTAAAGAAAATGCATTAATAGTAAATCTTAATGGTCTTGTTCACACTGATGATCGATTAGCTTTGAAGGATGCTACACGTCAAATGCAATTAGAAAATGTTGTTGATGGTAAAGTTTTTGGCACATTTGCTGAAAATTTATCTTTTCTACTTGATTGTTTGAAATCAGGTGATAAGAAGTCTTCCAAACCAGTTATTTTCATATTAGATGAGTTTGATTTATTTTGTGAACATCATAATCAAACTCTGTTGTATAATCTGTTTGATATTGCTCAATCTGCACAAGTAAGTGTAGTATTTTGTATTAATTTAAGATTGATTTGAAAATTAATTAAATTTTTATTTGTTCAGGCACCAGTATGTGTAATAGGAATGACTTGTAGATTAGATGTTATAGAACTCTTAGAAAAAAGAGTTAAATCAAGATTTTCTCATCGGCAAATATTTTTATTCCCTGGAGATATGTCATTGTCAGAACAACCATTATCTGCTTTTGATGATCGTTTAGAACTTTTTCAACATCTTTTAAGTCTTCCTGATGATGAGAATGTAAATAGGATAGAGCATCAATATGATGATTGTACAATAGAACCACAATTTGGGTCTGTATGGAATGATTACATAAAAAGTTTAGTTAGTAATGTTACTATAGTGAATTTATTAAAAAAAATGTATCAAATTGATGTAAGTGAAAGAAGTTTTAGAAATTTTCTGGCAATAACTGTTTCTTCATTATCAGAAAAACATCAAAGACTAGAAATAAATGATTTTATAGAAGCAAGTAAAATGTTTTCCCAAGATGACAAAGTATTAATGCTTGAAGGATTATCTGTATTAGAAATGTGTTTAGTAAGTGTATTTATAATCTTTTTTTTAATAGGATATATTTTTGACATTCAATTTATATATTTTAGATAATATCAATGAAACATGAAACAGAAATTTATGACGGAGAGCCATTCAATTTTGAAGCAATTTATAATCGTTACATTAAATTTGCTAATCAAAATTCTTCTATACAAACTGTTCAAAAGCCTGTTATTATGAAAGCATTTGAACATATTAAGGTAAGAATTGTAATATAGAAACAAAATAATATTTTATTATTTCAATAAAAAGTAATACAATACATATTTCCATAGAATTTAGAATTTATATTGCCAGTGAGTGGCATGAATTCAAAAGTTGAAAAAGAATATCAATATTATAAATTTTTACTTACTTCACAACAAGTTATGGAAGCTGTAAAAAATTATTCTGGATTACCAACAGAAGTATCACAGTGGGCAGTAATTAATATGTAATTATAATGGATTCATAAAATTAGATGCTAAGAAGTTTTATATTTATAATATCATTCATGCAATCTTAGCCATTTCATGAAATAAGTATAAAATTTATAATTTAAAATTTAAAACGTATTTTCACTATAGATATTTATTTAAAAAAAAATACAAATTTATTTTCTATAATTATAGTTATATAAATATGTATTCATTTAAAAAATATATGTTTTTTTTATGTATATGAAACTATACATATAATTTTAATTATCAATTTTAATAATTAAATTAAAAAAAATATCAAGCATTTTCTAAAAATTATAAGTCTAATTAACCAAAAAAAAATGTAGTTTACATTTATAATATGAGATTATTAGTATATATTTGATAATATTGAATTAGGTAAAAAATTAGGAATTGTTATTTTCTGAATATTTATGTAATATAGCCTTTCTGCAGCAATTCCTGCCTATTATAGCGTCCAACATTATATCTTAAATAAATAAAAACGACAATTAATGTCTCATAACAATATTTTATCTGAAATTTATGAAAAAAATTTTTGTATAGATGCCATATTATTAATCAAGATATGTATTTACAGTGTCTGTGATCTTTCAATAGAATTATTTTCTATATGCTAGCATTTATAATTTTTATTTATATATGTATAAGACTTTAATTTATTAGAGATTGCGCGTACATTGTATGATATAATAGTAAAATATGAAAGCATTAAAAAGCATGTATACGAATATATTTATACATTTTTAATAAATTTAAAATTACTACAATCTTGAAGAATATTCTAATCTATCCAAGCGAAATTTGGGTTGTTTTTATCTGTCAATATAGCATTAGTAATTGTATTCAATTGAGAATTCTTTGATAATTTTTTTTCAAGAAAAAATTGTTTTCCATAATTAAAACGATTTTTACGATTATATTTTTTAATATACGTATCATGACCTGTAACAATTGATTTGTAATAATTTTTTTATAATATTTTTCAACTGCATCTTACCTGGATTGATTCCCACAGGATGAACATTTGCTAATTCATGTTTTTCTAAAATTCGAAGAGCAGACATGGCTCTACTTATTCCAATCTAAAAAATATATATAATCAATTTCATGATGTATATAATTTTTAATAAATATATAAATAACTAAAATAAAAACCTGTGAATGTCGTATTCGATGTTCTACTAAATCTGCACCTAAAAGCTCGTCATGAATACTCATTCTAATTGGTATAATTTTATTTATGAACTATAATAGTAAAATATTAATTAAATAAGAAATTTTTTTATATATATTATATATATTTACTATTATTTACCCATAGCAAAATAGTAGATACAATAAAACTCCAAAATGCTAAGCATACAACTGTTAAACATTGTATACCTAACAAATATCCTCCTCCTCCTATAAAGAAAGAGATATTTTTATATAATTTAATCTTTTTATAAAATAAATTTATATACCTTTTAATAATCCTTTTCTTCCATTGGTAGTATTAAGGGGATATGGATTGTCTGCAAATAAACCAATAGCAATTATACCCCAGATTCCACTTGCACCTATATCAAAAGAAGAGTGATTAATAAAATAAGAAATGTCCAAAATATTTATTAATAAAATTAAGAAAAAAAATTAAAACCATGTGTAGCACTAGCTCCAACAGGATCATCAATATGCATTTTATCTAATAGAGGCATAGTAAAACATGTAATAAAAGCACCAATCATTCCAACAATTATAGATTCCCAGGCTCTAAAAAGGAAACAACCACCTAACTGACACTATAAAATTATTAATAGAGCAACAAATATTTTATGAATATTGATTATTTTATATTGAAACTCACCTGTGATTGCAACTAATGAACCAAGAATGCCATTTATTTGACTTAAAATATCAATTCTATCTGGACCATTTAGGCTAAAGCCTAAACCAACTAAACCACCTCCCATGCTTGCTAACATCGTAGAAATTGCTGCTCTAGCAGCATATTGCCATCGTTGTCCACTGACACCATATGTGCTACCACTATTGAAAGCTAACCAACCCCACCTTATATAATTATATTCATTAATATATTTTGAAACTTTGTGAAATAATTTATTTATAGATTTAATTATTTATTTTACCAAAGTACAAATAAGCCCATAATAGCATTAACTGGACATCCAAGAGGCAATGGATCAATTCCATTATCATATCTGCCTAGTCTTGGTCCCAACATTATGGCACATGCAAGTGCTATTGTAAATTAATATTTTAAATATTTTGTTAAATTATTGCAAAAATATATTCATATTTTACCAGAACTACCACCAACAAGATGCACTGCCCCTGAACCAGCAATATCAACAGCACCCAATTTTTTTAAAAAACCCTGATCACCCCATATCCATCCAGCTGGTACACAATACACAATCGTATTTAAGAAAGAAAATAAACAATATGCTTTAAAATTACATCTGCAATTATATGATATGCAAGTAGACTAAAAAAATTTTATAAAAATATTTTACATAATTACCGTTCAGCCATAGCACCGCTAACGATAGTTGTTGAAGTGGTTGCAAAACTTAATTGGAATAAAAATGCCGCACATTTCGGACCCATAAATTCATCTTCTAAAGAAGGATCTATTAAAAATTCGCCCATACCGATAAAAGGATTATTTAATTTATCTGTTCCAAAACTCATTGCAAAACCAAAAGCCCAATAAGTTAAACCGCCAAGTACTATATCGACAACATTCTTCATCATAATGTTAACTTCATTTTTTAAAGAAACACATCCAGATTCTAACATACCGAAACCTGAATAAATGAAAAAATTAACTTTATTGCATTCCTTGGCATCATTTAATTTAGAACTTTACCCGTTTGCATAGTAAAAATTATGAATGAATTTGTTATAATCCAATTACTATCTTCTTGATTCAAATTATAAGCAGAAACAAAGTATGTTTCTGTAATTGAAGAATTTGTAATATTCGTTTCATTGTTTCCTATTTCCATTTTTTTTCAACTTTCTTCATCAAAAGAAAGGCATTAACTAGATGATTTTCTACTTGCATAACCCAGAAAGCAGTACTTCAGAGAAAAACATATTAAAAATGAACGAATCGCGACGAAAACATTTTAATTATGAACGAGTTCCAATTTCAAACCGTTTTCTCTTGATGTCACGAATTTATAGTTTCAGAAATGTGTAATTTTTAGATAGGGAAACAATTACATTCTCAAAATTTTTTTTTATATTTTTTTTATTGGCCCACATCCAGCCGTTACAACAAATTTTTACCTCACCATATTTTCAGCAAGTTCTTTCCATTTTGTTATGATCAAATAATATTGAATCATGTGAATAGAATAATACTAGCCTAAATAAAAGAAAATTATATCACATAAAACATCTACACAAAGTTATAAATTTATCATAAGACCATTCTAGATATTAGTAACTTTTAAATTATCGTTAATGCGTGTAAATATATTTATAGTAATAGTGAATTAATTATTTTTTTTTAACATGAAGAAAATTTTTCTTCCATCGCTTTTCCAATTTTATAATATGAGGCTAGATATGATAAAGAAATCATAGCTCTGATTCTTACATTCTGATTCCCTAAGCTTTCGCCGATTAGCGGTGAGTGACGGAATCAAAAATACAACGTTCGTATATTTGGCAGACGAACGTGTCCAATTTATCTTAAGGAAGCAAAGTTAAAATTAGTTTATGATGCTAAAATTTAAAATTTCACTCAAATAATTGAAAGATGTAATTTTGTTAACACTTCCAAAAGCTTCTAAAAGGACTACGTTGTTATTGATGGCAAATTTTTGTTGTCTGCTCTTTTGTTCGGATGTTTTTTTTTTATTTTTGTGTAATTTAGTGTCCATACACATTCTCATCGCTGTATGCTATGTAGAGGAAGAAGTCTTCTTCATGATGTTCCTATGAAAAATTTAAATTACAGTAAATATAGCTAATACATACACGCCACGCGCGCGCGCGCATCACACACATACACCATCACATATACACATGCACACGCATATACACACATATATGTTTATAATGTATTTAGAATTATATAATTACTGCATAAAGAGAACCCATTGTAGCACTTGTTGGAGGAATAATGTTGTTCACAAAAAAGAATAGAGCATCTTCTGGGCGAAGGTGAATTCGTTTACGGATTAAAAAATAGAATTGTCCCACAGTCAAATCAGATGGTACTAGATATTTTTGTTTATCCAAATCACTAATTTTTGCTTTTGGAGCCTTCTCAACAATTACCTAGAGAAATATAAATTTAATTATTAATATTATCAATGAAATAATACAATTAAATAAAAATTATTAATTTTAGTTTTAAATTCATTATATTTTAATAAAAAGAAAATTTTTAATTATTCTGTCAAAATCATATATTATTTGAACTATAAAATGTATCTTGATTTATTGTTACGATTAAAACAACTTAAAACCTATATTTGATATCATATATATTTGATATTTATTCAAATATTTAAAATAATTTCATATGTTTCATATTTTATATACGAAAATAATGAAAATTAATACATTAAAATTTTTTAAAAATCGAGCAAGAAGAAAAAATACTTTTCCTTTTCAATTTTATCAATCAAAAATTATAGATATGAGCATAGTACGATCAATAGACTCGAGCAATGGCAAGGCGAGCACACAAAGAAATATGATACGAACGGTAAATTTAATTGTTAGCATCTAAATTAAAAAAAAAATTTGCATCATCTCGAAATAATAGTATATACGACGTAGAAAGTCGACCTTCGCTTATTCCAGGCCAGGAAATTCTCTAAATACGGATTGAATCAGTTAACTACGAATTAATTTAGTCTAACTATTCATAAAGAAATAATTTTAATCAATGTTTTTTTGACAATGTCCGTTCTATTGGATAGAAAAATGAATTCCCCTTGACGAACAAAATGGTTAACTTTTTCGGACGAGATACTCACAGGAACCCTTTCGGGATATTTTCGTCGAATCTTTTCACCCTCGACCTTCCTCCTTTCGAAAGAGTGTTTTTCTTTGTAATGAAACTTCATCGTGCCCGCGCGTTTGCACGAGCCGTGCAATTTAATGGACTTACTTTTTCTCTTTAGCTACCAAATTCTTTTTCTTATCGATTTGTACAATGATTCCGAACTGGAAATACGACGATACGATGATACTCTTCTCTACTTCTGTCACAACAATCACCGTGCGTCAGTTCGTCTGCGCACTGCAATTTACTTTTTCACTCTACGCTAACGAGAAATAGTCCCTCAGTTTTCGTTTTGAAATTTAAGGAAAAATATACTTAAAGATAGGATAATAGTAACAATTTGTTTAAATAACTTGAATATGCTTTGATATGTTATCAAAGAATATATATTTAATGGAAGAAAAATGATTTCAGAGATGTATTTAATAGATAAAACAGGACCGTCTCTATGAATTTTTTTATATGATATACAATATTAAAAACTAAAACAATAGCATTAATATTTATTAAATTAACAAAATTTGCAAATAAATTCCTCCCTTATTTATGTAAATATAATATTATAAAGAAAAAGATTATCTTTCTTTATTATTCATTTAATCATATTTTTTATTCACTTGTGCACTTGTATTTTTTTATTATAAAATGTTTCATATTTTGTTCATCTCATTTAATTACATTCACATGACGAAATTGATCTATATAAAAATAAAATCTTCAATATAAATACTCGAATTTCTGGGGAGCTAAATGAACCTTAAATAGATACGAGTTTGTTGGTGATAAATACTGACTTATGTTTTTCTCTACTACGCCTCTAGAGACGCATTTTTCTATACTCCCAACTCTATGTAATCAGCGTCTCTAATGCATTTGTAAAGATTATAAAAAGAATATTTAAAATGCAAAAATAATGTATACAAATGTATAAAAAAATATAAATTTTCAAAATAAAAAGTTTAATTAAAGATTTCATTATAATATATCAGATCAGCAACATTAAATAAAATAAATTTATTTTAAAATTCGAATTCTTTTTGTGTTCATAAGAATTATAAGTTTGTATAAATATTTATAAAATAAATAAAATAAAATTTAATTTTATTTTCTTTTCATAATATATATATGTATATATATTACATTATTGTATAAATTTTTGTAATTATTATATTTTTGTTTTTTAATAATAATAAATTTAGTTTTTAATATATTTATGAAATCTAAAAATCAAATTAATTTTAAAGAAATAAAGGAATAATCAAAATTTTTTATTTATAAAATGCGTCCAATTTTTTCCTATTATTTATTAGTAGAAATATGTACAGATAATTCTGTAATTGCATCATACAATTAAAATTTTATTCTGCATCTTCTTCATCATCATCTTCTTGACTGTTAATCTGGAAGTACCTTAACTCATAGGTTTCTTTGTCTTTTGATACAACACGTAACCAATCACGTAATTTATTTTTTTTCAAATATTTTTTTGTAAGATATTTGAGATACCTACATAAGCATATTATTAAATTAGTGCAAATATCAGTTTTCTTTTAAAAAGTAATGTCAAATTCAATGAATATTAAATAAATATATCAATCATTAAATATTATTTTTATTATTGGATAACACCCACCGTTTAGAAAAATCGATATCACTGTTAACAGATAGTTTCATCTTATCCCTTTCCAATGTAACACTGTTACCAAAATTATTTGTTTTGCCAGCAACTTTAATTCTTTCATGTAAATATTTTTCCTGTAAAAAGTTAGTTATTTTATTTGCATACTAAATTATGATATATTAAATAATAAAATAAAATTTCAAAATTTGAATTTAAAAAGTATCAAAATTTAATTAAAAAACAATGTGATTAAAAAATAAAAATTAACTTACGAAATTAGCTACATCCATAATATTATCTTCTGCAGGATGTGTACAGTCTATGGTGAATTTAAGGGATACCTTTTTCTTTTGGCCTTTACCCCGAAGGGCCTGTTTTTTAATGGCTGGTCCCTTGGACTTCTTTGTAGTAGGCTGAAAAATACACATTTTTTTCATTTTGATTTTCTTTTAATTAAAAAATTATGTTTTCTTTAACATGTGTTAAACATTTTAAACAGGCACTTTTAGGTTAGAAGTTCACATCCAACGATATCTTTATAATCTTTTCAGAAATGTAAATACAATTATATCATAATAAAAAATTAAAGTACATTGTTTTATGTTTTTAGTGAATTTTTAAACAATTTTTAAATATTTCTGAATTATTATTATATTTTTTACGAATATAAAACTCACCGGAGCCATGTTTACAAATGGTCGACAAATGGAAGAGTAAACCGTTAGGCGGCGCTTATGTCATTTATATCAAGAGTGTAATGGTTTTAAGTGGAACCCCGAGGTTCACAAAAATATTATATCAGATTACATAAAAATATTATATAAATAAAAAATTATTATTCAATATTTTTCAAATAATAAAAATATATATATATAAAACAAATAAAATATAAACATGAAAGATAAAACATAAAAATATATTCAAACATTTCTGAAGAAATAATTTTTTCTTTTTCATAATTATCTTTTTATTTAAGACTAATTTACAGTAATATCTATAGCTAGATGAATATAAGATTCCTCGATCATAAGTTGAATGACGTTCAACTCAATCAATTATCTCGATTATTAATTGTACCTTTATATTTCGTAATAATACATTAACTATTTATATGGTAAAGCTTTCTTACATATTTTCGTCATACTTACAAACATTAAATTATAGTATTTCTTCGATTTGTAGACATAGTAATAAGCATTTCGGAAAAAAAGGAATCGGTATCGAGGGAATATGGAATGATAATTTAATTGCAAAGAGCAAGGAAAGTATGTTTCGAGAGATTGATTTTATAATAAATCAGAGCAAAATGTTTTACGATTATTATACTTTGAAATCTTTTTCGTATTTCAACAATGTAGCAAAAAATGGATATCTTGATCCTATCGGTTTTTTTTCATTTATAACCTTCACAACTTTTTTTGCATTTTAATTTATGTAATTTTTTTTTGTTAAAAGATATTTTTTCCACTTTTTTTTTTCGTGAGAATGCAAAAATTTAAATCTATTCTGTGGAACATCTAATAAGTTTATGGTACATACAATGTACGCATATGGATACATAAGAGTAATTGCATAGTTTAAGAAAAGAATTGCTATTACGAATGATTGTATTTTTTCTATAATTTTTTTAATTTAATTATGAAAAT
This sequence comes from Apis mellifera, assembly GCF_003254395.2. Taxonomy (NCBI): domain Eukaryota; kingdom Metazoa; phylum Arthropoda; class Insecta; order Hymenoptera; family Apidae; genus Apis; species Apis mellifera. Next base: position 8,279,551 of record NC_037651.1, read on the forward strand.
CGAAATTTTTTTTTTAACGATAAACAAACAAACGAACGAAATTCTAATCGTTTTTTTAGGCCATTAAGAAGAGAATATTGAGAGATTGTCAGTTATTCTAAAAAAAGAAATTATTATCGCGGTATAATCATCGAAATATCTTTTTTAATCTTTTTTTTTTTTTTTTTTATTTCATAATTAACAAAAATCCATGCTATATTCATCGATAATTAAATATTCGGATATTATTTTGTTTCTCATTAAACACGATGAGCATTTTCTTGATGCAATTTCATATTTAAAAATAATAAAAAATTTTCATCCACAAATGCTTCCTCTTTCGACCATAGTTTATTGTTTCTAGGAAAGTATACAAATAATCTAAAACAGTTGTTAATTCGATTTATTATATTTAAAATATATCATCGTTTCTTTCATTGGTACGATTTATAATGAAGTATGAATTGTCTTTTTTTTGAAAAAGGGAGCATTTATAGGCCAAACTTTATGCTTTAATCTTCTTCGTTATTTTCATTTCCAAGTCGATACGCTCTCGCTCTATTAAAATCCCATATATCGTTTCATAGAAAGTAATATTTGCCAATTTAAGAATTGCACAAAGAAAGATATTAAGAATCGTAAGATTTTAAGAAAAATATTAATAATCCATAAAGTCTCAAAAGTTAATAAAGAGTGATATATTTATATATGTATATATATATATATATTGCGATTATAAGTTATTGCTAATTGTAAGTTATGTACTAAAGTTTTGTGAAAACAGGATTCGTAAAGAAGGATCGTTCACATAAATACAATTAACATGAAAATTATCTTTCTTGATACAATTATTAACTTTTATTTTATTTAGGATAATAATTACTAATTTTTATTTATGGATAGCTAAAAGTAAAGAATAATAATATTTAACATTAACAATTTCTCTCTCTCTCTCTCTCTTTCTCTCTCACTCACTCACTCTCTCTCTTTCTCTCCCTCTCTTTTTCTCTTCCTTTCTTCCTTTATTTCTTTTTCTTTGTTGATTTCTTCTCTTTCTTATATTTCTTTTTCGTCGCAATATATCTGCTATGTTTATTTATAAGTTATATTATTTATATATGTATGTATGTATAGTTCAATCTTACATCGATAATTCGTAATAATTTATGTACATATACACGTATATACGTAGATATACATGTTTTCCTCCATTAATACACGGACATTATCCTCTCTCGTATTTTTCATTCGTTTCCCTCTTTAACTTTTTTTTTTTCTTTGGCTAGGATCATCATATACGAGGGAATACGTGAATTGAAAATTCTTCTCAGTTAGTCGACATACAGAAATATCTATTTCTTTCTACGTAATTCGCTATTTTTTTCATTAATACGAAATAAACGTTATGGGAGAGTCGATCAACTTCCCTACCGATTTTCTAAGCTTTCACCGCCAAACAGGAAGTGAATACAATATACAGAAATTGTCCCTAGAAGCTATTTTTACGGAACTTGCGACTTTATATAATTTCTTTTTTTCTTTTATTTTTCTGCAGCGTACTTTTAACACATTAATCGCACAGAGGAACTACTAATATGCACCACGCGTCTTTTTTTTTTTTTTTTCGTTCTTCTTTTCTCGAAAAGTTCTCGAAAATATCAGTATGCACTGCGATCGATATGATGCGGTTAAAAACGATAACGATTAATAACGGTTGCTTGAAAACAGGGAAATATATCTTTAACGAATCAGCTATTATATCTTTTGTCTTCTTCATCGCGGCAGTTAACGCGTTAGCTGTTCGTTCCTCGATCAAACGTTTATTTCATCGATTTTTTTTCTAATTTATTCGATTCTTTCCTCCTCTATCTTATTTTAAACGTCAAAAAAAGAAACGATGTGATTGTAGGATCAGAATTTTGGACACGCGTTCTAACGAATCGATCGAAGCTCTTTCTCTCCCTTTCTTTAACACTTTGTAGTATATCTTTTGCTTATATGCTTACGCCAATAGACATCGCGTCGCTCGTTTAAGAGATTAACATGGAAAATTCTTATTGCGATACAGTACGGAGAAGTGTAATATTCTTTCCTTCCTTCCTTCTTTCTTTCTTTCTTTCTTTTTCTCTTTACATCACGCTGTGAATGCCGTTCAAATTGCCGACTAACGCTGCGCCAGCGGTCTGTTGCCCGCTTGCACCACCCGCTCCTCCCGCTGCGGCTCCCGGTGCAGCGGCTGGTGCGGCACCCGGAACAGCTGCACCCGGAACCTGAGCTGGCATACCTGGTGGTGGGTAGGCATAGGGTGGCGGTGGTGGTGCCGATTCTGGCATGAATTTCGCTGAAAAAAGGTAATCAAGCAAATTATTTCGTGTATAACGAGATTATACGTGAGAATATATCATTGAGAAAAGAAGAAAAGAAAAGAAAAAAAAAATGGAAAAAAAAGAAAAGAAAAATTGGAAATTTAGAATAGTGTAAGAATGTTATTTTTCCATTTGTGTATTCTTTCATGAGGTATCTTCTATATAAGATGATACACATGTAACATGTAAGAAAAATTGATTAGACGGATGAGAAGATTCTTTCTTACGTGAAATTGAAAAAAAGTATCGAGCGAAGAATTTCTTATTTCGTGAAGAATGAGATGAGTATTTTATTTTTGAAAAGTTCGAGATGTTAAAGGTAAAGTTGATGTCTAATTTCTTTGAATAATTATATAGAATATATGAGCGAAATAAGAGTATTATGTATCTGTCTGTTCAATGGCAATTGACGAACGTGTTAGAAATATATATATATATACGTATAATCTTGAATAAGAAAGGAAGGAAAAACGCGAACGAAGAGATTTTTACGACTGAAACATTCCAAATTGATTAAATTATGACGATTGTCTTTGGACAAAAAAGAGATATATATATATATAAGAATAGAAAATAAAATGGAGAAGATATATTCAATATTCTTACCTCCTATATGGAATTAAATAGATACTAGATTTTAAAAGGATCCTTCTCTTCATGGTTACGATGAGAAATTTTTTTGAAATTTTTTTCGATTGAAAACTTCAATCGAAAACCGTCGACTATTTCTGGCCACAATCGTGATCGAGATTCGACATTTCTCTCCTGTAATTTTTTTCTCAAAATGGAAAGAAAGAGAGAGAGAAAGAGAGAAAGAGAGAAAGACAATAAAAGAAAGAAAAATCTAACACGATCGTAGCCAGAATAAAGTCGCGTAAAAAATGTCCACTTCTTTTTCGTTCCTTGCTTTCTACTAGCTGTCTGTTTTTTTTTTTTTTCTTTTTCTGACTACGCACTATAATTTTTATTCGATACTGTACAATGTTGAAAGCAGCATAATCATCATGATCATCATAATCGTCGTTTAATAATTAACACGCCAACGTTCAAAACGTATCGCACGACCGTACAGTTATGCGTTTTATAATTTTTTTTTTTTCCCCTTTTCCTTTTTCTTTTTTTCTTTTTAAACACAATTTGATCAATTTAAACGCTATGATTTCGGGTCGTGATTAGAATCCCGTTCGAAACTTTTCTTCCCAACGATCAACAATGCTCCCTATTCCGTGTTTCAACAACTTCTGGTCCCTTTCTTCGCGTAATTTTCAAACGAATCGTTAGAATTTCCTAATGAAAACGAAAAAAAAAAATAAATAATAAATAAACCAATTGTTTTCTTCCCTGCGTAGATAGAATTCCACTTATTGAGAGAGAATTCTGATTTTTGAAATTCGATATCCGATTATTCTTCTTTTTTTTTAACTTAAACGAACGAAGTTCTTTTTATAGAATAATGGATACGCGGAGGAAGGGACACGAATTCTGAATTCTAAAATATTAAAATTCGAATGGTTCGTTCGTTCGATGGATGAACACGGATGAACACAAGAGTGATAAATCATGTGAAATGAAAAGGAAACCATCGACGACTTCCTCGAGCTGTCGTTGAATGTGCTTCCTTCGAATTCTATCTTTCGTTTCACGGATGGCCGATGAGAAACTTTGAGGATATCGTTTTTTCCCCTCTGTGGAATCTGTGTACGACACGTCGGCAAAGATAGACAGACACGTTTTGTCCGTGGGAAACAATTCATCGTACCCCGTACACGCAAAGAAAAATCTTTTTGCCGGAGAATCTTGCGAGTTGATCGAATATTATAATTGAAATGGAAGATATTCAATTTCGCCGGCATCGCCGCGCGAAACAGCACGAGAAAAAGAAACTTTTTATCAGTTATGTTCAAACAGTGAATTTTCGTAACGTATCTTGAATCTTCGATGACACCTCGTACAATATTTTTCTCTTTTTCCAATTGATTCCACAGATTCAACGGTGGTCGTCAGATCGCTCAGTTTTTCTTTTTTTTTTTATGTTAAATATTATCCTGCACTATTATTATCGTTATTGTTGTTATTATTATCATAATTATTCTTATTATCGTTACTATTATTAGCATCATTGTTGTTATTATTATTATTATTATTATTATTATTATTATTATTATTATTAATATTAATATTAATATTATTAACATGTATACATAACATCTGTAGATAATTTCTTCAAGCTTTAAAACGAACCTATATAATTGCCTCGAGCAAGTCGATGCTTTTTTCTCTCTCTTTCCTCGTTCATTGTTCGCGTTATTTTAATTTCGTATCTTCTTCTTTTTCTTCTTCTTCTTTCTCTTCTTTTTTTTTCTCTCTAATCGTTTTAATTTTTTTTTTTTCGTTTTATTTCGTCGCACAGGTTGCTCGAAAACGTTCGTTGCCGTCTTCGACGAAGGCAGGCTTCTACTTATACTTCATTTCCCGATCGATATAGAAGGATAGACGGGCTCGAAAGAACAAAGGATGCGTGTGATGCGCTCTCTCTCTCTCTCTCTCTCTCTCAATCTTCCTTTCACTCTATCTTACTCTTTCGCACTCGGTCGCACTCTATCTTGCGTGGTTTTTTATTTTTTTTTTTTTTACTTTTTATTTATTTTTTTTTTTACTCGTTTATCAATTATCAGCGGTTGGTCGTAATCGAACGAACATGAAGGAGAAATGATATTATTTACAGCACGAGATGTACATATATATACGTTGCAAGCAGAGCATACGATCCACGCGTGATCTTTCCGATTTTTTTAATCCGTAAAGCGTAAAAAAAAGAAATCTCAGGATTGGAATACTCGCCTTTTTCCCTTTGATTTGTTCAACTACTGTTTCATCATCATCATGTCATCGACGCAATAATAAACGAGAATAATAAATAATAATAAAAGAGAAGAGGCGTTAGAAGATGTAATATCTTCGAGAAAAATTTTCAAACAATACTTTGCTCTTTTACGTTCGCGTGTAAGTCTCGAACAAGCTTATAGTTCATGAAACGAACACGGAAGATCTGCAGCGGAAGATCTTCAATTATAAATCGTACGCTCTTCCTCGAAACCTCTATACATATGTTTATTTATTTATTTATTTATAAAGTAAACGTCGATATACATTTATACACACATTTATTTATTTATTTATTTATTTATTTATTCGGCACTTCTTTACGGAGGGAAGGGAGACACAATGAAAATTCCCTACGATACTCTGCCTTCGTCGAAAAAGGATCGTGCTAGTTTTCACGGACACCCTGTATCGCGTTTGTATACCCGATATCTCCCCACTAATTCCCCCCCTCTTCTCTTTGTACACACTGGCCATTATTTTTTTTTTTTCTCTCTCTTAATTTTTATTCTTATTTATTCTTAGCGCGTAATTATGTATTACAGATTCACAAAGATGGACGAAGGAAGGCAAGGATCGATCGATTTTTCAAGGACCGATCCCTTTCCCGTCCTCTTCCCGTTTCCTTCATCTTTTCTTTTCGTTTTTTGCAACCGGTCGCATCGATGGATCACGAACGAACGAACAAAAAGATCGACAAAGATTCTTAATTTAAATAAATCGTTCCTCGTTAATTCCTCGTTCTTTCTTTATCTCGTGGCCGGCCTTCGTCCATTTGCGAAACATTGACATAAAATAATTAAAACCGCGTCCGTTCTCGTGCCCGAGTCGAAAGCGTCGTTTTCGATCTCGAGAACAGAGAAGGCGGAACGAAATCATAATCGTTGCGTCCTCTTCTTCTTCTTCCTCCTCTTCTTCGATCTTCTCTCCCTTCCTAGAATCTATCTATCTATTCTGTTATATCGTTATATTTCGGATTCGTTTCTATTTTTTTTTTCCTTCCCTTTTCCTTCTCTCTCTTTTTTTTCCCTTTTTTTTTTTAATCAGATTCGGAAGATCGAAGAACCTTTTTTTCCGAATATAGCATTCGAAAAATCGATCAACGATGGATATTCCACCGATGACACGTCACTACACTGTTCCTCCGTTTCTTTCGGTTGCTTTCAAATACGATACCGATCTTTGTCGTTTCTCTATTATATTGTTGCTGTCGCTTGTTGCTTGTCGATTATGTGTATTTTTTTTATCCCCTTTTTTTTATTTTTTTTAATTTTTTTTATCGTAACGCAGTCAGTCTCTCAAACTCAACTCGTCTCACACGTTCAAATATCCCGCCATTCCTTCACACGCATTTGTTTCGCTGTTGGTTTCCTTTCGCTTTCCTTTTTTTTTGCTGCTGTTGCTGTTGTTGTTGTTGCTGTTACTGTTGTTGTTATTGTTGTTGTTGTTGTTGTTGTTGATGATGATGTTGCCTTAATTTTACTCACGTGTTCAGTTTTGCGAGTCGTTGCTGCCGGTGGCGCTCGCTGAAAAGAACAACAAGCAATTGTTTTTTTTTTTTTCCCTTGTCTCTTTCCAAGCGACCTTTTTTTTTTTTGCAACGTCTTTCATCTTGGAGAACATTTCAGTCATATATCGCTTGGTTTCGTTTCGATCTTTCGTTCTTTTTTGGTATTCTTTGCATGCAGAATGCCGACCCACGACACCATGGACAAAGATATGTCTGTTCTCGATAAGCTTATTCGAAAAAAAATTTCGATGTCTAATCTGATTAATTTATTAAAAGAATTATCAAATTTTCAATAAGATACGTGGATCGTAGATTATCAAATAATTCGTTGTACCGCTCAAAATGCTTTTATCATCTTTGTCCACGTGTGTAATTATCTAATCTTTACAAAAACATGTCACAAAATATACAATATAATAATACTACATCTGAAACAAATCGCATGCAAATTTACGATCACATTTAACATCAACTACTTGGTTGGAAATTCGTCGTTAACGCTTATAACGTTCGATGCAAAGATCGATAACACTGTTATCGCATCGTTATCATTCCGAGTTTTGCTCAAATCTTTAAAAATCGTTTCCGTTTTTCCTCGATCATTGTACAACGATCATTGTAACCTGCTGGAAGCAGATCCAGCGATAAAAGCGTTCCATCGAACTTCTTTCCTCCGCATAAGAAACGGTCTAATAACAAGGAGGAAGCCATGCATCGCTACGCTCTCCCGAAAACGTATATCTATCGAACGTAAAGGAGAAAAAAGAGAGGAAAAAGAGAAAAAGAAAAAAAAGGAAAAAAGAGAGAAGAAAACACAAAACGGATAAACATGCCTTATAATCGTTCTCAAGCTTCAAGAGTTACGTGCACAGCGTGAAGATCGTCCCAGAAATAATATATATTTTTTTTTGTTTCGTCGGGAGAAAATTATTATCCTCGCTTGAAATGTCTTTATAATATATTTATATATCATTATATATTTGTCCATGTAATTGTATATTCTGGAACAGTGTTCGAAGTTCGTGAAGAAAGTAAAAAGATTATAAATGACGACGAAAGAGAGAGAGAGAGAGAGATATAAGATATATAAGAATAGATCGAAGGAAAAAATTTCATGCTGAGAATATGCAAAAAAAAAAAAAAGAAAAAAATCTTCTGAGCTGCACGCAGAAATTGATCGAATTCTTTAAAATTTCTAAAGATCGAATGATAAATTATATATAAGTTGGATATCGTTTACTTTTTCACGGAGGAGAGAAAAACAAAAGATAGAGTGAGAGAGAGAGAGAGAGAGAGAGGAGAGAGAAGGTAAAAGAAGATTAGAATTGTTCACTTCTGCGCGTAGGAAAAAAAGAAAAAAATGTTAAAAAAGGGTTATATATTAATTTAGAACCTTTAGCAGGAAGAGAAAAATTCGTATCCTTGCATCTCGTTCTCGAAGAAGAAAGAGAAGAGGAAATTTGAAAAAAAAAAAATTATTATCGATAAAGTGCATCATCAATAAAAATTGTAGCTTACCGTAACACGAAGAGAAGAGTGGGAGTGAAATAAAAACTTGGAAGTCTCTTTTCTATTTTTGATGTTGTTGTTGATGTTGTTGATGTTCTTATTGTTGTTCATAGGAGCAATATATATATATATATATATATTTAGTAACTTGTTGTTGTTATTGTTGTTATTAATGTTGTCAATTTTGTTCGTTGTGATTGTTGTCCATACGTGTTTTCATTTCTCTTGGTGGTATCTTTAACGTTATCGTTCATTTTCGTTATCTTTGTTTCACTGCACGCGATGTTTTATTTCCACATTTAATCCCTATTTTTTTTTTTCTCTTTTCTTTTCTCAATTGTTCGACACGGTATTCGATTCTTATTTGCACTTTTTTTTTCTCACTCATTTTTCGTTCGTCAATCATTTTTCGACCACCAAAAAATTGAAAATCACTGGCTGGGACCAACTTCGGGGGGGAAAAAGACAGGGGGCAATGCCATCAAAAAGTACAGACAGACACATAACAGTGATTACGAGGCACAGGTCTGGGTGAGTGGTTGTGTATTCTTTTCAAAACATCTTTCTCGTCGCGTTCCAAACCGATTAGTCTTGTCGTGGAACGTGTCCTCAAAAAATTCAAAAAATTATCACGTTCTTCTTCGAAAATATTCCATGGATCCACGAAGAAACATCTTCGATATTCGCTTTCTTTTAGCTTCTATTTTTTTTTTTTTTTTTTCTTTTCACGAATTACACGAATTCCTCTCGCAACAGAGTCAAAGAAACTACAACTACGCGAAAGCTTTGAATTAATAATAATATAAAAGTTTTGAATTACAAAAACATTCCTACGCGAGACTCAATGCAGTTTGCAAATTTGTTGATCTTTAGCTCGACATCTTCGATCGCTTTAATATCTTTACTCTCGTATCTTTAAACTCGTTCTCAAAGCCTCCACGTTCGTGTTTGTCGTGTCGCTAGTCTGGATCGTGTTGCTTTTGGAGAGAGAGAGAGAGAGAGAGAGAGAGAGAGAGATTACCAAGAGTTTCTCGTCGAAAATTCATGAAACACCATTCCATTTCTCTACACTTTTCTCCCGTTGATTATGCTTCGATATATGCGTGATCCTTAATTGATGCCACGATCCGATGAAATCAATGGTTCATGAATATACAACGAGCCTCGAAGGACAGTGACTCGTAAGAGGGAAATATAGATACAGATACAGTGATACACCAGCAAATATATACCTATTACAGGCAGACAGATATGTATATATAATGTAACACACCGATGATTAAACGTCAATTTCATAAGGATCTTTCTCGCGTTAATAATTCTTCCTTTCTTGTTTATCCACCGTATTATGTATACACCTCGACGATATTCCTCGACATTTTGATTTTTAACCGTTTGATCGTTCGTTGCACAGTTGTGTTACTTCATCGAAAGGAAAGATTCTTACGAAATTACGAACATTTGCAACAAGAGAAGGTATATGAATTGAAAGTTCGAATAAATATTATCGAGGATTATTGAGGATACGGAATTTGAGGTTAGAACAACGAGAACGGGAGATATACACATCCGTATAGTAGGTATTTCATGTACACACTGTCCTACGTGAACAGATAAGGATAAAAATAGGAAAAAGTAGAAACAGATAGACAGAGAGAGAGAGAGAGAGAGAGAGAGAGAACAGTAATACGTAATGTCGCAGTTTTGTTGCTGTGTCTACCTTCAGACTCACTCACACACAAATCTTTTTCCACCAACCAGCGCGTCTACATGAAGTTCGCTAGACGAAAAAAGAGAAACACATAGAATTCACACGTTAGATGATGAAACAGATGATGGACAGATTTAGTAACACATTTAGCAATGTGATCGCTTCTCGATCTTCCACGAACAGTTTCCTTCCGCGAATTTCGTGGGGGAAAAAATTTTTCTCTCTAAGCTAAATAGAGGAGAAAAGATTTGATTTTTAATCTTTATCACGTCGAACGAGACTGTTCGATCAATCAATGAGGATTAATTTTTGATATCGTTTAAGCGTAAATTTTTCTTTTCTTTTCTTTTCTTTTCTTTTCTCGACATCGTGTTCAGAGAATTTTTCTTCGATTCACACGAAAACAATACAAGATTTTAAGCGAAGCACGGGTGATAATTGTGTCGACAAGACTTTATCAAACTCGAGGAATTCCCTCGAGGGAATTCTCGAAGGGATTCCTCGACCAACCGTGCAAATTCGTCGGTCGACGCCTTCACTCGTCGAAGGCACTCGTCGTCCCTTTGCGTCGTGCACAAAACACAATACGATTTCACGATGGTGAAAATCTTTTTTTTTTTTTTTTCATTTTTTCATTTTTTTTTTTCCAACACGAAAATGTAGACGCAGAGACATTAGCCGAAAAAACGACTGATCCGGTTCGATTCCTGGGTTTCAATTCAACTCGACAAAACTTGCAGTATATAATCACGATATGATTGGATATGATAGGATATTTCAATTAATCCCGAATTAGTCGTTCTATATCGTGGCGAGATACATTGATCGTATCACACAGAACATTTAGACAGTTACAATGGCAGTGTTATTAGCTTTGATAAGTGCATCTATGTATCTAGTTACTTACCAACAATGATGGCCAATACGATTATTCCGATGACGCCCATGATGATCATCATCTAGAAACAGTAAAGAAAAAAAAAAAAAAAAAAAAAAAGAAAAGAAAAGGAATGAAGGTTCAAATCGTACGAACATTTTCAATTTTTTTGAATCGAAGGATATTTATTACCTTCAGATTTTGTAACCAGAACTTCCTCTTCAGTTTTCCTGCTTGTTGTTCAAATTGCGACGCTCCTTGCTGAAGCGCGTCTAAAAAAGAACAAAAATTATCGTTCAGAAAATATTTCCAATAAGTTCGACAAACATTCTTCTATTGTATCGTATTATTATTATTTTTTTTTTTGAAAAACGAGTAAAACAAGAGATACGATAAAACGAAGCGAAGATTTATTCGTTACAAACGTTCGTTCTTAAATTTTTTTAACCAATTATTTTTTAACGATCTTCCAACTTTTTTGTTTAATTGTAAAAGTTGAAAGCCAGTGGAAAAAGTTGTAACGTTAACGATCAAACTGCGTGCAGGGGAAAAGATCGACGATGGTCAGCCTCGTAACGTGGCATCGATTCGGGAACGTCACGAGTAATCGATATCAGCGTGTAGAGAGACAGCGCAGGGTCGAACTACTTCAATACCTCGCGAGAATGAATGAAGAGAATATAACAACTTCGAGAAACGAGCGACAATTCCTTCCTTCGACTTAATCATCCATGCGCTTTGTCATTATTATGTTTTTAATCGTTGTATATTCCTTCTTTAAAAAAAATAAAATCTTTTATCTGCGACAAACAATGGACACGTGTCCTCTTCGTTTTTCAACCAATTTAACCTTTTCAATTTTACACAAACTTTATACATATCCTTCACGTTACATAATATACTATACACTCTTGTATCTCAAGTAATGCTTATTTTAAAAAAAAATTCGAGAAATTATCGAAAGTTCTTCTTCGAATTAATATTTGACGTGCTCAAAGCAAAAAAGCGAAGGTAATGTAAATAAATCGAAGGTATAAGATGGATCTTACCTGCTCGATCATCGAGCTCGGACAACTTTTGATCACGCTCCAACACCTTTTCAACGTTCGTTTTCATAATGTCGACGACCTCGTCCACCTGCGCCTGCGTCGCCTGCAGCCGTTTCTGCGAGGCGATCTGCTGAGGCGTTCTCGGACCTCCGACGATACCGTCGGAACCTGCACCCGCACCTGCACCCGCAGCAGCATCCGGTGCTAGACCGCCTTCGGTGGCCCTGCAATCCATTTAATTTTCACTCGAATTACACCGAATCTAACAAATTTCTCCCTCGTTCCTCTCGTTCGCTTAATCAGATTCTCGAGGAAGGAACGGGGGGGGGGGGCGGCTCGGCAAGGAGATTATATTTAAAATATCCTCGATGGGGAAATTTCGAATTAAAAGTCTCATTTTCGCTGATAAATCCCCTCCCTCCCTTAAGAGAAAGGAAATCGAGTGGCAAATAGAGGAAGTAGTGCACGTGTTGGAAAATTAATTACTCGAAGGGAATCTCGAAGTGCGTCTGGATTGGTTCTCGCGAGATAAGGGTTCATTGAAAATAAATAACCTGGTGGCTTTTTTTTTTTTCTTTTTCTGGCCGAACTTTAGCAAGCCATTTTGTTTTATCAAACTTGGAAAACGAATCGATGAACACAAGGATCGTAAAATTTCTGGTTTCTTGTCCGGATTTCGATTCAAATTTCCCCGAATAATTTTTATTTTCCCTTTGACGAAGGAAGAGGAAAACTTTTCGGAGATTAAACAAATTTTAAATGAAGCGATACGATAATTATGTTTCAGGTTCATAGATATTACAACTCGATCCCCTATTTTGCAATGTGTAATATTTCCAACCGAGGGCGAAGCAAAAGGTCAAAGTTCGTGATATATATTTCGGTAAGCTGGACATTTATATCGTGTATCAAGAAAATGATTAAATTGTTCTTACGGGAGGAACAACTTCGAAAATGCAGGCACGAAAATCAAATCGTTCGATCCTCGATAAAAGATTCATTTTCTTTCCAAGATAAAAAAATAATCGAACAATTTATCCTTTCGTCATTATATGTACCCTCGAGATGTTGACGAAAGGATAATGACCACGTAAATAAAAAAAGAGAAAATTTACATCGAAGCCGGGCAAAGGTCTGTCCTGCAGCAGCTCGGCTGACCTTTCCTGACCAGGTTAAGACCTTTCAAGGAACAACGAGGATGTTAGTTTAATTAACACGACGAGATTCGCGTTGGTGTGTTTCAACAGAGAACCGGTGTGGGCAACTTTATCGCGCCCCGTTGAATTATCGGCACCACCTCCACCTCCTCGATCTTCTCGATTCACTCCGAGGATCTCCTTTAATGATCTATTTCCACAAGCGTCACAAATACATACCCGATACATTTTATTCTATATCTGGTCTGACTAATTAAAGAGATCACCTACGCAAATAACTTCGCCCCTGAATACCGATATCCCATACACGCGCGACGTTGAAACGTTGTTAACGTTATTTCTCCACTGTTTCCTTTTTCAATCGGAAATTTTATCCTCACCGTCCTCTTCATCGGTTAATTAAAGAAGTCTCGATAAACTTTTTTCAAACTCGAATATTTTTCCTCCTTTCTTCCCTTTTTTTCCTCCCTCTCTCGTGCGTTATTTCTCATTTATATATATATTGTATGGGTATGTAGGTGATTGATCGCGATAACAGAACCGTGTTCGATTCGATCGACGTTGTATTTCGATTCCGGGCGCGTGCTCGAGATGTTTAAATCAGGACGAGCGGATTAAAAAGCGGTCGAAGAGGTTGCGGGTTTTATTTTTGGCAACGATCGATCGAAGAAGCGAGCGGTAACAGCCGATCGATTCGAATATCGCCTGCCAGTCGAATATCATCACTGTGCGTGAGAGAGAGAGAATAAATGAACGTGATGATTGAAAGATAAGGAGAGGAGAGAGAAATCAAATCAATGAGAGAGGATTCTGCACGGAGGAGAGATTATTTCTCGTATAGAAAAAATTTCCATATTTGGCTCGGGGAAGAATTTTTTTCCTCCCCGAGTGGGAGGCGTTCACCGAGTTTTAAAGCCTTTATGCGTTCAAACGGCTTATATAATCGGATTAATATATATCGATCGATATGGGGAGGGGAGGGTGTATCGGTTATCGTCATCGAATTATCTTCGAATTTGCTGCGAAATAATTGTTATATTGAATATCGTTTCAATATCGTAGAATCGTTATTTTTTCGCGACTTTCGAACGAGTGCATTTTTTCTTATTGCAAAATTCGTGAACAAATGTTTCTTTCACTGTTTCAAACTTTTTTGAACGGTGACGTGTTCCTTACGAATTTGTACGAATGGAAAACTTTCACCTTTCGTTCGGAGGCTTTGCTTTTTTTTTTTTTTTTTTTTTTTTTAAATATTCGCATCGATATGCTAAATTTAGAATTATTGAAGAACAAATGACGTCAACGAAACATAACCCTATATCCCCTGAGCGATTCGTTATTGCATGTGTTGTCCCTTTTTTTTAGAGAGACGAAAAAATGCTCGCGAAGAAGACCGATTTGTCTTGAAGTTGACTTCGTAGTGCAACCTACGTCGACGTCAAATAATACTTCAAGCTTCGCTCGAAAATTTGTAAGGAATCAAGTCTAAATGGAGAGAAGAACTAAATAGAGTTGTAACTGGCGCAAAGGAAAAATAGAAAGATGACTCTTGTTTAAAACAAGGGAAAAGAAAAAAAAAATGAACGAGAAACTTTTCCTGCAAATAAAACGATAGTTTCTTTAATGGAAAAAAGATAGAAAGATTCATTTTTTATTCTTTGAGAAAACTTTATCTGGATATATTGTTTAAACATGTTGGTCAACATGTTGTGAGTGAATTTTTTTCAGGAATAATCTATTTGTAGATAAACATAATATTTCGCAAAAGTCACAGAACATTGCTGCAAATATGTTCGTCATTGATTATCTAAATATAGAAACTGCGAATAGAGCGTGGAGTCCGTTGTGTTTTATGATTGATTGTTAGACCAGTATGTGTCTAATTAAATTTTCATTAGCCAAAATATTTTTCACGCGATATCGAACTTAGGCGGAACGAAAATTTTGTCAAAATCTTTATTATTATTATTGTGATTAAAATGATTAAAATGTGAGAGAAATCGTAAAAAAAAATCGTAAGAAAAAAATAAGAACAAGTTTTCATTCACGATTATTCTCAAAGTGGAAACTCCGACTGAATTTCCAAACTAAAAGTTAACTAACTAAATTTTGTGAAAAAGTTGTAGAGGGGGGGGGGACGAATGTCGGTGGTAAAATCAGGTTCAACGATACAAAGCCGTGAGGTGTAGCTGTTTGAACCTCGTAAACTTCGATTGTAAGAGAAGAACTGTATCAGAATTCAATGACCGCAATTCCGTTATTCGAAAGAAATCGTCTTCACGCCTCTGCTTTAAGCTTTGCTGCATTTTATCGGAAATTCTGGCGTGTGGTGCGAATAAGCCATGCAAGCTAATCGATTGGCGACAGTGGTCTAGGAAATTGCGTCTTAAAATCTATCTTATACTTATAATCTCATTTTTCCACACGATTATGATTCATAATTATTTTTTAAAAAAATACTGGTCCAACTTGAATTTTGAAAATGAAAATTTTAATCTGCACATTTGTATATATATATATATCTCGTTCGGCAAAAATAATTGTTTATTTCACGTTCTAACTTACGTTCCGATTTCATGAATTCACTTGTCAAATTAATTGTTACGTAACATACGAATGGCGAAAAATGAGGTTACAATCAAATGCAAACTCGAAATAATAAGAAATTTATGGGATAAAGATTCGTTCATTTATATCAACGTCACTAAAGATACGAGGATTTTTCAAACTCATAAACGTTTTCCTTTATTCTTCTTTTCTTTTCAACGAGATACGATTGTTACCAGATTAAAAAATGACGAAAATTGTGTAGAGAACGAGATTTACATTTCTGTGTTATGTGAATAATTTATCGATTCGCCTGCGTCCAATTTATCCGGCAGGTTTAAACGGACTAATTTATCAAAAATTTAACAAGTTACACGTTTCCGTAGAATAGATTATAGATTCTCGTGGATTATAGATGCCTCGATACAGATATTCGTTCGCGGGGAATCACCAGTTCACACGAATTTTTCTCGTCGAATTTGCTCGGAACGGAAATGCACACTTTTCGATGAGCACAGGATCGTTAAAATTTCATGGATCTACTCACATGTTGTTCGTCGGTCGCTGTTGGTTTCCTGAACTAGAGCTATCCGCTGACTTGCCAACCCCGTCAGATGACCGCGTACTTTTCACGAGCGACTGTCACCGACTAGACAGCCGCGGTATTGATAAAATTTCCAGCGACACCATCGCGCCGCCGCTTCGCCGCTTATCTCGATCTGCCCTCGAACCGTTTGAATCGTGCCTTCCATATTTTCAATTTTAACTGTTCAACGAATTTTCTTCCCTTCTACGAACGATCGTTTCGATTGAAAATTTCTTCGAATATAATTATATTCGAAGCATACGGATTAATATAATATTCTAATGGAAATTTTCCGGTTGATGATTGAAGATCGAGAATCGATGTATCGAATACGAAAGTTCGATAGGTGGCTTGGAAGAGAGAGTAATGCGCATGTACGGAAAGTTCCAGTCAATAAACGCCAGTCAGCCGCAACCCTCATGCGCAAACACACCCTGAGAGGAAGTCAGGGATGTTGTCGTTGTTCTCGAGACCCCTGACTTTTGAATCGCGAAAATAGGCCAACGACCGGCACGATTATTCTCATTATTTCGTAACTGATTAATTTATCGTTCCTATTTCGTGATATGAATATAACGTCTATATTAATAAAATGATCGAAAAACGAAGATTTGTTCGAGTCTCGTTTAACGATTTTAGGGAATTAATTTTTCGAATAAAATTGGATACATTTTTTTTGTTTAAAAGTACATTTCCGCGATTTAAGTTCATACGGTCCTGGTAACGCGATGAGAATACGCGCACGAGCATTCGTAAGATGTTTTATTTATGTCTTCGTTACGATTTTTGTCGCGAGGTGAGGATACCATTGTGAATTTTGCTTCGTAAAAATGTCGTTGAAGATTGGTAAAAAAAGGCGAGAAATGGATCGTTCGTCGAGTAAGTTTTATCGACTATATATTTTGTAAAATTTTAAAAGATTATTGGCAACAAACAAATTTGATAAAAAAATAACTTATATTTATCCACCAATTTGTAATGAAAGTTGTTCATGATTTATTTTAATAGTTGAGCCAAATTTTTATTTTGTTATTATATTTTACATATTTCTAATTATATATTATTTTTCATTAAAAGTATTAAAGTTAGAAAAATCTTTTTATGTTATTTATTTATATAAGTAGCGATGATATTTATTATCGTTAAAATTATAATCATACAGTTTCAGAGTAAAATAATTTTGACGTAAAAAAATATATATATTAAAGCTTTCAAATGTATTTATAATGCGCATAATTGTATTAAGATGGCAGCACGTATGTGATTTGAATTTAAGATTTGTATCACTGCAATTTTAAAACTTACATCGTGAAAGTTGATAAAAAGTAATGATTGTATCTAATACTGATAACTAATGAATTAAAGATTAGATTGGAAGAAGAATCTGATTGCTTGTTACATTTCTTGATAATAATTTTCATAATAAATGTGACGTCACGAGTATCGCCATCTTTATCGTATGTCATGTACAGTTGTAAAGTGTATTCGTCATCGAAATAAAGTTGGGGATACCTGTCATTATTTTTAAACAATTTGCATCCCCGTTAAATTTTTCATAAATTCTTCATTTTAGAGTAAGTTGTTGTAATTTTCTATTTTAAAAGAATGATACAAATTTGTATTTCTAATAAAATATTACGATATTATAAACAGAGTACATATTTGCTTATATTTTATTATATTATATTTAATTTAACGATACTGTTCTATTTTTATTCTATTGAATAAATATAACATTTATTAAATATTATAGCGATATTGTATATAATTGTAATTCAATGATTTTATTCGTTTAAATATTTCATAAGTTTTTAGGTTATGGGTGTGTGCAGTAGTTCATACATATTGTTGCTCTATCCAAAAGAATTGTTTTTAAAATGTATTTTAAATTATTGTTAATTATAATTGATCATGTTTTTTGATATATATCTATTGTATGTGATTCTTTTGATATTATTTTACAGAAATATGGATGGCGGTGGTAATTCTAGAGATGATATGGGTGGTCCACGAAATTCACAGCCAGCTTCTACAAAAAAGTTGCAGCAAACACAAGCAACTGTTGATGAGGTTGTGGGAATAATGAAAGTAAATGTTGAAAAAGTATTGGAAAGAGATCAAAAGTTGTCAGAATTGGAAAATCGTGCTGATGCTCTGCAACAGGGAGCTACTCAGTTTGAACAACAAGCGGGCAAATTGAAAAGGAAATTTTGGTGGAAGAATCTCAAAATGATGATCATCATCGGTATTATCTGCGTAATTATTTTAATCATCATCATTGGTAAGTGATATTTATAAAAGAAATACGCAAACATAGGTTTATAAATTATAAAGGTTTAAAATAGATTTATATGGACATATTTTAATCTTTGCAATAGCTTCAATTGTGTCAGGCTCGTCGGATTCTGACAATTCCTCTAACTGATAGCATTATACCAAATGGAATATAAATGCTCTGGATTTGTTATTTTGTGTCCTAAAATGAAAGTTAACCTCACCAGAGTAAATGTTGGGCGCACAAAGTTAGACATAATGTGATCGTTAAAAATCAAGATCCGTACGGACTTGTTTGAACGAATTACGATGAAGTAATATGGAAAAAAAAAAAAGAAAAAGAAAAAAAAAGATAAGAAAAAAAAATATATTTTTGAGACTTAAACTTATTCAAGCGCACAATTAGATTAATTGCGCAGTATTAATATGGGTGGCCTTTTGTAAAACTGTGAATGGACAATACATTTCATAATGTTATCTTGTTACAATGCTTATTGTACATTTATTAATGATATATAATATATAATATAACGTTTATACTTTTTTTCATCGGTATTCAAATAATTCAGGCTTCCATTTCGCCTTGTTCCTCTCCAAATATCAACATCCAATAGTTCCACGCACGATTTCTACATTATAGTTTGAGTGTAATAGCGCCATACGATAAGAAAAGAATTCGAACTCGTCAGTGCGATCGTTCGATTCCAAAGCCGATCGTGATTACGTACCTAGAATGTTCGCGCTCATAAATATTCATGTACTGACGTTCTCTTGCGAATACCGTCATGCTTCTCAAAGTAAAGTGTCACCAAGACTATCGAATTCGGTGAAACTTGATTCGATAGAATCATCCTTCACCGGACGCGAGTCTAATTTCCATCTTGTAGAAAG
Organism: Apis mellifera; assembly: GCF_003254395.2. Classification (NCBI taxonomy): domain Eukaryota; kingdom Metazoa; phylum Arthropoda; class Insecta; order Hymenoptera; family Apidae; genus Apis; species Apis mellifera. The sequence goes on from NC_037651.1 coordinate 8,298,890, forward strand.
TGTGCAAACTTTCCTATTCTTCCTTTTCCTTATATCTTTGAAACTTTGTCGTTTACGTTCGTTTAAGTGAAATTGATAATGATCGTGTTTATACTTTAAAATGCGCATGCCAAGAATATGTCTGCGCATTATACGATCCGTTCGTAATTTAAGATCGATGTTTTCGATCATTCGACTCGGCTAAATAAAAATGTCACGAGCGATACGAAATTAGTGCATTGACGATGACTAATTAACAAAGAAGTGAAAAATTTAAAGAAACAGTCCCAGAAGAGATAGTGCTAAAACCTTGAAAGGAGAGATGACGCGTGAGTCGATGGTCAAGGTCGGTCTGTGATTGAAGAACGATTTAACGGGACAAGAAAATAAAATAGACAGTCATAATCGTCATTTCTTTTTCCTTTTCTTTTTTTTTCTCTCTCTCGATTATTCAATATTCTTATTTATAACGTTACTTTATTTTCTAAATGAATCTGTTCAAAATGAAAAACCTGTATCTCCAGATAGAAAACTGGTATTTTCTTGTATTACGTTTACATTTCATAGAAGAATTTTATTTATTTCGAAAGAATGTATTTGACAAACGAACAAGGTTCTTTCGCACGGCATCCCGAGTAATCCCAGTTAATTCGAATTACATAATTACATCTGCGAAGCATGCAAGAGAGCATGTAATTATAAGTGTATCATACGAGTCGATATACCGGTCGAATTATCTTTTAAATTAAATAGAGATTAGTAATTATATCTAGTTCTGATATTTAACGGTAATAATTGTTTTTACGATCGTGTCAATCACCAGCTATGCCGAGCGAAATGGCGAAACCGTAGGTATCGAACATTATTAATGACAACGCGAAATCAAAGTCACGTGTCGAATAGTGTCAATCGACGAGGCAGGATTCTGATTTTTCCTGTAAACCGAGACAGAAATCTCTGCCGCTTCATTCATACACCTATCAGTCGGCTGACGACCGTCCAACCGGACAGTCGCTTGTGAAGCGCGTCTCGTGTCACCGATATCGTAGGTCAAACGACCCTTAAAATCATCTCCATCAATGAGAATTGTCTCGAACGTTTACCTCTCGGCACTCGTCCAACAAATATCGAGTCAAGGAATCGTGGAACGAGTGAAAGTTTTAAAAAATATCTAACAAGATCTTTTATCCTGAGTTATATTACCGTCGAAAGGAATTAATTATTAAGGATTTCTTATTTCTATTCGCTTGCTGTATTTCTTTCATTTTTTTCCTGAACTTTATCGATCGATCAGTTTTTGAAATTGTAAAAAAAAAAAAAAAAAAAGGAATCATAGATGTAATAGATTTCAGGCAGAAAGTTTGCCTCGCGGAAGTTTGTTTCGTGTGCTCGAAATTGGCATGAAGTATATATTGTAGAATTTTCGTAGCGCGGTGTGGTGGGGCTGGTTGTTTTTCTTTCTGTTTGGTAGTTCGATACCCGGTCTCGGCACGCGTTTCAGAACGGGTAGTAGTGGGTATCATTAGAAATCGCGTTACCAATAAATGTTATATCGTTGCGAGACGATATATATTCATTCCCGAGACGCGATATCATCGTAATGTTTTCGCGATCGAAAACGATAGATCGAATATTTCTGTTTCTCGTCGAACGATAGACGCGTGACGAAACTGATAATTGTCCAGTAGTCTTTTGAATGACGAAACGCGATTCCGCTGATGCGTCTACATTATAAACCCACGCGTAACTGACTTATCTGTACTTTATGAATATTGAGAAACGAACGAAACGGTCAGTCGGTATCGTGTTTTGGTACTGGTGTTCATGTGTGAAAAGATCGCCGAGCTCGCGAGAGGCACACTGTCGAGTGGTGATCGATTCCCGGCTAAAAGAGATCGAGGATCATTCTTCGAGAAAAAGGCGATAAATGTGTCCAAAGCGGGGATCGTGGTCGATAAGTTACCGAGGCAAGAGAGGAAGAGGAAGAAACGGCCAATAACCATTAGTGAAGTTTCGATCTAGCTCGACCTAACCTCTTTCTTTCTCCTCGTCTCGTTCTTTTTTCTCTCCTTTTGCCTCTACCCTGTCTCCTTTCGTCCATCTGCCCATTTCTCGACGCCCAACTTCGCCACTTTAGTTGCTTTAGTTTTCGTATTCAGTGTCGTGCACGATTTTCTATCAATTGAAGATCCAACATGGCATCGTCAATCATCGAGGGAAGTGACGAGTACGGTTTGGGATATCAAAACACGTTGGTAAGTTCATTTTATTAATAAGTACATAACGTTTATCGTTTTATTTCTCACGCTTTTCTTCGTTTACAATTTTTTTTTCTTTCTCTTAATTTTTCTTATGTTATACGATTAGCTCGTACATATTTTTCAAGAGAAAACACGATAAATCGATCGTCTATTCGAACGATAAACCGAGAAGATAAATTATTATCGTTACAAGTTGAATCACAATAACAAGGACTAGACAAGAAGCATAAAGAACGAGGCAAAAAACGACGCCAAGCAAGGGTTGCGAACCAATTTTCATGTTTATTCTTGGCCACGATGCGCCGCTAGCCATGAATAGTTCGGTTGGGAACGCGATTAGTGTCTGGGACAGACACATCACGTGCTTCTTTACTTTCTCGTGTGCATTTTGAATACTGTGCCCACGCATTCTTGCACCAACCCACACTCAGCTGATTGTCAGCTGATCACCACCTGAGCGATCAGCTTTCGCTAATTTATTGAATCGCGACAGCACGTATATACATATATATATATATATATATATACGTATGTTTACATATCGCGAACATATCGTGCTACGATAGATTCGTTTTGAATAAAATCGGTGCTCGCAGTTTTGAGGTATATGGAAAGCGTTTACAGGTGCTTTTCCATCGAGTTTTAGGTTATCTCTTATCAGCAGATTCGCGTGTTTGTTCTGGTTTCGCGGGATTCCTAGTCTCGATGTTTATTATCTAGCTTTGCGAGCTATCGGATTATTACACGAATTGCATCACCAGGTATAGTTCGTAACACGAAGGAAAGAAAACGACACAGGAAACATCACGAACGAAAAAAAAAAAGAATATAACAATTAATTCGTTTTTCGCGTTATAGCGAATTTTGTTTATACGAAGAACCCGTGAGAATGTCTGCGTGACCTAATATCTCTTATCGGAAGTACGTAGATCGAGTGGAAGCAGTTTCAATTGACTGCCGTCCACTTGATCAACGAGTAAATAACAATATAAATTAATAGTATTTAATATTAAACTACGTCCAGATATAGATCTGTTTACGACAAAAGGCGTCGTTGTTTATATATTAATTTAAAAATTCATTTTCGGATCATCCGTTAAATCAATACTATAATCAATATAATTCCTAATAATCGAGCGATAAATCATCGCTCTTACGTTCGATATAATAAAAAGAAAAAAAAAAAAGAGTCACGCTATTTTCTCATGATTTTGAAGTTTATCCAACAACTGAAACACGCGGCCCGTGTAAGCGATATCGTCCTTTTCTTTTTTACTCTCATTTTGCAATGTAATCGTCTGCCTAGTCTGCCAACTTCGTCGCGAATTTTCAGACCTTGTATTATAGCAAGCGCGAAGACAATGCGTCCTCGAATGCGTCGCGTCACTTTCGAAACACCCTGTGCAAAATACCGGGGCAGATTGCCATTTCTCGATATCTCTTCCCCTCCGTCTCGTTGTCTCGCGAGAGAAAAGAGAGGTTGCGAACGCGATCGCCATTATTAAATAAATACAATAAATCGGTATATAATTTTCGGTAAAACAAATCGGATGGAACGGAAATATTTTCCATCCTTGCGTTCGTTGTTCCGCTCAATAAAGGATCTCTCCCTTTGGATGGAACGGCGTCCATTTTTTGCCCCTTTCTAACGATATCGATTCATAGAATCGGCGTTTTAATATTTATCGCGGGGAACGTAGTGTAGACTACCGTTCACGATACTGCTATCCGCCGAAGGGCCGAATAAAAAGTCATTTCTCCGTAACAGTTATTGGCAGACGGACAAGAGAAACAAAAACCGGTAAATTACATCCTCCTGGTTGGAGGAGCTCTCTCGAAGTATCTTCTTTTTTCTCCTTTCCCTCACCTCTCTTCTTCCATAGGTATGCAACTAGGTAGAAAATTTCTTGCTCGACCCGTGACCGTGGAAATCGATCTTTCTCCGAGTCCGTTTGATTACCGTTTCCCATTTACATTTCACTTCTCAGTCTGTTTACGATCGGCATTCGGTTTAATCGGGTAATTGGATTATTTAATAATTTATTTTCCTCCTATTTTATTCGCTCCGAACGTTCGTTCAACGTGCTTCGGTTCATTGATAGTTTATTACGATGTAGTAAACCCATTCATCATGAATCAACTACTACTTCGATCAATCGACTTTAATCCCTGTACTGGTTCGTTTAATAGTCGACGAGTTTTATTCCTACCGGCATCTTACACCGTTCAATCAGGAATTTTTTTCTTTCTCGTCCCGTTTACGATTTCATTTCTTTCCAGTATTTTCCCAGTTTCGAGACATTTTAGTCGTTTTAATATAAACGTTTTAATTGATTCGAAAGCGTTTCCTGGTTCGTTGTTTCCAAGACGAGAACAAGGATTTGCAGTACACGACATTGTCATTCTATTAACGTCGATTAACATTCCGTTCGAAAATTCCGCAAAATGATCTCCCCTTCTTCTTTTTTTCTTTTCTTCTTCTTTTTTTCATCTATTCAGTAGCTTATTCTTCTCTTCTACTACACGTTTAAAACAAACGCAATATTCATCTTTTTTTTCCCCAAGGCAATCAAGCTCATTAAAAAAAAAACGCAAACTGATCAAATATGTATGATGTAATCTCAAGCACACGCTTTTTTAATTGTCGATAATTTCGATTTGTTGGTACGAAACGATATCGAATCGAGATTATGAAATACGATTTACCTTATTGATAGGTTTTGGATTGATAAAAAAAAAAAAAAAAGAAAAAAGGAAAGGAAAGAAAAAAAATGGAATAACCGCCGTAATAATATCGGTTTTATTATTGCAATCGTTAAAAATTTGTATTATTATAGTTCGTTTGGCCATCGACTTTACTTCTTAACATTTCCAGAAATTTATATTTCGTTCCTTGTAACTATTTAGACAGATCGAAGTGTTTAAGATTCTTCCATATTCTATGAAATTATATCCGCTTTATAAATATTTCGAGGCAATCGATACATCTTTTCCCTCGAATGAGATTACGCGAGATCTCTTCTCGTCTCGGGAGAAGCTTGTTTAAATTCATTTTTCATTCAGAGGCAAAAGACGTAAGGGATATTAATAACTTAACCTAACATTTCTAAACAAATTGTGGCTATTATTCAAATAGATACAAGACAACTTACGCGTTAAGATAATCATAAACAACGATAATTGGTAAGATTGATACAAGACAAGCAGTTTCTGTAGCATGATCTTCTGACACGAGTAATATATCAAGAACCGTATCGCTTTTCTTTTCTTCTTTCTCATTCTTCCATTTTATTTTTAACTCTAAATCTATATAAATCTCGATTCGATCGTTCGAGAGAAGAATCGAATTCGATTTTATTCGGTAAAAATTGGAAGAATTTGTGATCGAAAATCGAGGAAACTTGCGGCAGAGATCGAGTTATTATCGTAATTAGTTGATTCTTAATTGCATCGAAAGATGAGATCTATTTATTGAGTCACGCTTATCCCCACTTCTTTGCCATCTGCTAATACATTTATCCATTGTAAATCAATCTTGTATCGCGTTAAACATTCCAGGCACGAGCCGCCAACTCTGCGAAAATATCGATAAAATTCCAGCAATAAAAAAAAATAGCACGTGATCGATCGAAATCGATCATCCGCGTTCGAAATTATATCATTAATTTTATCGTTTGTAATCTGTTCGCACAATACATCGATTCGACAAATCTCGATTTAGAAATTTTTCGATTTTCTTTATCAATTAACTGAATTTTCCTGGTTTTAAAGAGACGCGTTAAAAAGAAAATGCGAAATTAATTCGTTTAATCGCATAATATGATATACATGAATGATACGCATAAAATTTTATTATTTATAACTAAGACGGTATTTGAGCCAAGGTCGGTGGTTTAACAGGTTTTCGAGATGCATCAGAGTGGGAAATTTACACGAACGAAAGTTTACGAGTCTAATTATCGGCGTGATTAGTTTCTATCATCTAAGACGTCCTTGATGAAAATATATACGAAGTCGATAACGGTAGTCCTCATCGTATCAAAGTCTCTCGATGATAATATTCCCCTATAACCGCGTTATTTTCGCGTTCGTTATTATTTTAACCTCCGTCAACTTGTCAATTTCTCGATTGACCAAGAATTTTTACCATTCTTTTTCTTTCTTTCATTCTTTCTTTCTTTCTTTCTTTTTTTTTTTCTCTCCTTTTTTGCGTCCGTCGAATCGAATGGAAAATGATCGGTATAATTTTTAGCCTATTATGCCAACCTAATTTACGAGCGATAAGGTACAACCACTTTGTTGTTACGTATACTCGATTGTATATAAACGTAAGTTTATATATAACGACCTCGCGTATATAACTGGAACGCAAATATTGACGGTTGGCTATAGCGATGCGCAGGTGATATCAGCCAACGATGAACTTAGCCTTCCAATTTACCTATACGCTTTTCTATTTCTATCTTTTCTATATCTATCCTCTCAACTCCCCCCCTTTGTAACGTTTAATTCCTCAGAATTCATCGATCTCCTTATTTCCATTATTTCTAATTCACACCTTTCTTCTTGTTTGAGTCCAAAAAAAGTTCCAAAATTCGGAATAGCATAATGCGGTATTTCACTCTTCCTCCACTTCACACCGTAAACCTCTCGTTTTTCAGGAAGCGAAACGATAGCTCGTTGAACGTGATGCAACACCGAGGCATCGTTTTCCCTGTGGCACGCGATCCATTCCACCTTTCTTTCTCCTTTTCCACGGTTGGACGCGGCCTGGACGAGGAATCCCTCGTGTGTCTTCGAATTACGCGAACACGGCCGAATATTCGAAGACGCGGGATTGCGTAAAGTGTCGCGTAGAACGCGACGCGGAAACGGAGGGGGTCTATTATCGATTTTTCTGCGGCTCGATCCAGCCGGCCGGTTTGCCTTGCAGCTCTGCTGCTATATCCTCGCGTGCTGCTGTACACGCTATTAGGCATGCTGTAACTTTTATTCGCGGTGTTGGCCGCGCATCCGTGAAATTATTCTCTCTTCGCGACCCCACATTCCTTCCTGCTTGGTCCCGTTAATATTATAGTTTTCGTTCCACGTCCTGCGCGTAATTGTTTTTTAAACCGCTCGATAAATAGGCTTTGCGTTGCGCGTCACGGATCGGATAAGAGTGATAACAGCGAAATGATAAGATTTAGAGATACCAGAGTCCCTCGATCATAGATGCGCATAGATCGTGGATTCTCCTCGAGATTCTTCGAGGTTTGGCAAAGGATTCTCTGGAATCCTGATCGATAGTTGTTTGAAATAGAATTTTTCTTTTGTTCTTTTAAAGACAATATTGGAATTATCCTTTTGTTTGGAATTCGATAGGGGATTCCATAGAATTTTGATTGAAGATTTTTTCGTAGGAGAGTTTCTCTTTTGTTTTGTTAAAAAATAATATTATATTATTTTTCCGTTTGGGATTCGAATAGAGGATTCTGTGAGTCTTCCTCGTTTTGTAAGATTTGGTTCAAATATTAGATACTACGATAGAGTTTCTTCTTTAATTATGTAAAAACATTGTTGTTTGCGTTAGATATAAAGATGATTCGATTTGTCGTATGATTCAAGGGTGGATGATTATACTATGACGAGAGGAATATTCTAAGAAATATTTACTTTGGAAAAAAATATTTGAATAGATAATGCATAATAAGAATTTCCAACTTAAAAGTTTTTCATAAAGCGATTTTAAAATATGCGATTACGTTATCGTAGATAGAGTTCGTGTGTTTCGTTCAATGCAAAAATAGATATGCTTTCTTTTTAAAATTTAAAACGTATGGAATAATATAATCGAAGATTATTTAATTTAATTAAACGTGTTGTAATATTTTCCTATATTTTTTTATATTTATACAATTACATAGTTTAATTCAAATTAACGAGATAAATTTCAAATTACGACTTTAATCGATCGATATTCAATTTTCGATGTTCAACGTTCGAAATAATCAATAAAAAAAATAAATAAAAATCGAACGAAAATAAAATTTAAATATTAATCCAACTCGTAAAAAATTCGCGAAATTTTAGGAAAAAGGATTTATCTTAGCAATATTTTTGGACGTGGAAAGAAAATGTAGGAAATTGTAATAATTAACGATCAATAAATGTTTCTATGTTTAAACGTTCCCGCTCGATGACGTCAGCCAGTCTAGCCAATATAATAAAGACTGGTGACGCAAACATTCGGCTCTCAAAGCCTGTAGCGTAACGATAATTGTTTGGATAGATGAAAGTTACGTAGCGCGATCCATAAATTATGAGATCGCACATGTGCACGCGCGAAACTTTGATGATCGAGAAACGATTTTACGATCAACCTTTGAAAAGTTTTCGAGAAGAATTTTCATTTTTGATCATTGATGAATATATATATATACGTATATATGGATGATAAACAATCGAAGGATTCTTTATCCTAAACATCGTAGCAACGAAACGACGAGAAATTTTTCTCGAAGCGGCAAATTCAAACGATCGGCGCGCAACACGAACGATACAACGTAAAGTTCACGCGAGATACAATCGTATAATTTGGAAGAGAAGATATAGGTTAAAATAAAAGCGAATTATCATTAAATCAATCTCGAGGATCGTCAATTTTCTTAATAACATGATTCTATTAAACTCACTCGTCGTAAGAGGTGATAATTTATACTTGTAAAATTAACATTTTTTTTCCTGCCGCCGACCAGTTGAGTATATCGAATACGTGTAATTGATCAACGACGATTCAACCTTATATCTCGTCGATCGAATATTTAAGCGCTCGAAGCTACTCGAAGAGAGAATTGAATTAATCGATAAAGTCGTTAATCGATAAAGGAAAAAAAATAGAGAAAAGGAAAAGAAAAAATGTGGAAACTGAACAGAGATGTTTCAAGTATCTTAAAAAATCGTGTGTGGAAGAAGTTGAAGAAATTCGATTGGACGAGTAAAATGACATCGTCGTCGTCGTCGTCATCTTCGACATCGTCGACATCGTCCACATCGTCCACATCATCGACATCGTCCACATCTTCGACATCGTCCACATCGTCATCGTCCTCCTCGTCGTCGTCGTCGTCGTCGTCGTCGTCATTTAATTCCAACATGGTGGTACCTAAGAACGAGGTGATCAGATTTATCTCCGATTGTTTATGCAAAGTCGGGACAACCCCTGAGGATGCTTATATTGTTGGCCATCACTTAATGACTTCCGACTACTGTGGCCATTTCAGCCATGGAATGAACAGAATGCAGGCTTACGTGTTGAGCATCAAGAATGGAATAACCAACCCTTCCGCGAAACCGAAGATCGTTAGCGATTTTCAGGTACGAAATAAACCTAATTTCCCAATCGAAGGGGGTTATGTTGATTCTCGATTTCTTTCCATCTCGTCATTCTCGTGATCTTCATCGAGATCGAGCGAAAATTGAAACTCGTGGCGTTCGTTTAAAAAACGGAGGATTGCAATTTATGTAAATTTTAAATTCGGAGAAGATTTATTCCGTTTATCCTCTTCGCGATTCGCGAAAGTTATATTTGCGTCATTTTTTTTTTCCTTCTTAAAAAAGAATCGAATTTGTAATCGAACACGTCATGATACAATCATCGTATAATCTCATTGTTGGAAATTATTACAACGATTCGAAAAATCCCTCTTTTACTGTCGTCTGAGCGGAATTTTAACGGAATTACTTTACAACATTACTTTTTATCGCCATTATCCAAGAAACGTAGCATCCGAATTTTTTACAAACTCGAATTCCACTGAAACGACACCTCGTACATAAGTCTAACCGCGACTCGTTTTCCTTCACCCTTCTTCTTCTCCTCGAAAGAAAAAGAAAAAAATCAGCAGCAGAATAGGGTGAAAATCTATTTGCAGGCGGTAGCTTTGATCGACGGGAACAACGGATTGGGGCATACGATCGGCAAGTATTGCATGGAGCTCGCGATCGACAAGGCAAAGAAGTACGGTATCTCGATGATCACTGTCCGTGGCTCGAATCATTACGGGATATGCGGTTATTACTCCCAAATGGCGATCGAAAAAGACTTGATAGGGTTCACCTGTTCGAACACCAGCCCGTTGATGGCCCCTACGCGAAGCAAGATCTCGGGATTGGGGACGAATCCGTTGTCCCTTGGGATGGGCGCGTCGGGGGGCGACAAGTTCTTGTTGGACATGGCGACGACAGCGGTCGCGTTCGGGAAAATCGAGCTGGCCATGAGGAAGAACGAGTCGATTCTGAAGGGTTGGGCGCTCGGCATGGACGGGAAGATCACTACGGACGCCCGGGACGCGTTCAACGCGGCCCGTTTGATGCCGCTCGGCGGTGTGGAGGAGAACTCGAGCTACAAAGGGTACGGGCTTGCTTTGATGGTCGAGGTGCTTTGCGGGATTCTGTCCGGCAGCAATTTCGGGCCCAACATCAGGCAGTGGAAGGAGAGGGGGAAAATCGCCAATCTTGGCCAGTGTTTCATAGTTATCAATCCGGACGCTTTTACGACTGGATCGAAGGACAGGCTCGCCAAACTGTTGACGCAATTGAGAAACTTGCCTCCGGTCGAGAACAAAACCGTCCTGATACCCGGGGACCCGGAAAGAATTGCCATGAAACGCGTGGACAAAGAGGGCGGCATTTCGTATCACCCCAATCAATTGAAATTGTCCAAAGATTTCGCGGATAAAATGGGCGTTAAACCTATGCAACTTGTCCCGAAAAAATGAATAAACTAGGGGATTAGTATTATTAGAATATTTCTTAATCTATCTATCTATCTATCTATCATTTTTTTTTTTAATTTCAACGTGTTTATTTATTACTATTACTATTACTATTCTTATTCTTATTCTTATTAATCTTATTATTATTATTATTATTATTATTATTATTTGAAAAGTACGATTTAATAGTTTTATAATTTTAAGATCTACCATTATATTTATTCACTCTTATGATATTATGATATTATAATATTTTAAAGATATTTTGTAACAACAGATTGATCATGATATTTTATTAAGATATTTATGATAATTTTCAATTAAACGGAACAATATACATAATATATTTTCAATTGCACAATTGACTCTGTTGTAATATAATTATTCTTGTTCTAAAATCACCGGTTAATAACGTATTTTATATTTCGCATATAATGTTTACACAGCGAATTGAGCTTGCGTGTCGATTTAATGGAAATATGCTCGCGATGATATAACCAGTGCTGCGGTCTGATCGTTGGTCGATGATGATCATCATTCATCATCATCATCATCATCGTCGTCGTCGTCGTCGTAGTCGTCATCACGACGACCTTGGACTCGGTCGCGATACCTCGATCGCATTCGTTACCGATCGGTAATATCGCACGATTATCAGCGCCAGATTCGATCGGTGGACGAGAAACGACGAGACGATTTGATACGATCGAGGGATAAAGCGATCTTTTTACGATTAACGCCTGATCGTAAATATAATTGGACGAAGATGCAATGGAGATACATCGAGAATAATATAAATGGATATATATAATATAAACTCGAAGAAATTCGATCTTTTATCAGTTTTAACGATACTTCGTTACTGCACAACTGCAGAGTCTCGTGATGTATTGCCGTGCGATTAATTCGCAAGGACGCGTTTGATATCACGAAGATTAGCCTCCTTGTTTTTTCTTTTTTTTTTTTCTCTCTTCGTTCCCGCAGATGATTAAATTTGATACATCTATTTTTTTGTGTTTTTTCTTTACATCTTTTTCTCAGTAATCTCCGTTTAACTTTACCAATTTTTTATCTCCTCTCTCTTTTTTTTTCTGTCGAAGCTCGATCAACAGTAATTTTTCTACGCAGTAATTATTTCCATCGAAAGTAAATAAATGTCGGTAACATATCACAAGTGGTCGATTCTTTCTTGCTGGGAGTGCGGTAAACAGGGTTATCGGGGAACACTCCGCAGACTTAAAGTCTGCCTCGATTCCTTCGTTATCGTTGCTGTTTTTTATTCGGAAAAGGGGAACGCACGAACGTAATTGATTCCTTCGACAGATAATTCCCAGCAAAAAAAGAGAAAAAGAATTCTTCTTTTAACGCGGATGAAAACAGAGCCATTCCGACGATCGGATCTCGATTCTCCTCGTCAAGTTACGCTTTTTTTTCATCGTAACGTAGAAAAAGGTAAAAAGATTTGATAATAGATGGACAGAGCAGAAAATAGATTAAAACGGATCCCTCAGCCGAGGGACAATCGTCGAAATTTGTATTCCGTCGATTGTTCGTTTATAGCGCGCTGTGTTCGCCTTTCGCATAGAAATGTCGAATAGAAATTTCATCATTCCGCGTATTTATAATATAAAACTGCAACTCTCCATTTATTTCGCTGTCCCCACACGTATCATTGGCGAAATGACAACGGTGGAAAAAAAGAAAAAAAAGGAAAGATGAAAACGAAGGATAAAACTGAGTATCGAGTGCCATTGTATATTTTGCAATCGATACGGGAATAGAAAATAAAAAGAAGAGAACGAGAACGGGAGAGTATTTTCGCGGAGTACATCGCGACAGATGAGCGAAGGGTTCAAAAGTTATCGAAACGCTTTGTTTATTGCCACGTTATCGAGCAGGTCGCAAAAGCGTGCTCCTCCGATTATCTTCTCTTTTTCTCTCTCTCTCTCTCTCTCTTGCTTCCAACGATAACACGCGCGAAGGGTTTTCTTCCCTCCCTCCTCCTAGCAATACAGAAAAAAAAAAACATGATTGTGAACACGGAGCGACACAGGAGAGAGAATAAGACGCGATAAGAAGAATATAATAAATCTGGTAGATGATTCACATTGCGCCTATATTTCCAACATACATACGCGAATATATTATTATATTCGCCGATCAATCTCCCTCATTGTCCTAGAAATATTTAATTAGACGTTATCTCGGCTCGGATCGAGTCTTTATCTTGCGATTCCGATCAGGTTACACCGCACTGTCCTAGACCTTATTTACAACGCACGCAATTGTTACACAATTGTTCGCATCTTTCTCGTTCGAAAGAAGGGAAGCGGAGGAAGGAATCCGTCCGGTGGGAAAATTTGTTGTTGGGAAGAGGAAGGAAGGAAGGAAGGAAGAGAAGGGCTGAACAGGAAGAGAGGCGAGATTGGAACGGACGATCTTGTCGAAAATGCGATTGTGCACGATTGTTGACGCATCATCACGAGAAGGTAATTTCGTTGCTCGGCCATGTGACTCGGGCATTAACTAATTCAGCGCTCTAATATGCCGGCATGGGGTCGTGAACCCATGGGACATCCGTGGTGGCACTTGTCCACCACCGCTCTTTTAATTCATCGATGGATCTCGGCTAATTCTTCCGCGGATCTATCTTCATCGTCCATGGATTCGTTCAATTTTTCGGTTTATTTTTCTTCTTTTTCCTTTTTCTTCTTCTTTTTTTGAGGTAATTGTCGATTTTTAAGAGATAATAAAAGGTAATAACTTTGGTTAAATAATATGGAAGATGTTCGGTCGTTCTTCGAATATTCTTCAAACCGGGAGCCGAGTTTTCACGGACGGACGAATTATCTAATTGTCTGCCGATGAATTTTCAAAGAACGAAAAAACAGTTTTGTTTTCTGATGCAAAGTCGGACAATAGAGTCGGATCCCTCACGAAGGAGGGAAACAAAAGGAGGGAATTAACGCGAAATAAGGATAATGACAATTTTCAGAGGAGAAGATTTAAAAGTGTCTTGATGAATTACGAACAGCAGCAGCAAGACGGACGCACAATGGACTTTGTTTGTCCTTTCTGCTGTGAAAATGATTCTTTTTTAACAGGCGAGCGAACAATTAAAACAATTAAAACAATTAAATTAATGATTCTGCCCGTTTATACTGCCGATACTCGAAATTAGTAGGATATTAGAAAAAAATTATTTCCCTCGCTTTTGTTTAATTATTTCTCTCTCTCTCTCTCCTCTTCGATCGATCGTTTCGTTATGTTTATTTATGTTTCACGCTTGTCTCATTTGTTTATTTACTCTGCACGGATTGTTACGCAATATACACACGTTATATACCATGATATATGGTAACATAATGTGTCAATATTATCTATTCTTAGAATTTTTGCCGTTTGACGTAAATGGTTTGTTAAGTGGCTTCGTTTGATATTCACTTCCAGCAATTTGTTATCTTTAGAATCTAACTACCATTGTCCTAATTAATCTCTCCCTTCCCAGCTTCTAAAGAAGTTTCAGTTCTGCTTGAAATCTTTTCGACCTTCGTTCAATTATCGCCTCATCGAAAAAATATATATATATATTTTTTTTTCCCCCAAAGAGTTCCAGATCTTGGAAAGTTTTTTCGCGCGCGTCTCTCGTTTCATTTGTTTAATCGATACGTTAGCGTCGGATATTTTTTTTCTTTTCTTTTTTTTCCTCCTTTTTTTCTTTTTTTTTTTTTCCACAAAAACCTTACGCACGATTCGATTTAACAGCGACGTGATAATTCATCCTCCATGGATCGATTATTGAAACTGTTATTTCACCGTTGCGAACGCGACTGTTGTTCGGTATTCTTCATTTCTAAAAATAAAATTTATTCCCCCGCCCCCTCGTTTCTTATTTCTCGGGAACTCGCGAAAATTTATAGAGAAGGACTTGCCTTCCATAAAACGAAACGCAAACAATCCTATTTCGACAATAAATCTAAATATCAGATCAGAACGCCATCCCTTTCGATTTAGATTCCATTCTCTCTCTCTCTCTCTCTCTATCTATCTATCTCTCTCTTTGTCTGTCTGTCTCTGATCGACAAAAAGTGAAAAATCGTTGAGGAGGGGAAGGAGCCGCGTAGATCTCCAGTTTTTCGCTTCGAGTTGTAATAATTGCTACCCGATGTTGACACACTCCTTCGTCTAGACAAATTTGCCGAGTCGGCAATCCTTTTCCGGTCCATTATCTGCTATCTCTTTGCTTTTCGTGGATAAACACACGAATTTACGGCTCGATGTGTTCATAACCGAGTAACGTAGCCGGTAATACGATAAATACGAACAATTTCCTACCGCGCTCCGTTAATCGTTCATCATCCGTTGAAAAATCCTTAAGCTCGACTTTTTCGCAGTGAAAGGTACGTGTTAATTTCCTTAAAAAAAAAAAAAAAAAAAAAAAAGAACTCGATTATCTCGAAACAAACAAGGTTACCCGATGCGAATTAATTTCGAAGAAAGAGAAAGAAAGGAGAGGAAAACAATTATTTTGTTACTTTTTTCTCCGATTATTTATATATATAAACATTAATTATAAATTTATTCATTTATTTCTCGTAATCGAAAAGTTCAATTGTATCGGATCTCAGAAGGAGAGAAAGTATATGTGTGTGCGTGTGCGTGTGTGTAAAGAGAGGAGAAAGAGAGAGAGAGAGAGAGTCATCGATCGGAGTTCGTTGGTGCCGGCATCGGATAAGACAGCCATTCATCAAATTACGTGGTAATTTTGATCAATGATAACTGGTGACTTTGAAGGCAGCTTCCTACGAGCCCTCGTCGAGGGAAGTGGCCAATTGCCGTATACGGCTACCGTACAGTCGCCACTAGAAATACCACCGACTAAGACTTTCGACTTTTTCCTCGTCTCGATGAAAAAAAAACAAACTAATCTCTCCTCGATTCTTCCTTCTTCCTCTCTCTTTCTCTCTCACTACTTCCACTTTCCCTTTCCTCGTGAAAAAAAAAAAAAAAGAAAAATTCGACGATCCATGATTCGATCACGCGTTATTCTACATCTCAATTTCGTTCTCGATGGATCGTGAAGAAAGAGAGAGGGAAAAGGAAAGCTTTCGAATTTCGTATTCTTTCTTTTTCTCTCTTTATAGTTTCGATCCATTTTGAGCATTTTGAAACTACGCAAACGAATTCGAACGGATTTCGTTCGGCGAGCACACGTAAAAATGGCGATCGCGAGTGTCCCCGTAGCAACACTCGCAGAGGTGTCCGCGGCAATAGACAGTGGCGATATATCGCGGGGGACAATCGCGAGCGACGACGTCGACAACAGTCGGAGCGAGGCTAATGAGTCTGTAAATTGGACCACCAGCTCAGGCCCTCCCATCTCAGGTCCGCTTCACGGTGCTTCTCTCTTCTCATTGTCAGTGTGACTCATTTGCTTCGTGTGCGACGGTCCGGCCTACGGATTCAATTGCTCTCGACGCGCCTTTTTCTCCCAATTTTTCCATCCTTCCCCCCTCCGCGGAGTGCCAGTGTCAGTGTCAAACTACGTAGAAAGCATTTCTCCATAAGGAGAGAGGAGAAGAGACTTAATTCCAACGAATATATCGATCGACTACGAAGATCATCTGGATCTGGACGATCCTCTGGTGGCCATCCACGTTCTTCCTTCCTTCTGTATAACAGGAGACGTAACAATATCCTACATAATAGGAGAGGAGAGGAGAGGGATACGATGATTCCTTGGCGCGAACGTTCTCCGTTGTCGATCGACGGGCCGGAATCTTGCCGTTTTTAAGGAGGAGAAAGTCGTGGGAACGGGATTTCGAGGATGGTCTTCGCAATATCCATTCCGCGGTTATTATTACGTAATCCCCCAACATCGAGGAATCCAAGCGATTGCGCTTTGAGCGACAGGAATTTATAGCGACTGATAGCGATTGTCGAGCCGCGGCGATAGACGATAGATAGCAAGTTCTCTCTCTCGTTCCCAAGTCGAGCAATGGCGAGTCAAGCGGCCAAGAAGGAACTCCTCGAGGAGGCCCTTCACTACCATCCGGACGGTGGCGAGGAGGAAGTGGACAGGGAATGGGAGGAATTCAGCAGGCTGATGGCGAATCGTCGGAACAGGCCGCACAGGTACAACACACCCTGCAATCCGTTTCTTTCCGTTTCTTAGCGAGAAACTTTCGATGGTTCACGCGAGATGAATTTAATTTTAATCGCTCTTTCCTCTAATTTGGGATATTTTTCTTTCCTTTTTTTTTTTTTTCTCTCCTCCCTGCCCCCGTTCAAGGCCTTCGCAAGCTTTTTACCCGTGCCCCCCGCCGAACGCGGACGAGGAGCAACAGGATTTCGATCCCTTCGATTACATTAACACTATCGTAAGCAAAGTTTCGTTTCGAATCGCATGAATCGTCGATTATGCATCGCATCTTGTGTGATGACGCAGATTCTCTTCTCGTGCATGCGTGCAGCAGCAGCAGAAGGAGAGAGAAAGAGAGAGAGAAAGAGAGAGGAGCGAGCTTCGCGTTCGAATTCTTCGCTCGATCCACGGCGTGGAAATTCGCCCGAAATTCTACTAATCCATGATCGATATAGATGCCGTTGAACCAGGACAGATTTATAATTAAATCGCGTTCGCGCCCAGACGAAACCCAGACGATTCACCCGCCTGCCAATATTATATACGATCGATATGTTCGCCATTTTATCGTTCCACGATCTTCTAATTTTCTTTGCGATTTCCCTCCCCTCTTATTACGCTTATGTTGTCGCTCTCAAACTCGAGATCGATCGATGTCAAGTTAAAATCGATCGAAAAGCTATCGCTCGATTTTTCCTTTCATTTATTCTTCTTTTTATTTTTCTCTTCTCCGCGAATTCTCACGCGGGACGGTGACGCGAGGCCGACCTTTGAACGGTTGCCAAGCAGAGGTATTCGAGAACGAATAGCGCGACGGGTCACGAATCCCTGTCGGCACCTCTCTGTCCACCTTCGAGCGGACGGCCGCAGAGCTTCTGCAAGCTCCGCCGCGATATCGCCGCGCGATGCGATCCTCTCACGTGATCGCAAAATATCCGCGCGAAACGAAACGGGTTTCGCACAAATGTCAATGAAATGTCAGACTCACGCGGCACACGTGGACTGACCTTGACACGAAATTCCGCATCGGGGGATCGGGACACGATCGAGCGCAACAAACTTGCAGCTTCCAAGACGAGCGCTGCATCTCTATTTCTTTCTTTTTTTTCTTCTTCTTCTTGCTTTTAGGAACATTTTTTCGTAACGAAAATAATAATGAAACAGATATACATTTACATAGTTACATGCTTGTAGTATGAACAGAAGAAAGACGTTGCGTGTACAATTTTCATAGAAAATTCTTCACAAATATGAGATCAAGCTTGATATCTTTGGATTTTAAAATTCGATGTATTAGATTTATATTATTCCAAAATTATTCGATTTCGTTCGTTTCGTTCTCTCGCTTCCGATTTTTTCTATTTTTCCTTTTTTTTTTCTTTCGAATCCGCGGGAAATTCTGATGATTTCGCGTAAACGCGTTTCAATTGGCAACGGTATCCAACAAACGGAAAAGGGTACGCCGACCATTGCAGCGACGCCTTTCTAAACAATGCCTTTATCTGCATGAATGAACGCTTAAGGACTCGTTACGTTTATACGACACGCGTGACCAGCATGCTGATCCCCCTCACGTGACACGCAGCTTCGATTCGACACGCGCACAGACACCACCGTCCCGTGCGTGTGTGCACGCATACACGTGTATCGCGCCTCTGATATGCAGATGCACCGTTTCCGGGTGCAGCGTCTGCATCGCTATGCCGCGCTCGTTTTTTCCGCGATCTCGCCCCAAATCTCTAATTTCCCCGCGTTTTTTTTTCGAATCTGTCTAAAATTTCGCTCTCTCTCCTCGAAGAAAGATAGATCGATAGATAGATTTTTAGACAGATAAATATTTCTACGAATTCGTATTTCGTTATCACGAATTTGAATTTTTAATCATTCGAATTTAAATTTTACGAAGCAGCTAGGATTGATTTTAAATTTTCGAAATTTTATTAAAGATAAAGTTTAAAAATTGACGCGTATATTTGTAATGTCGTTGGAGTAGGAGAGGAATATCGAGCGCGCGCTTTGGAAATGTGTCACATAGGAAATGCTAGAGCAAGCGGGGGCGTTTATCTACTTATCGTCTCGGAGCGGTTACTTTCGAGAATTTTCCTTCTGGAAATTGCATCGAAATTCCCCGGCGAAGGGAAAAAATTCAAATGCGAAAATTCATCGCGAGGGACGAGATGAATTTATAACACCGATAGAAATCTAAAAATAAGAATTAGAGTAAATTGTAATTGCGCGTCTCAAAATTAGATTCTAAAATTACGCGGCGACACGCTCCAAGGCGGTTCAAAGATAATTTAGCAATAAACATCGCACAGGTGCCATGACCCTAAAAAAAAAAGAAAGAAAGAAAAAGAAAAAAAGGTGAAGCGAAATCCAACTATTGCAAGAGAACAGTAATAACAATTTCGATTTCCCTACCTTTCCATAAACCTTCCTCTTTATCCAGAAATTAGGCCAGAAATTAATCGTATCGTGAATTGATTACGATCAATTAATAAAAATTGGGTTACTGCCCAGTGGAGCGTGGTCGTCGTCGTTGATCCAACTTCTATCTCCGCTGCTATATTTCAATATTTCGTTCTCGCCCCTTTCCTCTTCTTAGATCACTATTCCTCTTCCGTGGAGAAAAAAAGAAAAAAGACTCGAACCGAAGAGTCGAATCGATAAACAATTCCTTCCCTCGCTCGATCCTTAACTCTCACTGCTCGACCGTTGTTCGACGGATCGGCGATGTGCAATAACGCGTGCGTCCAAGTAGTAAACTAAACCACTACACGTAATCGTAGAATTCGTAGTAAACCGAATAAACTGAATTTGCCGGTTTATTTCTGTCCAAGAGTTTTCGCGGTCCAAGACGTTTCCAAAGCTGCTCTCCGCGCGCGATAAACACGGACAGAGACGTGCGCGGGGAACGGTATTGGATTGCGAAACCCGCGTTCCTCCGACGAGATTTCGAGGAGGAACAGGGTTTCGTCTTTTCTCGGCCACGGGGTAATCTCGTTTCGGCGCGAATTTCTCAATAATTTGGTTTAATCCAGCCGCACGGGCCGTTTTTCAATCGATGACAGACAATGGAGTGGATCGTCGTTGACCGACGGTGGGCACCGCTAAAAATAAGGATTTTGACTGTTGCCAAATTTCAACAAATATCGCGGCTCAAGTTTGAAAGGAAGGGAAGGGAAAACGGCGTCGTTCAGTTGTCGTTCGTCTGCAAATTCGCGTGCACCTTCTCGATCGGGCAAGTTTCGACCCGTGTTTTCGAGGAACGCGCGTGTGTGTGTGTGTGTGTGTATAAAAGTTTGCGTTTCAGGGGGGGGAGAGAGGAGCATATAGAAGGAAGATTGTTCGGGGAATGAACGGATTCGAAGGGATTCGTAGAAGAATTAAAAAAGGGGGACGAATCGTAGACGGCGAGGTCTTTTTTTGGTAATCCGTCTCCGCGAGTCGTTTTGACTCATCTGTCGATCTCTTTCTCTCTCGGTTTAACAAATGGATCCTGGCACTCGCCAAAGTGGAAAGGGAACAATAGCAACGGATGGCGGATGACTCGCGCTAAGGTTGCAATATTAACGGGCAACAGTGAAATTTTACTAAATTCTGCGAACGACAGAATTAAATTTCTGTGAGGAAACCTTGGTCCGCGTTTTATTTCGATTAAACGGCTCGTGATGTAACGAATAGACCCTGACAATCGTTAAAGCGGAAAAACAATAAAAAACGTAATGGACAGTTTGCGGTAAAATTCTCGTCGCCAGAAATATCTGATATTCATGTTTGCCAAGAGGCAAACTGCGAGCTGATTACGGAACGATTGGCGACACGATTTTTTCGCATGAATTGAATCGAATTCGATGAATTGAAAATCGGAGATATATTTCGAGTTCGGGTGGACTCGATCGATCGGGCTCGTTTCGTGCGTCGTCGAATCGAGTTGAGTGTGGGGAGGGGGAGGGGAAAAATGCGCGACAGGCCGACGGTGACCCGTAAATCTTTTCTGTACTCGAAGAATGCCTGGTCCGTGACTTAATCGGCCGATTCCGCGGGAATCGAATTTCGGGACAACTTGGAAAGATCTTTCATCCAATTTTCATGCCGGCTTTCGTTCTGAACAGAGCCTATTTCGTCTGTAACGATGAGTATCTCGTAAGTGAATAACAACGAGAGACTTTCTCTCCGTCCAAGAGATTCGATCCAATGTTTTTCTCTCTCTCTCTCTCTCTTTCTCTCCATCCCCGCTTTTGTTCTCCACCTCCTAAATAAAATCGATATAATCGATACGCCTTGTGTACTCTCGAATCGCTAATCAAAGTCATCGAACCCCCGTAATCTCGTGCTCGAGTCTCAAATTGTTTGCTCGTTGTTGCCTAGTTTGAGATCGAGATTCGCTTGCACCGTAATCCGCGCTGCTTTCTCGTCGGATTATCTTCGTTTCGAGAGTCGATCTAACTAAGTCTCGCGTCACGTAGTAAGTCGTAACTTAATCGTTTTCTTTTTTTTTTTTTCTTTCGCTTTCAACGACGTAGTAACACGTTTAACATGCGATCACGTTTGCGATGCGTTTACTTTTCTATTAAAATTTCGCATAATTCCGTTATCTCTGATATTTATTACCGTTACCACGTAATCGTGTTGTTCACGTGCAACAATTATCGATGTGATGAATATTTATTTATATCTCATGCATATTGATAAATATCTTTTTTCGAATATCATAGTTTTCCAAAGTTAACACTCCTTTTTTTTTCTTCTTTAAAAAAATCAGCTTGCGCACGAAATTTGCAATTTTATTAATCCATTGAGTGGGTAGAGTAGATTTTTTGTTTTTGCCACGATTGCATGACAATGCATGTTCTAACGTGGGTTCGGATAAATCACGAGCGTGATCGAATCGTCGGTTTTATCTGAACTCGGTTAGAAGATGGAATGCGAGATCCATTGGTTGGAAATCGAAGACAATGATTTTCGGAGAGAAACGATCGATCAAAGACAATGGAATCGAATCATTTCGTTGATTGAATTCGGTATTACGATCGATTAATTCCAAGAATCAAATCTTCTCGAATAGACGAACTTCTCGACGAAATATTAAGATTAATTCTGGCGCGTATAATTCGATAATTGTTCTAAAATTCTTATTGATACAATATTTCCTTTGATAAATCTTGTTTCGTATCGAAAGAGAAGAATATATATATATTATCGTGTTTTCTCCGAAAAAGTTAAAAAAAAGAAAGAAAGAAAGAAAGAAGAAAAAAATTCGAGGGAGGGAATAGTGGATGAAAAATGGTGCTGCGTTTAGATGTATGGTCGCTACACGAAGGATCTGGGTGAATACGCAAAAGAGGAGGCACGGAAGCTCAAGTACGAGAAAACACGGCGGAAATACGACAGCAGGGAGGAGGATCTGCGCAAGTCGAGAAGAGGGCCCCTTTGCAGGAAGTTGGTCGCGTTGTTGGCTTTCGCGTGGAAGCACACGGGAGCTAGGTTAGGGGAGGATTGGGTGTTCCTGGCCCTTCTTGGAATAATTATGGCGCTCATCAGTTATGCCATGGACCGTGGCATTTCTATGTGCAACAACGGTCAGTTCGATAACAAGTATCCGTAATTTCCATATATAGAATAAAGAAGGATGTTTATTCCAATTAATTTTTTCCCATTCTTTTCTTTTCTTTTCTTTTTTCTTTTCCATAGATTTATAATAATTTTTCTCGTCGATCTTTTCTTCTTCTCCCTTTCCTTCCTTTTCAAAATTCAATCTTCGCTCCAAGGTTTCGCAATTTTCCACGCCATTAATCCAAACGCTGGTCAATCTATTTCGGGGAGGGGGGACAAGACGGGATCCTTGAGTTAACCGTTAATCGCTTGTTCCACCAGCCAGGATATGGCTTTATCAGGATCTGACTCACCATCCGGCGCTTCAGTATCTCGCCTGGGTGTCCTTGCCGGTTTGCCTGATCCTCTTCAGCGCCGGCTTCGTGCACATCGTTGCACCGCAGAGCATAGGATCCGGCATTCCGGAGATGAAAACGATCCTACGTGGGGTGGCCTTGAAGGAGTATCTCACCTTTCGTACGCTCGTGGCGAAGGTTAGAAACCAGACTTGATTTCTTCTTCTTTAAACCGGTATCAATTTTCTCCTCCCCTTCGATGATCGTTGTTAACCGCGCTTATGATAAATTAAAAAGAAAAGGAAAAAACTCTCGATTTATACATATATATAGAGTTTCTCTCGAGGAGAAAGCGATCGAATTCGAAACATTGCGCTCTGCATGCATTTGGAGCCAGCGGTGTAGAGCCAGCGTCTAATGTCTAACAGGTGATAGGTCTGACCGCGACCCTGGGCTCCGGTCTGCCGCTGGGCAAGGAAGGTCCGTTCGTGCACATCGCGAGCATAGTTGCCACCCTCCTCTCCAAATTGGTGACGAGCTTCCAAGGGATCTACGAGAACGAGAGCAGGAACTGCGAGATGCTCGCCGCTGCGTGCGCCGTGGGGGTGGCCGCCTGCTTCGCGGCCCCCATCGGCGGCGTCCTGTTCAGCATCGAGGTAACCACGGTTTACTTCGCGGTGAGGAATTATTGGAGGGGGTTCTTCGCGGCCGTTTGCGGGGCAACCATGTTCCGGCTGCTCGCTATCTGGTTTCAACGAGAGGAAACGATCACGGCGATGTTCGCGACCAACTTCACCATGGACTTCCCCTTCGACCCCCAAGAATTGTTCGTGTTCGCGTTGATCGGGGTGGGCAGCGGTATAGGGGGCGCTTTCTACGTTTGGCTGCACAGGCAATACGTGATCTTCATGAGGAAGAACAAAAGTATGAACAGCTTTCTGCAGAAAAAGTGAGTGGACCGCGAACAATTTATCTTCGTTCCATATCCGGGAGGATAATAATAAAATTGAAAATTATTATTCCAGTCGCTTCTTGTACCCTGGTATCGTCTCGTTGCTCGTCTCCTCCGTTTCGTTCCCCCTGGGACTAGGCCAGTTCATGGCCGGTGATTTGAACACTCACGATCAAGTGTACGGTTTGTTCACCAACTTCACTTGGACCAAGCAAGAGTTGGGGGTTGAGGAAATGAACATAGTGAAGCATTGGTCCACCGTGTACACCGACGTGTTCATCGGTTTGATCGGTTTCGTTGCGTTCACGGTAAATACGAATGATTTCTCCTGTCGAAGAACGGCGAGACGACCAAGATGAAACATTTTGCTTCCAGTTCGTCTTCTCCATCATAAGCTCCACGGTTCCCGTCCCGTCGGGAATTTTCATCCCCGTGTTCAAGATTGGCGCCGCTCTGGGCAGAGCCATGGGCGAAGCCATGGCTCTGTGGTTTCCCAACGGCGTTCGTTACGGCGGCATCATAACGCCTATCGTACCAGGTGATCTCTCGATTCAAAATTCTTCTACCTTCTCCTCCTCTTTCTTCAGAATGCAATCGTTTTTTCAGGAGGCTACGCTACCGTCGGGGCAGCTGCATTCTCCGGCGCCGTGACCCACACGATATCCGTGAGCGTTATCGTGTTCGAGATGACCGGTCAGATCACTCACATAGTGCCAATCATGATCGCCGTGTTGATCAGCAACGCCATTGCCGCCCTCCTGCAGCCCAGCATATACGACAGTATCATTTTGATCAAGAAGCTGCCCTATCTCCCAGACCTGTTGCCGTCCAGTTCAGGTATCTCTTGATAATTTTTCCCGTCTCGTGCCGATTTCGTTAAACTTTCTATTTTCTTTCGTCGTTCCTAACGGAATTACCCAAAGGAAGTTTCAAGTAAGGTAAGTGTAACGACGAAACACGGAATCTCCTTCCTTCCTTTCTCCTTCCTCGACCTGGGATGAAATGAAAATTGTTGTAAAAATCGGGCGCGTGTTGCAGGAATGTACAACGTGTACGTGGAAGATTTCATGGTTCGCGACGTGAAGTATATCTGGCACGGGATCTCGTATCAGAAGTTGAAGGAAATTTTAAAGGAGAACCGCAAGCTCCGCGGTTTCCCGCTTGTCGACAATCCCGACTCGATGATCCTGCTTGGATCTATCCAGAGATTGGAATTGATCAAGCTGATCGAGAAACACATAGGGCGCGAGAGGAGGTTGCAGGTAGATCTCCCCTCAATTCGACTCGATCGAATTATCGGATTTATCGAGGCGAATTTTCTTTCAGGTGGCTCAGAAGTGGCACAAGGAGGCCGAGGAGAGGGCGAGGGAGGAGATGGAGCGGCAATTGAGGGATCAGGAGAGGACGAGGAGGCCGTCCAGGTTCGAGGTGATCCCCGCGCCGGATATTCTTAAGATGCAGAGGCAAAGTGCTAACGATTTAACGATGTCTCCGAGCAACGGCGCCGCTCCCGATCACGTGAGTCATGTAAACGAACACAATCACCGAATATTTATCCAATTAAGCGCGATAATACGCCATCCCTCGCGATCTATCTCTCTCTCTCTTCCAGCACACCTACCATTCCCCGATATTCGGCTCGCAACCGAAGAAGTCGATCTTGAAGAAGACCAATTCCTTCACGTTGAAAGGGTTCAGCCCGTTGGTGAGCCCTGCAGCCACTCCTTACACAACTGTGACCGGTGCGGAGAGCAGGTAAAAGGAAATTTTAAACAATTCTCAACAATTTGATACGTATATATATATATTGTATTTTCGATCTCAGGATCCGTCTCGCCTTCGAGGCGATCTTCCGCAAGTCGGCCACATTGCAAGACGTGGATCCAGACCCGGAGATAGGGGCCGGTGGTGGTGTCAGGCGTGACAGCCAGGAGGTACCTCCGCACACTCCTATGCTGGCGCCAAGCCCTGCCACCTCGAAGAAAGTGCAACTGGTAGTACAAATTTACAAATCTACTCTTGTTCATTTCTAATTTTCAATATCGAGTAGGAATAATTTGTTGATCAATCTATCAGCCTCGCGAGAGGGTGATAGATATGTCGGCAGAGGATCAGAAGCGATGGGAGGAGAGCGAAATGTCGTTGGAGGTGGATTTCTCGAGGTGTCACATCGATCCAGCGCCCTTCCAGCTCGTCGAGCGAACGTCTTTGTTGAAGGTTCACAGTCTGTTCAGCATGGTGGGGGTGAATCACGCTTACGTGACGGCTATCGGCAGGCTAGTCGGGGTTGTAGGATTGAAAGAGGTTCGTTTTCCTTGCCTTCGAGACACCTCTCTCCTTGTACTGTACTGTATTGTCTGGAAATTATTCTTTCTCTCTTTTTCTTTTCCGTTTCCAGCTGAGGAAAGCGATAGAGGACGCCAACGCTGGAATCTTGCCCATGCATTGCGAATCTCACATAGGCGTATCCACGTCGAGCATCGCCAAGAGCGAAACGGACACGGAGAGCAAGAATGTCAGCACGATGAACTCTATTGCCTCCGTTGATTGCGAGAAAGTCGAAAAAGTCTGAGTGAAAGTAGGAGAGAGAGATAGAGAGAGAGAAGAGAAAGGAGGGAAATGAGAGATGGGCAAGGAAGGGAGGGAGATACGTAGAAGCAAAAATGTGATAGTTATATTGTCAGAAAAATTGGCAATATGACCCGAACGAGAGACGTGTTTTTTTTTTCTTTTTTTTTCTTTATCGATTAAATATTCCTTTCCTCTTGTAATAGATAATAAGAGAGAGAAAACGTAGAACACTCCCTATAGCGAAGCTCGAGCAACAAGTCACACGCTCCTTCTTTTTTTCTTTCTTTTTTTTTTCTTCTTTAACCGCTTACAACTACGAATCGCTTTCAAATACC
This sequence comes from Apis mellifera, assembly GCF_003254395.2. Lineage (NCBI taxonomy): Eukaryota > Metazoa > Arthropoda > Insecta > Hymenoptera > Apidae > Apis > Apis mellifera. Next base: position 8,325,777 of record NC_037651.1, read on the forward strand.
TCTCGTACTTAATCTCAGGACAAGATTATCTTACAGAACGAAATCGTTCTTCTTATCGTGTGACGCGCGATTTCTTTCATCATCGCGTGTTAAAAAAACTTGGAAATTGGTAAACAAATTTGGCGTGTTGCTTGTTTGTGATTTTCTTTTTTGCGCGCAGAAGGGAGTTCTCGTTACGTAGGTATCAGGGTCTGTCGAGTTTTCTTGTTCTTCTTTTTTTTTTTTCCTTCCTCTCCTTTTAGCTAGATTTTCTTTTTTTTTCATTTGCGCGATTTATCCTCTTCGTATTTTATAGTCACGTAGGTAAGTAAGGTAGTATAGATAATAATAGAGAAAAAAAGAGAATGAAAGTTACCACGTGCGTATCTGTAAATGAATGGTTGTGATTTGTCAATTTGGCGACTCTTTGATGACTTTGGTGATAATCAATCTTCCTCAGAGGAACATTCTCCTTTCCAATGGATGCGTGGATGCTTATCACGCTGTGCTAAAATGTCGAAGCTTCTCCAAGAACTCTGTATTTAAACGTGGTGCTTCGGTGATAGCCGAACGAGTGGCTTCGTCTTTTTAAAGATATATACGCTGTGAATCGTGTGACTGTGTTTAATGGCGAGCAACGCGAGTCGTGAAAAACGTGATCGTTAATGTATTGTAATGCGTTGCAAAGGAACGTTGCATCCTGCAGCGACCCAAGGGTGATTATTTATCTCGAGTTTATTATTTAAGAAAAGATTCGGGGCTCGCGTTGAATGCTCTTTTTAGTCTTTTAGCGTAATTTAATTTTATGACTATGGTTGTGCCAACCCTATTTATTTTAATTGTAACGATTATTGTTAATTAATTCTGTAAGTACGTAAAAACTTATTAGATCATGTTGAATCCATTCGCAAGAATATTCTCAGCTTCTGGATCTTTGTGAAATTTTTAATTGAATTTTTAGAACGGTATATTGTAGCTTTTATCTTGTGAAAGAGAGATTAACGTTAATCTGTCCTGTTATTCTATTCTCTGTTTGAATCAAAGCTTCGCAAAGATCCGTCTAATTTAGATTTCTTTACCAGAAGCTTTTTGTTTTAGCTGATCAATTATACGACGAGGCGACATGGCGTTTGATAATGATAGAATATTTTAATGACAACGTAGCATAATTTAAAACGATATCTTAATTGATCGTTATGATAAGTATCTAGGACCAGAAACTGATGTATCCGCTCCGATTAATACGAAAAATCCGAATATTAATTTTAAGGACAAAGTTCGTAGGGCATTTTACATTCCATCCGACAAATATTCTCACGACTGCATCCCATTTTATTGTAAATTTATTGCGTTACATGCCATCGAAGCTTTATGACACATTAATCGCCAAATATAAGTTACACTGTACAATCGGGAGAAAACATTAAATAATTTATTATATTGTATACATATTGTGCAGGTAATATATACATATATATATATATTATATACACATATACATATTTTTCTTAATATCGCAATTTCATTGTTAAAAGAATCGTTCGTAGAACAATGTTTTTAATTCCGAAGCTACTAACGAGACAATAATCAAGCCAACAAAATGGAGCTGAAAAATATATAGATATTATATGATAAAAATATATCGACAATTTGATATAATACATATCGCATAACATCCAGATCAATATTTCATTTCCATCGACGATCCAAAGATCCGATATCCGTCTCTTAGAAGTCCCAGTTTATTTTACTTGTCCAAGGTAAACCAGCCATGTAAGCACTTTGGCACCGGGCCAGAAGTCTCAAAGATGGCTCTAGCGATTTCCGTAAGAGTCACGCTGTCTAGAATCAGCAATCCAACGCGTGTCTCTTTATCAGACCAAACAATGGAGCAGAGAACCACGCCGTCATCTTCGTTCTAAAAATAAGAATTCGTTTAAAACCCGATAGACATGTAAATAAAATATGTTTGGTATTTTTCTCTCCTTTCTTTCACGCTTATTTGCGCTTTCAAGCTCAATAGAAACAAGAGATTTCAAAGATTCGAGTCACGAGATTCCTTACCTTGCCATTAGGATCCGGTACGAAAACCGGTTCACTCGGATAAACATTTTTCTCGCACCAAGTTTTTCTCGTTTTCTCCAAGATGTCTACCTTGATAATCTGTAATAAGATAGAATATATACATATTTTGCATTTCAATTTCGCAAAACTTATACGAAGATTAAAATTAGAGCGTAATTACCGTTCCAGGATTTTCTAAATCCACGTCGCTAGAAATGGCATAAAAATATCGATACTCCCTTCCAAGATAGGAGTCGTAATTGAGACGTGGCGTTTCACAGCCCAAATCGCAAAGAAGTTCCGGTTTCACGAAAATATCACCGTTCGCAAGTTTATGAGCAGTTGCTCTTCGCCTCAAAACATTTTGATAATCATTCCTTTTGTCTTTGTTAGTATCATTTATCGATGCTTTAACGAACTCTGACCCAAATTTATTCTGACACGTGACAGAGTTATTTTGGAATGATTCCAAACCTTGGTTCACTGTTTTTGCGGTAATCAAATTATATTCCAATGGTGTGTCCGGCTGTGGACGTTTCATCGGTAAAATGAATCGCAAAGGCCTGCCACGAAACATTTTGGCATAATCAGGATTCTTATGCAAATTCTGAAATAATTAAAAAGTATTTACATACCGAGTATTATATACCGATAAGTATTTATATACCGATTCGACTTTCAATCATATTTTAATTTTATGTAATTTTATGTATTACCTTCATCGCATCTATGAATAGGCAGTCTAACATTTTTGCATCGCGATAGCAGCAAATATCCAGTACCACGTAATCACGATCACGTGTTTCAAATTGATTTATGATATGAAGATAAAAAAATGCCTCTGAAATAAATGTCCTCTCTAATAATCCTGTCTCTCTTGAAATCAAGTGTATGAGAGTCTGTGATAAAAGGAAAATGTTAACACATTTGTTGGAAATGAAAAAGAGAAGAAAAATCCTCATCAAACTTACATTTTCATTCTCATACCACTTTAAAGCTGCACACATTGGTTGTCGTTTCATTTTGCAAGATATTACAGTGGTCAGAGATACCGACAATGGTTGTTCCACGATGATGAAATAATTTTCAGTGATACCAAAGGTATGCATGTAAGAAGGATTCAACAACCATCGTGAAGGAACACTGGCAATAATGGTAGCTTGATCAAACATGGACAATTCTTTTTCTTCACCCCAGTCGTCTGAAAAAGATATTTAAAGATATTAATGATAATATAAAATACTCGAAACATTTCTACGAATAATTAAATTGTAAATTCAAATGCTAACCAATGATAATTTGATTGGGCGAAAAGCATATGATATTGTATTGCGGTCCTCGTGATGTCACGCTCAATCCTAAATTATAAACGGTACCATCGTTCATTACGTGAGGATGAGACGTGTGATTTACAATTCCAACGTAATCAGATACATTCACCTATATGTGCATAATTAAACAATTATTCTACGCAATATATTTTATGAAATTATTATATTTACGTGAGATTAGAAAATTAATGAATTAATTTATTCGAAATAGTCTCAAACATGAAACAATTATCGATATAATTAGTAAAGTAACGAATAATAAAGCAACATTAATAACAAAAGTCAATACCTTGCCTGTAGTTTCCAAAGTTTTCGGATCGATACGATGAATCACTGCCGATTCCGTAAACGTATAATATTCATCGCAAAAGGGATATACGGATATCATAGAATTGTCAGAGTCATTCTCGGGTTTGAATACAGCTGCGACTCTGAAAGAAAATTTTATTGATATTCCATTGATTTTTATTAATATATTATATCATTCGATACCTTTGAAAAATATTTCTGCAAGGATCTGGTACTGCTTTGGTGCCAAATTCAGTAACTACTATCCTTTGAGCTGCATTGTTCTTTTTGTATACATCCGTCTGAACGAATCTGCATTGATAGGTTACTTCCCCGTTAGCGATTGCAAATCTATCGTTTCGAAAAAATATAAAAATATAAAAAAGTTAAAATTAAATTAATCAATATTATTCAAGGTTTCATTTATTCGCGTTTAGTCTGTGTAAATGTAATATAAGGCTTCTGGAAACTATTTAAGTTACTGTTGTTTCATTAGTATTACGAAGAATTTGATTCAAGGTCTGGGTTATATGCAAAAGCTAAATATTAAGTATCGTTAAAAAATTATTGCGAACAGTTAATTTTAATTTTCAAAAATTAAATTTTCTAAATATTGTATAAATTTGAATTTGAATTCTATTATAAAAACATACCGATGCAATAAAGCTGAACTATCGAACAGATGGTTGAAAGTGTATTCTCCAACTTGCAAGCTGCCTGGTCCATTTCTTAGCAAAGTTCCTTTCAACCAATGTGGTATTTTTCCTGTTATTTTACCAGAAATCGGTTCTATCACTTCACTTTTGCAAGATCTCATCCATACGGACGAGTCACAATTCGGAAAATAATTCGTCTTCTCTTCTTCCGATTCATTCTCGTTACTTTTCAAACAATTTTCAACGTCGTTTAGCTAAGACATAAAAATTAAGTTAATATGTAAAAGTATTCGAATATATTTTGATCCAAAATATATGTACGCTTGAAAACTTTTGAAAATAATTATTGTCAATTAATGTCGATTCGTGAAATAGAACGAAAGTTTAATGAAAGTTTAATGAGACTCTTGAGCGATGATAGATCAAGATCTTGGATGAGAACTTACTTGAAACGACGTCTTCGACAATTTCATTCGCTTTCCATTTAATAAATCATCAAGTTCGTGCAATTTGACGGTGGAAAAATCATTTTCCGATCGTGATCTATTAAACGCAGATGATTTCATGATAATTTTCGCGGACACTACCAATCTAACCCGATGAAACGTAAAATAGCGTATATATGGATACTTTTTTCACAGTCAAGATTGATTTTGATTAATTTTAATAGATGCGTGTCAATAATCCACTGTTACGTTTCATCTTCTTCCTCGTTTTCGTCTTCTGATTCTCTTTCCAAAGGTCCAAGAATGGCCGATAGAATTTGATAGACTCGCTTGTGAGTGAAATCCATCGTTCCCCTCAGGGCTTCGATGAGCGAATGATATTGTTCCGGTAATCTGTTGACCTTAAAATGTTTTTTCGTAATGCAATTAAAAGCACCGATTGTTTGAAGCCTTACGGTTACTCACGTGTATTTCAACTCTCACACGTGATTAATTTACACGTGTCTTTTTTTGTCAAATAATGAACAATTTTTTGTCACGTTAAAGTTAAAGCTATGCATTTAATGAAATTAAAAAGAATATTTTAATCTTACTTATTTATTTATTTATTTATGATATGATTTTAAATAAACAAACAAATATTTTAACAAAATATCTTTGTTTAAATTAATTTTGTAGAAAACGTCGATCTCTATATTACCGATATACAATAATATATACGATAAAGTTAGTTCCATGAATTTACGTTAGATGGTAGTCGAAATGAAATCCATGTTGTGTTTAGTTTATTTAAGAATAGTTGATGAATTGATTTTAAAGAAAGATTGAAAATGTGCTGAAATATTTAATAACAATTAAATGAATAATAAAAGTTTTTCAATTTTAGGTATGATAATTAATTTTCTACTTCATAATTATATATATAATTATATAATAATAATTTCATGAAAATTGTTTGAGTAGAAAATAAATTTAAAATATTGCGAAAATATTACGATCATGAAAAATAAATCATATTTTTAATTTTATATCAAATTATAAAGAAAATTATCATCATTTTTCCATTTTATGATAATAAATTTAATTCCATTAAAATATTTTCATCGTTTCCTCATGATTTTTGATTAACATAAACAATAATGATAATGAGAGAGTATAAAATCAATAATTTATGTAATGAATTATTCTATAATGGACATTCAGGAATCGATTTTGAAAAAACACATTACTGATACAATCATCTTTTTGACAGGTAACATTATCATATCTATATTACCGGAAACAAAGTAGCGATGCTATGGTCCAGGATAGATGGCTTTTCTATAACAATTGAGTTCTTAAAGTTCTTAAACTTTGACATCCTGTCCCGCGTTCTTACAGCAAACTTGACGGAAAACTTATCCAATTGGTCGAATGCTCGATGTTTTGTTACTTATGGCAGATTGCCAAAATTATTCGTGGAACTTGTTGAGGTTAAGCAAAATATTATCTAAAACCGTTTGTCTGTACATCTTCGAAACAATGGTGAAAAACTCTTTTTTTCTACCAAATTATTCATTTCTAATATTTAAAAGGTTAGTCAAATGTGAAACATTTTAATCTATTATTTAGAACTTTTCTTACGACTCGAATCGATATCAAAGAGAAATAATCACATGACAATCACTGTACCTAAGAATAATTTATTCTATGATCATCTTTTCAATATTGCCAATCGTTTCTTTCAGGAATTAACATTCTGTACGTAATACATCTAGTTATGTATGCTTGTTGCAGTCTTGATAGTCGCAGAAACATCATCCATGCAATAAACAGTTGTAGGTTAATGATAAACGTTGAAATCTTTATTGCATTATAATTTTTCTTTTCGAACCGAATTAATCTCAAGGATGAACTTCCGTTTGATTTAGAATATCTGTTTAAGTGATAAGATTTAATTAAATCACACGTGTTAGATCTCTAAAAGATATATTTAATGTTTAATATTTAATTAACATTTCCGGATAATCATGATTAATCATATGAACAAGATAAGAAAGATTGGAACAACCTTGATTCCTCGTTTATTCAATAATTAATTTTTATTTTTTTTTTTTTTTATATCATACTTTAATTTTGTTTTCATTTAATACACGCTATTTATCGAACATACGAAAAGGAATTTAAGATATAGAGCTCGTTTAAGAATACAAATCATCGAGAGAGAGAAAAATAAATTAGAGGTAAATGTACCAAGGCCAAGATAACATTTGATAATGTAATCGTCAGTTCTAAATCTCGATTATCAGGGATAAAGATTTCTATATAAAATTTGAGAAAGTGCCATTTATCGCGTTAGAAAGTTCGAGAAACGAGTTTATCAACTTGTTATAGAATAAGATTTTAGTATAAAATTACAATTCGTATAACAATTTTATTATTATACATTGAAATTGAATTTATGTTATCCAAATTTATCTATTTTCTACATATAATCAATTATTTATCTACATATAATCAAATATAATAATTATGCACAAAAAATCATGAAACAAAAAATTATTACACTTTCTCCAATAAAATTTATTCTACCATTGACGTAAATCAATAAAGATAAACCAAAGAAGATTAAAATATAATAAATAAATGAATTTTCGTAGAAAATTTGTCGCAATCGTGCTCAATATATGAATACATAAAATGCTAATCGAATGTCTTTAATTGGATATAATATGATAATACGATTCTGTGCATTACATATCATGTTTACAAAAACAGAAGTGCACATCTGCAAGTGAAATTTGGTTTGCATAAAGATGCATGAAATTGATGGGTGCACGCATCTGGCGTAGAAGCTCGTTTTTCCGTATGTATTAATGTACACATACTAACAGTGGGTCAAGCGTTTTGCACGTTTTGCATGACACATATGTATTTCTCGCGCAAGTTTGCGTCTAGGTGACGATATAGATAGTTGTGCATACATGCTCGATCCACGTGCCAGTCACGTGCTCGACGCGAGAGAGGTATGTCACGTGAATGGTCTACACCCGCAACAAAGGCAAATAAAATTGCGTTAGTATCATGCAAACTAACCATCGAGTGGAAAGTCAATGCAACTGACTCGAACTTTCATCAGATCTATTTTTGAGAAGACGAAATTATAACACTTTAAAAAATTTGAAATTTTCACAATTCAATTTTTTCATGTTACGATAAATTTTTCTCTTCGTATCAAAAATCGTCGATTATGACTTTGATTGTTTTTCGCTTTGCTTTATTTATTTATTTATTTATTTTCTATTAAAAATAGTTTAAGACGTAAGCAGCCAACGATAGATATACTTTTAACGTCAATTCTTTAAAAGTGTGTAGGTCAAAGTCGAGACAATAGCAATATCGACGTAATGCGCATAAACGATTCGATTCGATTCGATTCGATTCGATCGATTTACCTTACGTTCGAGAATCGAAAAATGGCGCGGGAAATTCTACTTTTTTCATCTTTATTTATTTCGTGACTCGAGATTCGAGAAGGATTTAAAAATGCGTTTTTCTTGGTGATCATCATTTACGTAACATTGCCACCAACGTCGCGTTATAATTCTTTAAATACATTTCAAACATATTTTCCTGTTCAGATGCACAGTAATGTATTTAAATGATTATGTAATGCTCTCAATACTAGTTGACTTTATCGATCAATATTTCTACATATAGCGGACAGGTAACAAATGCAATAATTTATTTTTTTAGAAAATGATCGATACATCGATATTATGAGTATAATGAGTATTAAAAAGTAAAGTGCCTTCAACTAAATCGTTAAAAATAAAATAATTAGAAAAAAAATTAGTTAAATATTCTAATTAAGAAACATTATCGATTACCTTGAGACTGTTATCTTTTAGACTTATTAATGTAATTTTCAAAAATGAAAAAAGTAAGGATATCTTATAACGTGTATATTTTAATATATTTCTTTTTATACACAATATCATCTCTAATTGTTTTCAGCACATATTTTACGAAATATATTTATAAAATGTAGCAACATCTAACTGACAAACGATCATCCTGTGGAAAACACAAAGAGTCTGCCATCTATCGTGCCGAAAATAACGAGTGTTAATTTTATTTTTAAACTGGTAACATTTCTATTGAGAATGAACGTGTGAATTCACAATTACGTGTCAATCTAATTTAACTGTTGAGATCTCGACGACAAACCAGTCGTTTATCAAATTGACAAACAAAATAAATGCCTGATATTCGTCGGGAAATATTATATAATTTAACCCTTTTATACATATCTATTTTAAGTTAGACTTTGAATTGTTTATAATGTATAATTATAAAATTATTTACTTTTTCCGATTACAGATAGTGATAAATAAATAGAAAATTAGATCGTATATATTTCGTTTCAATGTATTTGTTGGAAAATAAAACCGATAAAGAGTAAATTATATTATCTGAAGAGCCGTAAAAAATATTTATCGGAATTATAAAAATTTATTTTCGCAATAAATTATCAATATTATAATAATAATAATAATAATAATAATAGAAATTGATTGATATTATTAACACAAAGTAATCAAACTTTTAAATATATTTTTATCATATTTTTTATATTCTAAAAAAATTTATACCGTAATTAGGTCATGATATTTTATTATCATAAATATCAGTTTAATTCCCAAGGATAAATTCCGATACAAAATAAAAATTAATATTAGAATTGTAATTTATCAAAGTTAAATATACTTCACAGTCGAGATTGGAAAATCTAACAATAAGTGTTTAACTGTACCGCTTTGTAGTACAGTTTACTTCGCGCAAATAAATTTTTACACACACAACACGAAAAGAAGAGGGTTATTTGTATCGCTATATTATTCAAAGAAAGAATGTAAAACAGAATTCTCACACATCATGTGACATTTAATCTACGCTCGTGACGCATGCGTTTCTCTATGGAAACAGCTCATGTGACAATAGCTTTCCACATGATTCATTACCTCCTGTTCATTGGAAAAGTTCTCAAGACTGATCGCCATTATGAACGCTATTAAAACTAGCATTGGAAATATAATACTCCTCGATACATTTAATCAAGGGATCAGGAATATCCAGATTTGCATAGATTTGCATGAAGAGTTAATGAAACGAAAGAGAGAAACACGAGATCGATAACATTGCTTAATTTACGGCATTTAAGCATATTTGTTCAGAACAGATGAAACAAATCGGCTTAAACAATTTCAAAACAATGAATTATCGATATCGATAATATTCGATCCAAAGATTGGCAAATATTGCTAATTCGAGGAGTAGCACAGGTGATAAATCGAACATACTCTTTATCTTATTATGTTAATGAAACAATTACATGTTTCATCGAGGCATACATTAAATTAATTCACCTGTTGCTAAATAATCAATGCTTTTTATATCAAATATGCAAATTATAGCTTACTCATGTTCATATTCTCTTTTATTTTCCTTATTCTTCTTTTCCTCTTTCCCTCTATCAAAAAGACTTTGAAATTATTGATTAAGAATTCTCGTGAGAGAATATTTTGCGAGTAAATATTATTTTAAAAATAACTATTTTTATTTTTAATAAATATCCTCGAGAATAACTTTTAAAATTTTTAATCGTATAAAACTTAACTGAAATAAATCTTTTTCATTAAATCTTGTTGGTTCAAAACTTTTTTCAACTCCAATAAAAAATTAGTTCTTTTATCAATTTCTTTTCCTATTTTTCTTTTCTTATTATTTATTGTTCGTTTATTAGAAAAATTTTATATTTGTTTTTTTCTATTCAATTTAAATAAATTGGATTTAACATGTTTTAACATGTTTCTTAGACTTGTTCGTGCACTGCACGAATTCAATGCTACAATCTTCCTGCTTTTATCAATTTCTCTTTTTCCTTTCCTTTATCAATTCCTCTTCCTCCTTTCTTTTATCAATATCTTTTCCTTCTCTGCTTTATCAATTTCTCTTCTCTTTTATCATTCTTCTTTTTCGATTCTCTTTTAACATTTTCCTCTCTTTCTTGATCATACTTTTTTTTTATTCTCTTTCACTGAACATCAATAATTCTATCTCATTTAAATTTAAAATAGATTTAAAATAGATTTGCCATTTAAAATATTTGTTTTAATTTGAACATCGTTTTAATTAAGAATATTTGCTTTTTATTATTGCTTATTGCTGAAATTTATCCCGTTTTCTTTCCGTTTCCCTTTCAATATTATAAAATAATATTTGATTTTCAATCGCAGCGCAGTTCGAAATACTTTTATTCTCGAATCCTTCTTCTTCTTTAACAACATTTATAATGATATATAATAGGCAACAACTTTACAATTCAAGACAGTAATATGATGGACATTTTAATTTACATTTTAATTACATTCTGACAACAATGTTTTCTGTTCCTAGAAAATTGACGTTCATATTTAAATATAGCGATTTTCTGTTGCATGCCAGTGAGAATCGCTTTCACGTGCCTTTCTATAAAAAGAATATTTATCACAATTAATCGTATCGTCACCATACTCTTGCGAGAAATCCTTGCACAAATTTTTATCGCTCCAAAAATGCGTTTCTCAATTTATCAAAGATTTAACGTACAGTTTCTTCAAATATCGAATTTCATTGAGATAAAATTTCAAAGTAAATTCCTTTTTTTTTTTTCTTCAAATTTATTCGTTAAATTTTATATCAATATCCGCACTCTTCTCCTCTTGTTTTTTTGATTACACACATAACACATCTTGCGTTATTAGTCATTCTATCGTTATCAATCATGTGCCTGAATAAAACGTCCGAGAGTAGCGAAGAAAGCAAGATAATTCGCCTGGTACCCTGGCTCGCGATATCGATATCCTCTGCAACGGCTGATAAACATATTTATATCGGGCTTCTCTTTTTGCCACTTATCACCATCACGCCGGTTCGTCATGAAAACTCGGCACTCGGCGGAAATCAAACGATTTCTATTCTCAAATTTGTCGCCCCTCTTCTTCCTTCTTCGAGACGAAAAATTTTCATCCATCTGTACATCGACATTGTTATCGACATCCAGAATTATTGCAGACTTGAACTTTGTAATTAACACTGGCTCGGCGTAAAAAACTCTATTTTCTTCTCCGCGACAACTGTGCGCGTTAGATAAATTGTACAAGTTGTAATTGAGGATAGAGTTCGTTTAGAAGGTACAGAACGCTCGATCAATTAAACCACTACACTTTTTTTACGCGTTCTTCAATTCCTCTTATCGCTCGCCTCGTATTTTTAAACCCTCTGTCAGATTTTGTTTCCCTATTTCTTTATAATAAATCCCTTGCTGTCGTTGTAATTATTTTCTATACGAGCAATCATTTCGATAACAACAACAACGTTTTTTGGATTTTTGCATTATAATACAGGTCTTCAAGAATCGTGTAGGCAAGATTAACAATTAACCGCAGATATTGTATGTATGTATATAATATCAAAGATACCTATTTCAGTATTTATTCTTCAATTTCTAATTGTATCGTGTATCAGTTCATTCTTTTCTTTTCTCACGCAATTTCTCAATATCTCTTCTTTTTTTCTTCTTCTTTACTATCTTTCACTTTTCTGATCGAACCTGGATCAATTTTCTGAACTTTATCTTTTTTCAACGTAGAGCCAATTATCTAATTAATATCGACACGATCTCATTTCATTTCGAATTATACTTTCCTCTTTCGGATCTTGTAATCGTGTTTCAGAAAAGTAAAAATTAATTTATTTCTCGAATCTATCGAGTTAATGTTTAAATTTGAATCTAAAAAAAAAAAAGTTGCGTCACGAGGAAACAACAATAGAATTTCTGTTCCTATCGATCGTATCATTTTCAGAAACCGTTGATGATTCATTCATCAGGTCACGAGAGTATTTTGTCAAGTCTTATCGAATCTCGTGACTCGTGCTCTCAGACACTGTCCAGAAACTGTCCACCCATTGTTACACTTATAACAAGTAGCCAATTATTTTTATTAGAAACGAAGAACATGCATTAGACAATTATACAATCTGTAAGAATCTACAAGAAGAATCTACAGAGAACAGAAAAGAAGAATCGAAAATATAATTTTTCGTAACGATCGTATCGTATCTATTCGATCAAATTCTAAATTGAATCGAAAGGGACGTCTACATCGTGTTATCTTAAAATACAGACATCGTTCGTGAATGGATTCTCGTCTCGAGTATACGCTGCTTATCTCCTTATCGATTATAAATTTTAATCTCTGTACAATTTTATATAATGTTTCCTCAATTTCCAGGAAAGATCTAAACAGCGCCAAGTGATTTAGAAATCCTTGTATATCTCGTTTAAATCACCGGTATTATAATTTTTATTTAAAATGTCGCACGAGTGAGAAAAGACGATCATCCTTTGATCCGATCATTCGATTAAACACCGATCGAATTTGTGTAATTGATCCCGCGTTCAACACGCGTGCCATACGTGAACTCGATGATTTCTAGATCGCGATAAGTGTATCAGATACAATTGACCTATTTCCTCGGAAACATTTGAACAATCTGCAACGCGTCGTAACACGTACACACATTCTGTTTCACACAGCACAACAACTTTCTTTTACAATATTTTTATCCCTCTTATCTTATAGATAGCGCATACGTACGTACGTGTGTACGTTTTTATTTAATTTTATTTCGATCTAAACATTTGATTCGAAGATTTTCACCTTCTTTTTTTTTCACTTATCGGATCGTATACTTAATTGACCCATTTCCTCGGAACAATCGAACAATCTGCATCATGCGTCGTAACACGCACGCATTTCACAGCACAACAACTTTCTTTTATAATATTTTTATTCCTCTTATCGATAGATACGCGTTAGCGCATGTACGTGTTTAATTTTATTTCGATTTGAACATTTGATTTTCTTTTTTTTTTAAGGGGTTTGTACTTTGGAAAATTCATAGAATTTTTTTAAAATTTCAATTCCTCTTGTTTGGCTCGATCATGATTATGATTGAAAATAAATTCATTAGATACAACTTATGCGAATATAAACAATATTGATCGTAAGTTCACACGTTTTATTATAGTTCGCAATCGATAGATTCAAAGTTCAAAAGAACATCGTGAAAATGGAGATCGATCGATCGTGTAGAGTAATTTCGATTCGGTCTATTATTTATAACCTTGATGTAAATCGAATGCCAATCGATCAATCGCCACTGTACTTTATTATTGTTCGAGTATTTTTCCGTTTTGTCGATTAATCTATTCGACTAATGTCCCCATTAATCCACCTAAACGCGAGCCTCCTTTATTTTTCCTCGCCGATTTATCCGATTTATTTCGATTGCGATTGATTTTGTTATTTTGTTATGAAAACGAGGATTTTTTTTATTAAAGAAATGTTGATTAAATATATATCCAATATTTTAATCGCTGCATCAATTATCCTTCCCTAAAATGCTAAAAATTTCCATGTTTAATTTGTCAATAAGATATATTTTATGCCTGTGAAGTGAAAGGGATATAGATAAGATGAAGACTGGAAGAAAATTTCGCCTTGAAAAGTTGTATAATAATCTCAAAACGATTCGAGAACGCAAATAAGCTCTTAGAGTAGAGTATCTCGATTGATCAATCATGATGATTATCAGATTAATATTGAACATCCTAATATTTGTTATTTAAAAATTATTCGTCAAAAATTCAACATATGCTTTGTCAATTACTCAACATTCGATTCGATTAATCTTTCTGTTACGAATAGATACAACTCATTCAACAGTGTACAATACCTTTTAAGCCAAGGAGGGAAGACCTGTTTGATTAAACAAAGAGGTCACGCATCGATGATGCTTGATATATTTTCCTCTTCATTTATTTCTATACTTCTTTTTTACAATTATGCAAACGATGTGGAAAAGCATAGACGTTTCTGCTTGGTTGCAGAATGCAAAACATTGTGCTAATGAATTTGAATTATTAATGCATTACCTTTTTTTCATCCGAGTCGTAAGAAATTTCGATTCGTTCGAAAATTTTGTTTGTATTATGTACGCCATTTGCGATAAGCATGCGATCGGTGAAAAATATGTGGAACATCGAGCAAATTTCACCGGATAAATAGTAAAAAGGAGTCACTGAATTCAACGATTCGATTACTTTCTACAATCTTCTCTTGCATTTATACTTCATTCTCCATAATTACGAAGCGTTTTCGTGGAAAATGATGTTCCCCATTTGGATAAACTGACTGATTTCTCCTGATTAATTGGCAAATCTTCCGATCCGAAGTTGTTTACCTGCAACAAAGTGACAATGAGCCGTTAGTATTATATTAATATAAAAAGTAAACTCGTCGTAAAAAAAAATCAGAAGAAGTTAATGCAATGGAAAATTTATAATATCCTTCTAACTTTGTAATAGAAATTTCGATGATATAAATTTGATTGAAAAATACGTAATCCATATCTGTAATCTGTTAAATATTATCAATATCGTTGATAAGGATGCATCGATAATCCATTTATTGCAAAGATTTCGTGACAAAGGAAACGTGCATTATTGTGGAATGTCAAGAAGATCGATCGTGTGTAAATTTTCGAAGATTAGAAAATTTTCGCATCGTATCCCAGTGAAATATATTATCTATCGAGATCCGGATCGTGTGAGCCGACTCCTTTGAGAGATTTGCGATAAACGATGAATAGATTTATCTATCTTCCTCTCAATGTTTTGTAAAGTTTTGAAACGATGGTACTCCCAGCAAATGTGAAAATAAGCGAAATTAAATAAAACAAGACACAAAAGACGTAAGAAGCACATGACTTGAGTTTGATATGAGTAAACTCGTGACAGCAGGCCCGATAAACCACTGAGAATAATTTAATCGACCGCAACAACCGGCAAACGTGTTCAGTCCTTCGCCAACATGTCCAGGAACAGGAATTACCAGACATTTACGAACGAATGCGCGCCGTCCATCGAGTAAGTACTTTACTTACGAGAAAACATTCTCGATACACATTTTGAAAGGTAAAAGAAAAAAAAAAAAAAAAAAAAAAAGAAAAGAAACAGGATAAATTTCGACGGTGGATAAATAATAATATACGAGATCAACCTTGTGTATAGTCGGCCATGATCTAATCGGCCATTTTCCGCGCCTACCAGGTGAGTTGATCGATAACGCGTTGTAAAGTTCAGGGGCTCGTTTAATTACATGTGTTGTACTATCTTTCTCGAAAATAGCCAGTGGAAAAATTCGTAATGATCGATGGGTATCTTCGTAATTAACATTTGCTGGAATGCAACGCTATACTTATTTCGAATATGTTGAATTAATCGAGTTTGATGAAATTCTAATAATCTTAATTAGATATCGGTTCGTTTAATTTGAATTAAAAATGAATTTGGAGAACATATATTAATAAAAAAATTCATTTTTCGTTATATTGCGATTTTATGTAACGTAACAATATACATTTCGTAAATTTGAATTGTCAAATTTCAATGCAATCGATTTTATCGAACATTTTGATTATTTTCGTAATTAATTTGTAATAATGGAATTGTGATTTGAAAGGAATGAATTTGAAAGATATCGAGAAGAAGATGTTAAATTTTGAAAATGTTAATGTATAGAATATTCGTTATATTACGCATAATTATTTGTAAAGAAAGAATTAGAAATATATTAATAATATCATTATTTGTCTGTTTATGAAAACGTCATAGTTAGCGATTAGAATATTTGCATAAAACGGATTATTCATTGAGGTTATCTTTCTATGTCTGATTTTATTATTTATTTTATAGTATAGTATATATATACGGTATACGAATCGTCATCGTATACAAATCGTATATAAATAAGAAAAAAAAAATAATAATCAGAATAAATATAATGATATGTATTATAGGAAAAAGATTTGAAATACATTAAAATTTTATTAAAAAATATTTTTTATTTTGTTATCCTGTCTTTTATCATTAAAATTGTTCTTATTCTTGCGATTTTTTTTAACGATTCTGTTTTAAAATTTAAAGTTTGATAGTTAAATATTATTTCTCGACCTTCTATTAAAAAAAATTTTATCTCACGATAAGAGCAATTTTATATAAAAACGTGACAAAATAGAATTTTTGCTTATTCGTTATCTCATTTCGCACATTTAGTTATATATAAAAAGACATCAATATTGGAATTCACGAATAACAATCGTGACAGATTCAGTCACGAGTTGTACAACCATCTAGCGATACGCTCCTATTTTTTTCAGATAAACAAATGATCAAATCCTCGTGATTGTTCTTATCGATTCGAATGTGATTGTGCTTTACATGAACTCCTAATTTAAAAAGAAATTTATACTTGTAACTTTTCCTATGCGAAATTTAACATATCCTTTTTTTTTTTTTTTTTTTTTATTTCATATATACGTAATATGTTAATCTTTTTTATATTCGGTCAATATTAACATGTTGCTTTTAGCAAATTGAAATTTCACGTTTAATTTCCATATTGTTATTAACAAATAAAATTTGTAATTATAATCAAAGTGTCAAAGTATAGAATTCTTTCAAATATTTCTTTATTCAACAATTTTTTCTGAAATATATTTTTCTTTTTTTAAATTATATTTTCTCCTCGATGCACATATTTCTAGATATTTTAGAATATTTTTTCCGATATTTTTTTCTTCTCCAGTAAATTTAATTCAGTTAACTTTAATTCTAGTTTTATTTAATAGGTTGTAATTGATCCAATTGATATATAAAATTACTTTTTTTTTAATGACTTTTTTTCATTACGAGATAAATTGGATTGAATTTCACTTTTTCGAGGCTTTTTCGTGAGCGCGCAGAAGCTGTTTGAAGTACGCATGCGCGAGCGGACAAAATTCGCGCGTCTTTCTGCCGCGCAGGTCAGAAGGGACTCGACCAATCGAAACGTCGATTACTTTTGCTTATATAAAGCTTTACCAGCGATTATCGTGAGTACATTCGCTTCGCGCGCGTCGTCCAAAGAGTAAACGGTACATAGAATTAACTTGTTTTTCATTGCTTCGGTCTTTGTACACAAAAATTTTATTTTTTTTTTTATTTGTTTTTCGTTGTGACTATCTCTCTTCATCTAATCCTAATTTTTCTCAAAGAATTTTCGTGAAAAAAAAATTCATGATAAAAAGAGAATAAGAAAACAAAGAAACAAATTAAATCGTTCAGTGTACATGTATTGTCCATGGAAAAAAATACAAATGGAATTCTACAAAATAGGGTATATAATTGGAATTTCAAGAGTTTCTTGAGAGAACGAAAGCTGTTCCCAAAAACACTACGTGATCTTGTGAGACTTCGTTAAGGGGTAACGAATACAAGTGATCTTGAGAAAGAAAGAAAGAAAGAAAGACGGGGATCAAAAAGAAAAACAAAGACGACAAGAAAACAAAAAGAGGAAGGAAGAAAAGAAAAAGGAAAAAGGCGATGATGTGCAAATTTTTTCTTATAACAAATTTATAATTGTGATTAAAATAGAAACTGTGATATAACATTATAAATATTTTATTTTAATTTAATACTGTTTCGTTTTGGAAAAACGGCAGCAAAAGATTTATAAAACGAACACTATGGCAAAGTAAGTATATTTATATTATTATATATATTTATATCATACATACAGTGTACAGTGCCATATTTGTTTTCTATTTCTTATTATACTTCCTTTTCTGCTGATATTATGATCATGAAGTATCATACAAAAGATGAACACTTTATTTTGATAAGAAATAATAATAAGTAATTGTTTCTTTGTATCTATTATATTCTATAATAATTATAATAATTTTTTTCCATTGATTTTTATCGAAGAAATCAATTATAAATTCGGTTGAAAGTTAGTCGTTTCATCGAGTAAACATTTATACGATTCTTACTTTTTTCTTTTTTTTTTTTTTTTACATAATTGATATAATTACTGTAATTAATAAAATTATTTCTAATCATAACTCATCAACTGTAGTTTTTATTACAAATTCTGAAATTAATATAATAATTTTACTTTTGAAATTGAACTTCATTTTTTTAATTAAAATTCATCAAAGGATTGTATCCTTTAATAGCATAATCCATCGTGAATTAAACTCTCGAATACATCGAATAATCTCGTGTACAACATTCATTTTCGATAGATTAATTAACCATCTCTATGAATCATATTCGATAATTTTCTGATTGAATTCAAACAGCAGAATTTTCGTGCTACGAACACGCTACGAACAGATAACAATTGAGCCTATTTACCATTGTTTAACATGATTAACTTATTAATATGCGCTGTCAAGTAATGTCATTAATGAATAACCAGATGACGATTAAAATTCGATACACGTTTCGCATCGAAGAAATAGTCTTTCAACAATATTCCTTTTATTATTATAATTAAGATATTTTTTTTTTTAACAATACTTTTGTTCTTTTATTACCAGGTCAATTTTTAATCCATTGTAATCGTCCGTTTCGTGTCACCGGTCATAAATCTTAATTTATGTATTATACATCTAAGATAAGATTACAGTAAATTGTCTTGGTAATTTTCGAGTACTCTTTGCAAAATTTGTTTTGTACCCTATGACCGTTCAATCCAGAAAATATTTAACGACACCAATTCAACAGCTTGATCGATAATCTTATCGTACGATCACTTTTAACGTATATTCAAGATTTGAATCTCAATAGAAAAAAATAAAATATATATTTATCTATACATTCATTTTCTCTCATAATTTTTAAGGATCGAGCGCTTAAACAATTTTAACGTAGAATGTCTTATAATTGGCGTAACAATAAATATACATCTTGTTTGTATCTCTGATAAATATAAATGAAATGCAAATCCAGAGACAATTGATTAATTGCAACAAGTGTTCAATAGATATTAATAATCCTGTGTAATTATTGAAAACTTCAACATTGTGTAACATTGTATTATTAAAAATGCAATCATATTTTTTTCGAATTATCTTCATTTATAAATAGTATTTCATTACTCACAATTACTCCTAACCACAATCTTAATTAAATATTCTAACACGAATACAATTTCCATTGTTTTTGGTGCGTTACTCCCTTACTGTTTTCCATGGATGAAAACACATGATGCAACTGAACTATTATTACTCATCGATCAGGGACAATTGTTCGATGTGTGTTCGAACGGTTGTACACATTGTACACTTGAACCCTTTCGTGTAAAGCATGGACAGAAATAATTTCATCCGAGTGTGCCAAAATTCGCGAATCTTCGGCTAAGTGAACGGCGAGAGAAACGTTTTAAATGTTGATGTTTATCTTTAAAAATTTTATGTAAACAAGATATGTAAACATTTGTATTTTATTCATTATTATTGTTATTATTTTTTTTTTTTAAATACATATAAATCGGTGATAAATAAAAATTAAAAATTCGACGTTGTATTTAAACTCTTTTTTTCTTTCTGCAACTTTTATCGTTCTTTTCTTACGCGCGGTTATTTCTGATTCGTTGCAAATCTCAACAATACAGGTTAAGGATGTTGAATCGTAAAAAAAGTATTCTTGGTACATTTCTACACACATTATATTTATTACACTGTTTCATAGTCGGTCTTTGCAAAAATAAACACGCAGATTATGCCCGTGTAGATAGCAAACATTCTGTCCAACTGTGTTTTATTAATAACAAATCTGCATGTGAAAGCAATCTCATTAGCGATATTTATCATTTCCACGTGTTTATCATTTTCACTATTCTACATTTACTGGTGCCTAGTTTACTATATTTGATAAATGATGCCTGTTTTCAATAAATATACATATCGTTTCAATAAACTGGTATTGCTTTAAAAAATTCTGGGACAAAAAAACAATTTACATGCAAAATTTAATACGCAGTAAAATAATTCTCATTTTTTTACGCCGTTAAATTAAAAATCAATATATATATATATATCCAATAGTTCTAGATAATGTGTTCGAGTTATATTTTATCTCTATAACGACTTCAGTGTTATTGTTACAAATATTTCTTTTTTTTCGAAAACATTAATTTATTTGCAAAATTGGATAAATATATGATTAATCTAACGTGTAAAAATAATTTATTTTAATATTTTGTATAAATTTTTAGCAGAATCCATAAGACTGCGATAAGTAAATATTCTTATCAATGGTTTCATTAATATGAAAGATATATTTAACAGCTGCAGTCAGATAAAAAATGCAATTTCGATCGATAACAAAAGGAAAAATTTGCAGAATCTTTATAGTTTTAAAATATATATGTATATATACTCGATGTATACTCGACAAAGATACTAAGATGTTTTATTTTTCTAAACATTCTTCGTTTTTTTTTTTTTTTTAAATTAACTCGCTTATCGAACGTCACGTTCATGTTTGTCCGTAATCTACTTTAAACATGTTTTCTACAATCATCATCTTTTTCAATATTCTAGAAATGTATAAACAAAGAAGATTCATTCCTTTTTAACCGTATCAGCGCGTGCCGCTTGTAGCATTACACGAGTTACGAACTTCTCTTTGTTAATTCTGTCATTCTTTCGATTTAATGGTCATAATTACATCGGCCTACGTCTTTCAGTTCACGGACCGCAAGAAATTTTAATATCGCTTTTGAATCATTAAACGATCATATTTCATTATCAAATATTCGTTATTTAAAATCATTTTATATCACGTTTGTTTTCTTTTGAACATATTACTTTCATTTTTAAATAACAACCATTGTTAATCTCGAAAGTAGTGTATCAGATCATCCTGTTGATAATTATTTGTTAAATTACAAAATGTTTGTACAAATAATTAATAAATCGATTTCTATTTGAAAAATGGGATTTTAGGTCAAACTTTATTTTCGTATCATGTAAAATCAGTGCCAAATTTTCAAGTTATCTCGAGCATTACTATTACACATGTATCTCGCATGTGATAATAAGGATTCATTAATGCAAAAAAAATAAACGTTAAAACAAGTATTATTTCTATCTACGGATTTTATTTAAAAAAAAAAAAAAGAAAAAAATAATGATTTTCAAGTAAATATTTACATGTCGTCTCTCTCATCCCTTATCTGTATCGGATAAAAATAATTATCTCATAGTCCGTAGATAAATAATCAGAGAGGATACAAAACATTGCTTTGTATCTTCAGTTGTTTATATCATATAGAATAATGTGCGTGTGCGTATGTATCACCACATGTTTGATTTTTGCAATATAAATAAATTAAAATTTTTTAGTTTATATTACCACGCAAATTTTGCATGATCTCTCATTACATGTAAATCTTTAATAATTTGAATATTGACGAAAGATTAATTATTTTGCTGCAGGAAAGATTTAAATTTAGAAGATGGAAAACCTGTACTGGCAGGACATAGTGCAAACACTAATCCAGAAAATGGTCATTCTGTTCATGGAAGTGCTGTCAGACAGGTTCTGGCAGCGGTAGTGGCACAACTTGGAACTCTGAACACTGGTATGGCTTTTGGTTTTTCTGCCATTGCTGTCCCACAACTACAAGAACCAAATAGCAACATTCCTATTGGCAAAGGATCATCCGAGGAATCATGGATTGGTAAATTAATACTATTTAAAACGTATTATAAGAGTCTATCACGATTACGATGATAAGATAAATTATACTTTCCTTGTAGCTAGTATGTCTTCTATTGGAACTCCTATTGGATGTTTAATATCTGGATATATGATGGACGTACTTGGAAGAAAACGATCTCTTATTATCACGGAAATTCCAGCATTACTTGGATGGATATTAATTGCATGTGCGACCGATGTTCGTATGATATATGCTGGAAGATTCTTTGTAGGACTTGGATCAGGCATGGTGGGTGCTCCAGCGCGTGTTTATACAGGAGAAGTGACTCAACCTCATCTACGGGGAATGTTGACCGCTTTTGCAAGTATCGGAGTCAGCACTGGTGTTCTGATCGAGTATTTTTTGGGAAGCGTACTTACGTGGAACGTCTGTGCAGCTATTAGTGGAATTTTACCTCTTGCCGCTCTTTTGTTAATGTTTTTCTTCCCCGAAACACCTTCGTATCTTATATCTCGTAGTAGACCTGAAAAAGCACGAGAAGCGTTACAACAAGTTCGTGGTAGTACGTATAATATTAATCAAGAAATGGAAACACTTATTAATTTTTCGAATGAGCGCGATGTTAAGCGCCCGAAAGGATTTCGAGAAATAATTAGAGCTCTTTTAAAACCGAATGCCATCAAACCTTTTACTCTATTGTTTTTATACTTTTTAATATATCAATGGTCAGGTACAAATGTAATAACTTTTTATGCCGTTGAAATTTTCAATGATTCAGGAGCAACAATAAACAAGTACTTAGCTGCAGTAATTCTCGGGATTATAAGATTAATATCAACTATTGCTGCTTGTATTCTATGTAGAAAGAGTGGGCGAAGACCCCTCACAATGGTTTCATCCATCGGCTGTGGACTTTCTATGGTAGGATTAGGTGGATATATGTGGTTAAAAAGCTATTGGACTGCAAATAATCTTCCATTTGTTGCTACTTGGATACCTGTTTTATGTATATTTTCATACACTATTGCTTGCACTCTTGGTTTCCTTGTTATTCCTTGGATAATGATAGGCGAGGTATATCCAGTACAAGTACGTGGTATTATTGGTGGTTTAACCACAATGGCAGCCCATTCTTTTATCTTTACAGTAGTTAAAACATATCCATATTTAACTAGTATACTTACTACGCATGGTACTTTTATTTTTTATGGTTGTATATCTTTATTCGGAACGATATATTTTTATTTATGTCTTCCCGAAACTAAAGATAAAACACTTCAAGAAATAGAAGATTACTTTTCCGGTAGGAACAATAATTTAAGAACTAGAAATATAGATAACAATAAACCAAAGGTGTTACAAGTGAAAAAAGGTCAGATTTTGCCTTGAATTATTTATATAAATAATATTTTAATAAACGTAAATTAATAATTTGTCGTCTTCCATCAAACAAAGATAAAAAGTTACATGGCTAAGTTTTATTATTAATCAAAATTAATTCATATTATTATTAAAAACCTGTTTCTAATTTAATTTAAGAAAAAAAAAAAATGAAACAATAGTATTCTATACTTATCTTAACATATTGGAGGATGATAACATGATTAAAACTCCAAAAAATCTATTAAATTATATAAAAATTACAATTATCACAGATATTTTATTTCTTATTTATAAGTAAGGCAATTTTCAATGATATCTATTTATTAATTAAATATTCAAGTAATTTAAATATAATATTTTTTTTTATAAGATGGTAGCAATATAGATATATTTTTATAAAAGGATCAAATATATTCGTAAAGAAAAAAAAAAATATGCTTTACGGATATTTCAATATGCACATAAGAAAACGAAAAAGGTGCTATTTATTATTATAGTATTACAATATGTGTATATATGTGATAAAAAGATAAAATGTAATTAACTAGACTTATAAGTGATATTTGTAAAAAAAATCATAGTCTGACAATGTACGCGTTTCAACAATGCAAACTACTCTATAAATTAAACATTTTTAATATATTTACTATGTATCTCAGGATTTTTTAATTTTTCCTTTTTAATCTTAATTGCTACTTTGTTACTATGAAAAAATAAATTTTTAATTCTTAAATATTTAAATGTTTTTTTTAAACTTATATGTATATAATGAAGAAAATTAAAATATAATGAAAAAGATCAAAATATAATTTATTTCTATATATTTATCAATTATTTATTCGTTATATACATGTATATTATTTAATCAAGTATTTTTGATAAACGTATTTTATTACGTTTTTTTCTTACATATTCTTTTTTCTCATCTATAAATTTCTTGATCATCTCTGGAGATAATATTTCACCTCTATATGTTTTGGGTAATATTTCTTTATCCAAAATAGCAAGTCTTCCTTCAATATATTTCTTAGGATCAAAATTGTGTGCCTCTTTAATTTGAGTAACTAATTCTGCTTGAAATAATTTTTCCTTCAATACATTACGATTTGCTCTAATTTTTGCCCATTTAAACTTCATTTTTTTGCGCAGTTTTCTTCTTTTGTGTTTTTTCATTTTTTTTCTTCTAATTACTATCATACGTATAGCTAATTTTTCTAAGATATTTTCTGTTGGTGGAAGCTGGAAAGATGTATCTATTAATGGTAAATCCTGTTTAATAGATTGGTTTATTAAAGGTTCTTCCATTGATGGTATATATTTAGATAAAGGCATTTCATCTTTCTTAATATTATTTCTTGAATTTTCAAAATCTATATTAAGCGTTTTTGGTATAAATTTAATATTTGGAGATATTATATTTAAAGCATTTGTAGAAAAATTAGGAAGAGATATTGCATTATTATATTCTTTTAATAAATATGAAGAATAATATTTTACGATAATGTTACCTAAAATAATAATATAACGATAATAATATTTAAAAATTATATTAGGTTATGTTTAATATCGAATTAGAAATGATAATTTACATACTTTTTGTGTTTATACTTATTTGTCGAAATGCTGCACATAGTTTGTTAATAATCATTATAATTATTTCTTACATACATACATTTAATAATATACTTAAAATATGTAAAATACAATATAAATTCAAAACATCGATCGAACGAAGCTATAACTTATTTAATAGAAAAACATGGCGCCACCTAACAGTATCAATGCATGTATAATAAATAACTATAGATGTAAATAGAATTTAGGTATAAAAGAATTATATGTAATATACAATAGAATTGATAAGTCTTATGAGATTTTAAATTTCGTTTATTGAAAATCATTAATTTATTTAAACAATATATGTATCTTAATAAGATATTTTATATTGATGTATAATATAAACATATATGTATGATACTTTAATCCATTCGCGTTTTAAGAGTCTTGACTGTAATTTTATCTTTTTCTCTGTAATTAAAAATTAATAATTAATGATGATCCTATAATGTGTGTGTGTGTGTGTGTGTGTATAAAGAAAAGATAAAAATCAAACTAACATTATATAAACAATAGCACCCCAACCAGATATTGCATCTCTATCACATGCATTTACTAATGCTTGACTAATTGTTTCAAAAAGATCATCTGGTTCCATATCTGGTTCATAAAGTGATTCACACATTCCATATAATTGTTCAGTACATGTTCCACCAACCACAAAATCATTTGATGGACTTATACATCCTATTAAATCCATATTACAAATAAATGGTTCATAAGTATTAGGATTTAATCCAGCAATGATAGGTTCTACAAAATAAGGTCCAAATCTTCTTTCGTATAATAAATTTGATACCATTGATGCAAATGCTTTAGGATGTATTTTTCTATTTTCTTTAAGTTCATAAAGATTTAATCTAAATCTTAATTTTTCCATTACAGTTTGAGTATCAGTAGCAAGACCAGGAAGGCTAAGATACAAATGAGATCCCATTTCAAATATCTTTTGAAAATCACATGTTATGGTTTGTGCTTGTATACCAAATCTACGATCAGCAGCTATTGCCACACAATTCTTGCCTTTCATTGCTATAATAGCTCCACCATTATAAGCTAAAATACTCTAAAAAAATTACAAATAACCAAAATTATAAGAATTAATTAATAAAAATATTTTATTTTATTTTACTTAATTAAATTTCTTTTAATTAATTCAAAAATTTATTAATATATAATTAAAAAATTTTCATTAATAATACAATTATATTTTTTTAACATTAATTTGTAAAACGTGCAATGTCATTAATGTATTTGACAGTAACATAACCTCTTTTTTATTTTACATTGTTGTTTAAAATATTTGAATTTTATATTTTAAAATTTGAAATATTCGTAGAAATATGGCAAAATAACTATTATTTGATATAATAAATATTTACCATTTTTAAAGAGTTTTGAAAAATTTACCAATATCAATTAAATTCTACCGCACTTTAAAGTATATTACAAAACGCAAGTTGTAAGTCATGAAATATATAATATATAGAAGTTCGATTTCTTCTTTTATTATATAGTAAATATAAATTCATATAACTGAAGACATTATATTAATGTTTTTCTTATAAGTAAAGATAATAAATAGCATATAATATTTCTATTTAGATACTATTATTTTTAACATAATATAATTTCTTGATATTATATAGTTAAGAAATGTGTGCAAAAAATTAATAAGATCTTGAATTTTTTATCATTTTGAAATTTTAATAATCTTTTTGAACTATTTTATATTCAGATATATTTATATAATACTTTTAATAGAAAAAAAATCAATTTATTTAAATAAAATAAATACAATATAGATATTATTAAAATTTATTATTTATATAAGAATAATATAGTATATTTTGTACTGAGAGTAGAGTTTCTAGATAGCCTATTCCATCATCCCCTCCAAAATCTTAGAAAGTCAAGAGCAAAGGGGAAAAACATGGCTTTGCAATGTTATTGAGAAATTTGAGGCAGTTTCATGATCCGCATTTAATTCGTTATCTATTATAGAAAAAAAGTTTATATTTTTTGTGAATTCAAAGTCTTTTTTTAAGTAAACGTTTTATAAAAGTGATAGTTAAAGTGAAAACGAAAAGTGGAAAACGAACAAAAAAAAGAGAAAGAGAGGGAAAGACAGAGAGAGAGAAAAATGTGTTCGATCAAGACGAGTCATTGTAAATGTCATGAATTTTGCAACTGGGAATGATTTACGAATTACTGAAAAGAAGAGTTTTCGTAGAATTTATCTTGATAGGAATTAAAATTGATTGGCAATTACATTTTGAAGAATACAGATCACTCTTTCTACGAATTTTTGGTTAGTGGTTTCGATGAAAACCATCTGGATACTACCAGTCAGCTGTAGTTTGTAACACGCGTTTACACGTGCAGCTTATAATTTGTTCAATAATTAAGGGGCATATCATTTAAATTTAATCAAAATAAAATATAATAAGATGCAATCGCGACAAAAAATGATTGTTTTTGGTTCACATTTTACGATGATTTACGAATGGTTTATATCTTTTCATATAAGTGTACAAACGCTATTTTAAGTGCTGATCAACTCGATCTACTTGCTCTAGAATAGTATTCTAAGAAATAATTTTTTCATTGTGCATGTTGCTAGATTGAATAAAAGAAATTTTAAAATGTCCATGAAATAAATATGTATCCGCGATGTATTTTACTTTTATGTTATTTTTAAACCACTGATATACAAAACACTTGGACTTATAATTTCAGTCTTTGTCTATAGTTTTAAGATTATTTTTGGAATATATTTTAGGTTCTTGGCTTTAATATTTTTTAATTCCTTGACTTGTATTTGAGGTGTATTTATCTATTGTATAAATTTTGCATTATTTTTTTTATCATTGCGAGATTATAATTGAAGGTATTGTTTTTTTTTTTATAGGTTTACAGATTTGATAATTATATTATAGAATTTGTATACTTAACTCTTTGGTGTTGTAAGTCTGTAGTATTCTGTTGATCTTATAAAAGAATGTCACTAAAGCCTAAACGTGTTGATTTTACTCAAACATGGGAAGCATTACAAGAAACTGTAAAATGTGTAATAACGTTATCATATGTTCCACGTGCAACATGGTATGATAGGTTCAGGTACTTTATGATATCTTTTGATTATTTTCAATTATTTTCATATTATATAAAATATTGCATATTTTTGCATATATATCTTTTTTTTATTTCAGTGATGTGTATTCATTATGTGTAGCATATCCAGAACCACTTGCCGATCAATTATATTGTGAGACAAAAAGATTTCTAGACAATCATGTCTTCCAATTATTAACAAAGGTTCGTGCCCAAGGTGAATCTAGCTTATTGCAGGCATATCATCAAGCCTGGACAGAATATTCACAAGGCATTAATTATTTGCATCGCTTGTACTTATATTTGAATCAACAACATATTAAAAAACAAAAGCTTTCGGAGGCAGAACTGATTTATGGCATGTCTTCCGCTACGGTCGTCGATTGCCAAGAACAAATGGAAATAGGAGAGTTAGGTTTAGATATTTGGAAAACAAGAATGATCACACCATTAAGAAAGCAACTTGTGTCTCTCCTCTTAGAAAATATTCATGCAGATAGAGTTGGTACATCTCCCACAGCAAGTACAGAAGTTATTTGTGGTGTGATACAGAGTTTTGTTCGAGTTGAGGAATATAAGATGAAAGGACAAGTAGATGTAAATGATCTTTGTTATATTATTTCATTTTTTTTTAATATGCACATGTTTTGCAAAACTATTTTATGTAGTGTATTTTCTTTTAGATGTATCAAGAAATTTTTGAAACACCTTTTCTTGAAGCTAGTGGAGAATTTTATATGAGAGAAGCAGCCGAATTACTTCAAAAATCGGATGTAACGCATTATATGGAACGAGTAACGTGGCGACTTATTCAAGAGGAACTTCGTGCCCATAAATTTCTTCACACAAGTTCTGTGCCTAAAGTATGCTTTTACTTTAATGTGCATATATCAAATTAATTGTACATATATATATATGTATATATATATTAAGTTAAAATAGTCGATTGTTTAATAGTGATATATTGTAGGTGAGACAATGCTGTGAAGAAAAAATGATTGCTACGCACGTAGCGTGGCTTCATTCAGAAGGAAAAAATATGATAGACAATGAACGTAAAAGGGACTTAATTCTTCTTTATCCATTGTTAAGGCCATTACCTTCAGGTTTGGCAGTACTTGTACAAAAATTTACTCAGCACATCACTCAACAAGGATTACAAGCAATTGGTTCTTTACAAGGAGAAAATGTAAGACACGTATAGATCAAATAATTATATTTTGCGCAATATTACTTTATTATTTATTGAATACGATAATATAGATACACACACAGTTTGTGGAAACTATGCTGGATGTACATCGTAAATATTCGGAATTGATTAAAGATGTATTTAGGGGTGATCAAGCTTTTGTAACTGCTCTTGATAAAGCTTGTTCGATTGTTGTGAATCATAGGCCTGTTCCACGGCAACCAGCTAGAGCACCTGAACTAGTAAGTTTCTTAAATTGTTATATTCTAGTGCAATTTATTCATTTTTTATTCCATGTCTAATATTTTAATTTAGCTTGCTAAATACTGCGATTCTCTGTTAAAAAAATCTGCCAAGGCTGCATCAGAGGGAGAAGTAGAAGAAAAACTAGCACAGTGTATTACTGTGTTTAAATATGTTGACGATAAGGATGTTTTTCAGAAATTTTATGCACGAATGTTGGCAAAGAGATTAATACACCAACAATCACAATCAATGGATGCCGAAGAATCAATGATTGATCGTTTAAAACAAGCTTGTGGTTATGAATTCACGAATAAGTTACATCGGATGTTCACCGATATGTCCGTTTCAGCCGACTTGAATGCCAAGTTTACAACAAGCTTACGAGAAGGGGATAGAGAAAATCAATTAGGCATCGGTTTTGTAGTGTATGTGTTACAAGCAGGTGCTTGGCCATTAGGTTTACCACCATCTTCAGGACCGTTCGATATTCCTCAACAATTAGAAAAGTCTATACAGGCATTCGAAACTTTTTATCACGCGCAATTTAACGGACGGAAACTTACTTGGTTACATCACCTTTGTCAAGGCGAACTCAAGTTCAATTATTTAAAAAAACCTTATTTGGTAACTGTACAAACATACCAAATGGCACTGCTACTTCTTTTCGAACATTGTGATTCGATACAATGCAGAGAAGCTGCCGCATCATTACGCTTATCACATGATCAATTAGTTAAACATGCAACCAGTTTGGTTGATTGTAAAATTTTAAAAAAATCAACAGATGGAGAATTGGAGGAAGATACAATTTTGTCGCTCAATTTCGATTATTATAATAAAAGAACGAAATTCCGTATAACTGGTACATTACAACGGGATGTGCCGCACGAATGTCATGATGTTGAAACTACTCATCGCAGTGTTGACGATGATCGAAAATTGTACCTGCAAGCAGCTATAGTTCGTATTATGAAGAGTCGTAAGGTTTTGAGACATAATCAACTTGTACAAGAGGTGAGATTTTATTTTAACATCAATACGTGCGAATTAAGTTAAACAATTCAATTGAATGTAATAATGTTTTTCCAGGTACTAAGTCAATCTAAGGTTACATTTGCACCATCAATCAGCATGATCAAAAAATGCATCGAAGCTCTTATAGATAAACAATATATTGAACGTACGCCAAATAATGCAGATGAGTATTCGTACGTCGCATGATTTTATCGTACCACCTGACACAATCATTAATTTATTTTATTCAGGGTGCTTTGTGATCATTCATAATATCATACTTTTGGTAACTTTTAATAAGATGATTAAATACTCAAAATTTTATCTAATTAAATACATTTCTATAATTGGAAAAAATGATAATTTTATCAGTAATAATATTTAATTATCAAATCTCTCGTTTGAAAGATCAAAGAAAGCATCCTGAATTGCTTTCTTGCTCCTAAATTGACCGATTAATAACTTAGTTGATTCAATGACTTGTAATATATGTGCACGGAATAAAGATGATGTTACTATTTTATGCTGGGACAGTTTCATTAGTTTCCCAAGAGTAAAAATTTAATTTCTGATTTTATTATAACATTATATTATTATAACTACTCGAGATTCATTGAATCCATATGAAGAAAAACAAATCGATATATTTTTACAAAATCTATATAACAATACTTTAAATATGTTTGAATTCTAATTTTTATCTCGTTATTTAATAGTGATGATAGAAGTTTTTGGTCCCTTATTTTTTTAAATTATAAAATACCAGTTATAAAACTGGTGATAATGTATATAATACTTTTGATGGCCATATATTGCACGATACATGGTGAGATTCAAGTGACATTGCAAAGAATTGTTTGCATCAGACACTTTGCTCTTTAAAAATATTATATAATATAAGGAATATTATTAATGAGTTACACTACAGCATAGATTTGGGTTGGTACTATTAGGAACGTGGAGTTTTTAGTTGCAACAATTCTGGATCCAGCAAAGGATTATCATCCGCCTCTGATTCTAATGGCTTATTCATACTATTAACCACAAGAGATGATGCAGTAGCTGTGTTACTATATGGTGAAAATCCTGCCCATTCCATGCCAAGATATATGGGTGGTGGGCTACCTAATGGTGGTTCCAATAACAAATGATCTGATTGTTGCTGCTGTTGCTGCTGTTGTACTTCTTGGCATTCAGAAGGTGGCAAATGCGAAGTCAAGTGAGTGGTTACTTTACATTGTTTCTCTTGTTTTCGCCATTTTGCTCTTCTATTTTGAAACCATACCTATAAAAAAGTTATCGAACTTGATAATTATTATCGATCGTATTTTTTGGAACAATAGAATATAGCTATTACCTGTACTCTGGCTTCTGTCAATTGAATACGGAGAGCAAGTTCTTCTCTAAAAAATACATCAGGATAATGCGTTTTTTGAAATGCTCTTTCCAATTCTTCCAATTGAAAGTTCGTGAACGTGGTACGATATCTGCGCTGTTTTCTTTTACCGACTCCAGTTGATTGCCTATCTTCACTTCCCGGACTTGATGAAAAATCATACGCTATAAAAATAAAATATTATACTGATCAATATTATCAAATATATTTTCATCAATATACGATGTCACGAATATAGCGTGATTTATTCACTTTAAAACGAAGCATAACATGTCGCTAAAACATTATAAATTAATGTGTTGATTCGCAGTTCACATGCTGATTTCTCACTGCATTTAATCGCGATAAATTTAAAATATGGTATAAAATGATTCATAACTTTTAAACCGATTACCACTAACTCTATTTAAAACAAGGGCTGGCGATTCGCTTAATGCATTTAGCAATAATTTAATTGAGGACTGCCCCAACTTACGAGCCGACAGGTAGAGAGTGGCAGTTAATTAAATCAGGTCTGGGGTGGCAGGGTGCACTTACAGAATTTTGTAGGAAAGCAAACTGAGGAAGATTGAGCGCCTATCAGACCAGCTAGAGCAGTCGACTGTAGATCTCCTGCAGAGTTGATCTCATCTGGTGCTCCAGCAGAAGCAACGATCGCTCCAGTGGACACTAGAGGATCACGCGGTGCACCCACTAAAAATAGTTGTCTACCATTTTCGTTCGCACTTTCGTCTTCTTCCTTTAAATCCATTGTAATATTTGGCTTCCGTCGTTTAATTAATTAAAACACCAAATAAATGAGGCTGATGGTAGACTGAGTGAGTGAAGAATAGGCTAATGGTAATTGAATCACTACAGGTTGAGAAGTTCGTGTGGGTACCACAGCGACTCCGCAACTCTGCTATTTCTTTTCTCTTTTCCTCTTTTTTTTTTCCTTACACCTGTACGACGTAGATAGGGTAGGGGATAGAGTATATTCAACATGAACTCTCTCAAGAGGGGTAGTGAAGCCTCAAAAATGTATTGCTTATACACCACGAATCAATAGCATGAGTGTAAAAAAACGGTATATCTAGTTTTTATCATGTATTCATTAACTGTTTCATAAGTAATTAATATACGCACGATTATATGTAACCGATTATTTCATTTGATATTAGAAATATCAAATCGTAAAGTGAAATTATATTTGCAGTTAATTTAAAAAAAAAAAAAAAAAAAAGAAAAGATTTTGAACATACAATAATTCGATAATTTACTTGTTGCATTAAGATCATTTTCAGTTAATATATCGAAATATATATATAATTTATAATTTTTATTTTACAAAAAAAAAAATGAAAAGGCAAAAAAAGAATATATTGTCAAACAATAAATTTTGTTAGATTTTTTTTTTTTATTAGATCAGTGTAGTGTATTACAATATGTACAAAATTTGCTAGATCTATTCAGACTTAAATAAAGATATATATATATATCGTGCCTTAAAAGTGCACATCTCATTGTTCAAGCATTACCACAATAACAACTCTTTGTTAAGCTTATAGAAAACTGAAAATATGCTATTTGTTTTATTCATGGAAATGTGAGAAAATATATTCAGCATAGTGCATATCACAGTAGGTGCATGAAGTAAAATGTTCAATATGAACTTCAAAATTGTTATCATCTTCAGTATTCCATCTCACGTGTATATATTGAAACACATTAGTTGGACCCATGTCATATCAACGTAGGACAAAACATTCAGACATAAAAAAGGCGTACCTTACTGGTAGAGACCAATAAATCATCGTCAAAAAATTTTGTCTCTATCACAACATTTCCACTAAATAAAAATAAAAAAGATTAATTAATGATAAATGATTTCAAAATAGAAAAGTATAATAATATATTGTATATATTTACTTTAAAACATTAGCAGGCATCATTTGACTTTCTGGAGCAGCTTGGATCAAACTTTGCCATGTATTAGTACTATTAGGTATAACAAATCCAAATTCGAAGAACCATTCTTCCAAACATCTACCTTTAAACAACACTTTCTGTTCTAACCTAAATCTTTCCATTGGTTCTGCAGAACTAAAATTAATTTCTCGTGAAACTGCACGACATTTTAAAATCTTTTTAGGTACTCTCGCTTCATGTTCGATTTCTGGGACAGATCTTTGTATAATAAATTTCAAAGTTAATTTAAAGATTATATCATTGCAGCGTTATTATATAGGTTATAATATACTTACAAATCTTCGTTACCTTGCCATAATATTTTACCACTATCGGCATCTCGTAAATTCATCCAATTTCTGTGATAAATAATAGTTAAGAAATATTATAAATTATAAATTAATACTATCAATAAGATACGTAAGATTTTTCATGATAAACTGACTTTAACCTATAAAATGCCACGATTAATTGTGTAATTTATTTGCAATAGGATTATAATTTTGTTATTTAAAAAAAAAAGGATACACTTGAAAGCCTTTAAGTATATCTTCGCCTCGAGAAGGCATAATTATTTTCACACGAAATTAATTACCTTTTATCTTGTATGTATATAAATGTAAAATCCATTCGAAACTATCGATTCTTTAATTTACTAATTTGTAAGCAGAAAGTAGCCATTGGTCATAGCTAATTTCAGGTATCATTGAATAGAATAGATAAATTTATAAAAATTATTTTTAACATTTGTACATTAAATAGCATAAATCATAAAATTATAGATAATTAGAATAGATAAGATATAGAACACGAAATATACATACATATATTGCATGTTATATTTCATAACATATTCTAAATTAGGTGTTAAGAATTAAGATTAATATATATATTTCATAATTTGCAGATTTTATTAAATTATCGATCCAAGATTTTGCAAGATAATATAAAAATTAAAGTAATAATAATTTCCGTTAATATATAGAAAAATTTTTTTAATATAAAGAATCAAATTATCTAGCATTTTTATTATTTTCACCTTGTCGACTTAGATGAAAACGAGATAAAAGTAGAATATAATATATTGAGAAAAATCAAAAAGATTTATTAACATTTCTTTCAATCAGTATTATCAATTTAAAAAAATTGTATCGTATTTTTTATTTTGCATCGTTGTATATTATTTTTAAGCAAATTATTATATCGTCTAATAATTTTATAAATATATTTATAATAATAAAATAATGATAATCAATTATAAATTATTGTATATTTCAGTAAATTTATTGAATAAATCAAATTATTAAATAAAATATTTAATTCTTTTTTTTTATTATTATATTTTATATTTTTAATAAAAAAAAAATTTTGTATTTACATTTTTTTACGAAATAGAATAAAACATAATAAAACGTGATCGAATAAATTTCGATTAAGAATTTTTATTAATAAGTTAGACAAGGAAAATAAATAATGGGACAAAGACAGAGATAGGATAAAAATATTGAAATCAGCGCCATCTTCAGAGTGCCGCAAATGAAACTCGTATATAAAGGACAGAAAATAGCAAGAAAAGGATAGAAAATAGAATAAGAATTAGCCTTTAGCGTCATCTCTCGAGTACGAAGCGAACTATCACAAATGATTATAAACTCTAAAGGTAAAGTATGGTAAGAATTGAATACGAACGCCATCTCATGGACCATCTTTCATTAAAAGATATCTTTGGTATTCAAGAGATGACGCTAGCGATCATTTCTTATACTATTTCTATCCTTCTTTTATTATTCTCTGTCCTTTATATACGAGTTTCATTTGCGGCACTCTGAAGATGGCGCTGATTTCAATATTTTTATCCTATCTCTGTCTTTGTCTCATTATTTATTCTCCTTGTCTAACTTATCGATCTTAAAATTTTCAACAAAAGCCTATTCGATCTAAATTTTTCCTTTTACGTATTATGCCATTTCGTGAAAATCAACGCAAGGAACATCGTCCCAAGTTTTTACCACGGTTTTCTTTATCTTCTCAGTAACAGAAGGAAATTTTTTAACAAAAGTTTCTCAAATTTTCTTAATTTTCTTTTCCGGTAAAAAAATATTCATATTTCGAAAGTTTGAAAAATCATTTGTTAATAAATAACTCCTTAATCTTAAGAAAACTTTCAATTCTTATATAATTTATTCCTGAAAAAAATTTTAAGAAAGAATTCCCTTAATAGTTTATATAAGGTATTAAAAAATTAACACTTTACCCAACCCGTTCTTGGCAATTTAAAAATAGAATTGAAATCCCGATTCGAGAAATAAACCGAGGAGATATATTGCGAGGACAAGTGGTGCAACAAGTGCCGCAATCATTTCCTATCCTCGCATCTTTTGCCATCCGAATGCCATTTGCCGATTGCGAGGATATACACAAGTTGGCGAAGATAAAAATCCGAGACCGACGCGTCCAGGATGGTTTCGATCTTGGTAATGTTAATCAAGCTGGAAATCGGGAGAACTGTCCCATCGTGGAGATTTTCTAATTCGTCAACCTAGCTTTTCCTTAATTCTCCGCTAATGCTGCCACGGATAAATACAGAGAGTTTCCTTTCACGCGTTTTATTCCTCCACCGAATCTTAGCTGAGAAACGGTTTACAAATAATTAGCAGATCGCATTAAATGTAATAATAATAATTGTATTATGAAAAAGATCAATGTTGCAATAGCAATAATTTATAATTCTCCTTTCTCCTCTCTTTTTCTTTTTCTTTCTTTCTTCTTTTTATACCATTTAAGAACGATATCAAGTTTTCATAAGTTTTCTAACCTAAAAAGAAACAATTTACCATTAACGATAAAAATTATCTTCCAAGTAATAAGGCGATCTCTTTTTTCTTCTAATAACAACGTTCTAATAACAACAACTAATATATTTCTAAAGTATATTACAGTATATTTAATTAATTTTAGACTTTATGACGGATGTTTCGATCGATCAGAAACTTAACGATACTTGCCTGTGTTCGCAAACGCGTCAAGTAACAACGTTCAACTGCCGATCATTGTACGGTAAGGAGTGCAGTTTCATATGTGTTGTGCGTCTGTACGTCTTTTAAAAATCGATCGGCTATCGGTGCACTCCCTTTTGCTCGTAAATGACCACCTTTTGAAGCGGGGAACGAGCAGCTATGTTGGTTTCCGGGCTATCAAGATTGCATTGACGACAGTCGGCGAATAAAGAGCACGCGTGTTCCACGGAGAACAGTGGTGGTTTCTTCTCTCTCTCTCTCTCTCGTTTTTCGTTTCATATAGTGCTCCCTTTTACGAGCGCTGCGCTCGATTCTACTAGATTCCTGATCGGGACTTTGTGGACAATGTGGAGCGAAATTTAAGTTGGAGCAGCCGTGTTCTTCTGTAATTTAAATAAAAAGAAGAAAGGAAAGGAAAGGAAAGGAAGGAAGGAAGGAAGAAAGGGAATAATAGATGGAATTATCGTTCGATTCTTCCTGGATTTTAGATATTGGATTTTCTGAAAGTTTTCAACAATTCTGCGGTATTCGTTATAAATTAAATTATTCTTCTTTTATCGATAAAGTAAAAAAAAATAATTCGAATCTATCGTTTTCGTGAATAAATTATGATAATTGCCGAGCTTCCTCGAAAAGATTCAAAGGATTGAAACGTCGTAGTAATATTTTAATTTCAATCGATTCTCTAACTTAAACGTTGCCTCCTTGAATTATGAATGATTTTCAACAAGAGTTTCGAGTTGTGATGTTATGTGTACTCTCCAATTTCCGAAAGTTATTTAATCACTAAAGAATTTTCTTCCTGGCCACGTACATTTTCAAATATTAATCAAATTATCCCCCTTGCTACTTTTTAAAAAAGGGGGAGGAAAATTAAAATCCTCCTTTTAAAATCCCCTCCCATTTTATTACTTCATCGAAAATTCTAATTCTAACGGAATTAAGGATCGAGAAAAGAGGCACGTTTTCGGCAACATTCTTAAAAAAAAATTACCCCCATCCCCTCTCCCTTTCCTCGCCGTTCCTCCCATCGAGTCACGAACACCCAATTTCCCCCTCCCCCCTCCGTCTCCCCTCAAAAGAAAAAAGAAAGAGAAAAAAGAAAAAGAGAAGAGAAGAGAAGAGAAGAGAAGAGAAGAAAGAATCAACCAGTCGATGTCGAATCGAAACGTTTGCGTGGGAGAGTCGAAGTCGTCGTAATGCATTCGGCGTCATTATACCGCCATTACACGGTTCAATTTGCAACAAGTGTAAAAACAAAATGAAAATTATCATGGAATAAGGAGGGGGGGAAGGAGAGGGCACCCGGTGTGTGTGTGTGCCGTCCCGCTATTGGTCGCCGTTAGGGGTGCCTCAACACTTCGTGGGTGGTTGGGAGCGGCTATATAAAGCGTTTCACGGATCATGGTACATCGCAGTTGCTTTCACATCGTGTCGCCTCATCCCGCGCCAACCCCGACAAAGGGACGTATTTCCCTTTCTCGAGAACGTGCCCGAAAACATCAGTATTTTCAACAAATCAAATCCTACGCTGTCCAGTACTTTTTCCTCCTCCGCCCCTCCCCCCTCTCCAACCCTCCAACCCTTCCTCGTTCTCCACTCTCGGTCGGCGAAGTCGAGCACTCGCTCGTCAAACTTCCTCCCCTCTTCGAACTTCCCTCGTTTCGAACCAAAGAATATATATATATACAATACATATTTCTTTTTTCTTTCTTTTTTTTTTCTCGCGTCGATCGTTACACGGAACGATGAGGGAATAGTTATAAAAAAAGATAAATAAATAATCTCTTCGTTTCTGG
Organism: Apis mellifera; assembly: GCF_003254395.2. Lineage (NCBI taxonomy): Eukaryota > Metazoa > Arthropoda > Insecta > Hymenoptera > Apidae > Apis > Apis mellifera. The sequence continues at coordinate 8,364,908 of NC_037651.1, forward strand.
AATATTTCGTGAAACAGAAAGATCGAGACTGTGAGACTCGAAGGAGGTAAAAAATTGAGTCGAAGAGAAGAGAAGAGAAGGAGGAGGAGGAGGAGGGACGAAGGAAATATTGGAAGGATATTGTATTGTTTTTGCAGGCAGGAGGATGAATTGGCGGGGTAGGAAGATGCAACTGGTACCGTGTTTCGGTGGCGTGGAGATCGTGCTGTGTTTGTGGATCACGAGTGCTGTTTTAACGCTGGTCGCGTCCCAGCAAAAGTTCTACATCCAGGGCCGGTATGGAAAACGGCAAGAGCCGCGTACAGGTGAGCGAAAATTAATTATATATATATATATATATTGGAAAGGATAGAAATCCATCCGTATGTTAGTTTTACCGTTCGTTTTTTCGTTCTCTATCAATGGATAGTTATCGAGCTGGTTAATTCGATTCGTCTGATTAATTAACGGAACGTCCCACCTACTCCGATATTTCGTTTGATAATTATAAACCGTTGATCAACTCGTATCCTGTTTCCCATCGCGGTTCACCCGTGATTCGTTAAAAGAGCGAAAGCTTTAATTTTCCAACCTATTTTCATAGCTTTACGTTCCACGCGTTCGATTCTCCGACGAGAAACCTGGTTGTTCCGAGCAGCACGATTGCCTTCATTTATCCGTTTCCGATTTCCAGCCACCCGATCTTTCCGCGTTTCGAAAATTTGAAATTTTACTCCAATATGGATTATAGGTTTTTTTCTCTCCCTCTTTCTCCATCCTCTTTCCCCGTCCATGGTGCGCGATAATTGATCGCAATCGAGTTCTTTTTCTTTTTTTTTTTTTTTCGATTTCAATTACAGAAACCTCTCGTTTCGATCCTCCTCCACGGACAATTCGTTCGTTCGTTTTATCGCAACGATAAGTCAGGAAGGAAATATCGTTTGTGTTAATAATAATTGTTATTTTTCCAAGAATACCCTTTCGATACCTCGACGGTAATTAGCCATAGATCTTGGACGGCAAAAGGAAATTGTAAAATTATATAAAAAATTTTACGGCAAATTAAACCCGAAAGGAAGAGTTTTTTAAACGCGGATCCAATTTAACTATCGAATGCTCGGACTCGGCACATTTTTTTGTTCCCAATCGTCGAGTATGGTTTTAATGTAACTTGTTTCAATTTCTCAGATAAATATATGTAAATGAAGCTTGCGTTATTTAGAAAAAAATATCGAAATATCTCGACGAACTTGTTTAATCAAAATCTAAAATAATCTTATCATGTACAGATGTAGAATAGATGGAACGATCTCTATTCTATTTAATCAATATATTAAATTCATCATTTTCTTCTTTTCTTTTTTTTCTTTCTTTTAGTCAAGCTTTTACTTTTACTACTTTGTATCTTGTTTGACTCGTCCCACTTGTCCATTGTAACAAGAAAATTAGACTTTTAAATATGCAAGGACACATTTTTGTGTCCAGGGAATGATACATGATTTAACGTGACACAATCGTGACGAGTTCAAAAATATAATATTCTACGAAAAGATTGGAAAGATCGAAATTTAATCAAAATCTTTCTTCGATCTTTTTTTTTTTTAATCCAAAAATAATGAAGAAACTGATCAAATCCCTCGAAGATTCATTCGCGATTACAAATATAACGTGTTAATTGCAGATTCGTTCTACGTGTCGGGGGGGAGGTACGGACGCAGCGAGGACGCAGGAGTGGACGCGGCGAGCAAATCGCGATTGGCAAAGTTGGTGGAGGTGGAGGTGCCGAGGATAGACCGATTCGTTTGGGGTGGCCGATACGGGAAACGATCGCCCCCCGACTATCATCGGCCAGCCTCGTCCGTCAATCGTTTCAGCGCTGTCCTCCACTTGATGGATCAGGTCGACCTTGATCGAGAGAACGAGCACAGTAATCGAAACGAGCTCGATTTTCTCCCTTAAGATCAACCGTACGGTGAGGATCATCCGTCTGGATTCATTTTCTTTCGAAGAAAAAATCCCATTTTTGAACTGTTGTTGTTTTTCCTTTTTCTCGTTCGTTCGAATAAAGGAAGATGGTTTCGAAGACTTATCAATTATTAATATTATAAGATCGATACGGGATGTACGGATGTCCCAAGCGTTGAAATCACCCGAGAGGGATGTGCTCGTTAGCGCGTCGAATGAATTTTGAAGCGTGGATGAAATAATAATTCTGAAGCGTGGGGGAAAAAAAAAAAAAGTGTTTAACTTTGTTTATTAACGAGTATCGCACTTTTGTCGTTGAAGTTTGTTTTTCCCGATCCGATTGCGACGAGGAGGAAGCTTTTTTCTCGATTCGTGGAACAAATTTTTAGTTTTTACTCGTGTGTCGTTTGAAATTCATAATTTTTTTTTTAAACGCGTTTGAGCGTTTAATAAAAAAAGAAAGAAAGAATGAAAAAAAAAAGGAAAAACACGAAAATTTACAAATTTCAACAACAAGCTCAAGCTTCTAATTTCACCAGTGATGTTGTTAGAGCGAGTAGTTTAATTTTGCAAAATCGAGGATGGCATTTATTTTGTTAAATCCCCTTTGTCAAAGTTGCAAAGCACCACCCAAAGCAGTTTCAAATGAAAAGAGATCTCGTTACAAAAGCGGGATAATTCCTTTTTTTTTCTTCTTCTTCTTCTTCCCCTCCTTCATCCCCATGGGACAACCATTAGTTTCAGTTCCTCTTTTCTATTTTTTTGCAGACACCTTGGGAGGACTCTGTTGGCTCTTTTTCGTGCGAGACGAAAGAAAAAGAAAGAGAGGGGGGGAAAAAAGGGAAGAGGGAAGAAAGAAGATGCACGAGGAACGAGCGGGTTTCAATTTTTTTAAACAAGTCCTCCGCCATTGTTTTTATCCGACTTAAACAGAGTGTAAAGTATCGCGAAAATCGGTCAAACGAGCAAAGAAACAAAATATAAAAGCTTCAGTTTACGCATCGTAGAACACCCAGTTGTTCTTTCTATTCTTTCTCTCATTCGCAATCCACCAAATTCCCCTCCCTTTTCCCCTCGATTCTTCGCGTTACTTAATTTTATCCCGATTTTTACTTACTTTACCAAAAGATTGGAAAATACTTAAAATCGAAACACGAATTCTTCTCCAACTCGATCGTAAATTTTTCTTAATATTTTTCCACCCTTCAATTAAGACATCTATCTATCTCTTGGGTGGAAAAGTCTAAAATCCCTCGTCTTTCGTCCAATTATTCTTTCAAAAGTTTGTCAGGAGGATACGTTATTAGGTCACTCCTTCGGGAAATTTCCCTTTTTCCCTCTCCTTATCAACGCCCCCACACGAGCCCTTTCCCCTCCGTCTTTTATTCAATCCTTTATTCCTTACTCAAAACGGATTCGTTTCAAAAAGATTTTTCCCGTTCCTTCCTTTTAATCCCCCTTCTCTTTGCACCATCTATTAATATCGAGTTTCAATCGTTTCCCCATTTTCGTTCTCCTCTTTAAACGCCCAGTTTTTTTCCCCACTTACCTTTTTTTTTGTTTTTTTGCCCGCATCGAAACAAGCGCAACAAGTTCTCGAGTCGAGAGAGGCGAGTCTAGATTCGATTATTTTATTTGTTTTGTTTTTTTTTCTCTTTTCCCCTCCCTCCCCCTTTTTATTTTCCAACACTCCGCTTCCTTTCCCCTTCCCCTTTCTTTCTTTCTTTGTTTTTTTATTTTCCAAACGATCGGCGAGAGTAGGCGGTCGAAATATCGGCCACGTGACGATAACAGTACCGTTTTATTTCTCGGTCAAGTGTTTCCACCGATTTGGTATTGATCAATACGCGATAATTAAACTGGTTGGATAGGAAAATGGGGAAACACGATCGTTTATGGCCCTCTCCAACGACACTGCTCGTTCGTTATTTACCGCGTGAAGATTTTTCTTCTCTTCTCTTCTTTTTTTTTTCTTTCCTTTTTTGTATTTTACCCTGTGTACTCTCCAACAAACGTCGAATACATTAAGGATTAAATCCTCTAAGAGAGAAAGAGCTTTTAGCCGCCGTTAGACGGGATTTACCAAATGGATATATCCCGACGTATCCTGTTTCCAATCCAATCCGCCTTTTATTTTCCTAGATTTCATTTTTAAATCCAATATTCCCTTCGAGAATCCTTCTTAACGGCACCCGTGAGACGCCGCATTGAGACGCTTCTGGCCGGCCAACAGGAATAATTTGATATATACCTATATATATTGTATATCGACGAGCTCGAGCATCGAATACCGATGCGCCAATTAGAAATATCGACGCGTTCCATTCACTTTCGCCCCGATGAAAATGAAGAGGACCCCGCCGATTCGAAAGCAACGAAAGTAAGATTCTCTTTTTCTGTTCGGAGGAGATGCATGCTCGATGGATGCTCGTTCATCAGGGTGATCGAACCGAACCGAATCGCCTTTCGATCGAATCTCGATCGAATTTATCTTCGCGTCTGTCTGTCGAGACAATGCCTCCTCGATATCGATTAGAAAGTAGATAATATTCATGTGTGTGTGTGTGTGTATATATATGATACGCTCGAGTGTTAACGACTCCATGCATACGTGTTCGCTATCGTAAAATCGTAACGAAATCGGTGATGATCGGCCTCTCGATTAATAATTCTTGTACGAATAAGTTGAATACAAAATTAATTACGATCGAAATGGATTTATTTGTTCTCTCGATCAATCTTATTATTCACGTTAAATCGATCTAACTTTCACCACTTTGCGTTTCCAAGTTTGTTATCAATTTTTTTTTTTTACCGCGAGGCATTTATTAACGCATTAGTTTCTCTTCTCGAGTATCTTCTTTTTCTTGCAAATCTCTCCATTGCGTAATTTCAAAATTCTCCGATTCTTCGAATTTCTCGATCCTCTTCCTCTCGTCTTTCCTTTCGTTCCTTAGAAACGAAACGAAACATCTCGAAGATTTTTTTTTCCAAGATTCGAGAATCGGCGACGACTGAAGAGAGAGAGAGACAGAGAGAGAGATTAGAAGAGATATTAAGAGGACAGTTGGGTTGGCAGATTAAACGGCAAGGTCTTTAAACGATCGCTTAATCCTATTTGAGACCTACTTTTGAGCCGACCCGAAGGAGAAAGTAAGAGGAGCAGTGTAAGAGAGGAGGTGACGGTCGCGTGCTTGAGAAAGTAAAGTCTCGTTTACACGTAAGAGGCAAGTGTTGTGCGAGTTGTGTTTTTTCTTCTTCTTTTTTTTTTCTTCTTTTTTTTTTACGGAGACGGTACACACACATTACGCCGGAATAGAATCGCGATTACCACATTTTAATTTTCTTGAAATTTGTAGGTCGAGCCAGCTTCTTTTCTCCCCTCCTTCTTTCTCTCTCTCTCTCTTTTTCCTTTCTTTTTTTAATTTCAACCTCGAAAGCGGATTACACGTCGAGATAATATTCAACACGACGGAACACCTCGTGCGTAATTGTTTCGGCACGCGGATGTCATCGAGTTTCCTTTTTTCTTTTTCTCTCTTCTCGTTAATTTTTCGTATAAAATTATTTCGCACAGAATTTTAATTTAAGATTTGTTTTATTCTACATAGGATTTTGATTCGAGTGAATGTGAATTTATGCGTATCCTGTAAAATAATAATATGAAGAACGAATAAAGAAGAGACGAAACAATTTTCGTGTGTGTACGTTCATTACGTTTTCCCTCCTTGAGCTCAACGTTGAACAACGTTGCGTACAACCTGAAAAAAAGAGCGCAACTTTTCCGTTACTCTCTCTCTCTCTCTCCATCATTAAACCACGTAAACAAACGTAAGTTTCGATCGACGAAGCTTTTTAGACGCATCGATCGATTAAATTTCTACTCGCGTTGAAATGCAAATCGAATATAAAATATATTACTGCAACGACATATTAGTGACATCATTCCGTTGTTTCCGTGATGTCACCTCAAAACGTGACCGATCACTTTCCCCTTCGAATTTTCAACCTTTGACTTCTCTCTCTTTAAAGTTATTTAAGAATTATTTCTTACTTGGAAAAGAACGATAGGATCGATTCGATTAGAGAAACAGTTAGGCTCGTTACAAGATCCATTTGTTTTGAACGAGACGTTCCTCTTTAGAATCTAAAATTTGCCAGCGTTCGTGGATCAAGCGTGTACAAATGATCGCCATTTAGCGGCGCGCCTTTTCAATTGAACGAGTTTTCACAAATGGGCGATTTATCATCACGCGATAGCATTACGACTACCGAATTGCAATTACATCGAGATTGTCCTTCCTGCGATGATTCTGTCAATGTTTCGTTATATGCTCCTACATATTTATATGTACAAATCATTTTATGCAAACGAGCTTATAGTTATCCATTTAGTGTTGGAAAATTCAGATCAATTTTAATCGTTCTATTCGAGATATTCGTCACGATTTGGAAAAGTGATAATCGATATATTTTCTTTTTTCTCGCAAGAGATTTATAAAACGTTTGCCCGTGGGATGGAAACATTAGACTTTCCAGTTCACGGAGAAAGTTATGCATTAACGGGTCCGTAGCCGGCGCACCGCACACTCGTCCAGATAGATGAATAAACGCGCAACGATGATCCGAGCGCGTTGCTTCTTCTGCCAGGGGCTTCGACCTAGTTTCTTTTTTTTATTGAACGCGTGTTGCGTTCGATCAAACCGATCTCTTGTTAAAATATTTCATTACAATTCCAAGATAATCTAAGAGCGTAAAATCGAGGCGAGATTCTTGTTGAAATCCGGGGAAAAATCGCGCCTTCGTTGGGAAGCTTCCAAGGCTTTGAGAAGCCTCTTTCAATTGGAGGGAATTTTGAAAAAGAAATTTGATTATTCTTCTTTTTTTCTAAGCAAAGAATATTAAATAAAGGAAACTTGATCTCGACACCTCTTTCTGTTGTCGTTAAATTATTAAAACGATCGAATTCTCAGCAACAAACCTAATTCTATAGCTGATCATCCCTATTTTCATTAGTTTGATGATGTAATGTATAAAATCTAACAACTAGAAGAAGGTATTATATATTCTAGTTCGAAGTTTTGAACAAAAAATAAACGATAATAAACTTTATAGATCTTATTATTTCTTCGATGGATAAGATATGAGGAGAGATATCGCGATGTGGTGTAACTATTGTTTCGAATTTTATCTAGGGATCAACAGAGAGAATTTTCTAGGAGCAATTAGAGGAAATTTCGAAAAAGAAATTCGATTATTCTTCTTTTTTTCTAACCAAAGAATATTAAATAAAGGAAACTTCTCGACGCCTCTCTCTGTTATCGTTAAATTATTAGAACGATCCAATTCCCAGCAATAGATCCAATTCTATAATCAATCATTCCTATTTCCATTAGTTTGATGATATAATATAAAATCTAGCAACTGAGAGAAGGTATTTTCGTTCGAAGACAAGTTTTGAGGAAAAAGTAAATGATTCCCAGCAACAGACCCAATTCTATAACCAATTGTTTCTATTTTGTTTGATGATATAATATAAAATCTAGCAATTGGGAGAAGGTATTTTCGTTCGAAGACAAGTTTTGAGGAAAAAGTAAACGATTCCCAGCAACAGACTCAATTCTATAACCAATTGTTTCTATTTCCATTAGTTCGATGATATAATGTATAAAATCTAGCAATTGGGAGAAGATATTTTCCTTCGAAGACAAGTTTTGAGGAGAAAGTAAACGATTCCTAGCAACACACTCAATTCTATAACCAATTGTTCCTATTTTCATTCGTTGATGTATAAAATCTAGCAACTAGGAGAAGGTATTCTCGTTCGAAGACAAGTTTTGAGGAAAGAGCATCTTATAGATCCTATTATTTCTTTGATGGATAAGATATGGAGGAGAGATCAACATCGTCATCTAAATTCACGACTTGAGGCACGAAGAACAGCCCTTCTTACTTTACTCATCGATACGTTCCCTCGTAACACGCAACAATCTCGTCTCCCCTCGGATGTTTTTCTATTTAGAGATGGAAATGATCAGAAGTTAAGTAGGTGGACTCCATCGAATGATTAGAGGAGACAGTAGCCTCCCTTCTTGACGGATGAAACTAAGGGAAGCGTGTAAAGAAACAAGCATTTGTTTGAATTACAAAGATTTGATTTTTTTCTCTTCGTGTTATTCCATTCTCGACTTTTAGAAATAGTAAAAAAGACTTTTTTTTTTCTTCTCGATGAAATATTATTCCACTGAACGATGATTACAGCACATTAGTGGAATGGAATCAACGTGGACGATGAAAAAGAAGAATGAATAATCGAATAATACGAATTCCACGAATTTCCCCACGAATACCTTTTGGATCCTTGAGCGCGTCATCAAAACGGATGTGAACGTTTCGAGAGTGTTGCGCGAGAAAATATTTACACGAGGATATTACGCGAGCAGAAATGACGTGTTATATATATACATAAGCAAGCCTCTGAATAAACGAGCTTCGATTCGACGAATCGAAACGACAAAATTCCATATAGATTGCAAACACTCGTCGCCTCGATCTTCGAGATCCAAATTAAAAAAAATCGTTTTTCCTTTCGCGATTGGCTACATACATGGCTACTCCTGTACTGCACGAGAGATGATCGCGCGTAGAACGAACACGAAAGCAAGATACGTGGCTCCTCAACTTTCTCAAAACTAGATTTCTCGAGTATCGGGATGACGACGATGAGACGGGTGATTTTGGATCTCTCGAGAGATTTAGAAGGAGGAGAATCGTCGAAAACGTTTCCCCTCTTCCGTCCACTTTCTCCTCTCTTTTGTAGAAATAATCATTCGTGGATATAATAACGGAATTATCTCTTTTTAAGAACCTAAGTCTTCAATATCGTGATTTAAATCGCGGTTAAATCGAATTTCAATTATTGTTAGAAGTTTATCAAGTTTATTAAACTACGTCGAAGAAGTTGACTTTCCAATTCCTCGTACTTGTATTCGCCTCTGTCGGATAGATCGACTTCTTCTTCTTCTTTTTCTTCTTATTTCTTAAAGGAAGAGAGAAGCTTCCCTTCTGCTGGTTTTCATACTCTCGACGAGCAGCTCGTCGACCGATCGATTTTCTCTTCTCTTCGTGCACCTTCGAAGGCACAATGGTCGGCGTTTATTTTTTTTGTTTTCTCCAGAATTAATGGTCCAAAGTTAATTGCCCGGAATTACTTCCTAACCGCCTCACGGAACGAGCAAACCGCTGTAAAATCACCGTCGAAACGAAGAAAGGAAGAAAGGTTTCGGGATTGCACGATTGACGATTGCGAAGGACGATTTGGAAATCGGAAAAGAAGAAGAAAAAAAGGATCGAATAATAATATAAATATCACATATATCGCATCCTCATAGTTTCGAATTTCAAAGGGAACACCGAAGAAGATCGAAGAAAATTCTCCAATCTAACGAGAGGAGAAGATTGGGAAGATCGTTTAATCGCGCGTCTCGTTTATTTATGCCGTTGTCAATTTAACCGAGAAACTTTCCCACCCGCGCGACTCGAAACTTTCTTCTCACGTGTATCTCCTCCGAGGAGATCCCTTAACAGGCGGCAAAACATTGCATTATTCACCGACCGACATTTCCAATTCCTTCAACTTTTCTTCCGTCCTTTTATCTCCCTTTTTAAAAAAAACCAACGATTCTGAAAAGTCTAATAATCTAGTCAAAGTCTTTACTCGATTGCGAGTTTGTGGATCGAAGAGACCAGTGATGGTCGCGCGTTAAGGAAAAGACGAAATATCGTATCCCTCGGATCGATCGATCGATCGAATTTTCCCGTTCGAGAGAGAAGAGTCGAGCGGCCGGTGTGCGATCCGGTGGAGGGGGGACACGCGAGAGAGTTTTACGTACCGAAATGAAACTACTCGGCGGAGAAAGTGAGAGCCGACGTAGCGGACGGGCTGGGTAACGGCGAGCAGGCGACCGGGGCCCCTCGAGACGAGAGGATAGACATGGTGCAGGCCCTCCATCGTGTGGATCTTCCTTCCTCCTCGGAAGGATCCTCGGCCAGATCGTGATCAATCAAAAAGTGGAGAGAAAAGAACAAAAGTGGGAGGAAAACGAGCCAAGTTGGGAAAAAAAGTGAATCGTCCAATTTTTACGTGTTTGTTTCTTTTTTCTCTCCCTTCCCTCTCTCCCTCTCGAACGAACCAACTCGAAAAGTTCGGCTTTCGTCGTTGGAAGAAGAAAGAAAGAAAAGAAAAAGAAAGAAGAAAGAAGAAAGTGTGAAGATGTAGATACCGGTGCGAAGAAGCATGAAGCCGATATTCTTGGGTGACCGTGGTGGAATGTCGGGACGGTCTTAGGTTCTCTTTTCTTAGGTCTTAGGTCGATTCTGTATAGGGAATATAATCGCGATAAATAGATGAAGGGTGTCGCGATATATCAGTGAGAAGGATTGTGTTATGGTGGTGAGGACCGTTCAGGATAGACGTGGAAGAAAAAGAGGAAGAAGAAGAAGAAGAGGAAGAAGAAGAAGAGGAAGAGAGGGTGGAGCGGGTTTCTTTTGAGGAACCGCTTCTTGGAAGAGAGAGAAGAAAGGAAGAAGAGCGAAGAAGACGGAGGAACGAGATCGGGCTTGATTTGACAGATTGGTGAGTAGGAAGAAGAAGGAGAAGAGAAGAAAGAAAGAAAGAAAAAGAATACGCGGACCTTCGTCGGAGAAATATTTTTTTTTTCTTTCTTTTTTTAAAAATCTCGGTGGGATATCTCCTCGGACAGGCAATTTGGAGAATATTTTTTAATTAGATTCTTTTCTCCCCTCCGTGAGAGATCCTTCTTTCCCGAGATTTTTTCTTTTTTTTTTAAATTTAATCCACGGAAAGCGAAGCGCGGCACAGGTTGGTGTTGTACGAGGTCGAGGCGGGCAATGCGGGGAATAATAACGAGGAGCGGGTAGAAAATTACAAGCTGCATCGTTCATTCGAGTCGATGCGTTGGAAATTGTAATACAATAGCCGCGCGATGGCCATCGGAAAAATTGAGTGAAAGTGAGAAGGTCTGGATCAGCTTTTGAAAGAAAGCTGTATCACCGAGTATTCGCCGTGCAAGACGTGCGCCAAACGTAAACGAAACTAGTTGTACTCGATCGAACGAGGCAGCCTTATCATTTAAATTTCCTAACACGGGACGGGAAATTAATGGACTTGGATGTAATTTAATTCGATTGATCACGCGCGTCCACGTGAAATTGTCGAATTTCCATAATTGAAAGTAAGTGGATCGTTGATTCGTTTCTATTTGGAACGCGGAGAAAAAGTGATCGAAGAAGAGGAAGAAACTTCGCGAAATAAATAAATAAATTCGTGAATGATTAATAATTAATTCCGAAAGAAACGAGTAGATATTCGCATTTCAACAGAGAGATTACAAGGAGAGAAAATTTCTCGGCAATGGATTGGCAATGGGTATCGAAATATTCAACTTTCCGATCTCGTAGCGAGTGAAAGTACTTCCGTTCTTTTCCAAAAGGAGACGAGCAAAGGGGACGAGCATTAAGGATGCACGGTTCGGTACCGTTCTACCGATTGCCTAAACACCACTCCCCGTTTACGTAACACCACTCCCCGATACAAGTTTGAGGAGAAACGCGCGACAACGTCCCACGGAACATGCCCTTCCGTCTAATCATCCTTCCTTTTCTCTTCTTTTCTTTTCCTCACGCGAAAAAACGAAACGATATCGTACACTTCTTTCTCCCGTAATTAAAACGCTCGTTTCGAAATTTTATATTAGAGATTTTTATCTATCCATTGAATAAGAAGAAGCGGGATAAATTACAGATCGGCAAAACGATACGTGAATATTCGATCGACACATTCGCGTTTTGTTCGACACACTTTTTCTCCGTTTCCAACTCTCGGCCTTGGCTGGGATTACTCCGTTTACGAGGGAATTAATTTCTCCTAGAAAGTAACAATGCAGATCGTTCCGCGATCGTTTCGTTTCGTTTCGTTTTGTTTCGTCGCAGGGGGGGGGAGGAGAGGAAAGGATCGAGAAGAGATCTCCAAGAAATTTTTGAATCGGGAGGGAAGAGGGGTTCGTTACACAATGGAAAGTGTTGGTGTTGGCGTGAAAAGGGGTATCTCGCGAACTAGACCGCGAACGAGCTAGTACTTCTTTTCAAGGCCACGAAGAAAGAGCGCAACTTTGCCCGCGTTCGGATTTCTTCGAACCGGTTTCCTTCGAGGAAAGGGGCGCGGAACGTTGCGTTAAAGGACCGATCAAGGTCGCCGTTTCTCGATCGAAAAATCAAAGGAGGGAGGAAAAAAAAGAAAAACTATCGTTACCATTTCCAGAGATTCGAAATCCCTCCTCATCTCGATTCTTTCGTTCGCTTTCTTTCTCGATTATCGTGTCGCTCCCTCGCGGAAATCATCGAGCCAATACAAACAATGAGAAACGAGATCGATCATCGATTTTTCCCGAAGGAAGGACGATGGCAGAGGCGATCGATGGAAAGAAAACGGGGCCGGGCGGATCGGACGAAAACAAAATTTCACGCGCGTGCTTCTCTTATTTTGGCTTCTTTTTTTCCCCCCTTTTCCTTTTTTTTCTTTCTTCCGTCCGTTCGTTTTCGGCGAAAGTAAAACGGCGCCTGTGCGCGTTGCAGAGAAAGTAATGGATCGCGCTCTTAATGTCGGTTCACACGGAATTTGGGATGTCGGGGACCGGTGTGTGGCGCCAATCGGCAGCCACCGGCCACCACCTCGCCGCGCCAACGGGCGACGGGGGAGAAGGAGAGGAGTGGAGGGGGCTTTCTCGAACGGCCGGGGAACGAAACTACTACGACAATTATGCGTGCGGTGCGTACAGCGCGCGAGAGAAGAAACTCTCGAGCAAGAAGGCACTTTCGATCCATCGGCGCGCGCGATATACCGCCAACCTTCTAGCCGCGGCAAGGTGAAAGTTCGCGTAAATCGCCTCGACCTGTCCGTCCTCCCTTCCTTTCTTCCTTCCTCCTCGTTCGAATTTTCCTAAATTCCTCGATTTTTCAAGCAAAGATCGTCGAAGCAAGGCTTGTCAAATCGATAAAAGATCCTAAGTCAAGCTGTTGCTCCAAGAGAACGAAAAAAAAAGAAACAGCTTTCGTCCTCTCTCGACGCATGTCAAGATGGCAAGGTCGGCAATTTTCTCTTCCTTAACGGAGGCCCGGCAGAGAAGGAAAGAAGAAAAACAACAATTAAAAACAACATTAGCGAACCGCGTCAGCGGATCAAACCAGCTTTAAATCCAGTTAGAGACTGGATTTATTTCCTTTTCTACCGGGTTTCACTTTTCTTGTTATCATTCTCTCTCTCTCTCTATCTGTCTCGCGTGCCAACTCCCGCGAAACTTGAGGAAAAGGAAAGGAAAAAAAGAAAAATTGTCGCAGTTACGAGCTTACTTCTCCATAATATTTCGTCGTCGTCGTCTAATGAGCGCAAGATCGAGATTCCTTCAGATTGGTATCCGAAAGGAAGAAGGGGAGAAGAAAAAGATGGCTCGTAACTTCCGGCGGAGCGGGTGGCAGCGTGAACGTGAACTTCACACTGCCGTGAGTGCAAGAAGCGCACTTTCACTTCTACACGGCAGAGCCAATGACCTACTAACACATCGAACCGTTCTCTCCACCACTCCACTCCTGTGCTATTCCGGCAAGGACGTTCTACATCGATTGTTCGATACGTTCGATTATCTACAAAAAAAAAGGAAAGGAAAGATCGTAATCGTTTTTTTAAAACTTTGCTAAACTCTCTTCTCTCTTCCATTTCTCATCTAATCTAATTACGAATAATCATCCTCCAATTCAAGATTCTTCTCTTTCCTCCTGCTTCGTCCTCTTCCATTGATTCATCAACGACAACGGGAAGGCCGACCCTCCCGATTTCGGCCTTCCCGATTTTTAAATCGCCCATTACGAAACGGAGTGACAAGTACCGTCACGCGGTTAAATTGTCCTGAACGTGGCTCGGCCTGTGATTAAAGCAATACCGTTGCCCAATCCGATGCAAAATTCCCGCCCCCGCGTTTTCACTCCTCCACCGCTCTCGATAACTGGCCAACCAAGGAGGATGCTGCTCGTTTCCCTCCTTCGAGTCCCCTTGGCTTATTATTATTAATCGACGCGTTTCGTTCCCTTCCTTCAGAGGCCTGACCCTCTTTTTACTTTCACCCGTGACGCAAACAACATATCCTCCCCGAACGAATCTCTTCTTTTCTCGAGCAGATCGAGTCGATTCGAGTTAAAGAAAGAATATTCGAAAATTCAACGGGACGGTTTTCGTTTCGACGAGACGGGGGCACGAATGATCGCGTGTAATGCAACTTGGAATTGGCTTCGTGGCGAAAAAAGGGAAAAAAGGATTCGTGAGGAGCTGCGTGCTTTCCGTGGCTCGTTAACCTCGATCATGATAGGTTTATTCTTTAGAAAATTGATTCCAGCGATCGGCCGAATCGGGACCGAATAGATTAGAGGAGACACGCGAGCCTCGAAGATCGGAGAGAAAATGTCGGAAGAAATTCTAAAGAATGAAGGAAAGATCGAGCGATTCAAAAGATGAAAAAGAAAAAGAATTCGATTCTTAAAATTATTATGCAAAAAAAAAAAGAAAAAAGAAAATGGAATCGATTACGACGCCTTTTCTCTTTCTGTCTCTCTCTCTTTGTCGAGGACTGTTTGCTCTTTCGTCACGTTTTATCTCGACCACTTTACACCACGGTACGCCTCGCTATACCCGAAAGATATCGTATCAAATGTTTAACAATTTGCACAAGTTAATTGAAAGAGGCTATCGGCGAAATAAAGTGGCGAGATAAGTTTGGAAAGAGAACCCGTTCCGTCCGGGGGATAAATTCAGACACTTTGCACAAAATATATTCGGCAAGGAAGCTTGTATAATGTGGAAAGACGAGAAGAAAGACGAGACGAAAGAGACGAGAAAAGGTGACGAAATAACAGCTGATGTATATTTTGAACACCGATGCAAATTTTCTTACAATTACTATTTCTACTATCCTCTTTAAAAAAAGAAAAATCTTCCTAAATTTGCAAATTTGCAGCCAAATGATGGATGCAGCCAGATCGTGCCAATGGATACTAATAGGAATACTCCTCGTCATCTCGTCGAATCGCGCCACCGGTCGTGCCGGATCGATATCGGGATCGAGCCTTGGCAAGTCGAAGACGATCTTCAATCCCGGCTACACGGAGGGACGTAGCAACGAGGGGAATCGAACCGAGTTAACCCTCAATTCGCCTCGCAGACGCCGATACGTCCGGTTTCCAACCGGCCCCGCCGGTTATCTGTTCGAGGGTGGCGGTCCCCCCGTAGGGAGGAACATCGGTCTGCACCCTGGAGTACGTTTCCCGTCGTGGAGGCAGCACAAATCGGTCTGGAGGAGTCCCATCTCGGATTACAACAGGCCTGTGATGGGCCATCGAACGCCACGCTTGATATTCCGCGACAATGACTTTCCACCCCCGGTGGGCGGCAGCGCGCCCTCCTCCTTCTTCCAACAGTCCAACCACTTGCCGGATTTCGAGGATGACGCGAGAGGTAAGAGTAGTGTGTCGTATTAGAGAACGAGAAGCTCCACGATTAAGGAGATTGCGAATTAAATTAGATTTATAAATTTCGAGTGATGGCTTTTAACTCTATTTATCAATTTTCTTGTTTTCTTGAGTTTTCGTTCGTAGATATTTCTTCTTCTTCTTCTTTTTTTATCTTGTTATTAAGAAATTGAATTATTGTTTCAGATCATCGAAAGCAAACGCTCGACGATTATCCTAGGTTAGAGTCAGGTACGTTTTTCACCCCGTGAACGGTGTATCGACACAGAGATCGATGGACTCGATCGTACCTGTTGAAAAACCCGTTTCGCACGGCCGTTTTCCGGTGTTTCGTCAATCCGTTAACGAGCGTAATCGATAGCTGACGCGTTACGTCACATTTCCACGGATATTCGTGCTAATCGGATAACTGTAAATTAACCAGACTCCGCGCGCAATATCCCAAGTGTCGCAACTAATTGTGACACTGGACCCGTATCCGTCACCATTTCCGCCTATACGTCGCTTACGAAAGAAACGTTCGTTCCTTCCTGTTGCTTTTACGATTTCTATTAAATCGCGATTGTATCGGCGACACTTTTCAAAATTTCATTGCCCAATATCATTCAACGTTCTCGTTTCTCTCGCGAAAGTGTGTTCCGAAGTTAGGCTTGGAGTAATCGGATCGTCGGTCCGGACCTTCTTTTATAAAAGAAAGAAAGAAAGGAAGGAAGGAAGGAAGGAAGAAAGAAAGAAACGGTTAAGAGGGGCCAAAAGAGCAAAGCCGTGTACCGTCCCGTTGGTTTTGTTTCGATTCTTTCTTTCGAGGAGGGGAGAGGAGGCGCGGATGGAAGGAAAAAAGTGGAAGAAAAAACAGTTTGCCCTGTTTTGTGCAGAGCCGCGTCAACAAAAAAGACCGCTGTGGAAGGGTGACGATACGTTGTGCGGTGACGGACGAAGCTGCGAATTTTTTCTAATGTGCTGGATGTCCGCTGGCCTTTTGGACGGCAGTTGCGGCGGTATCATGTTCGCTTGTTGTCAGAGGAGAGAGCCGAAAGGCAGCTCCTCCGATTATAACCTGATTGAGGCACCTAGAGATCAGTCTCAGCCGCTTTCGTTGGATACTTACACGGAGACAGTCAACGACGATCGTAAGTCCTGCTTCCTACAGAAAGCATGCAATCCGATTCTTGCACTACTAGCATGATCACCTCTTTCTCTGTCTCTTCTCTTTTCAAACGAGACGAGTTTTATCTCCTTTCTCTCTCTCTCTTTCCATCTTTTCTTTCTCGACCCGAATCCTATTTCTTCTATCTCGCCGTTTCTTATCTTCGATTTCTCTTTTACTCTTACTTTCTTTTTTTTTGTTTTGTTTTATTTTGTTTTGTTTTTCTACGAAACGTTACACTTGCACTTTCCTCGGCATGTCGAAACGTTCTTTGCCTGCAAATTACTCGTCTCTTTAGCACTTGCACTTTCCTCCACACTGTCATCGAGAACCTTCACTTTCTCTGTTCGCACCTTCGAAACCACGAGGGAGCCAACCTCGTTTTCTCCTATCTCCCTCTCGATTCGCGAACGAATCTTGCACGCGACGAACCTAACGTTCGTCCCTCCCTCCTTCCAATTAATTCTTCTCGACTGGTTCTTCACTTAGTTCTTATCTTGCATGCTCATCGCGGTAAACAGGTAAACGTGAATCCGTTCTGCATGCACCGGTCTTCGAATCGCGTCCTCCTGTCACGCGAGTGATCCTCCACGTTTCGTTATCCACTTCCGGTTTTTGCCCAACTCGCGAGAAAACAATCCCCCCCACCCCTCCCCCTATTACGATCTCGAGTTTCAAGAAACGGAAAATTTTTTCCTCCTCTCGTTCAAGTTCACGCTTTCCAATCTTTTTTTTTTTCTTTTTTGTTTCTTCTCAAATGGTCAAACAATCGAATTACTCCAAGTCTAACTCGGTGTAACAACGGTGTTAACTCAGACCAATCAGACTTTGACCGGACGTCGTTACGTTAAGAATTATATCCGACACTAACTCCTGGAGAAATTATCCGCGAATGAACGGAATCGATTCCGAGGGACAGCTCGTACTTATCCACTTATAAGGATTCCAAGATCGTTGTATGTAATTAATTGCAGGCTGCGGAATACCTGCCTCGAAGCAGACCGCGCAGAGAAGGATCGTGGGAGGCGACGACGCGGGGTTCGGCAGTTTTCCATGGCAGGTCAGATTTTTCATCGATCGATCGTTCGTTTCTTTTCTTTAACACAAACGGAGAGAAAACACTTTTCCACTCTTTCCTCAGGCGTACATACGAATCGGATCGAGCCGATGCGGGGGCACCCTGGTTAATCGTTTCCACGTCGTGACAGCCGGCCACTGCGTAGCCAAGTAAGTCGAAAGTCACTCCACCCTCCCCAAATTTCATCCCTTCGATTCATTTCCTTGTTCAGGGCGTCCGCGCGTCAAGTCCAGGTGACCCTCGGCGATTACGTCGTCAACTCGGCCAGCGAGACGCTGCCCGCTTACACGTTCGGGGTCAGGGAGATACGCGTTCATCCTTACTTCAAGTTCACGCCTCAGGCCGACAGGTGGGACGATTAATCGTTATGGAACTATTATAGGACGAAACGAAAAGATTTTTTTCCCCGATTTTTCAGATTCGACGTGGCCGTTCTTAGATTGGATCGACCGGTACATTACATGCCCCACATAGCGCCCATTTGTTTGCCCGAGAAGAACGAGGATTTCTTGGGCCAGTACGGTTGGGCCGCTGGATGGGGCGCTTTGCAGGCTGGTAAATACAATGATTCATCGATACGCCGATATTATTATATGTATTCCTTGAAAAGAGAATAACAATTACCAGGATCGAGGCTACGGCCCAAGACCCTCCAAGCTGTGGACGTGCCCGTGATAGACAATCGAATATGCGAGAGGTGGCACCGATCCAATGGGATCAACGTGGTGATTTACGACGAGATGATGTGCGCTGGTTACCGCGGAGGAGGGAAGGACTCGTGCCAAGTAAGTTGAACGATTGAGGAGGAGGACTCGTGTCGAGTCGATATCTTTTTCTTTGCTCTCGTAGGGCGACAGCGGTGGGCCATTGATGCTGGAGAAGACGGGGCGATGGTACTTGATAGGCATCGTCTCGGCCGGTTACTCGTGCGCGCAGCCCGGCCAGCCAGGGATCTATCATCGCGTTGCGAAAACGGTCGACTGGATAACGTACGTCATCAACTCGTAGCGGGGCGAAAAACAGCGGGATAATCGAAAGGGATAGAGAATAAATAAATTCTCTCTGTAAAAGCTTTGCATGAAACAAAGTTTACAAAACAAAAGTTTTACCACCGAGCAATGTGCGCCGTAGTAAGTAACTTGGATTCGAGAACAACAACTGTGAACAGATTGCGATTAAAAGTCAGGGGGCAGAGCATTTGATCGAAGCATTTTTCGAAAGGACTCGTTTTCTTTTGTTCGTCGTGCGATCCAACGTATAATATTTTCCTCGAAAAAACGAACGAAACGAAAGGCCGTGTTACGATAACTCGTGTAACTCGTGTAAAGTTTCTTCTTAAAACAACCGATTTAATTCGAGTCCTTTGCGGCAAGAATATATATCTTATATTTCGGCGATGATGAAATTGTATCATGTTTGTAAATTAAGCGCGCGTGAATTCGCGCTTAATAAAACGTTTCGTTTTCATTTTGTCTTCTTGTCATTCTTGAGGAAGGGAGGGAAGGGTGTATATAACAGAAAGAAGAAAATCTTTACATTAAAAACATATTTTGTTATTCGACAACCGATATAACTCAACGCAAGCATAATAATACGTTGCTTTAATAGCAGGGCAACGCTTTTTTTTTCCTTTTTTTTTTTTCTTTTTTTCTTTTTTTTTTTTTTTTAAATTTTAAGTATTTAATTTTAAGTGATTTTTTCATCGCGTATAATAAGTACACATTTATCTCTCGTTTATTCGTTTCAACGATAAGCAATCCGTGGCAACGGGTGTCAAAACTTCTGCGTTGCAGGATCGTAGGAGGCGTCGACGAGGTTCGATTAAGTAAGATAATCTTGGGATAAACTACGATATAGTTCTTCATGTTTCCACACACACCAACAAAAAAAGAATTACGCTATGCTTCCCGCTTTCGCGACGAAAAATAATAAATAATAATTTTTCCTTCCACGATTCTTCAATGATCGACGCTCGTCAACGAGCGTCGTTTTTCGGTCCTCGTACTTTTTGACAACAACTTATTGGCGTCGAGCCGATGAAATCAGACTAGATATTGTTCAATCACCGAAAAAACGATCAAGAAAAGAGAAAGAGAAAGAGAGAGAAAGAGAGAGAGACAGAGAAAAAAAACGCTCGTCGTGAAAACGGGAAATGTATCATCAATTCCCTACTAGTTGTGTCTAATTTACAAAAAAAATTACTTTCGATTCGCTATGCATACCTGTCACATGGAGCTCGTATCCGTATATATCATTCTTTCGTAATTTTAAGTAATATCTTTAAAACCGCAGTGAAAAAAAAAGAAAAAACGGCGTTTAAACGCGAAAATTCTCGAAAAAAAGGGAGAGGAAAAAAAAAAAAAAAAGAAAGAAAAAAGTATCTCTACCTATCTACGTCGTACGATCTGCGTCAAAAATCTTGTTGTTTTCTTCCTGTATAAGAAGAGGCTTAAACCCTGGGCGACAGGGCGAGTTAAAATTCATCTTCTCTAAGTTAAATAAACTAACGATAATACTTTCTCTCTCTTCGTTTGAGAGTGGTTACGCTCGAATACTAATAAAAGGAGGAGGACGAAGAAATATCGGGTCAAAAGGGACCCGATCGAGGTGCTCGATCGAGCATCGCCGGTTATCAAGCTGTCGTGATGAACGCCCGCGGCATTC
This sequence comes from Apis mellifera, assembly GCF_003254395.2. Taxonomy (NCBI): domain Eukaryota; kingdom Metazoa; phylum Arthropoda; class Insecta; order Hymenoptera; family Apidae; genus Apis; species Apis mellifera. The sequence continues at coordinate 8,385,334 of NC_037651.1, forward strand.
TAAATGCATTCTTGTGAACGATATTTTAGATTTAGAGATCGCGTCGGAAATGTCGCCGGTTTGATCGATGGATCGTGAATCGCTTTCGATTCTGATCTTCTTGATTCTTACAAATTACGATTACGTTCTCGAAACGGTTCCGATTGAAACAGTCTCAACATCTTGTCATGGGGCAACAAATGCACTGACAAATTGATTGCATCGTGGCGGTCCAATCCCAGAAAAAGAAATCGTGCAGATACTTCGAACAACCAGCAAACAAGCAAGCTCGCTTGCTTTCTCCTCCGTGTTATTATTATTGCTTCTCTCCTCGTTGCTCCAAGTATCCATGCCACTTTCCACGAATCCGAATCAAGGTGAATCGTTCCCTTCTACGACGGTAGAATATCGAGTTCAAGGACACTTTGCGTAGCGGGAGACAGGCCGTCCTCGCTTTTGTGCATCAAGATGTTCTTCAAATCCCTCAATTTCTGCGGTTGAAGAGCCATGGCCGAGTTCCTTGGCAAGGTCGCGATCGGATTGGTGCTGTGGCTCTTGAACGGTTTTTCGTATCGATTGATCCCCTTCTCCGATTCCGAATTGTATCTCCTCTTCCCCGCGAGCTCCGTGTTCGGTTGCGCAGCGACCGTGTCCCTGTCCTCGAAGCAGGGGACCGTTTGCATCGACATCGTGTTCCTGCGATCGTTGAACAAAGATCTGGGATTCAGGGTGACCTCTCTCGCCGAGCCGAAGTGCTTGAAATTGGCGCAGATGGGATTGTTGACGAGGCTGGTGTCGGCCGGATGGCAAGGCTCGGGCACCCGTTTCTCGATCTTGATCTCGGTCACGTTCTGACGGATCAGAATGTCCGGCGCCGCCTCGGGCAACGGCTCCTGGGAGATGGGCGGCCATTTTAAGTCGCGCGCCATGTCGCGGTCGATCGCGAGAAACTTTCGCCTCGATTTGTCCACGTTGTGCCAACGGTAGCGCAATTTCCTAAACACGAGGTAGTCGACGAACACGTATTCCATCAGCAACGAGATCAGAAAGTTGGCGACCCCGTAGCCGACCAGGATGAAACGAAAACCCACGTCGTCCGGGAGTATCAGCTCGAACCAGTTGCTCAGCCATTCGAAGGGGAAGGTGGCGAGGTAGACGGAGAAGAGGGTGAGAAGGATGAACGAGGTGAGCAGGCCGTAATTCGTGAACAGAGACTTTCTGTACGGATGGCCCTTCGAGAACGTCACAGCCAGAATGATATACTGCATGGAACTGATTATGAAAACCGTGTAATTTTCCATGCAGCTCACGTCGTCTTTGTTCTCGGCAGCTTTGAGAGTGGCGTTGAACGGCACGAACCATTCCATCTGCTCGAGATGCCACAGGCTGACGGATTGAAACAGTGCCACGATCAAAATTTGCGTCACTAGGCTCAGAATCGGAGTGGTGCTGATGAGGCTGTTGAGGGGGGCTGTCTTGACCAGGGGTCCGTCGTAGGCTTCGGTACTGCCGAAGAAGAAGGCGAAGATCGAGATGATGAACAGGTCGATGTAGAGGAACTCGATATCCGTTAGATTCGACTCGATGCCGTACAGCAACATCACGGAAATGAATTGGGTGAGCGAGTAGCTCGCCATGTATTTGAAAATTCCGAAAGAGGTGACCAGGGCTGCGCGGCCTTCGCGAATCACGGTAAGTACGCAGGAAATGTTGGTTTCGCGGCTGGTGAAGGGCGACGCCACCGATGATTCGGTATCGGAGAGAGAGATCCCTGTATGGGCTGCCTTCAGAGCTCCGCAATCGTTTGCCCCGTCGCCCACCATGGCTGCAAATCGAATTTTTTAAATTATTTCTGATAATTATATTAATAATTAAAAATTAAAAATATTATATTAATTATCTCGAGAGAAGTTGATTGGGATCGCTTACCAACGTAGTATCCCAAAGATTGCAATTCCTGAACGAGTTGTTGCTTCTGGTCCGGCGACATTCTTGCGAAAATTGCTCCACGCGTGACGAGTTTGGGAATCAGTTCCGGATAATATTGCCTGACCAGTGCCCACGTTTTGCCCGTGAGCGCAAACACGTATTTGTTTTGCGAATGTTGCAAGCTGAAAGAGGAATAATAAATGTTAAAAAAAACCAGATGAATCACGGTTGTTCGGTTGGACAGATTTGACGAACTTACTCGTCGGACAAATAATTGATATCGTTTTCGTACTTGTTCCCAAAGCCACTTTCAATTGTTTCCAAGCTAGCTACACTGTTCAGATCGGTCATTTCGCTAAGATCCGCGTGTGTCGTTGACGGCTCGCTGTTGCTCTTCGTGAAGTAGATCTGCGGCTTCATCTGATTCTGTTGGGTGGCAGAGACCGCGATAACGGGTGTACCTGGTTTCACGATATCGCAATCCCTCGCGACTGAGAGCGCAGTCAGCATGTTGTCGCCAGTCACCATTACGGTTTTTATGCAGGCAGTGTTTAGAGCGCTGATCACAGGTGTCGTTTCCGGTTTCAATCTGTTTTCCATTATAACGAACGCCAAGAACGTGAGGTCGGACTCGGCAGACTCGCGACTCAATCGTTGAACCTTGGCGTAAGGAAGACGGTTCAAGGATTTGTGCGCGAGGCCGATCACACGGTAACCCTCTGAAGTATAATCTTGCAACACGGTGCCAAAGTCTGGTGGAACTGTAAAAACAACGTGATTGATTGTAATTTAAAAAAAGAAAAAAAGAAAAAAACAAATATTTATTTAAACATAATACATCGTTTTTGTCGCAACACTTACTGGATTCTGCTCTGGAAAGGCTGAGTATCATCTCTGGGCTGCCTTTGCAGTAGAGATCGTAATGATTAGCGCCCAGGGTCCTCGTTATCACGCTCATCCTCTGAAGACTAGACGTGAATGGAAATTGACGAACGATCCCAATTTCTAAACCTTGCTCCCCCAATTCCGTGGTGGAAGCAGCCAACGTGGTATCGAGGTTGTTCAACGAGATGTTGTCCATCACGTCCGAAGACATGGAGTTTTGTCGGCTGAGCGATATTCTTATCTCGGTGGGCAGTTTCTTCAGCAGCTTGGATCCCTTAGGTGGCCGTACTATCGTAGGAAAAAGCATAGAGAATTTCGATGTATCGGACACATCGGGTTCTTCCAACGTCCAGCCAGTAGACTCGAACATTTTCAAGTCAAGCGGATCACCCACGGGTTGATTCTCTATTATAGTGATTCCGTGACACGTTACCATTCCGATTAGAAGATCGTTCAGTGGCAAAGACGCGATGTCTTTAACGGGTGGCTGGAACTTCCTATCGACGGAGGACACCACGCCCCACATGTCGAGGCCGTCTTCGGTCAGTGTCCCGGTTTTGTCGAAACAAATGCAATCGATCGATCCCGATACATTGATAGTTCTTGGACTCGTGCAGTAAATCTTGTTCTTCTCGAGCCTTCTCTGCGCTACTAAACGGCCAACGGTCATAGCTGCCGGCAGGGCTGGAGGTACCACTATGGTGATCAGATCTAACGCCTCTAGAGCGATGTGGTTGCTAGGGACACCTCTGATAGCCTTTGTCACGATGGTGTAAATCACGCCGATGCTAGCTATCCCCGCCAACAAGATTACGAACTTGTACGAATCTTGCTCGAATTTGAAATCTACAGGTGGAGGATACATGATGGATCTGACCAAGCCACCCTTGCTTGTATTGAATCCTGTTCTAACAACCACGGCTAATACCTGTAAAATAAATTGCACCGTCATTTTTTATTAAACCGTCTATTCAATAGAAAAATGATTCAGAATAATATTCTACCAAGTAATTCGAATACAAGTTACCTTCTCCGATCCATAGTATCTGGTTTGAATAACTTTGGTACCACAAAAGAGAGTGTGCCTTGCGTGCTCCTTGGTGTCGTATATCACTTCATTGGACGAAGGAATAGGCGTTTTCGTGACAGGAACCGATTCTCCGGTTAACATGGATTCGTTCAGAATGCAATTTCCAGTGAGAAGTACCGCGTCGCAAGGCATCAAACAACCGTGAGAGGGGATAACCAATATGTCACCAGGCACCAATTTTTCAGCAGGTACAGTCGCTGTTTGCCCGGTCGTCCGATCTCTTATCACCGTGGCCACATCGGAAGAGTGTACAGTGGATCGTAAGTTGTGTTGATTCTGCAAATCGAGGCTTGATTATCGATACGAATTTAGGACAGTGGAGGAGTTAGTGAATAGAAAATCGCGTACTCGACGAGTCTGGAAGACTGCCATGATTATACCAATGCTGGACATGGTCAAGATAACCATGGCATAGTAGTAATAATTGTCAGCAACCCAGAGACCGAAGCTAAACAGTTGGAAGACGTAGAATGGATTCAAAACCTCGAGGCAGAGCAAAGTTAGAATACTTTTTACTGGAATCACGATTTCATTGTTTCCGTAAACGCTGCGTCTGTAAGAAAACAAAGAAATATAAATAAATTTAAATAAAATGTTTAATAATATAAGAATCGATCATTTTTATATAATAATTTCTGTAAATATTTGCCTCATGTGTTGCTCAAGTGAATTCAATCCCTGCATTTGATGCAACGTGGAAGTTAGAACACCGGCGTCCAAACCTCGAAGCTTGAGAAATTCTGATCTCTCGGGATCCCAAACGTAAGTTAATTTCTTGCAATGGAAAAGAACGATCGAAGAAACCTCTGTACGTTAAAAATATTACATTGATATTAATCGATTTTTTTATTACGAAAGAAAATTTCTTTCTTTTAAATTAAATTTTATTTCTTTTAAATTAAATTGAATTCTTACGCTTAAATTGTCCACCGATTAAATGCAACGACAGCGTCGGATATTCTTCTTTTACCTCCTTGATAGTTATCATACTGCCGTTCTCCATCCAAGGTTCGTTATCCAATAACGATTTTCCATCGAAGGGTTTGCTTCTTTAAATGCGCAAAAAAAAAAAAAAAAAAATAATAAAAATAAAAATAAAAATAAAAAGGAAATAAAAAAAAATTATATTTGCGATATTAATAAAAATATCGTTGTTCGTAAGGATAATTGCAATATTATAATTTCGTAAGGAAAAACTAGAGAATAATTACAATATATCTTCAGCGGCCAAAGTCTTTAATTTTTTCACATGATAGCTCGTATGCTTTCCTTGAAATCTTTCCACCAGTAAAACAGTGTCTGCGTTTTCTAATTGACATTTGGAATGAGTCGCGAGTAACATCAAGTGTGGTATCCAATGAAAGACCAATCTAAGAAGGCCTCCGGTGATTATAATCAAGAACCAAGTAATAGCGGTAAAAATTTTGTTCCTTTTGTAGCTGGAAAAAAAATTAGAAAAACACATATATATTTAACATCGTTGTAATTAATTGATCGACACGCTTTTGACACACGATGCTTACCCATAAATTTCCATTTGATCTTCCTCACCAGGATTGATGTAATCGATGCCATTCTTTAGATGAAGTATACCATTGCTCTTGGTACCTAAAATAGCACAATAAACACCCAACTAATTAGATCGATATTATTGACGACGGGTGAAGAAATTTTATAGAAATAATTGGATGAGATAAATTGGATCGTAACAACGTGTAATACTCGTGATCGTTGATTGAATGAAATATCGATTGAATGGTGCGATATTTATGGAAGATAGTTCGATACGAAAGGATCGTCAAGGACGATAGAAGATTTGGAATCGTTGCCAAATAATTTGAGGTGGGTAATTAGGCGATGATCCAAGCTCCTTACCCTCTAAGAGTTCCGTTTTCTGCTCGCGCTGATGGTCAGTAGTGGTATTGGTACCGCGCGCTCCAAACACGTTGTACGCGTTTCTGGCGAAGCTCAAGTTCAATTTATTCGGAGTGGGTGGCATGATGATGATCGCAGGAAAAGGAGCAGGAGTTAAATACGAATCTTGTATATTTCTTTATATATATGTGTATATATATATATATGTATACGTAACACACGTATCTATTTATATATATATATATGTATGTGTATATGTTTTCTTTTCTCTTTTTTTTTTAATTAGGTACAATTGTTCGTGGTCTCGCGAGAGATCACTCAGCGAGGATACTATTTGCGGTATCACGACAGCGTTTTCCCTTTCGACGTTTCTTGTCCTTCTTCCTAATTTTTTATCTTGTATGTTCCACAACTACATGTTACCACTACTCTTCTATCGACTACGATTTATTGTCTATGGGCCAATCATGGGCCCTTGTTGCTTGCTTATATAACAACGATACAATATTGAAAGAAAAAAAAAGAGAGAGAAAAAAAAAATAATGGATAGTACACGAAAGTTCGTCAACTGGCTTCAGAGGGAGATCGACGAGGATAAAATACTCGTGATAAGAGAGAAAAATGGGAATCTAGCCGAAACGAAGCGAACGATTCAAACGTTCGTCCCCCAATAATAGCGCAGGACGAGGAGACGGCTGTTTTAGGCAATAACCCCGTCTGCTACCGACACCGATTGCCCGCCATTTTCGGGTCCGTCTTCAATGTTCTCGATGTAAATCTCAACGGAGCGTTCTCTTGCATTTGGCTGACATTAAATAATCGAGGACGCGTCAGGATATAGCGGTATCCTGTCGTACGGGTCGGGACTCGAAGATCCTTCCACGAGAGTTGAGGCGGCAGTGGCTAGGTTGAGTGGCAGGACAACGACGACGTTGGCTATGAAACAGTAGCTGGTGCTATCGCTTCGGACCTGCCCCCGAGTTCCTTGATTCGTGTCAGTCGCCAGGATCGGTGAGCTTTCGCCAGCCAATTCGTGGCGTGGTCACTGCTCGTTCACCTTCGCTCATACCGCGTCGCACAGACGCCTGTTTCGAATCCCTGTCGGCCGATCTCGGATGAAGCAGCTGAGGCTCTTCCAAATCCCAGCAGTTCACCAGAGATTTTTTCGTCTTTCCCTTGCCTCTCGCGGCTGGTCCAATGTTATCTCGGCCTTTTGCTCCGCAGCCAATTTCTATCGCCTCTCTTGCATTCTCATGCCTCCCTTTTGCTGCCTGTACGTGCGATCTCAAATACATTACGGGTTATAAAAGTATTTTGGATGCCGTCGGATGTTTCGATCGGCAGAGAAACTTGGTCGACTTGGTCAATTCCGGCTCGAATCACACTTGTGTATTTTCTTCTGATCCTCTTCGATCGACAGAGATCTGCGTTATCGGTCAAATGGTCACGATCGAATCGACGAATGATCTATCGATCGCGTAATCGATGACTGAAACGAGCAAAAAATTTATTTTCACGGCCTCGAGTCGAGAAGTCACGAAGCTCGACTTTTCAACTGTTTTAAGTATACGAATAAATCTCGATCGAAAAGTTCTCGATTAACGATCTGTAAAAAGTAAAAGTTGTATTGTCGAAATAAAATATGTGCACCTCACTGGTATAACGTCCGTTTCGCTTCACCGTTTCGCGAATTTCGAACACCTATATATAGAATCGATTACGTCAATGTTAAAGTTCCTTTCTCAAAGGTGATCACACGACTCCCACGAGTTCTTAGAATGATTTTTAGAATGAATAAGCACTTTATTTTTTCACGCACGAAAAAATGACACACTTCTTTTAACACTAATATTCACTCGTGACAATCGCTCGTTAATCCGATTGATTAATTCTGACTAATCGCCCTCGACGGATTGACTATCGATAATAATAAAATCCGTTCTCTTTTTCACGTTATTCCAACTTATCTTTCGCTCGTCGACGAATTCTTCTTTCAGATGATCCGTTTAAACGATTCACCCTCTTCGGGACTTCTAAGTACAGAGAACACGGTGCAATAGTTTGTACCTAGTATCTTACTCATGCTGGAAATTTCAATTCGTTCGCTCGCGTCGATTATCAGCTCCGCCCTTTTAGGACCCCGTAAATTAGGAAACAGAAAAGAAAAAATCTCTCTCCTCCAAGAAGTCACTTTGCACACCGTTTTCGTTTCACTTGCGTTTCATGCATCTGCGGCCGCACCGTAGTTTTCTCGCTCACAGAAAGCACCACTTCTGCCTCTGTCGACATAAACTGTGTGGGTTTTATAAGCGTTCACGTTCGAGGAAAAATGACACCTTTCCTTCTCGCATGCCTGGAAATTATTTTCTCGGAAACTTCGCGATTCCTCGGACCTTCTTCGACCGCTTTGTCTGCAACGTGCTCGCGATGGATCTAAGATGGCGTCCAGCCAGCCGTTCCTTTCGAGTCGCGCTTCTAACACTCCTTCTCTTACTTTCCGACCGTGCTCGCTTGAATTATTCTCGCTCGACAACCGCGATCCCCTCGCCGAGTTCCGTGCTAGACCGGTTTGTACGATCACTGTGAAATACTGACAAGTATGCGACAGCTGGCACAAAGCGTTCAACCCAATTACAACGAGATTCCAGACGCGAGTGTATTAAGGGAATCGTTTGGCATTAGCAGAAGACTTGCGCTCTTGCCTGCTTCCATCCCGGTTCAGGGCTGTACTCTTCGTCACCTCTTTTCAGGTACGCCACGTGTCGAGCTCCGTTATCACGTTTCGAAACGAATACCGATTCGATTACGCTTTGTCAACGTTTCGAGAAACGTAAAACTATTCGTCGAGATACTTGCTGTCGTTTGTTGATTTTTGTACGAACGTTCACACGAATTGTCAGCGATTTCTCACAGATAATAAAACTGTTGAAAATTTTCTATAATTTTGCTCGAGTCACGAAAGTCATTTTAGAATCTCAAATTTCGGCTCGATTAAATTTATTTTTTTAATCGAACGATCGAATGAAACAATCGATCGAAGCGACTTTATTATCGAAATTTTTCGATCTCGTACTCGTTATTTCATACGCATTGTCGTACTCTCAAGGGCTAACCGTAAGCTCGGGGCCCCAATTTTATCGGAGTCGTGCCTGAGATATCCCTACCATTGGGTTCTGCCTCGACCTACGACGACGTTGCCGTTCGTGACTCATTTGTTCCCACTAAATCGCCTTCCGTGGCATGAGGACGGCCCTGTTAATTGCACGGGACTTAAAATGCATGCGTTTTCATGGCGATATCTTTTCCATTATCCTTTAAGTAGTTAGCGGACTATACTTGTTCAAGCATTGTAACCGTGAAACCCAGGCAAATCGAGCGCTTTACCTGCTTTTATGATACTCGTCATCTCTCTTTCGCTCTTACTCCCTCTCTCGCTTAGATTCTCCATCGGAGTATTGAACGAGCCCGAGAGCCTCGTGGTCAATACTCTGTTCGAGCTAACTTTCTTTTTACCGTGGCCAGCACGTGCCAACTGTCTGAAACGTTCACACCTAACTCTCGTGCAGTTAGTGGGGGATTTCTTTCCCGTATCCTCTTTTGGTTAACTTCGATTTTAATCCTTCTTAGCTCACTCGACGCGTTAACGACTATTCGAGCTCTTCGACAGAAGCCTTCTCTTCGTAAGCGAGCTTCGTAAAACAGCGTCGATTTTCAAAATCACAAGTGGTGCCGCATGTTCTTCTATATATAGTATCGTTTAAAGATTATGTTTCAATGTTTTAACGATAACAGGGACATGTTTGTTTGAATGAAGACAAGCTGGTAACGCGACACTATCCATCAACTATAGGTCAGATAGTAGAACGGATAATCATCAATGACGGAGATATCGTTAATGACCGGAGGAAATCTCATCGTCGAATTGCGATTAATTTATTCGGTGATTACGCATTCATTATACATACGAAGAATGTGGAGAATCAGGAAAAGCGTTAATAAAAACGTTTCAAGATTTATTCTCGTTTTCCCCGGAATTGTTCTCTTTCGATTTCTCTAATCTCGCCAGGAATCGTTGGTTTTTGAATTTTTCATACCGCGTTCGAGAATTCTCGGATGTCGTCATTATATACCGGCCAAGAGATAGCGAAACTTATGTAAGGTGAATATTGCAAATTGCGTAAGCGTCGACACGCAATTTCCCGCGACCAAAGTCGCGACGCTTATTAATTATATGATTATTAATTATCTCATTTTTCCGAATCGTAAGATTTCCGGTTAAGTGACACGTGTTTCGCGTTTATCTCGTTTATCATAGTTTCCTATATCCGATCACGTTTCACGTGTGCGTTTTGCGATTTTATTGATCAAATAAAGCCCAGTGTATATACTCTTATTACGAATTCGTCTATCCGATAATCGGTCACGTTCCATCTGCAAACATCTAGGAATTTGATGTTTGCAACCCGATAATGTCTTGTTGTTGAATTCAGCCGTTAGTTTTATCGATAGCTCGAATACCTATTCGAATTTTTGAAGGAGATGCGTATAATTAAAAAAAAAACGCGAGCAACGATTCTATCGATTCTATTAAAACGAAAAGATTACTTTCTTATTATCGAGGTGTCGAAATTTACAAGAGGTTTTTTTTTTACGTTATTTTTTTTCAAGAAAATTATCTTATCGATCGCGTTTCTTTCTTTTTTCCTTTTTTTTCGTTCAAACAAGAAATTTTTATTTGATCAATCGAATCGTCGAGACGATTTATTTCGATTCGAAGATATCTCTATAAGAGAAGAAAGACTTTCCTCGTTTCGTTCTTTCTTATCAAATCATCGCGTCACCGAGCAAACTCTTAAACGATTCACGCGATAAATCGTTGGCAGGCTCGATTTCAAATTCGAATAAATGCCGCGCAAGACAGACCCGTCTCGGCCTCCATGCTATTTTCGAGTAGTGTCGTCGACCGATTCGATGAAAATCGTCTCATATTCTACTTATTCGCTCGCTTGCCTCTGTCCCGCCTCGCTTCCTGCGAATTTAGAAGCGCCGCTCGACCATCGTCATGGCCGTTTGAACTTTTCGGATCTATAATAATCCAGTGACTCCGACCCTGATTCCTTTCCTTCGTCTCTTTCGTCGAAACATTCCGGCCATTTCCATTCCACCGAAATTATTAACTATTTTATTTACGACTGATGCATGATCCGATGCAAAATCATGCGCGTGGAAATATCATATTTGGAGACGCGCGATTAATGGCAATTATAGATCTGACTCAAGGTTGCACACCGAACCACTGTTATTTTACGGAATCATCGTTTCGAGAAACGTTCAATGGTACATGGAAAATTATTATTTCCGCTTCTTGTATCTATTTTTATTATAGTAGGAAAATCAACCACGACGAGAGATTCGACGAGATTTCAAAATGGTATATCTTTGCATCTTCCGATAATTCCGGGTCTCCGTGTCTTTCTCAATCAGAGATCGAGGCGGAGAAAAAAATTACTTTGATTCGTGAATGATGTCTGATTGCAACGAGTGATAACCTTCGGGGTTATCACGAACCACGAGATTTCTATATCTGTTAAATTACGAACGGAGGAGCCCGATCGACGAGGAAATATCGTCGATTCCTAGAGAAATATAAAAATATCACGTATTCAATTGTTTTTGTAAGCGATAAAAAACATTGATTATTTAGATAAAGAAATCTGGTATCTCTCTTATATCTTAGATTAATTGGAAGATATTTTTCACAAATCTCTTCGTCGAGAGATGCGTAAATTTATTTAATTAGATACGTTGCAATGATTGCATAGAACGACATATAATTATTACTTCGATAAGGAAAACTCGTTCAACTTTGGCGAGATTTTCCAAAGCGTGTTTCTTCGCAGTAGAAGAAGACGTCACGGGTCAGACAAAAAATATTACGAATATGCAATGATAAGGTGAGTTGATAAGGTTGACGAACTGTTGTTATTGATAAAACGAGTAAATAGAAGAATCAACCAATGTAGGAAATAATGTAACAAATACGTAGAAAATAATGTAGCAAATTGAAAAATCGGAAATTACTTTAATCGGATCGTTCGATTAAAATTAAAAAAACGTATTGTTCGATATTGTTGATGAAAATATAAAAAGTATATAATTATCTGTATCGTTTACGATTTTTAATCTTTACATTAAATAACGATTAATCATTTATACTTATTTGAAATAACATTCGATATTATATTTAATACACTTTAACGCCAATGATATCGAAATCGAGATTTCTTTTCTTTAGAGCTTTAAACTTTTTAAATCGTTATATATTTTTTAATCTTTATAGAACACTTTAAGAGATCCAGAGATCTCGGCCACCAGAGATCTTCGTAACTTCGTTCGTTAAATACGTCGCCTCTTAATTGACGAATCGTTTCGAGTGGACAATGGTCATTCGTGAGATAATTAGGGCAGCGAAGTGCGTCCTCCACTTTGAATTCGTAGCATTTTTAGCCGCGCGCGACATTTCGAAGAAACGTGAAAATTCTCGAAAAAAAAAAAAAAAGAATTGTAGAACTTTCTCGATAATCTTTCATTTTATCTTATTTTTTTCTTCCACGAAAAAAGATGGCACTTTCGATTTCTGTCTTAAGTTAAGATATCTTCCGAATCGAAGTTTAAATTATAAATTTCCTTTGATCGATCGATCAATTTGATTTTGCAAAAGTTTTACTCGAGAAATATAAATATTCGTGATTCCCAGAACGATATTATATTAATTTTCATTGTCAAAGTTCATCGAGATTATTGCGTGTTTTAAATGGAACGTCTTAGAAAGAAGCGTGGCTATTTCGAAATTGCGTTATTTTTATAACGAATAATAAATATGGATTATGCATTTGAACGACACACGATTCGTGCGTGCTAAATTCGGGGATACTTTTTATTCTTTTTGTCTGTCGAATCCTGGCCTGGAACAAAGTTTCGAATCTCGTATCGATTCGAGATTGTCTCGCAAGTATTGGCGTAACATTGAGCAACCGGAGACCGGTCGACGACTGACGCAAAGGAAAGTTTCGCTGTTACTTTTATAGCGTGACTATAAACGTAAACACTTCGTTCGCCTCAATACCTCAATAACCGCTCATCGCCAATCTCTTCGCTTCGCTCCAACTTGCATTAATCCCGACGCATTAAATATCCCTATATTTTTTTTTTTAATCGGAAAATTCAAGTCGACTCGTCTCGATCTTTCTCGAACCTTCTCCCTCGAATCCCATTTCAAATTCGCATGATCGGCATATCCAAAGCATATTTTTCTCCTTTTCCTGCCCGAGGAAAGGAAAGGACGGAGGAATCGAAATCCATTTCCACCCAGCAACCATCACCACAAGCAACGTTTAAAATAACAGAGGCCTACCGTCGTCCATGGTGGTCGTCCTCGGCTCGGAGGAGGAGGTTCGCACGAATTCGATGCTATCCACTTTCTCTAATGCGACGACGATTGCCGTGATGACGTTTGTCGGATTTTCGGTGGGCATTTAAAGGCGTACGAGCGAGCGGGGATTTGCTGGGCATCGCGTGCGATCTTCTCTCGCTTCTTCCCGTTTTCGTATTCGCGGTGTCAGCAACCGGGCAACATAATTTCTCGGTGGCACGCGCAGCTGCGCCGTCACAGTGAAACGCTACGCGACCGCGCAGAAAAGCAGCAGGGACGCGCAACGGAGCGCCGAGCAACACTGCTCGTCGCCGCCTCGCTCGATCCTCGTTCCGTTACCGAGTTGTAATCGCTCTTCGGTACCGGCGATCCGCTCGCTTTCGCGCCGCTCATTGGTCGAAACCGTTCCTTATCACCGGCAATTTCTTCCATTCGAACCGACGCCTCTTATCTATCGCAAATTTTACCGATCTTCGATCCAATGCTTGCGATCCGGATCGAATATTATTCCCGATCGATCGCGATCATCATCGATCGCGGTGCCCATTTTTTTTCTTTTTTTCCCTTTTTTACCCATCGATAAAGCGTATCTCCGATGATCCGAAAGCGATAACGGAAAGTGAAAATGGCGAGTAACGGTTTTCTCGATTTTTTTTTCAAAGAGAAAGTGTCGCCAAGGAACGAAACGTTTGCTCGAATTTTTATTCCGTCTTTCAATTACACTTATTCCTTTCAACCGTGTCATCTCTAATTGCGTTGTAATTTGCTATGTTACGATTCGTATATTGACTCACATTGTGGCACATTTTTTTTCTTTTTTGCATTCGTTTTTTTTTTCTTTTTTTCGCTGATAATTCTCCTTTGATTTTTCGTAATTTCTCTTATGCTCGAGCTTTTTTTTAAGAAGAAGAAGAAGAAGAAGCGGGATTCTAAAGCGGGAGAATGGTGGAGGATGCACACGAGGAAAAAATTGTACAGACTTGGTTTTATTCTCTGCGAGACAAAGTGTACGTTTTTTTTTTTTTTTTTTTTTTTTAAAGCAGTCAACAAGACATATAACATCTTTAAGTGGTCTACAATGGTTGCCAGTATCCTGCTATTTTTAATAACTAAAATTCCGGAACGGACGTAATATTATCGTTTATTAGACGCGTGAGTATATTAAATAGTTAATTAATATAATAATTAAATATATATTAGAATTTCTCTCTCTCTCTCCCCTTTTCCCCTTCCTTTCCACGTATCTTTTTACTTTTATCCACGTATTCCCCTAAAAATTATACGATTAAATCCTAAACGAGGTTTTTTGCGCTCGGTTAATCCCAACGGTTTAATAACCGATATTAAAAAAAGAAAAGAAAAAAAAAAAGAAAAAAAAAGGAGTATTATCTTTTGCCAACAAAGATATAAAAGGAAATAAGAACGAAGAATAAAATAAAACGAGGAATCTCTTCTATTTACATATACATGTGATAGCACGCGAAACGAGCTGAATCTCATTTACCATCGAATCGAATGGAACAATTTGCTACTGGATTGGACTAGGTCACGAATGAATCTTAACAAATAATAAAAATGGAAAAGAAATCGATACTCGTTCGCCGATACCCAAACGATCTCTGCCGATTTCGACCTAAGCTACGCGCCTGCCATCGCGAAACCACCACGCTGCGGCTCTTTCATCCCTTCTCTTCTCCCCTCAGAAATCCTTTTTCTTATCCTTGTCAACAAGTACGTTGTCGTGATAGCTGATTTCTTGGCCGGCGACAGCCGGATGAAGATAATGGGGTTCCACGTCGATCTTCTCCTTCACGTCGGAGTCCAAAACCATGGAATGATGAGGACCTCGAAGCATCGTGGTCGTGTAATGCTGAGGTTGTTGCTGCTGTTGCTGCTGCTGCTGCTGTTGCTGTTGCTGCTGCTGTTGTTGTTGTTTCCCGCCCGATTGATGTTGATGCTGGTGGAGGCGTTGATGTGAGTGCTGCTTCTCCTCCTCCTGCCCGTATTTGTCCAACAACTTCTTCAACTTGTCGAAATCGATGTCCTCGTCCAGCTTGGAGAACAACTCCTTGGTCCCCGATTGGCCCAACTTGGCCGAGTCTTTCAACTGTTTGAAGTTCTGCATGAATCTCTCGTTGGCCTGGACACCGTCCCTGCTCGTGTTCTTGGAGAAGTTCAAGTTGGGATTCTCCAACAGGTCCGGCATCTCGTGCACCACGTTCACGTTCTTGTCCAAACTTTCGTCGGTCAACGATTGCAGCAGCGTGTTGTAGTCCGGTTTGATGCGAGACGTTTCCATGCACGAGGTGCACGAACAATTGGTGATGATTTGGACCTTCTTCTGCATCGTGATGGGATTGTTCGTCTCGTCCTTGCAGTCCAACGTCACCTGCGTGTGTGCGTTTATGTGCGTGCGTGTTTTCTTTCTTTCTTTCTTTTTTTTTACTTCAATCTCGACGCGGAAAAAAAAGGAAAAAAAAAGAAGAAACGTCAGACACCCTATCCGGATATATCGGGTTTATTTACCGTGTGCCAAACACTGTCCAACGGTTGACAGGAGTCGCAGTAAGGCCTGATCAGATCACCGGGGGCGGATGGCTCGCTGTGCGGCACCATGTACGAGAAACAAGCTCCCACGCAGACGTTGTTGTCCAATTCCTGGGAGGAGCACTGGGGCCACGTGACGACCTGCTTTATCTGGGTAGTCTGACACCAGCTGTGCTTGTCAGGATACAGCACGATGTTGTGAACCTTGAAACGGACGATAATAACGAGTTATAAACGTGGCGCCACGCGGCAACGGGGGAGGGGAGAGGGGAACAGAGAGAGAGAGAGGAGGAGTAGGGGAGGGAGTAGCGGCGAGGGAGACCGGAAATCGATCGATAAACCTTGTGCTCACGATGGGCGTGCAGCGTGGCCGCTCGAAGGAACAGCGCGATCACCACCGTCAGATGACACGTCGATCCCATGATCCCTGAAACAATGACGAGGGAGAGAGAGGGTATCCGAAATATCTTTCCAGGTGAACGGGCGTCGCCGATAAATCAGTTGCCAGGTAAGGACAAGGAGAGTTTCTGGCGGGGAGAGTGAGCGAGTGTCCAACAACGACGGACTTTCCCCGTCCGCTTTTTCACACGTGTTGCTCGCGTGGAATCGGCTCGAGCCGAGGAATTTCGCGATTACGATTCGAGCCGCGGCGTGGATCGTGTGCACGTGTGCACGCATCGCGTTTATCCGCTCCTCCCCACCCCTGAATGAATGAAAGTCCCTCGCTCTGTCTCTCTCTCTCTCGTGGCGAGGCTCGGCCGAGGTCTCAGGTTCGACGACCGTCTGAAATTACGTCACCGGGATTTGTCGTGGTGCCGCTTCTTCGTGCCCCTTGCTTCCTTTTTTTTTTTTTCTCTCTCTCCTCGCGTGAATTTGTTCGTCCCTCGCGTGAATTTTGTTTAAAACACGCCGCGTTGTTATATAGGGATCCTCTCGTAAAACTCTCGACGAGGATCATGGATATTTTTCTTTTCCCCTTTTTTTTTTCCCTCCTTTTTTGAGGAGGGTAGAGGTGTATAAGGGAGAGAGAGAGAGAGAGAGAGGGAAGCTACGACAACGAGATCGAGTTCATTCATAAATCGTTAAGGCTGATTCCCCGATTCGAGGGGGGAAGAGCGGGATGCTCGAGTTTTAAGTCGCCGAGATTTTAAGATAACGGGATTCCATGCGGCCTGGCGGGATCAAACATCGTGGGGGAAAAACGAGACTTTCTCGTGGTGATGTCCCTACCATAAATACCGGTGGATTTAGGCTACGAGGTTTGAATACGGGATGCATTTGTTCGGGGTGGTATGCGACATTTTTTTCTTTCTTCTTCTTTTTTTTAAGGTGAGATCGAGAGAGCCGAGGCAAAGCGGTGGACGGTGGATTCGCGCGATGGCCAAGCGTTCTTCCGTTCTTCGATTCGAATCTCAATTTTCACGTGGAATCGATGGGATCGAGGAGAGATAAATCGATGGAAGCGAGCGTTCGATTACTCTCGAACGGTAAGCGAGGCTTGCACGAGCTCGTTTTATTTTCGCCAGGCGATCGGTAATGAAGCAATAATTCCGCGGCAGCGCGATAAAAGGGACGCAGAAGAATTACGGTATGCGTGTGTGTGTATGCGCGCGTGTATATATATATATAAAGGCGGTGGAATCGATGGGGGGAAAAAAAGCGTCAATCTCATCGTACGATCTTTCTTGATCTCTCTCGAGATGAGCACACGGGAACAAGTGGTACGAACGACGAGGTAAAAGGATGTGCAGGCCCAATTACCAGAGTTCGGCCCCTTTTTTGCCTCTCGAAAAATCTCGGATCCATTTCGGATCGTGGGGGCACAGGGCCAACCCCCTCCGTGCATCCTCCGGCTCCTTCAGGAATTTACTTTGTCGTTGGACTCGCGAGTTGAATTCCTGACAACGGAAAGAATTCTCGTCTCTCCCTCCACCAACAATTGGTCGCCGGTATTTCCAGGAGGAGATCAACTTTTCGTTCCCCACCGATGCATTTCAATCTCGATCCCGCTCCGACCTTTTCTTATTCTACCCTCGGTTTCCTCTTTATCCATTTCTTCATCCTCTTTCTCCGATCCTTTCCCAATCTCTCTCTCTCTCTTCTCTCTCACGCTTCTTTATTCTCGCCCCCCTCCACCCTCCCCCTCTTCCTTCCATCCCTTTACAATTCCACTTCCAAGAAGCAACGTGGATTTAAGCAACGATTATTCCAAGTTTAATTTGTCGAGGTTGGCACGGGGCAAGAGGGAGGAGGAAAAAAAGAAAAAAAGGAAAGAAAAGAAAAGTTTGGAAGGACGCGGCAATCGATGATACCCTGCGTTCAAATTAGCTTAAAGATATGATAGGCGAGCGAAAATTAGAGCTCTTTCGATTCTTGTTGAATCACCCTGTACGTGGCGATACGTTCGAGGGTAGGCGTTCGACTACAAGGCGTCCGGCCGCCCATCTCATTTCCACGAGCGGAGATTTGAATGACCGAGTAGGATACGACAGGGACGGATACTTAATCCGAACGTTCAAAGATTTACGGATCGCGCGCGATCACCCTCCTATTATCTAATCAAACTCGATCATCTTTCTCCTCTCGATCCATCTCCTCGACACGTCGAATACATCAACGTTCGAATTCGACCTTCGTTCGCTTCTTCTCCCTCCCACCATCATTATTTTTCTTCGCGATCCATAACTCTTCCATAACTCTCTCTCTCACTCTCTGTCGTAAACGCGATTTAACGAGTAAATGTAAACGGAGGAATTGAAATTGGGAGGGAGAAAGAGAAGATGGAAAGGGACAAGGATCGAGATAAATACGGCCCTGGCCGGGTCGCAGCCAGAAGTCGAAAGCTCTTTGTTGCTGCGCCACCTTCTCTTCTCGCCTCTAGGTCCGTGTCGGTGGCATGGAGGACCTCCGCTCCACCTCCTTCTCCACCTTCCACCCAGTCCCGTTCCTTCGATTTGCTCGTGTCGTCGAGGGGCGAGGGACGAGGACAGCAGGCTGGCGGTGGCCGTAGGCGAGACGGAGCGAGGCCGAGGAGCGGAGGCGGAAAGAGACGGGAGAGGGTCCTGCGCCCAGCCGCGAGATTAATTTGATTTTCAACCAAATTTGACGCGCCCCCAAGCCTAGGCGGCCGGCCACAAAGAGAGGGATCGCCACGCCACACCAGACCAAGATATCCTCTTCCCGCGGGACCTTTTAAAAAGCACGGGGATTAAAAACCCGAGTTCGACCCGAGCTTAACACCTACGAGAAACGGGCCGGCCCGCGGACGTGACGTGCCGCGTTTCCAGGAAGCTTCTAATAGGAATTCATATTTCATATTCGGACTTTCTCTCCTCGCCGGAGAGAGGAAGAATTATGGCTCGGCGAACGAACCGAAGCGAACGCTTCGACTTGTCGAATCGAGAATATATATACACACACACACACATGTGGCAGATCGTTGTTAAATAATCCGCGAGATTTCGTTGCTCGAAAATTTGAAAGTGCGACGAGAGAGAGGGAGAGGGGAGAAGAGAGCGCGATCGAACCAAAGTTCGTACGGCCCTGATGCCCGAGGCACGCGAGATATTTTCATGATCTCTTTGCCGATGTGCCACCACGTTGGTACTTAGACCGAGGCGAGGGGAAGAGGATAAAGAGAGCGAGCGAGGAAGGGAAAGAGAGAGAAAGAGGGACGCTAGGAGTAAAATGGTTCGAGTCGTTCGACCAATCGTAACGTCGAGGTATAGAGGTGTAGAGGAAGGTTGGAGAAACGGACTTGGTATCAAAGGACTAGAAGCTACTACTACTATACTCGTACTCCTCGCAACGATCGCCCGTGCCTTCGTCTAGCCATACCCATAAGTGGAAGAATCACTCCTCAGCTCGCTATTACTCGACTCGACTCTTTCTTACGTTTTTTTCTATTTCTCTACTGTATCCTTCGTTTTCTATTTCTCTCCTGTTTGCATCGAGGAAAGCGAGGAGCGGATAGATACGCACGCGCATACGCCCCCGTACACGTTTTCTTACCGTGAAATCTTCCATCGGCCAAGGTCGATCGAAATACGCGGATGGATGGATGGATATACGCGATACGCGCGCCTCTTCCATTTTAACGAGAAATCTATCTCCCGATTCGGTCTAGCCCCAATTTCGCATTTTGCGACCGTCCTTTTCTCCTCTTTTTTTCCCCCCTCCCCCTCGCGATACGGTGCCGTGGCCGAGAACTAATAGGGAGGGCCGGCAGGGTGAGGGTCCGGAAGGGGAGGAAAATAAAAAAGGGGGGAGGAGGCGGCGCGCAGAACGCGCCAAAAGGGAGATGGAGCGAGAGAAAGGATGGAGGAGGGTCGGAAGGAAAAGAGAAGAAATAAGTTTGCCAACAGCACCGGAGGAAGCCCCGAAAACACGCTGGACGTGTGGCGCCATCTCGGCTCCTTTTTTTTCTTCCTCCTTCTCCGCCACTCGCCGCGCACACCCCCCGATGCTTGTTCCTCGTGCTTTTGTTACCTCGCCCATACTAATTCTTCGCGAGCTGCACGGCGTGCCCGGAGTGCGTGGGGAGAAATCGGCGAGGGAGGGGGAACGGGCCCCGAGCATCGAGGAGTGGAAGGGGGAGCCCCTGTGCATCGACCAGTGTCGGATTAAGCTGCTTTCGCACCCTCTTCGTACCTTTGATTAGATCGCAATTTTAAGCTCGCCGAAATTTCGACACACGGTTCCTCCCGCCGCGGTTCCTCCCGCTTTTCAACTCTCGATCGAAAGGCCTTGCCAACCGTCACGCCGCCCGAGTTCGAGTGTTTAACTTTAGACGTGCCGATTAAACTAAACGAGAGTCGTAGAGACCGCTCGAAATACGACACGGCCGACGCTGCGAGATTTCTTAACACCTCCGTGGTAGTTGAGCTGCGCGAAACGATCGAGTCGAAGCTTTTCCTTTTTTTCTTTCCTTTTCCTCCTTTTCTTCTTTTTTTCTTTCTTTCTTTTTCTTCCTCCTTTCTTCCCCTCTCCCTCTCTCCCTCCCTCCCTCCTCCCGAGTCGTAAAGAGAGAATCACGCAGATGTAAACGCGACCGCTGAGCCGAGGAGAGGGGAGGGCAAAAAGAGGAAAGTGCTGGTGTGCGTACCGCCTTAAGAATTCTGTCTCGGTGTGGTAGCCCCCACGAGAGCGCGGACCACATACCTGCAAACGAACGTTCTTAAAAGGGAGGGCAGAGCCCAAGAACAGGTCGTTAAAATGTAATGACATTGTTGTTTTTAATGCTCGCCTCTTTAAAACGGGCCCTTTCGTCTTCCTCGAGCCTGCCCGCTACTAGCTCTTTCGTTCTCTCTTCCTATTTCTTTCCCGTTTTCCGATCCACCAGATGGAAAAAGAACCGATCCACACACCTCTCTCTCCCTTTCCGCTTCAATTTCCCTCCTTCTTTTTCGCTTCCTATCCTCGAAAAGACGGATACGAATCGGGAGAGAGAGAAAGAGAGAGAGAAAGAGAGAGATGAAAAGTATCTCGATCTCTCAAATTTTCCTAAATCTTCGTTTCATCCGCGCGTCGGAAATAGCAGTTTTAACGATCTCATCGCGGATAATGGATAATAATCCGTTGCACCGCGAGATGACACACGGTTACTTTCGTCGCTTTTGCAATCCTCGCCTCGTGACTATCGAGTATCGAGTATCCACGGACTTTTGCCCCCCCCCCTCCGAAAACCTTCGATTTTTCTCTACGCGTTGCGTGGCGAGCGTCGTCTAGCGTCGACGAATAATATTTTTAAAAAAGAACGGGAAAAGAGATATCGCGTGCGCGCGCGCGCGCGTGATCGTCACGGTCAACCGGTGGATTCTTTTTGTGGAAGATAACCGAGCGCGGCTTGACGAAACAGTTCGAGGGGATATCGATGTTAAAAGGATACTGCCGCATTTTCTCCACTCCAATTGCTCGAAAGGCGCGAATTATACGGGAGCGATCCGATCTCCGCTACCTTTCGTAAGCTTTTAAAAATAAAGAATCGCGTTGCGTCGCAAGAATTGTGATTAACCGCGGAGAGGCTGATCGATGATGCATCACGGCGCTTAAAACGAGGCGAACGAACGCGTTCGTTGTAACGGATTCGAGTCGATCGCGGGAGTACGGTTCTCTTCCGTTCGATTCGTCCGTTCTCCGATTCGCGTTTGTGAAAACTCGGGTTCGAATCGATATCACCTCGCGAGAATGTTTCGCGAGAGACGGATACTTTTTCGAGCGGAATCGGGTCAATTAACCGCACCGGTGGCGAGTCGCAAAAGGTCTTCATTAGGGAAGGATCCGATCCGGCGAGCGTTGGCTACCGCGCAACAGTTTAGCTCGAAAGTTAAGCGTTGCGTCTAAGAAGAGCTATCATTAACTCGAGAATAGGGTCTGGTATTAGGATTAGTGGGCGAAACGTTTCGGATAGGGTGTTTCTCGACTATTTAACTCCCCGAGTCCCTGTCCCCTTGGCCACTTCTCGACGGTCGGCGATCGTAGCAACTTCTCTCCACGGCTCCACCTCGGCCGGACCACCGGAAAAGCTGATCCGATCCCGCTGATCCCCCCCCCCCCGAGAAAGATAGACGCCAACTTTTATTTATCCACCGTTCCATTCGATCGATCCACCGCCGTCTCTCGATCCACTCCTCCAACGATGCAACGATCGATCCATTCCGAACAAAGCGATCGACACGACGTCGGAAATCGTGGAAATGTGTTCGTTACCGGACACTCGATCGCTCTCCAACGCTCTCGTCCCTTGCATCGATCCGAATCGTTAACGATCAACGGAACAAATATGTGTTTCTGCACGGACGACGTCTCGCGCAGCGCGCACATCACGTAGCAGCAGTGTCCGTCTGGCAACTTGCGGCGACTGATCTCGGGTAAGAAGCAGCAACGGCAGCCTTCGCTTTTCCGAACAAACTCTGTCACTCACCTCCGTTTACGTTGCGAAACTAACTGCACCACTCTGGATATTCGCCGCGCGTTTACGGAGAAAATTTACGGATCCGCGGATTAATAAATGGATCGGGACGATCTGTCGACGACGCGTCTCCGCGCGATTTTTCTTCACTCGGTCGGAACCCTCCCTTTTCTCGGCCGGCCGGCGAAAACGGGCAGGGCGGAGGCGAGAAAGAGAGAGGGGGAGGGGAAAGGGGGGAGGGAGGAGGAAAGAGATCCGACAGACGGAGAAATTTGACCGACGATTCGGCTGAGAAAAACACGGGGGATCCGATACGAGGTTGAGCCGAACCGAGCTGAGCTGAACACGAAACTGTGCTGCCGATCTCTCGTGTTCCGTTCTCCTCCTCCTCTCGCTCCACCTCCACCACCGCCGGAGTCTCCTTCAGCTCCTCCTTCTACTCGGTACGTTTGGTTCCGCGCCGTTCCCGTTCCGTTCTCTCTCCTTCTCGTTCCCCCGGCTCCTCCAGGTATTCTCGTGGAAACAGAAAGAGAAAGGATCACTCGCCGAACCGTGATGGAGAGGGGAGGAATCAACGGTAAGCAAGAGAGATCTTTGACTACCTCTCTACAACGACGACGTCGCGCGTACTGTAAAAAGCGAGATCGCCCGAGGCCTTACACCTCGAACCAGTAAAACTTGTACGCTAGTGTCCAAGTGCGCTCTCCTCCCGGAGTTTCTCCATTCCTCCCCGATACTCTTACCTCGTCTCTCGCCTCGTCTCACCAACGGATCTTTCCTTCGTGTATATATATTTCCGATCTTCCTCGTCGTAATATTACGACGAGAAAATATCGTCGACTCGTCCGGGTGAATTCGAGGAGAGAGAGTAGGTGTAGATGAGAGATACGACGACGACGATGATTACATGGAACGGAAAGATCGAGTCGATCGCTCGTTCGATGCAACAGCAAATTTATTTACGATATAAATATTTCTCTTTCCCCTCCCTCACGATCGTTGCACGACACGTCCAACTGCTACGTTGGAATCGCGCAACTATCGCCTCCCAACTGTATCGACTAGACCAATCGGCTTTGCTTTCAAACGACACGCGTCGTCGTTTCCCGTGTTCGACATCTTTCCATTTCGAAGGTCGGGCGCCGTTCCTCCTCGCACGTATCGCGAGTATGGTAATCACGCGTATGCTACGTCGCGTAATAAGCGTTCAGAAACCGAAGAACGTTCGCACAATTTCTCTCTCTCTCTCTCTCTCTCTCTCTCTCTCTCTCTCTGGATCCGCTCTGGCGATTAAGAGAACCAGCTCCGGCTCCAGCTTCCCCGAGCTCGGTGGCTACGGTCACACTTGGTCCACGCTCACGTCCACCGTCAGTCGACTGTTCGCGTTGTTGTTCAACGCGATTCGTTTAACGGCAGGGCCCAACTCGTTGTTCAGGTATTCCCTGAATTGTAGACACTTCGCCTTCGTGTTTATATCGTCGGAACTTCCCCAAATGATGAACCCGTCGGCGCCGAGGTCCGTGATTTTTCGTAAAGTTGCCTCGAGGTCAGCCTGCGGGGGCAAACAAATTCATTTTCCAGAAATTTTAATCGCCCGCCTCGAGCCACGAGTTTCTCTTTCCAAAGAGGACAAAAAAAAAAAAAAGAAAAAGAAAATTTGTTCACCCTGCTCAAATCCGTGTCCCTTCGATCCTGATATTTGTACCAGTAATAGGGTAGAACCTTCTTCCTGCTGGTCGTCATTTGCCTCGCTATTCTCAACGCCTCCTTCACGCGGCCACCGACCAGGCCCACTCTTTCGCCGCTCGTCAGATTCCATCTCAAGTAAACGGACGGAAGGAGGACGTCTTCCGACTCGAACAGCCACGACATTCTGAATAGGGGGAAGCAAACGATTTCTGGTTGGCTTATCGGCCCCGATTAGATAACACCGTTGTAACTCCCTTTGGGACGGTTTAAAATTTTTCACCGGAACACGACTCTTGACACTGACCCACTTAACCACGACCATTGTACGCGTTCACGGCCGAGAATATTCGTAATCTCGTTGCCTTAATAAATCTTCTTTGAGAAAAAAAAAAAAAAAAAGAAAAAAGCAACATTTTTTTTCGAAATTCTCGATCGAGAATTTCACTTATCGATTACGCGATGTTAATTTCCCGATATTTCAGTTAGGAAAAGCTTGGTCTTTTTTCTTACGTACTTATCGTTCTCCTGCATGGTGGTCGCTTCGCATTGGGCGCTCGGCTGATTCGGCGTCAGATTGTAGCAATAAGGGTAGGCGTAGTATCCCCAATTGGCGGCCGGCCTCATCCGTTTCGCCGCTTTCAACGTCTCCTCCATGAAAAGCTGCCCGTATTTCTCGAACCTTCGTTTCGCCTCCTGCTCCACCCTCTGATCGTCCCAGAACGGATGCTCACGGCGAACCACCTCTACGGACAGTTTCTTGTAAGGCTGGAGGGAGGCCCAGTTCTGTCTGAATATCGGCCTCCAACTTTCGAAATCGATCACCCCCACGCCGGGAAACGACTTGTCCGGGATCTGATTGATCAAGTGGTCCCGAAATACTTGCAGATGCTTGGTGAGATTGCCCAGTTGCGGGACACCGCCGTTCCTCGCCACCACGTTCCCTGGACAACGTTTCAAACTTTCGTTTCTTTCCTCTTTCCTCCCCCTTTCGCCCCCCTCGTGATTTTTCCGTGATACGATCGTGGAAAGTGTGCGTGTGTATGCGTGAAATGTGCGTGTATTGTTTACCATTCGGGTCTTTCAGCAACGCCGGGAACATTCCAGGGTCGTAAAGGATCGCGATCTCCTCGCCCCGAAACTTATCCATCCAGTTCTGTAGAATACCATATTTCTCCGATACTTCTTCGAACCGTAGCCCGTATTTATGGCACATAAAGGTGGGCACGTTCCAGTAAACGTTGAACTCCCGTACGGTTTTGTTGTTGTCGGGGGTGCTCTGTACGAAGCTGATAGAAGAGAAACGAGGTGTTAGCGAAGTCGTGGCTCGAGAGACTCGAGGCCAATGACACGAATTAGATAAGATATTTTCAGACCTGAACTTGAACGCTTTATGGGTATTTCAGGAGTTGCAGGGATGCGCTTGCCAACATTCTCTTTTTTTTTCTTTTTATTTTCTACTCTTTTTTTCTTTCTCCCCCTCTTTCTCTGTTTAAAGAAAAACGAAACGCGCCTATATCAATCGTGCCTCTTTGCCGAGGCACGTGTTTCCAATTTATACTTTCAAAAACGTTTACGTTTCTTCTTTAAATCGAGGGAAAAGGGAAGGAAGAGGAATTTGATTGTTCGCAAGGCATCTTAGACGAGATCAAGTTACGTGCGATGTACCCGAGTAATAACGCGTTTATCGGGGCTAGCATTAGCAACACTCCAATCATCATCCCTTCCGTGATCACGAGAGGCCGAGACATGAATCGACGATCGCACCGATGATCGCGTTGTTGCGTGTATCGAGCAGCCGTGCAAATATCTCGGCGTGCCGGAATACCACCCTGCCGCTCGGTTTATTGATTTATCCTCAGATAAGATATTACGAACGATTTCCACGAGGAGGTCCGCTCGTCAGAGGTCTTCGTGAAAATAAAACGTCAACGACGTTTGTTACAACAGCAGCACGACTGAATTCCGCTCGATTTCAGGCCACTATTTATTCCACATCGTGTGTCTCGTATTCCCCACCTACGTGTTCGTCAAGCGCTTCGTGCTGTTATCTGCTCCTGCTATTGTTCGGTGATTTCTCGTTTCCGTTTTTCCCTTTCCTTCTTTTCTTTTCCTCTCCTCTCCTTTCCCTTCCCCTCCTTATTAAAGGGCACGCACTGCGCGTTCACGCAACGATCAGAGGGAATTGGAGATACGTGGGGTGCAGAGATCGGTAGATACTTATCTGATCAAGGACCATTGTCGAGTCGAGAGGATGGCCAACGGTATTTCCCTCCATCACGAATTTGGAACTTGCAATTGTCAACGCTGTCACGATCGCCCGTATTTTCGAAATTTGTCATACTTTTTTTCAAAGGATCGTCTTTCGCATTTATTGCAACCAAAATTTTACTACCTGATCAATTTGATCATCTTTCGTTTTATATATATAATTTTCTGAAAGCGATGAGGAATGAAAACGTGATTCTACTAACGATTTTTATTATGGTAAAAAGTGGTTTGATGATAAGAGTGTTTGAAACGTTAATTGTTTCAGATGTTTTTTTTTTTTATTGTAATTGGACAATGCTTCTTTGAAATTAATTTTAAATTAATTTTTACATCGTCCAATCGTGTAGCAGATAGGAATAAAGCTATTTATTCCGTTAACCGTGTTATGATATCAAACGAATATAAGGATACGTATGCGGGTATCCCATATTTTTCACGTTACTCCTGGATTATCTTTATTTTATCTTTATTCCATACATTTTGCAATCGTATATTGAATCTAATAAACGTTATCGAGAAAGAAAAATAATGAATGCATTTAACGAAGGACGTGTCCTTATTTCGATGTATTAAGCTTATCAACGGGGAAATTAAATATTAATTTTCTCTGCGATTATTTAAAGGCCAAACTTGAAATTGATTGTCTCCTCGTGCAAATACTTGTATTATTTATCGAGTTTGGAGGTGATCAATAATACGTCCTCTTAATCTTAATGGTCGAATCGATTAGACGAAACATTATTACAAGGATATTTACTTTTCTTTCGTGAATTCCTTTTTACATATAGCTTATATAGATAGATAATAAAATGATAACGACCAAGGTAACAACAATAAATTCCACTTTTCGCCTTTGCGAAAATTTTCGTACTAAAGATAAAACAAACAGGTATTTTTCTTTTTACTCTACCTGTAAAGATAATTCGCAAAAATAAATTTTCCATCGAGGATAAATTGCTATTGATAGGAAAAAAGGAAAAAAAGAAAAAAAAAGAAAAAAAAAAAAAAGAAAGAAAGAAAGAAAATCAAATCGAATGGAAGAAAAAAATTACCGATATTCGTAAAAGGAAATTTCACATAGAGTGCCTCGAGTTATTTTATATTCGATCAATAAATTTTCTATTACGAGGTTATACACGATTAGAGGCAACATTTTTCCTACTTGTCAATAGTTTACGCAATCATTGTTTACTCGTGTACATATTAAAGGGTACGTTATGAAGCAATTCATGTCAACATTTCCAGATAAACGATGCATATTATAGAATTTTATCGAGAGCCAAAGTTCGATAAATAATTAAATCTTTTTTTTATTAATCAACATTTGAAATTCGAATTGCAATTCAAAATGAACAACACAGATAATTAGAAATGTTAGTATCCACTGTTTTTTTTATACAACAGGGTTTTCATTTTATCGTTTTACGCCTTTTTTTATCTTGAAAAGGCCTTGCGTGCCGGTTGTGTGTTAAATATTGATCTGCAACAACTGTTATAAAGACCTCGCCTCGTATCAACTCGGTATTTTCGTAAATGAATATATGATATTTGTCGCATCGGTTGAAAATCGTTATAAAAGAACGGAAAGGAATTAATCGCGTTTCCCCCCTCCCCCAAAAAAACTTTATAAATTATTTGGAACGCAACTTTGTAAAAGATATACATTTCAATAAAGTTTATATTTGAACAACGTAAAATTATTTTTGACTTGTCTTATTCGTGGCCCACCGTTATTTCCTTTAATGACATTCCTTAAAAACTGGTTTCTTTCTCAGGCTTTATCGCTGTCTAATCGGTACCGGAAGCGGATCTTTTGTTATGCAACCACGTGTTTCGAAAGTGCCGAAAATGAAAATTAAACGACCAAAAAAAAAAAAAAAAAAATCGGAACTGAAAAAAATATAACGTTTCGCGCGAATCGTGTATACCGTACGCCATAAGGAAATTTTATTTTCGTGCAGGAATACATAGATAAGTAAAGAGGAAAGTGTTAAATTTGTGGGTAAAATTGATGGAGATAAACGAAGAGGAGAAACAAACAAATGGATCGCTTTACTTTCGATCTTCTTTTATTTAAATTTTTCTTCCACTTTCGCTTCGGCATATTTTTGCGATCTATTTAATCAAACAGACGCTGAGGGAAACGTGGAATTTCATGTTAAATAACGCTCAACGAGCTTTCGATAATTTTCAAGTAACATTGCGGTCGATGATACCTGTAAGAAGGAAACTTCCTCCGCATGGTTCTTGTAAATTACTAGAGCATATAATAATTATCTACATTGCTCGAGCCACGCAGATACGTATATACACACGTTGTATATGCATACTCTTCGACCCTGAACTAATGTCATGATCAAAAAATTGGAGGCGGAAGCTCTCCAAAGATTAATATCCGCGAAACCGGCGAATAGAATGGAACATCCTACTTAACTCACTAAGGAAACATCGATTCCTTTCCATTTCATTCATGTGCTTTGGATGTTCGTTCGTAGAAGTCAAAATTATTATATTTGTCCCTCCTATTATTACTCTTATAATGTCCGTTTTCATATTTTACCACTTCCATTTTTTTTTTTTTTTTTTTCTTAAGCTTGCACGTGCGAAAATTTGTTTTCTACACAACAAACTTGCTGAGCTAGAATTTTATTGAAGCACCAAACCAATTTTTCCAGGTGTCATACTGGGACAACGCCAATTATATAAATAATATTGTAGATTTCCATCGCCTATACCAAACTTTAACGGTTCTAAAAATTCTTTGTTGTCCATTAGATCTAACGCGTTAAACACGTCGAAATCGAGCTGAAAACAATATGTAAATGGTATTATCTTCTCTTACAATGAAAAATAGAAATCTTATGAAACTTACATTACGAGCAGATATCAATGCATCCGTCATAAGATCGATCCAAGGGGTCGCCGTGGATACATTGTAAAAACTATACGCAGCCCTAAGCGTCTTGTGTGTTTGATGATGCATTATGGAGCTCGGTAACGTGTAATAACTAACCATATCTGTGATTTTACCCTCATTTTCTACTACAAAACTATTAATAATCCCGTATTGCGGGAGGAACCAGTGCCGAAACTCCTCAATCGAGAAGATTGGGGCCAAATCGAATTTTTCCAAATACTAAAATATAAACGAACGATATAATATTTTCTCCTTCTTCTTTCCTTTCTTCTAATTAAAATTAATCAATTACAGCAAGTATTATATATATATATATATATATATGTATATATTCTTGCAAAAATAATTACTTCGGTTAATATTTTATGAGCTTGAGGTATATCTGCTTCAACCAATTTTCTAAATCCTGGTACTTTTGTATTTTCTGGCAGTTTGAATAATTTTAAAGTTCTTTGCATAGTCATATTGCGAGATAAGTGCGAAAACTTTACTTCGATTAGTTTCTTTGGATTAAGAGAACGATGCCAATACCTTTGAAAAACGAATTTATGTGTAAAACGATATAATAATAAATATAAATACGAGTTAATAAAAAATGATATTAATTCTAATATTGATACATGCCTACAAGTAGCTATTGGTTTTGGCAGTACAACACCAGCAGTATACACAGCCTGAAATATACCTTGAAGATTAACTCTCCTAGTTATTTCACGTATTAATACAGGCGCAACTCGTTTTGACCTCAATTTTTTGTGTACACACAAGAAATTTATTTCCACCATCTTCTGAGTGCTAAAAAATATTTTTTATAACTAACAAGAAATGGATTAAAAATAATTCGATATTTACTGATTATAAACACGCAGAGTAGCTGGAATAGCAGAAATGAAACCAACTAAACGTCTAGTTTTAGTCACTCGTACACCACAATGCCATTCTTTGCACCATCCAGGAGATTGCAATGCCCTAAAAAATATATTCCATTAAAGATTCATCGTAAAATCAATTATATATTTTATAAATTGATATTTTAATTACCATTTTAAAAAATTTGGAGGATAATCAAATCTAAACATAGCGTCATCGTCTTCCACATAATTTTCAGATAATAAAGTATACAATTCACATAGAACTAATGGATCGTCAAGATTTAACGTATCCCATTGAAAATCTGCTGGTAATGAGTAAGGTTCTGCCCTGATAGATGTTTTGTCGGATTCGATAGGTTCATTTTTAATTATTTTTTCATCTATAAAAATTTTATAAAATATAATTTTATCAAGATATTCTTTTATCATCGATGAACAAAGAATAAATATGTTGCATTATTTACCCATTTTTGGTACTGGTTGAGTGCTCCAAAACTGATAAGGCTTTTGCATAGCCTCTTCTTGAGTTTTGGCTGGTTTTTGTTGTATGTTAAAAACTTCCATCGCCATTTGTATATCTTTTATTGAAATATTACACGTGCTATGCATTTCATGTTCGTCTCTGTGGCCAACGTGGTTGTGATTTTCACCAGTAGCATGCGCCATCTTGTTCTTCTTTTTGCGATGTCTCTTTTTTGAACTAAATTACAAATTATTTTTCTTTTATATATCTCATATATTATATAATAAAAAGGAACAATTTATTCGCACATAAAATATAAACATAGAATTAAGAAGGGAAAAACAAAGGAAAAGAATGTTGATAAAAATTTAAATAAACATTGTACATTTTGAAATAATTCTTAAGTAATAAAAATTAATGATTGATGGTTACACATAAAATTATTCTTTGCGATATTAAACGTCAAAAATACTACATATATGTATGTTCTTGCATTAGTAGGTTACTCTGACTCATAAACATAATTCTAAAACGTCAATCAAAAGGTAAGGTCGGTATAATAGTATAATGCAAGGAACTTTCTATTATTTTGAATTAATAATAAAATACAGTTCATGTCACACACATGGACACAAACACAATTATATAACGGATGACAAGAAATAACTTTAAATTGTGCCTATGGTATTGCCGGTCATCCATAACGCGCATTTACAGCAAACCAAAATAAGAATTTATTAATCACACCAATAGAAATTACACGAGCAGCACTTCTTAAGAATCGGTTGAACGTTCGCTCACCTTGCAGATTTTCCATCTTTTTCATGAATTTCATCCTTCTTAGCCTCTCGTTCCACAACTTGACTCTTTTCCTCCATTTTAATATAGATTTTGATAATGCGCATGTGCCGAATATAGTGGCTCCGCCTGGTAGAACTTAGGTGGAGAACAAATAGGTCACATGACGTACGCCATGTTCGTTTCTTCGAAAAGTCGAGTCCGCGTTCATCGGTTTAAATAAATTGAATTTTTTAGTGAAAAGTCGTAAAGTGTTAGAAAAATTGTTCAAAATAGTTTTTACGTGATCCAAGGAGTGTATACTGTATAAAATTTTCGTTCGGTAACGTGTATTGTGCGCGTTTTCGTGAAAAATATTCATCGGGTTTATGAACGCTGATCGCGCGTTAGTTCGAAAAAAATTTTTTCGATTATTCATCATAATTGATCATTGAAATTGGAAAATATCGTATTATAAAAGTGCGATGGTATAATATTGGTGAGGATGAAACAAAAAAAAGTTTCAGAAATCGTATTCAATCGATTTTCCATGAAAAAGAAAACGTGGGAAAATTGGATGACGCGGGATCTTCAAACAGCGAAAAAAAGCAATATGGCGTTGGCAATTGCGCGGCAAATTTGGCAGAATGGTTCATCGTTCAGTCTACATCTTCGTATAACGTGAGTAAAAAATCTATAATCTTTTTAATATTATTATACATACTGCGTCAAATTGCACGTTAAATTGGTAATATTAATATTATCTTTTCACAAATGAGTAAATAAAAAAATTTCTCGAGTTATATATACATATATAAAATTTTTATTACCAATCGATATCAATTTGATATTAATAAGTTTGAAAAATGAAATATTGAAATAATAATATTAAAACGGAGATTAAAAGAAATCTGGATTAAAATTATTTTTCCTCCCGATAATAATTCAAACTTTGAATGCGAGACACGAATTAAATTTAAGGATCGTAGAATAAGATTATTCCGTGGAGTGCCAGTCTGACAATTATAGTCTTCTTTATTTCATTACCAACAGTATTCTTACATCTTCATGCCGAAACAATGTATAATTTCTATATCATAATATATATTCATTTATTCATTTATATATTTATTTATTTATTTATTTATATAATTGTTAATAATTGTAATAGCAGTAAATAGTCTGTAGTAGGCGAGTTTGTAGGTATGTAAACAGCTTTTAGGTACGCGTAATTCCAGTTTATCGATAATTCAAATCCCGCGTGCGTTCCGCTCGCGTAATTCATGATTTGCATATCTATTTGTCAAACTGCGCACGGGAGGGAGCTCCTCCATTTGTCGGTGTGCCGTGATATTCCACCTTTTTCCCCTAAGAAACTCGATATAACACCACGAAAACTGAATCGATTCCGAATTGTTTCCCTTTGAACGATCGAAACTATAAAAATCCGGAGTGGAAATCGATTTTTGGATGAACCTAATAATAATCACGCTCGCGTCATCTCCATCTCGTGGATAAATTCTATAAAAACAGATCATTTATTGCAACTCGCGTGATAATTATGCTTTTATCAACTTTGGAAACGTATCATTAAGGAACGTATCAAATAAGATACAGCCGGAAATAATGCTACCGCACAGAAGTAATCAACAACTTCTTTTCCTCTTTCCTTCTTTGCCTCGAATGCATAATTACGAATTTATTTGAACTTGCAACTGTTAATTAAAGAACTCGATTAATTAAGAAGTTTCGCGTAAGCTTGATCAACATGTTTTTACTCGTTCGAAATAAGAAGTAAGAAAGTTTAATCATAGGACTGGTTAAATATTCGACTCGGGGATCGATTGCCAGATAAATGAAGTCTAACGGAGTATCGTCGAGCGTGAACACAAAAACGGATAGGTAGGAAAGGAATGATAGAAACGATTTGTTACTTTATTTGTCGAATGAAACGCATGGTCGTGAATTGTACGGGGAATTCACAGCTTCACTGAGCAAGTGCCTTGAGGACAACGATCGATCGTTGTTCCACCAGGTACTGAAATTCAGAATGAATCAGCAGGGAACAGCGAACGTTTCATTTCTCTCTCTCTCTCTCTCTCTCTCTCTCTTCCACCCCTTCTCGAGAGGAGTCGAAATGAAATTCCGCGTGTCGAACCAGGGCCTTTTAAAACGCGAAAACAATACGGACTTTTCCACTTTTATGTATCGGTATTCACTAGTATTCGATCGAAAAAGAAATGCCCGTGTGCGTTAAAAATTAGTTGCATGGAAGGTATTTGATTTTCTTCGTTTCTCTCGTTTGGCACTGCAACTCTGTATAGAAAGTATATTATAACACGAATGGAAAATTCATCGATCGTTTAATCCATGAACTCGAAACTTACGTTTTAATTTCTTCCGCGCGCGCGTATGTGTGTGTATATATATATATATTTATATATATGTATATCTTTCGTTCCATTTTTTATTCATTTATTTATTATTATTTCTTCTTTTTTCTTTTCTTTTTTTTCTTTTTTTTTTTTTCTTTTTCTTTCTTCGTTTTCTAACAAGGCATAGCAACTACGCTACTACGAGAAGAGAACAATTCCTTTTTCCATCACTGAGAGTCTTTGAATCGGCCCTCGGTTATATTATACATATATATACTATTCAGACAGCGCAGGATTTGTCGGAGGGATTTCCTGAGCGGCAAACCCTCCTCCCCTTCGTTCGGGGTGTCGGAACTCGGATCGGTTAACGAAGGAAATAGAAGACGAGATTCAGACTCCTAATTTCACTATCTTACGTTACGTAAGAATAACTCGATCGTTCGTGTCGATATATTTAATATATATATATATATATACGTTCTCCGCAATTTATGCCGCGTCGTCGTTAGAGATACCGGGACGAGACCAGGTAGAAATCGATAGGGCAAAGATTTTCCAAAGCTTCGCGATAGTACACGCGTGTCAGAATCACGAAAGAACGTAAAGATGATGAGGGAAAAGAAAAAAGAAAAAAATGGATACGCTATCAGTCGTAGAGAAGAGGATCGGTCGTTCCGTTCGGCTAAGAAACGGACAAATCTCGCGGACAGAGACGCGAGATTTCAATTCACGTAATTCCCGCAAAACTCGTAGGAGAAGGATTGATTGATCCGAGCTGCCTGGTGCGCGTGTCTTCTAACTAGAATTCATCCGCGTTGCTGCTTCCTCAGCAATGATATGCATAGAAGAGTGAGGCCAGGAGCCAGAGCGCGCCTCCACCCCCGTAGAACCGGCCGCCCTCGACCCCGTTCCTACCGGGTCGTTTGCGTTTCGACTTGGATTTGGCGCGCCGTTTGCGCGAGAAAATGGCGTTCGTGGAGTTGGTCGGCGACTCGATGTTGCAGTAGCTCAGGTCGCAGCAACTGATGCAAATCTGGAACGAAATAACCGAATTTATTTCACCGGCTCGCCCGCTCTCTTTCTTCTCTCTCCTCCCCTTCTCTCTCTTTTATCCCTTCCGCTCTTCCTCTTCTTTTTTCCACCCTCTCCCTCCCCTTTCTTTTCTCTCGTTGTCGTCGTGAAAAGTTTCGACCGGTGGAAAAGAGAAAGAAGGCCAGGCCAGGCACTCAGGAAAAAATTCGCTATTTCGCACCTGCTGCGTGTCCACCGGGATGCAACCGACAGAGGCGGGGCCGCATTCCGCGCTGCTCACACAGCTCTTGCTCACCTGAAAATGGAAACGCGTTCCTCTACGAATCATTGTAAAACGGGGGGAAACGCGTGTACGGGTTGTTGCTCGCTCGATCGTCCCGCATGTATGCGATCGTTCGTGCGTTCTTTCTCGATCTTTCGCGAGGCTCTCTCTCTCTATTCTTTCTTTCTTTTTTTCTTTCTTTTTTTTTTTTTTCGTTTCTCTAGCGATTGTTCGACCAGAGTATCGATCCCTCCCCCCCTCTCGTTAGAATTCGCATCGCCACTCCGTTTCCCCCTCCCCGCTCTGTTTAATTTCTAGATGTTCGATTTTCGCGTATACAGAATGTTCATCTCGGTGATTGATACCACCGAGAGGGTTTCTTCCTTTCTTCCTTCTCCGAAACTTAGAGAAAAAGAAAGAAAAAAAAGAAAAGAAAAAAAACGGAACGCTCCATCGAGATTTCCACTTAAGCTTCTCGCTCGAAACGGAATATCTATCCCGGTCGGATGTTTGGAAAACGCTTTATACCGTGTCATCTGCGAGTCTTCCCACCGGTAACGTATCTAAGCATTAATTAACCGATCGACCGAGCGGAACGGTAATACCGAGACCGCCTCTACGTGTAGAAGGGAACCGCGGGTAGATAGGCTCTCCCCTAATTGATTCCGATGTTCATAATTGAAAGAGTGCTTAATCGGGATACGCTCTTAAGAGAAGGTATGCGAATCATTACTCTTCCTCTGTGAATTCGCTTCCTCGAGTTTATCCATTAACAAACCGAAGAGATCGATAATGCGTTTAACGCTTGAGGAGAGGGGAAAGGAGAAATTATTGAGCCGGGAAAATTTCGTCTATGACTAAAAACAAACGTAAGAATTACACTCGAAATTTTATCGAGACGAAAAAAAAAAGGTGAATGAAAGAGAAAGAAAAAGAAGTCGATCTCGGATGATTTCGATCTCCAAAGCAAAAATTTCCTCGAACCAAAGTTTCCTTCTTTCGTCGATGGTTAAGTCGCGTCAATTATGCAAAACTCGTCCCCGAATCGTTGGTCGAATCGCAAGAGGGAGGGGAGAGTTTTCCGCCCTCCTCAGCCGCGAGACGGCCAAAAACTCTAAAACTCGTGGCTCGAACGTTTCTTGGCAACCATTTCTCTACCAAGAAACTGGTTAATCGCCTCGCCTCGCTCGGGTCGAGAGTGTGGTCGGAGTGAGTGAGAGGAAAGAAAATTTGCTTGCCAACACGCTATTCCCTCGGCTGTCCAAAATGTGCAGCGATCTGCAGAAGTCCCGGCCGCCCGCCGGACACGGTGTGTCTATCGCCCATTCGTTGCACATCTGCGAACAAAAGGGAGGAGGGGGGGAAGAAAAAAATAGGGGAACGAAGTCGAGTCGGAAAAAAATCGAGTTGCGAGTGAAACGTTCGCCCGATTTGTGTCCCGCGAGCCGATCGATCGGAGGAGCGAGTCCAAAAGTTCGACGACAAGTTTCCACGCTGATTTGTTGTACATGAGGGGGGGAGTGGGAAGGAAAAAAGTACGAGAAGCAATTTGTCCATTCTCGCCGATCGATCCGAACAATCTGGATAACGCGGATGTCCGCGATCGAGACGAGACGAGACGAAATTGGGGGAAGAGGGAGGGTTGTTCCTTCGATCGAACGTTCGCCGTGTAAAGTCGTCGTTACGCGCGTATAAAGTTTCGCGGTGCTATCGTATCGAATTGGAGGGGGAGGAGGAAAAGAGAGAAGAGGGAAAGAGGGAAGAAGATTGGGGGAGAAAGGATCGAGGGAATAAATTGTGGAAGCGAGAGAGGGTATATATATATATACCGGTGGGGCATCTCTCGCGGTTCCATCGACCCGGTTTCGAATCAACGATTTTCGATACAGATTTCCGTCGGCGGAACCCCTATTTAGAGAGATGCTTAGGATTGATCCTTGGCGGCGGCCAAGCCTCCTCGCTTCGCTCCTCTTCTCCTTGTCTCGCGTCTCCCCACCTCTCGTTGCCCGATCCGATATCGGTAATTCCTTTGCGACATGGTCGACTTAAAGAGTGGAGATTGGTTGCTCGGACAAGAGGGCGGGAGAGAAAAGAGTGGAAAGAGGAGGGAGTTCGAGGATAAGTGAAAAAAAAAAAAAAAGAAAAAAAAAGGATCGATAGCGGAACGGAGTTAAACGAAATTGCGGTTGAACCCGACGCGATACAGGCATTACGAGAACTTTTTAAGAGTGAGGGGGGGCGGTCGTTTAGCGGGGAGTCGTCGATACCTGGTTATCGCTGACGTTGACGCAAGTGTAGCACGTTAGACCTGCAACAACAGAGAGGGGGCGGTGGGGTGAGTAATAGCGTTGCACCAGAGACACCGGGCCGGGGGTGGCTCGAGCGCGGGACAAAGGGCGGAGAGACGCAACAATTAAACGCGCTTAGACGCTCCTTCGATATAATTCCAAGCTTGGAAATACACTTAACGTCGTGGAAAATGGATCGTCCCCGTCCAATGGAACTTGTAACTTGTCCCCCCGATGGTGGATCGAGTCGCGACAAAAGCGTCGCGTTCCCCGGGGAACAGAAGGGTGTACGTTTGCAATCGTATTGTTTCTCAAAGGGAGATCCTTCCCTTCCGACCCTCCTCCCTCAATTTCGTAATTAATACTTTTCGCTACCGGTTTCGAGAGATCGAATCCATTTCCGAGACCCGTTTTCCCTTCTTCCCGGAATCGGAAAGAGAGCCGAGAGGCGAAGGAAAGATTTTCCCCGTCCCCGTCACGCTAATGGAATACAAACTTTTTCATTGGAACTTTGATCGGAATTGGGGGTGGGGGGAGGGTAGCGAAGAGCTACCCAAGCAAGCAAGTAGCAGCCGAGAAAAGGAGGGAAGCGTAAAGAAGAAGGAAGCGGCGAGCGTATTTTCTTTTTTCTTTTCTTTTCTTTTTTTTTTTTCTTTTTTCTTTCTCTCGAGCGACTCTCGAACAGGGTAAACTCACCACTGCCGCCGCTCGGTTCGGAAACTGCGAATGGAGTTTGGTTTAAGTAAGGTTGGCAGGAAAGCGGTAAGGTTGGCGATATTTCAGAACAATGCGTTACAAGCGAGGGACGTGGAGAGATGGAGGGGAGGGAGAGGAGGGGGATGATTTGTGGGAAATTGGTAGAAGGTGGATGGAGGTAAAGTGGCCAGCGAGATCTGTTAAGCGGTAGAAAGGCAGGAAGGAGGATTAGCGGAGCTCGATTGCAGGATTCGAGAGGGTTGGATAAGTTCGAGTTAGCCGAGCAAATCATAGATCTGTTTGCCCCCGGTACTCTCTCCGCCCTTTCTCCCCGACTTTTCTTCCACTCGTCCCTCTCCCTCTCTCTCCCTCTCTCTCTCTCCTTCCTTTCTGGCCAACGTCGCTTTTCGACACCGATACCCACGGTAGATGTCTTCCTCCTCCGCGGTTATTCCCTTCAGCCCGTCCTTCTGCTTCGACTCCTCCTTTCCGTTTCCGTTTCCGGAGAGGACGTTTCTGCCGCAAGTTTCCGCAGCCAGGAGCAGCCCGACCATCACCCACGTGATCATTCCTCACATCTCTGCAATGACAGAAATGGGACTGCGGATAATCTTACTGTACCGTAATTGATCGCGACCAATCTTTTTTCCGATTCTCCGCGCGTGTCTCGCCGGCGGAGAATCGGATTGCTCTCCAATCGTTCATTTTCACGCGACGAGCGTGAATTCGTCGATATGCCTGGATTGGGGAAAGGGAAGAAAGAAAGAAAAAAAGAAGCAAACATCGCGCGTCAAAGGGTTTTATCGTTGACAGTGGCCGATAAATTACTCTTATCGCGCTTCGATACACGACTTATCGCGATGGTTTCCATCGCGGTATCCGTGAATACCTGATGGTGGATGACGATTAAACGAAAACAAATGGCCGTGTAATTACCGGGGGGAGGAGGAAGGGTGATCGGCAAAAGAAAATGGAAAAATAAGAGGGAGCGAAAGGAACACGGGTAGAGAAATCTGTTTGCCTAAACTCGGATAAATCGGCGTGAGACCGTGGAAAAATTGTTCCCTCCGGAACGCCACGTTGTTTTAACCGAGATATCGGAATTTCAATTTACCTCTCCGCCCCTCCCTCCTCCGTTGATCGAAGGATTTATCGCCCTATACGAATGAGAATGGGTCGGGGAGGATGGGCGAGGGAGATGGAATCGAAAGGCGGAGGAGATCGGAAAACGTCTTTTCGGAGGGTGGGCGCGGGTGGATAGATACGGCGGAATTCAAATCCGGATCAGGAATTACGGAGGTATGGGTTTGGCCGAGAGAGCGAGAGGGACGCGTATATAGTTTCAATCCTCGCGTACAACACGAAGACCACAAGGATCGGACTAGCGCGCTAAGCTGCGCCCCGCTCTTGTAGATCCTGCATTTACACATGTTCCGCTCTTCTTTGATTAACCCTTTGAGTATCTTCGATCGTTTTCTATGCGTGGAAATTTCTCGCGCGAAAAGGAGAGAGAGAGAGAGAGAGAAAGAGAGAGAGAAAGAGAGAGTTGGGAAAAGGGAAATTGGATTCTGGGATTTTGCGAAAACATAGAAACGCGTACCTCAAAGCTTCGAGCCGTGCTTCGAGGTAGAGAATCTCGGGATCCATCTCGGAAAGGAAAGAGGGGAGGGAGAGTCCTCTCCCCTTCTCCTTCCTATTCTTTGATATCCGTTCGTTAAAATCGATGGATACGGTTCCACGAATTAAATCGAACGGTGGAATAGCCGCGAGGTCCGAAACGCAAAAATGCTTCGGCAAATGCTTCGTTATCGGGAACGCGTATCTCGTTTCTAATTATTGGTGACTGGTTTCGAAAAATTGGTGGAATTTTCCATCGGCTCTTATTGGCGGGGAGAACGGTAAATCGGGGAGGATGTAGGGAAATTGGAGGACAGAGAAGATTTCGAGCGAAACGAAATAATCCCATCGATCGAAATGGCACCGGTTAGATTACCGGCGAGCATATACCCTGCCCGTTATAGAAACGTAGGATAGGAGATTATCCCACTTAAATCAAACGAAATACAGATCGATGGTGAATGCAGCGGCGTTCGACGTCGGCGGGGTTCTTTGATACGTAACGTCAATCAAGCAGGTTGATAAGCCCGATCCTTTCAATACTGCTTCTGTTAACGATTGTCAGCCGCGCAAACTTATCCCCCTCCCCCTCCAGCTTGACCAAAGTGGCATTCGACAGCGAGCGACGGGATTATATCGAGCCGAACGGATAGTTAGAATTTCCAGGTGGATGCCCGTTGTAGATCACGTACACCAAGTAACGCGATTATTTCGACCGTATCCTCTCGCTACGTCGACTAAGAAATTCACGACCTCTCGAATATCGGCCGCCCTATCGGTTACTCCCATCTATCCAAACTTTAATCCTCCTCTTCGAGGCGAGAGATGGCCACCATTCCCACCCCCGAGTATCCCGCCTATATCGCACTTTCCCTTTCTCGCGTCGTGCACGATGATTTTTTAACGGCGAGAGATGCCGGTTGCGCCTTTGACAGACGAAGAGACGTTTAATTGGAAAATCAAATGGACGCGTGGACGAGGGAGGAGCGAGTTTAACCGTGAGAGTGGATCGATCGAATGCTCGGTTTAAATCCTAGCCTAGAACGTGTCGTCCACGGAGAATCGGTTGCGGGTAAACAGATCCACTCGACCGTTGGACATGTCAATCGATGGATATCCCAGTTCCAACCCAGCCATGCGTATAGTTCTTCCGAGTGTAGATCAAGGTTCGATTCTACGGGTCGGTTGACCTATCGCTGCCAGCTACTCTCCACCTGCTTCCTCCCTCTCTATCGCTCCTACGCGGATAAGATTTCGTTCCCTCTCTCTCTCTCTCTTTCCCTTTTCGTGCTCTCGCCCGAGGGGACGGGATGAATCGAAAGGGAGATGAATTCGACGCAATACGCCCGAGAAATTGTGAACCACGACTCGAGACACACGAGGTAAACCTTAATCGAGATAATTAAACGCCGAGCTTCCGATCCCAAGTTCGTTAAAAGGGAAGTTGGCCACCAGGACGTAAAACTTTTACGACGCGATGTTTCGCCGATAAAAACATCCCCCGATCTTACTTTCAATTATACGACTCATCTCTTCTTTTATAACGGCACAGATCGAGGAAAAAACGCCTTTTAACAATTATTCCTTTTTCTCTTTTGCCTTTTCAACGACAGAAATAAATCGCATCTTTCGCGCCAATCGCATCGTCGTCTCTCCCTTCGTTTCGTAACGCGCGTTCTCGTCACGAGGACGGGATCGTTCGTTATACCGTTAAATAAATTCATCATGATCACGCGTGGCCCGGATTCAGATCCCCATCCCCCTCCCGCTTCTCGCCTCCTCCGTGTGATTTATTCGGTGACGATGCGCGGAATTTTCGAGAGGCGACAATTTGAAAATGTTGAGCGCGGGCGGACGAGGAGAAAGAAGAGGAGGAGGAGGAGGAGTTGAAAATGACTCGGCGGGGAGGGAGGGGGATAGTAACAGGATGAAATTTCATTTCAGCGTAATCAATAGCGCTTACGGCGTGTTCCCCCGAAGAAGATCTTCGACTTTTTTTTTTCTCTCCACCCGTAATAGAGGACGTCCTTTGTTCTTGCTTTCCTCCCCCCTTACCTCCCCCCCCCTTGCTTCGGATCGCGCGGATTAAAAGAACTTTTTATTTTCCTACTTAGAGAAGGGGAACTCGGCCGGGGAATTAGGTTGCTCTTTCTCTCCTCCATCCCCGCCCGTGGAGGGAGGGGGGTGGAGGGTTCCGGTTACCAGCAGTTCCATTCTAGAATTCCCATGGGCAAACATTGGCCGTGCCAGTTATTACCAACCTGAAGGTCATCGATCAAATCTCAATTTATAGGCTGTCACTCTTGTCAGAGCATGAAATTCAACTCGGATGGAATCGATGGATATCGTCGTGAACCGGAGTGAAATTTTCCCCAATTTCCCATCCGATTGGACGTAAATATTGAAATTTCCATTTCGATTCTTTCCCTTCGTAAGGATCGTGGTGACTTTCTCTCTCTCTCTCTTTCTCTTTTCTCTTTTTCCTCTTTCTTCTTATAATAAATCGATTCGAACTCGATCACGATCGAGAGCTCGATGATCCGTTCATCCATCGTCGAAATCAAAGGAAGGATTCCTCGAATCAATCTTTTGATCCATCGCGCGCATTTTCTCCCCGTCGATAGACACAGTGGATACGGTCGGCGAGTAGTCAGCCGCGATATCCTCCCACCATCCGCGCTTTTGACCGTTTCGCGCTCTTCCACTTTTTACTCCTTTCCTTTCTTTTTTTTTTTTTTTTTTTTTTTTCTCTCCTCTCCGTTTGTTCGCATCCGATGGCGATGGAAAGGAAGCGAACGAAATTTAACAATGGCAGCGATACTTTTTCCGCGCCAATGATACAGAGAGAGAGGTACACATACACATACTTTTTTCTTTTTTTTTTTTTTTTTTTGTATCCAGTAACCATTCAATAGAATGGAAAATCTTTGACAACGAGAAAACCATCGTCATAGAAAAATTGATTTCGTATTAGAGTGCAGCCACCTCTTTTGTGCTACCTTCGAAACGAATATATAGGAAAGCGACGGCCTAGCAAAGCTTGGACAAACTCGAGAGGGGGGGGAGGGCAGGAAGGAGGGCAAATTCGCGAGGGATGCTTCATTGCCTCCCAATAGCCGGAGTAACTCAATTCTAAAACGCTTCTACCGGCTTGTTCTCCCGCTGTTCGCTCGAACATCGCTATATTTGCCTGGTTACGTGCTATTCTTTCTTTTTTTTTTTTTTTTATAAAACGAAACACCGATATAAGCGACACCACCGATATCCTACCTTCGAATCGATCGGATGGAATTTTCTTATTAAAGATTTAGGTACGATCGTGATTGAGCCTCTTCCTCCCCTCCTCTCTTGTTAATTATTGCAACGAGAACATCGCGAATATTCGTCGATATTCTTCTTTTTCAATTTTAAGGCATACGTTACATTAAAATTATACACTCTTTCTGAATCGTTGTTTGTTTCTGAATCGTGGACAAGAAAACAAAGAGAAAAATTAATCGCAAGTTGAATCTATGAAATCGCCAGAAAATCTAGGCTCGCACATATACATATATATAAAGACATACATAAATTGTACAAACAGTGGGAGAAATTGTTAATCGACGATACGCGTATATCGTAGTTTTAGTTTATCTTTCTGTAACACCGTATAAAGATACAATTCCCCGGTTTTGCTACTGTGCAAATTTTCTCGGTCCGAACCGAGAGGATTGTTTACTTAATTACCGTTTAATTACGCGTCATCAAAGTTTCATCTTCATATCCGCACGCAATTAAGGGAAACGTTTTCTTTTTCTCTCTCTCTCTCTCTTCATCCTCCCTTTCATCCCCAACGAGGGGGGGATAATTCGCCCAATTAATTCCACCCCGTTCCCCGCTTTTAATAATGGCCAACGGTATAATTATTCTTGGGGGAGGGAGGGCCGAATCTATTAAAGGGTCCCTCGATCGTCCTTTTCGTAATTCGTAACGCGGCCAAATTCCCTCCAAGAGATCGGTCCAAGAGATGTCGTTAAGAGATAACGGGGAATTTATCTGCCCCCGGGGAAAAACTTTCATTTCCTGCCCACCAAGGAGGACCTGGTCAGGAAAGGACCCGGTTTCGCGACACGCTTTAATAAATAACGGTATCGACACCTCATCGAGTTTCTTCTCTCTCCCCTCCCCTCCCTGTCTCGTTTCGACGGGTCGGCAACTTTAAAGGAGTTCAAGTTCGAAGTTGGACCCTCCGTCCCCCCCTTGATATATACATTCCCCGAACTTTAAGAAGAAAAGTTTTCAAAGATTTGTTGGTTCGCTTGTTCGACTCGTCGT
The DNA here is from genome assembly GCF_003254395.2 of Apis mellifera. Taxonomy (NCBI): domain Eukaryota; kingdom Metazoa; phylum Arthropoda; class Insecta; order Hymenoptera; family Apidae; genus Apis; species Apis mellifera. The sequence continues at coordinate 8,429,551 of NC_037651.1, forward strand.
CCCAACGTCGGAGGCTGCATCCCATCCCACCGTTTAAACTGTCTGATACCGTCTGGCGGAGAGAGGAGAGCGGTTTCAGGAGAGGATCTCCTCCGAATTCCGCGCCGCTTGATATACCCTCTCTAATTTCTCGGGCCAACAGCCGAGATCTCAAAGTAAAATTATCCCTAACTCGATGAAATTCGATACGAGGCGAGGATGAAGATTTCGAGATTGTGCGACGAATTTGCAACATTTCCGTGCGGTGCTTTCGGGGAGACTTTGAGAATTTCTTTAAGCCACCGTGATCCGTGAGCGCGCCGCGCACGCTTCATCGCTTCCCATCGGCTTTGTAAACCGGCTTTTCATCATCTCTCCAATTTTATGCACGCCAAAGTGGCGCGTGTGCGCCACTTAATCGCTCGGCAAAAAGTGGCGGAGCGAACAGAGAGAGAGAGAGAGTTTCAACCGTGTATAATGTAAATCTCGTCGTGGTTTGCCTCACGAGACTGACGGGGCTCGGTAAAATCCTCGGCAACCTTGGGACACGCTAAAAACCCGTCCCCTTTCTCTCTCTTTCTCTTCCCTCTCTCTGTTTCCTTTGCGTTTCCTGCTTTTTCTTCGACGAAAACTTGCAGAATCTCGAGTGTCGTTCGCTTTGACTTTATGTCGGTGGTAAAAAGGTGAAAAGCTGGACGGAGAAGAATGCTCCTTCCGTTTCGGCAGATATCCTTTATCCGCTTTTCCCTTCTTCCTCTTCTTCTTCTCCTTACTCTTCTTCCTCCTCTTCTTTCCTTCGCTCGATTATCTCGTTTGCATTATTCGCTTAAGAAGAGTTCGCTTATTTAACATTACGTTACGTTAAAGAATTATCATGAAACGGATACGGAGACTTCTTGCGTTTCCATCATGGCGAATGCGCGCCGATATACGTGCACGGAGTAGATTCGTGGATACGAAGTTTGAACGTATGTAGGGGTCCCATATGGCGTTGGGGGCGCGCACTCTCATAAATACGACGTATTCTCCCTCTCCCTCTCTCTCTCTCTCTCTCTCTCTCTCTCTCTTAGATTTTTCCTTCGCATTTCCATATATACAAAACTATCGTAAATAAGATACTTTGCCGGACTATTCGTAGAGTTGCGCAGAGTTGTCCGTGGTATACAATACGTATAGGTTTTTCATCGTGAGGATATCCGTTGAAATATGGTTCCACGTCTACTCCACGTGCATCTCTGTATATATGTATGTGTGTGTGCGTATATAATCCGTTCCTCTCGAAACAGATTAATTTCTGACTAGTTCAACGGGCGTAAAGGAGAATTGTAAATAAAATTAATCGCGATGTCGAAACTTCCATAGCGACTTTAATTCGTTCATATGGATTTCGAGAAGTAGAGTTTGAGAGAGAAAGAGAGAGAGAAAGGGAGAGAGAGAGAGAGAGAGAGAGGAAGAAGCGAGGGTGAAAAATATTTTCTCTCGTTGGAAATTCGGTATTCCATTCGGTAACCGGTTCTGGTCGAAAAGGTAAACGTCGAAACAAATTTGTTTTTTTAAAAAATATATCCTCTCGATACACGAGTTTACATTTCGGCCGTGATAAACGTTGGCACGTGAAAAAATTAATCGTTCGATCGCGATTAATCGCTTTTAAAAGGAAAAAGAAAAAGAAAAATGGGGATTCGAACGAGAGAGATTAGAAGAGAGAGTCTTTTCCATTCGATCGCGAATCCTAGTTCAATTCGCCGAGAGGAGCAAACCACGCCCCTCCCCCTTTCTTTAATTAACTCACCCCTCTTCCCGGCGACCACGAGAGAACTCGATGGCCTTCCACGATTTGCGTCGAAAATTAATTTGTTTCGATTACTCCAAACTCTTCTACCCTTCCCCCTTCCCTCCCTCCTGAAAATAGCGTCGTGCAAGTTTAAAAACAATGTTTCAACCGGCATGTTTCTATCTACGTGCCTAGATAGGCCGAGGGGAGAGGAGGGTTAATTGGCGCGAGCCAAGACCAATTTGCCATTTAATCCTCCCCCGATGAGAATAAACGATCGGGCAACGTGAATGAATTTGCCCTCCCTCTCACCCCGCTTCACCTCCCCCAATGTAATGCGGTAATTAGTCGAATTTTCCACGCGTCACGGGGATAAAACCGATAAAAATTCATCGACGCGACGAAAACACGTCCAACCACCGCCCCCTCCGCCCCCCCTGGTTGCTGGTTAATTGAAAAGCATCGCGCGACAACACCGTCCGTTCCTTCTTCCTCTGTGTGCGAAACTTTCATTTAACCGACCTCCCCCTCCCCTCTTCAACAACGTTTCATCGTTACGCGACGCTTTCCAATTTGCATAAATTCATTCTTCCCATGGTTTGCCATTCTAAATGGAGGACGGGGAGAGAGAGAGAGAGAGAGAGAAAAAGAAAGGGAAAAAAACGAGGGCGGAAAAAAAAACACGGTACACGGTGGAGAGAACGGTGAGCAGAGATAGGGAATCGGATCGGTTACTGTAATTCGCGATTATACACGGTGATCCCGCGCGGTATAATCGCGTATAATCTCGTATATACAAAAGTAAAGAGAGAGAGAGAGAGAGAGAGAGCCACTCGTACCGTGAACACCGCCAGTGTTGCAGTTACTACTACGGATCTGTATATAGGGCTAACGCTGTAATAGATGTTCGATTTCACCGGTGCGGATGGTCGGCGGGGTATAAAACATCGAATTTTGGCCACGAGCCGAATCGGGGATATTAATATTAAAGGTGGCGCGGGACGAATTGAAAATATATATGTATGAGGGAGAGGAGGGAGAGGGGAGGGAGGGAGAGGCATCGGGACGACCAATCACGCGCCTGGAAAAAGTATTTTGGCGGCCGAGATTTACGGATGGTGGAAACGGTCGATGTATGGCGTATGGGTTTTGGCGACCGGTAGACGGAGGGATGCTCCCATAAAATACACGGGGGAGGGGGCGTATCCCTCCCTCCCTTGGCCAAGCAGTCGGTATTAATCATTCGGTTATTATACGACGGGAGAGCGTTGATATAACGGGCGAGGTATAACGTATCGAGGTTAATCCGCCAGAGGGTCTCGTCTTTTGCGTGTATTCAACCGGAATACGGAATTAACGTTCACTTGAATTATTATAAACTCCAATATATATATACACGCCTTGGATACTCGGTTGGATAGAGTAGATACGAGACGGCCGCGCGAGATGAATACGGGGACCGGGTTCAGACGGACAGGAGATCCTCCGCCCCCTCCCCCTCGTAGACGTAGCGAGCAGATACGTCCGCCACTTCATTTTGATTTACCATTCAACCGTGCCGGCGCGTCGAGTTTCGCGCACGCCGAACGATGATAGTAATACTTTGTCCAACGCACGGCCCGTACAAATTTCCATAAGTGATCTTTCCCCGCCAGTGTGGCGTTAACGCGGTTTTCATCTTTCGCGACTTTTCAACGAGACGTTTTCCATACGTAAGGATCCGTAATCCGGAGGAGTATACCCGGTGTAAGCCGATTTATCGTTCCGTATCGACATGGAACGAATTCCCGAACAAAATTGGCCCGCGGAAAAAAGACGTTGATCCGGGAGGAATTAGAAGGAATTTTAGAGGGAGAGCACGCGTTATGGAGCAACGTGTTACCCGAATAGGGGCTGCAGGCGCGAAACGGGGGAATAAGGCCATAAAATATGAGGCGGTTGGCAAGACTCGAGATCCAGCGGCGCTTTTCACGGGTTGGTGTCGACGCGCGGCGGCGTCGGTGAAAATCACTCGTGAATTCCACTGTAGTCGGCTCTCGTTCTTTCTCCTTTCCCCCGCTCCGTTTCTTCTTTTTTTTTTTTTTTTTTTTTTTTTTCTCTCTCTCCCCCTCGCGCGCACTCCGACATCGCGAAAGAGAAAGGCTTTTTCGCTGTAGCATTTCCGCCAACGACGCCGACGAGGACGTTCCTCTACTCTTCCGGAACGCTCGGCCAGAAGGAAAAGCCATCATCCAATTTTTCATCGCGCTGCATCCGCTCCGCAGGGGTATCGCTTGCTCCCCCTCGCTTGCTCCAACGTCATTAGAGGGAACCGTTTGTGGAAAGATATCGTTTCCACTTTTCTCTTTTTTTCCTCTCTCTCTCTTCCCCTCCCCCCAGAGACACACTTTTCCCGAGGAAACACGTTGCTCCTTTTCCTCGCCGTCGAGCTTCTTTTCCTCTCCCGGATCTCTGAAACGTGCTCGTACGGAATATCGATACGGCTAAACATCGATTTAACGTAGATTCACGAGTTTGCGAACGGATGTACGGAGAGAAGGAGGATGCTCCGTTGCCAGAAGATCAACGATTTCCTCGATTCGAGTGCTAATAGGGTGTCTGGACGACCAACTTTCGTTGCCTGACGTCTCGAAACCGTCTTACGAATTATTATTCTCCTCGGATAAATAGCGCAAAGGAACATTCGACTATCGTCCAACAACATCCAATCTTAGCACTTTATTCTCGAAACTTTTTTTTCACCCTTGTTAATAATCTTATCCTCTCTGCCTCTCTTTATTCCCCTCGATACTCGACTCCGATTCCCATCGATCGATATCATCCTCGCTGTGTTTATCCCACTTTTAACGATATCGCTAATCGATCCAATCTCCAGACTCTTCGCGTTCGCGATAAAGTGCATCGATAATATCGTCGCTTCCGCCGTCATTTTCGGCTCTCGATCGAGTGGAAGGGTGGGGAAGGGTTTGATGGCAGCCACAATTAAAACTTTCCAAGCCTCCAGGATGGGATATCATTTATGGGACTAATTACCAGGATAAATGGGAGGCGATGAATGAGATCTCGCGTTTGGTGTTCGACCTCTATTCCTTCCCACCTCGCGGAACTTTATTCTCCCTCCTTCTTCCTTTATCCTTGAATTATTTCCAAGGTATCCCCATCATTCTCTCCCTCTCTCTCTCTCTCTATATATATACGTTTTTTTCTACCCCTATTTTTTCTTCACGAGCATGATAAAAGAGAATTCGTCCCAGATGTAGGATTTAAGTCGGATCGTTTGTAGCGCGCAACAACTCCTTTCCCTTCTTTTTCCTCCACTTTTCCTACGATCCTCGCTCGATATTCTTCCTCGCCCCTGTTAATTATACACTTACCAACTTTGCTTTTATCCGCGGTCTACTTATTCATGAACTTCCGTGAACTGTGACGAGTTGGCCCCGAACTACCCTTGGATCGACGCGGTATTTCACCCGCCCACGCCCCTCTTTGTCTTCGCGCATCGCTCGTATATATGGCTCAAGGACGGGGCTCTTTCCATCCGAATCTCGATGGAACAGGATGATGCAGGATACGTGTTCCCAGCGAAACATAACAGCCTCGATTTTTCATTCGATCACGTCTATAATAAAGAGAATATAAACTTGTCCGAGAATATAAACTCGATTCCTGCTTGATTCAGTTGAAGTTTCGATCCAAATCGCTCTTCTTCACTTTCATCTATCCATCTTCGAACGAAGGAAATCGTCGAGGTAATCCTTCCGCCGGTGTGATAAAAATTCGAACGGGCGAAAGGATTAAAAGCCGAGCGATAATAATCGCGAAACAACTTGCCAACTTTCTCCTCTCCCCTCCCCCTCCTCCGTGGCGGATGATTTTACATAAAATTCGCGAAAGGCGTTTTCGTCGAATCCCCCCCAATCCACGAGCATCCAAGTTTCGAGTAACGAGCCTTGGCAATTCCCTCCGTCACGAAGTTTCGCAATAACCCCCATCTGTAACAACCACCCTCTCTCGTAGCCCCGATTTCGGAAGCAAGTACGCGCAACAATAAAAACCGAAGCGGGGTGGGCGAAATCCTGTTCGCGGGTACCGCGATATAACTGAACGGCGAAACCGTATGGGAGGATATTAAACGTGGCTAAGGACGTGGGTAACGCACACGTATACACACGAATTCGTATACACACACACACAGGCACGCGTACAAGGCGGTTTCGGTCCCGTAAATATTTCAATCGTGACACGATCCGACGAATTCACGGGGTGACGCGTCGGTTTATGCAAAACACCGAGCGACAAAATAGGGCGTTACCTGAGGGAGAGGAGGGGTGAGCATCCGTCTAGTGTCAAAGTTCTTTCCTCTCTCGGAAGAGAAGAGGGGAAGAGGAGGAGGAGGAGGAGGGACGGACCAGCTACGTCCCATCCATTCTCGTTGTCTGGCCGTGCACGTAATTTTCTCCTTTTCGCGGTGGCGGTCGCGTACGAGCCGGGTCGTCAGCCCCGGTGATGCTACACTTGAGGTATTTTAAACGTGCCGTTAAAATGGAGTTTAACTCTTTAATTTTAACCGAAAGGAGGGAGAGGGGGGAAGAGAAGAATTACTCGTCTTAACGCGAAGCAAACGATCACCCCTTTCGTTTTAACGACTGTTACTCGCTCGATCGTATATTCTAGGGTATTACTAGAAGTTCGAGATCTCACTAGGTCGGTTGGGTAAATTTTCTCCCGAATCCGGGCGGAAATCGAAGCGAAGGAGATCGTTTCGAAACGATCGTTGCCTCGCAAGGAGGAGGAGGAGGAGGAGGGGGAGGAAACAATAAAGAGAGAGAAATCGAGGATCTTTTTGGATCTTTTTACGTAGTACTTAGACGGTAAAGGATCGTCCAAAGTACATTCGTTGCTTCTCTCCAAGTTGTCTCGACGAGGCTCCTCGATCCTCTTTCAATGGTCGACCAGCCAGATTTGCCGGTCGTTATAGACGCGCAAAAAGTGGACGATAACGGAGTCCCGTCCGTTGTGTCGAGGAGAGATAGAGAGAGAGAGAGATAAAAAGGGGGAAGAAAGGGCGCGAAAAGCCACGAAACGGGGAGAAAGTTTCCAGCTCTCGAGCGGCTAACGACCGTCGAAAGCACCGATGTCGGTTCCTCTTCTCTCCGTACCAGAAACCAGTGTTGCCTCCCGTTGAAACCATGAAAACGAGTCCCTCGTCTATATCGCGGTGTCTGACTACCAACCTGCTCTTTCCCCTTTTACCTTTATTGTCGTTGTGTCTGTGGCGTGCGATTCGCAGCGCAATAAAACGAGGGAAAGATAAAGGAAAGATAAAGAGAGGAGGGGAGAAAAAAGTGGAAAACAGTGTCGAGCATGGACCGTCGTCGGTTGTTTCCAAATCGATGCGTAAAAGGGGGGAAAGAGAAAAAACGGAGAATGGGAGAAAGAAAGGGACAACGCGGAAGAAAGAGGGAAAAGGAAGGGAAAATCGTGGGGAGAGATCTCTCTTGGAAAGGAGAGAAGGAGAAAAATATGGGTGGGAGGAAAGGGAACAAGAACAAGGAAGAGAGGAGGAATAAAAATGCCAGGAGAAAAGGACGAGAAGAGAAAGTTTTCAACGCGAAAACTCTCCATCGACTAACGACCATCGAGAGCGACTTGCCTTTGGATAGCCACTGAGTTGCATCGATCGTGAGCTTTCCTCCTCACTCACTTCGCCGTATAAATACCGGAAGACTATCCTTTTCGAGACAACTCGCTAAAATTATTTCCATTCCATTATCATTAAGTACCCTCGTAAAGTACCTACTTCTTTTCACCATCTCTATATGGGGAATGGGAGGGGGAAGAATTGCACGGCAATGGAAGCAGAAAGAAGACGCGTAGAAATCAGGTAGAGAATTGTCTTAACGAGAGTGATTCATAGATAAAAATAAGAAGGAAGAGGAGAAATTGATAAAAATAAGGAGGAGGAGGAATTGATAAAAATAAGGAGGAGGAGGAATTGATAAAAATAAGGAGATGGAGGAATTGATAAAAATAAGGAGATGGAGGAATTGATAAAAATAAGGAGGAGGAGAAATTGATAAACTTTAGGGGATGGAATTTTCAAAATTGAAGGAGAGGCATTTTTTAAAATTGGGGGAGAGAGATTTTTCAAAATTGGGAGGAGGAATTTACAAATTTTCGGTGAAGGAATTCATAAATTGGGGGGGGGGCGGAATTTATAAATTTAAAGGCGAGGAATTGATAAAAATAAGGAGGAGCAGGAATTGATAAAAATAAGGAGATGGAGAAATTGATAAAAATAAGGAAGAGGAGGAATTGATAAAAATAAAGAGGAGGAGGAATTGATAAAAATAAAGAGCAGGAGGAATTGATAAAAATAAGGAGATGGAGGAATTGATAAAAATAAGGAGATGGAGGAATTGATAAAAATAAGGAGGAGGAGGAATTGATAAAAATAAGGAGATGGAGGAATTGATAAAAATAAGGAGATGGAGGAATTTTCAAAATTGGGGAAGAGGCATTTTTCAAAATTGGGGGAGGGATTTTTCAAAATTGGGTGGAGGAATTTAATTTGCGGTGAAGGAATTGATAAATTAGGGGGGAGGAATTTATAAATTTAAAGGCGAGGAATTGATAAAAATAAGGAGGAGGAGGAATTGATAAAAATAAGGAGATGGAGGAATTTATAATAATAAGGAGGAGGAATTGATAAAAATAAGGAGGAGGAGGAATTGATAAAAATAAGGAGCTGGAGGAATTGATAAAAATAAGGAGATGGAGGAATTGATAAAAATAAGGAAGAGGAGGAATTGATAAAAATAAGGAGGAGGAGGAATTGATAAAAATAAGGAGGAGGAGGAATTGATAAAAATAAGGAGCTGGAGGAATTGATAAAAATAAGGAGATGGAGGAATTGATAAAAATAAGGAGGAGGAGGAATTGATAAAAATAAGGAGATGGAGGAATTGATAAAAATAAGGAGATGGAGGAATTGATAAAAATAAGGAGGAGGAGGAATTGATAAAAATGAGGAGGAGGAGGAATTGATAAAAATAAGGAGATGGAGGAATTTTCGAAATTGGAGAAGACGCATTTTTCAAAATGGGGGGAGGGATTTTTCAAAATTGGGTGGAGGAATTTAATTTGCGGTGAAGGAATTGATAAATTAGGGGGGAGGAATTTATAAATTTAAAGGCGAGGAATTGATAAAAATAAGGAGGAGGAGGAATTGATAAAAATAAGGAGATGGAGAAATTGATAAAAATAAGGAAGAGGAGGAATTGATAAAAATAAAGAGGAGGAGGAATTGATAAAAATAAAGAGGAGGAGGAATTGATAAAAATAAGGAGATGGAGGAATTTTCAAAATTGGAGAAGACGCATTTTTCAAAATGGGGGGAGGGATTTTTCAAAATTGGGTGGAGGAATTTAATTTGCGGTGAAGGAATTGATAAATTAGGGGGGAGGAATTTATAAATTTAAAGGCGAGGAATTGATAAAAATAAGGAGGAGGAGGAATTGATAAAAATAAGGAGATGGAGAAATTGATAAAAATAAGGAAGAGGAGGAATTGATAAAAATAAAGAGGAGGAGGAATTGATAAAAATAAAGAGGAGGAGGAATTGATAAAAATAAGGAGATGGAGGAATTTTCAAAATTGGAGAAGACGCATTTTTCAAAATGGGGGGAGGGATTTTTCAAAATTGGGTGGAGGAATTTAATTTGCGGTGAAGGAATTGATAAATTAGGGGGGAGGAATTTATAAATTTAAAGGCGAGGAATTGATAAAAATAAGGAGGAGGTGGAATTGATAAAAATAAGGAGATGGAGGAATTGATAAAAATAAGGAAGAGGAGGAATTGATAAAAATAAGGAGGAGGAATTGATAAAAATAAGGAGATGGAGGAATTGATAAAAATAAGGAAGAGGAGGAATTGATAAAAATGAGGAGATGGAGGAATTGATAAAAATAAGGAGATGGAGGAATTGATAAAAATTAGGAGATGGAGGAATTTTCAAAATTGGGGAAGAGGCATTTTTCAAAATTGGGGGAGGGATTTTTCAAAATTGGGAGGAGGAATTTACAAATTTCCGGTGAAGGAATTCATAAATTGGGGGTGGGGGCGGAATTTATAAATTTAAAGGCGACGAATTGAAAAATAAGAATGAAAAGGAATTGATAAAATTGAGGAGCAGAAATTTACAAATTTGGGTGGTGGGAACTTATAAAATTGGGGGGGAGGAATAAATTTGTGGGAGAAGGAATTGATAAAAATAAGGAGATGAAGGAATTGATAAAAATAAGGAGGAGGAGGAATTGATAAAAATAAGGAGATGGAGGAATTGATAAAAATAAGGAGATGGAGGAATTGATAAAAATAAGGAGATGGAGGAATTGATAAAAATAAGGAGATGGAGGAATTGATAAAAATAAGGAGGAGGAGGAATTGATAAAAAAAAGGAGATGGAGGAATTGATAAAAATAAGGAGGAGAAGGAATTAATAAAAATAAGGAGGAGGAACAATCTCGTTTAAAAATTTTACCACGGAAACTGTACTCGTTCTTTGAAACCGGAGTTTTGTCTCGATTTTATCCGATTTTTATTTTTTTGTCCCTGTTTCGTCAACGGAATTATTTTTTTTCCTTCTTTTTTTTTTTTTATCGAATATCGAGTACATTTGCCTAGAAACGTTTGCAATTCCTATCCTTCGATCGTACAATAATCCGAGATTCGCGTTCACGCAAAATGGAGAATAAAATTTTCTCCCTGGAGAGGCTACTATCAACAGGTTCGTTAAAACTTGTACGATTCTTGAAAACGCGACCCGGGTTCGGGCTTATGTTCGAAGTAACGAAGGGAACCGAAGAGAAGGAGCATTCAGCTTCCAAAAAACCGACCGGTTGAAAAGCTGCGTGCTTGAAAAAAAAAAAACGTCTCTTCTCGTCGTCTTTTTTTCGCTGCATTTTCTATTCCCTTTTTTTTTTTCCCTTTTTTTCTTCTTCCGTCTTCTTTCTTCTATCTACAATTTTATCACTCGGCTTCGATCGCAACCTGATAACAAGAGCCGAGCTAACGAGAGAATTCGTTCCTAAGGCAAACAAGTCCGATTTATACCTCGCGCAATTTAGCAAAACAAACTGGCCTGCTATTATTTCTGCTTTAATGCCATGATAAATTAAAGCGCTTTATATGTATATAAAGGGAGAGAGAGAGAGAGAGAGAGAGAGAGAGAGAGAGTGAGAGATCATTTAACGTTTTCGGTTAGATCAATGACCGCCGGTTACGAATAATTCACGCAACCTGCAAAATTCGCAACATCGATTAAACCGGGAATCCATGTTGAAACCGAGACCTTAGTCGTGGCTTTCCTCTCTTTCTCTCTCTCTCTCTCTCTCTCTCTCTCTCTCCACGAACTAAGAGTTAGTCCTTTGAACGACGAGTTGCACCAAGTTGCTACGAGAAACCGATGAACGACGCGCGTACACGAGCAAAAAGAGAGAGAGAGAGAGACGAGGGAGAAAGAGAGGGAGAAAGAGAGAGAGAGAGAAAGAGAGAAAGAGAGAGAGAGACAAGGGAGAAAGAGAGAGAAAGAGAGAGAGAGAGAAAGAGAGAGAGAGACAAGGGAGAAAGAGAGAGAAAGAGAGAGAGAGAAAGAGAGAAAGAGAGAGAAAGAGAGAGAGACAAGGGAGAAAGAGAGAGAAAGAGAGAGAGAAAGAGAGAGAGAGAGAAAGAGAGAGAGACAAGGGAGAAAGAGAGAGAAAGAGAGAGAGAAAGAGAGAGGGAGGGAGGAAGAGAGAGAGAGAGAAAGAGAAGGAAATCCAAATCCCCCGTAAACGAGGGAAGAAAGGAGCTTAGAATTGGATAAAGAGAAGCGTATTTTTTCGTATCTCCCGGCCAAAATAGATGCTCCGTGCAATTTTCACGAAGGAGGATTGTAAGACGGCGATACGATACGAGTTAATAATGTTTTTTTAAATTCTTTCCGCGGGGTGTACAAAACGTCGAGTGGGGATCGTGGTTGTGCAAGTGTCTGGGCGGGGGTTATAAATTTCGCGCGTGAAAGAGAGAAAGAAAGTATCCAGACTCGGTGTGGGTGGAAGAATGAAGAGAAAAGAAAAGAAAAAAAAAATGACAAGAAACGAGGGCAACCGGCAGAAAAGTAGTAAAGCTAGGAGGAGAAGTTGAGTTTTTATCTTTTTTTTATATATATATATATACATATACACGTATACACGAGATAATATATTTAGACACGGAAATGAAGTAGCTTTATTGAAGCGTATACATTTTACTATTCCACTACTACTCGGTTGATGACCGAGTGTTGCTCGTTCGCGCGTCATCATTCTCGCGTGGCGCCACGTGGACCACGTTTAATTTCCTGTACACGTATTATTAATCAAAATATCGGATAAAAAACGAGCGGCCTGTTTCGTCCTTAATCGAGGATTTGATCGTCGAGAGGCGCTCATTTTCCACGTCGTCGCGCACGCACGGTGTGGAGGTGCAACAAAATAAGAGAGGAGTTATCCTTCGCCCACTCCGTACTCCCGGACTGCAATGCAGATACGACCGAATCGTGGCGAGAAAGACGGACCCTTTAACACTCCTCTATTCTTTCATGCCACGTCTCTTTCTCTCTTTCCTTCTTTCCTTCCTTCCTTCCTCCTCCCTCCTCCTTTCCTCCTGCCACCGCACATTATTCCCGCTCCCAAAGAGTCCGAGACAAAAGGCAAAGACGCGGCAGCCTCTTCTCTCCTCCCATTCTCTCTTTCTCTCTCTTTCTCTCTCTCTTTCTCTTTCGCTGCTCTCTTTCCCCGGTGGCAGCAACCACACCATGGAATAGTAATGTCGTTCTCGAATCCGAAGTTATAAAAGACAGGGCCCTTTCGAAACCTCGTTTTCCAGTTCCAACGGGCGCGTGATCAGAAACGAGAGACTCCTTCTCGTTTCCTCGCTAATTGCGCGGATAATTCTTGGGAGGGTTGGATCTTTCCAAGAGTGGAGGGTAAAGTAGGACGGGGTAACTCTTTACAAGGGTAGAGAGGAGAGAGTATTGGGGCAAAATAAGGAGAAGAATTTTCGAAATCGAGGGTGAAAGGTGTTTCGCGCGCTGTACCATCGGAACGTGGTATCACGTTAACGCGTTATCGAATCGCTGTGAAAATTATCACGGTTTCTGAACATCCCGCTTTAAAAGCGTTTCATCGGAGATACATGGAGAGAGAAAGAGAGAGAGAAAAAGAGAGAGAGATTTGACGCGTACGCGTCCGTTAAATGTGTGGCTGTCGATGACGTGGCCGTGATAATTCTCTCGACCTTTCAACGACCTTCAAACCACTATTTCCATCCTTCATCTTCCATTTCGAACATTTCGATCGGCCACGCGTCCCCATCTTCGATTCGACTCCGATAATCGATCAACAGTGTGCAATGCATTGTCGCGTATTTCTAGCTTCTTTTTATGGACAAAATTGAACTACTCTTTTCAAATGTATCCTTCGATTCGTGATTCTGCCACGTGCGAGATAAATGCGAGATGTATCCAACAAAATCGTATTTTTCATTTCTTTCTTTTCCTTTTTTTTCTCTCTCTCTCTCCGCAAAAAATTTCAATGCGTATTTTCAATCTCGCGATGAACGATTGAAAAACCTTTTCTTCCAGAGAACTTAATAGTCATGTCGGGATCAAAACAGCGAGACGATCGACGAACGAATGTAGAAAATTGACGAATAATCGATGCCGGATAGGCGTATTCAAATCGATACCGTGTTTAACGATGTATTCATACATTTTCCTGCTCGGGAATGAAAACGAAAAGGTAACGATAAATATATACATATATATATATACACATAGATGCGTATACGAATGGATATTAAATCGTCATCGCAAGTTTACATATTTAACGCCGCTTTAATATTTAGCTTTCGATCACGTATCACTCGAATCGTTAATCGTACGATCGTTCGGCTTTGATATTTTTAACCGTCAACCACTCGGAAATACGGTTCATCCGCGATACCAATACGCTCGCATTATACCGGATAATGGGGCGCCGATCGAGTATTTAGAATCGATCCTGTCCAAACTGTCCTCCATCCCTTCTACTTCTCCGCGCTGACTTCTCTAGAGAGAGCGAGAGAGAGAGAGAAGAGAAATAAAAAAGCGGAAGTAATCTTGGGATCTCGACGATATGAAACATCGAGAAATATATCTCGCCTCGAACTGATATTCCACCGCAATTTCCTCCGCGCTCCTTTCGAGTTAAAATATTTAAAGGAGGGAATAGAATTTACACGCAAACGGTGGGCGCCGTTTTTCAGAAAAATCGAAAACTTCGAGCTCTCTCTCTCCCTTCAGCTTCCTACCTGATACTTCCCCGCAATTTCCTCCCATTTCGCATCCCAGCTCGAAAAGCGAAGCTTTTTTTAAAGAGGAACGAGGGATAAAGTCGGGATGGAAGCCTTTTCCTCGGGATCAAAATTTTTTTCACAGTTTTTTCTCCTCTCCTCCGACTGGTTTCCCGCCAATTTATCCCCGCGTTTTTCTCGCGAATCTCGAGATGAAGCTCGTTTAAGAAGCGGGATAGTCGGGATTAAAAGTCGGTGGGGTGAAAAAAAGGATCTTCTTCTCCAGAGGGAAATTCAAAATTCTTTTTCTCACCCTCCGATATCCGTTGAAACGGATCCGTTCAAACGTGTTTCAGAGTTCGAGCCCAAGTTAATTAACAAGAAATTGTTGCCTTCTTTTTTCTTTTCCTTTTCTCTTCCTTTGCGAGTGTAAACCGCGTTCGCGGTTTCGCCGGCCAATCCCCGCCAGCTTACTGTTCCGCAAGAGATCGCTTTTAAGCCGGCTGGAAAATACTGTAATACGTACAGGGACGATATTTTAGGCGGATAGCCCGTATATATATATATATATATATATATATATATATATATACGAGGACAATCACGTTGCATCAAGGAACGCGAACACGCTCCCTTTGACAGAGAGCTCGATGCTTCCGGGTGAAAAACAAATTTCATTCGCGCGCCACGTCAAACACCGACCTCTCGATCGATGTTCTCTCGAATTTTTCTTTCTGTCTCTCTTCTTCTTCTTCTACTTTTTTTTTCTCCTTCATTCTCCGATATTCGCGAAAGCTGTCCCCACGGATAATCGCGATTCGATTCGGCCGCGATGGCGTCGAGATTAAGGCAATAAACCGAACGAAACAATGAATCTCGGTCAAAGACCTTCTGGAATCGTCCCTCTCTTCACCCTCCTCTTTGTTTCCATTTAACTCGCCGATACGTAATTGAGTGAAACGATAAAGGGATACTCGACACGCCGGTATTTCCGTCGAATTTCTGTCCAGAGCGGGGAGGGAGGAGAAAAAAGGAGGAGGAGGGTGGAAAAGGATGACGAGAAAAGCTCGCAGGGACATGAATTGGCTACGTTCGTTCGAGGCAGAAATGGTATACGCAAAAGGGAAGGGGGTGGAAGAATTACGAGTGGACAGGTCCTCGAGTGAAAACGTAGAAAAAAACAAATTTAAAAAGGTCCTCGCGCGTATATCAAGGCACGAAAGGTGTATCCTCGATACGTATTTAATGGATTAAACGGGAATGAGAAACGATGCGGCTTAGCGGTGGTGAAGGGAGGAGTGGATTGGAAGCTTCGCGTGACAATCGCTCGCGGAGGATAATATCTCTCGTCGAAACAAATTGGGAACGACGTTTGAGAATTCTGTTCATATAATCCGAACGAGGACGATCGACGTAAATTTTCCACTCTCTCTCTATCTCTCTCCCTTTCCGCTTCAAAATTCTCCGTTAACCGCGTTACGAACGGACGAACGGTTCACGGATTCGAGGATTGATATCGGTTTCCGCGGGTTTAACGATATTTGTTTATTCGCCGTGTATCGCTGATTTCGACCGCAACCCTCTTGCGATAAAAAAAAATGCGAAGGAGCAGCACACGTGGAATCGAACCTCGGGGTAAACTTTCCCCCTTTTGTATACTTTTTATCCCCGGGAGAAGGTAAACTACACAACACCCTATCCCGCAACTCCAACGTACGATCCCCTCCTCGTATCCACGTACATTTCATACGTTACAATCGTTCATGACGAGCGTTATCGGCTCGTCTCGCGTTTCCTCCTCCTCCTCTCTCTCTCTCTTTCTACTTTCTTTCTTTCTTTCCATCTCCTCCGAGTCGAGCACACGCGCGTACATCATCGTATCTCGTCCTCTCTGTGTCAAAGCGACCGAGAAGGGGGGATAGAAGCGTGCGCGCGAGTTCAGAAGGGAATTAAATACCGCGAAAACTGTCTGTTCCGGCACGCGATGGGGAAACGCGCGGACGAAAGGAGTGGAGCGACTCTGGACTGGCTGCAGCTATTTTTTTCTGCTAATGGCGGACAGAGGGGAGGACGAGTGCAAGATCGGAGAGGGGAGACAGGGCGGGTGGAAGATAGAAAAAGAGCGAGGTTGAATAACGAAAAAGAGAGAGAGAGAGGGAAAGAGAAACGAAGAGAATGGATAGATAGTTCGACTTCAATGATACCGGTCAAGAGTTTGACGGACGGTAATTTTTAATCAGTAAAGCCGCGCGCTCGTGCGCGCGTGTGCCGGATTTCGACGAGGCTTCCGTGTGTAGTTGCTGTTCGAAAGAGGCGCGCATCTATGATAAACTCGCGTGCATGCGGAGAATGCTTTTTTCCTTTTTTTTTTTTTTTTTCTTTCTTTTTTTTCTCTCCACCCAACGAATCTCCTCCCCCTCCTCGATTCATCCCGATTTAGCATTCCGCCTCCATGGATTCCGCACGCTCTCCCCTTTTCCTCCCCCATTCGTTTCCTCCAAGGTCCACGCTCGGTATCCCGGTTATCAGCTAATTATTCGCCCCGCCCCCTTTTCGATTATCGATCGTAGAAGTCGATCGATCGGCCGTCCATTCGCCTGGGTTATTAGCGTTACTCGAATCGTGCCCTCCTCCCCTCGACTCGATAAATCTCACGCGTATCTTTACGCAAAATCAATTTGAGTTATCGGACTTATATATAGGGGGAGGGGAGGAGAGTCTATTACGAAATTGGCGAAACACGGTCGCAGTTACGCAAAACGGATTACGCCAAGGGTGGCCGCCGTTATTCACTCGAGCAATTTTCATTTCGTCCACTTGCGCCGCACTCCCCGCCGACAGGGTATTACGCATCGCTTACGGATGGAATTTTCTTCTAATTCTAGTTCGAGGAAAGAATCGAGGCGTTAGCCAGAAAACGATCCAATGCTGCCGGCAAATTACCACCAACTGCATCGTCGTACACCGCGTCTGGCAACTCGCAAAATTAACGTAATTTCACGCGTGTTCGCCGTTACCTCCAAGAGATGTTCGCTCCAACGTTTGCCCGGAAGCTTGAACTTCGGTCCCCTCTGGGAGAAGAGAAATATTCTCTCTTCCCGTATACACCAGTTGAGTAAAACAGAAGTTCGACCTCTGAAAGGGAAGGGAAGGGAAGGGAAGGACCGATCTTCCCTGTCTAATTTTCATTGGAAATGAGCGAATTTCGTTCGCGTTTTTCCTTCCTTTCGTTCACGATTTTGCCCGGATAATCACGCGGTGAATAATTTCGAGAACTCGGGGAGCAAACAAGGGAGCGGAGGGATAAGATAAATTCTCGACAAATTGCCAACGATCCCTCGTTAAAGCGCGGCAAAAATTTCTATCGGAAATTCAGTGGATTCGACCGGTGGTATATATATCTCGATTGCTCCTCCTCCTCCTTGCGCTCTCAGAGACGCTCTCTCTCTCTCTCTCTCCCATGTCCTCTCTCCATCCATGTTTTCCTTTTTATTAATCGAGTCGATACCTTTAACCACCACCTTTAACCACCCCCTCCCTCGATGAACTCTCTCTCGTAAACGATAATAGGGCCCCGCGGCGTCCTCGATAGAAGCCGACTCCTTCCTCTCGCGTGTTCCTCCCTCAGCTCTCTCTCTCTCTCTCTCTCTCTCGGGAAGATCTCTCCGTTATCGAACGGTGAACGGTTAAAAGGAAAGCGACGATTGCAGTGAAAGGCGAGCGGTGCAATTACGCGGAAAATAGAAATTCTGGTTTTGTCGTGGTTTCGCGCAAGTGGCAAAAGCGGAATATCTTGGGAACGGAGTGCGCGCATTTGCATCGAGGGGATAGAATTTCGACGAGGTTTTGCGGAGATGCGTGGAGAGAGAGAGAGGTTTCGAGAGGCAATGAATAATTTCTCGCTAGGTGTATGAATAAACAACAGGTTTCACGGGGGCTTCGAATTAAAAGGTGGGATACTTGGGGCAAGGAAAAAAAGAGGGAGGAGGGGATTCACAATTGAAATCAACTTTGGAAAAATCCGACGAAAATGTCACCGTACGAAAGCTTATCCCTTCTCTTCACAGTGTGACAAAGGAAATATATATATGTATATTTTTATATTAAGGGAGGAGAAAAGAGGAATGGAATTCGTAAGGAAATATTTGGAAGAAATGGGATGAATTTGTAACGCGTTGGCGGAGATTTTTGCGGCAAGTTGGAAATTGGTGATCGCAGACACGTATCTTCGATTCGTTTCTTCTTGCTCGTTCGTGGTGGCAATATTGGCTCGCTCCCGCTGCCAATACTATTTGCACGGCCTATAGGCACCTCTCCTTTATGGCGCATTTGTTCTTTTATAGAGACAAAGGCTGCACGTATTTTTCACTGTGCACCTTTTTGCCTCTTCGCGGTTCATCCGTGGGATTACGCTCGTCAGTCGAACGAACCGTCGAAACAAGTCGGCCAAGGGAACCAGAAACGTCTCTGGATTTTACGTTTCTGGATATTTTCGTTTCGCAATGTTGCGCTTCGAGTCGAGTTCTCGACTCGTTCTAACGAGATATTTTCTATATATATATATTTCTCCTCCTCGTAAAAATTCGTTACGTTCCACATAGAATGTTTTTCTCTTTTCCTTTTTTCTCCTTTTTTAATGAAAAGTTATGAAATCGTCAGTAGTCGTGTTTAAAATAATTTCCTCACCAGCAGGTTTGATAACGAATCGGTCGAGGATTCCGCGTTCCCTGGTAAACCAAGCGGGACCGGCAATTAACCTGCCCCATTAAAGGGACTATTTTTCGTTCGATGGAATAACTGATTATTGTCGATAATGGAGAAAACGAGTAACCGGCGAATAATTTGAGAACAGCCTCGATTTCGCCGCTTTCTCCACCCTCTCCTCTATCCGTTAATCCGTGCAAATAATTTAAATACTGTTTTCGCGTTCGAGCCCGAGGTAATTGCGTTTTATCGGGCAAGCGGCCTCCTCCACCCTTCGTGATCCTTCGTGTCAACGATAGGCTAATTTAGCCCATCCGTATTTATTGCATCCGACGCGGCCCATTGTTTCGCGATATCCCGTAATAACGAAGATAACTTCATACATCGTTGATCGCCAATGGGATCGAAACGCGTACCTAACCCGGGAAAACCTACCTCGTTTCCGTGTACGATCCAGGAGAGAATGGAATTTCGCGTAGCTACGATCCATTTCCGTCCCATCGAAATTCGCGTCGTGGAACGAGAAAGAGAAAAAAAAAGAGAGAATTCCATCGCGATTCCCGAGTCCTTCGTTAAAGCTCCGCTCTCGTTACGATTACTCGGTTCGCTCCCTCCGCTTCCGTATTCCTCCTCTCTTTCTCGCGTAGAGAGAAAAAACTTCCCAACAAAGAAAGAGAGAGAGCGCGAAATAGATAAATAAATAGAATCCGTAGAGCGAGTGCAACGAGACGACGTTAAAAACTCCGGCGAGATGCAAGGATTGAACGGACGGCGCGAGTAGTAACGAACGATCTATAGTCAGCCCTAGTTAGCTGCTAGTGCTCCCTAGTGTTTCACATTATATATTCGATTGTTTTCGATCGAAATTCTTTTCTTTCTTTTTTTGGAGTGTTCCATCTGAGGCCAAGTATATCGTTGTATCCCGTTTTACTCGTTAAAGGAAACAACTATAGCTCGTCAAAGAGGACTTTGAAGGAACGATTCGCTACGTGAATCGAACAGGGTGAATCACGGTCGGATAAATTTCGGACAGGAGTCGAGGAGCAGGCCAGACTCGAGACTTTCAACAAGGATTCTTTTCTGGCTGTTCGAGTAGAAGGATCATCGTTTCCATGGGCACGATGCTAACCAGAAACAAAGCGTGTCGTCGCGCTCAAGTAAATCTTGCCCCGCGACAAATTCTGCAAAACGATTCTGCGACCGAGTAAAATGCTTTTCCTTGTTATTGTCGAATTTGTTCCCGTGCCCAGTCGCTCGTGCGTCTTTTCTCTCTCTCCTTCTCCTTCCCCTTCTTCTCTTTATCCCTCCCCCTCCTTCTCCTCCCTTTATTATCCCCGCGGATCTTTTCACGTTTTCGCAATATGAAAATTTTACGTCGGCCGTACCATATCTCTTTCCATCATTTATTCGATACGGAACAATCCTCGGCTATCTTCCCCGGTAATCCCCGGTTTCTAAGAGGGATAAATAAAGGATAAGGCTCGGAGGATAAGTAGCGCGGACATTAGAAGGATAAAGAAGAAAGGTAGCGACGGGAATTCGGCGTTAATATTGTTTAATGAGAGCTCGTGAGTTTTTCGTGGCCGTACAAACGGACCTGGTTATCTCCTTTTTCTTTCCTTCTCTCTTTCTCTCTTTCTTTCTTTCTTTCTTTCATTATTACGCAATCTTTTTGACCGGACCGATCTCTCTCGTAGACGAAAAGAGAGGGAAAGAGAGTTCTGATTTAATAATTTTTATCACGGACGGTAGAAGTCTCTCGTTAAAATGTCGAGGGGGGTAAAAAAAATTTCTCTTCTGGTGAACCTGTGTGTGTGTATGTATATATATATATATATATATATATATATATATATACATCGGTCGAATTTCGAAAGGATGAAATTAAGGTTGAAAAAGAAGTTGGGCCGAGCCCTCTCGAAACTCGCCCCCCTCCGCAACTCGACGCGCTTCATCGTTTCTGCCCCCTTCGTTGACGAGTCTCTCTTTCGCTCTCTTCTTTTTTTTTCTTTTTCGTAAATCAAGGGAGAAAGCTGACGGAAGATAAAGAACGTTTCACGAGCCGGTGAATAAAAATTGAGATTTATCGGATGAACTTTGTCCGGTGGAGATAGCGTGGTTGATACCGCCACGGAATACGTAACAGGAATCTCGCTAAAGGAATATCAAGAACGCGGGGGCACGTTTCATCGAATATATATATATATATATATAAAATAACGTTCCACGCGACCGATTTTCCGCGACACCCGCTCGAAAATACGAAAAGGCGATAATAAGAGGAGAAGAAGCTCGAAATTAACGATGGGGCGGGATCTTAATTGGAAAAGCTAGACTCCTCCCCTCCCCCTTTCCCTCTCCCCTTCCCCACCTCCCCCTCATTTAATTTTCAACGTCTACAAACTAGTTTCCACGCAATCAGGAGTCTATTAAAAACAATCATGCTATTAACTGCGAAAGACTCTTTCTCGTTCTATACATTTTTAAGCAAGTTTTCCGCTAGGGAAGTACACTAGGGAAGTTTAATTTCTATTCCTCGGGATGGGAAAGAGTAAATAATATCGAGATATTAAAAAACTTTCTTTCCTTCTTTCTTTCGGATACCGCGGTCGAAAAAAGAAAAAAGAAAAAAAAAAGAGAAACCATTCTTTCGAAAATGGATCGATTTTCTAAAAATAATTCGTTCGAATGTATCGATTGCATCATCGACTTGCGTATTTCTTTTTTTTTTTTCACCCTCTTTTTCATCGACGACAAATACGCAAACTTTTTAAAATCTTTTTTTCTTTCTTCTTCCTTTTTTTTTTTTTTTTTTTTTTTTACAAGCCGGTTCCAATTGCCAAGCACGTCTCCCATCCTCCCATCGTTTCCCATCGACCGGACACGTTTCGGCTCGTATTAAAATACGCCTCGTACGACCTCGTTCGAGTTCGGTTTTCACGGGGTGAAAAGGATAAAAAAAAAAAAAGAAGAAAGTGGAAAAGTAGAAGTTAGGGTAAGTGGCTAGAAGGCCGATGGGAGGGTGGCGAATGCGAGGGCAGTAAGTAAGCGGGGGGAGGGGAGGGGGTTGCAAGTTTCGAGCGAAACTCGAACAAGGGTCGACGCGTGGAAAACTTTGAAAAAACTTCAAAAATTGGCACGACTTTTACGCAAATTTTTCGTGGAAAAAAAATTTACTCTTACGTATAACGAAAGATGTGTATCGTATCGATACGATACGCAAAGGGTGAAAAAAGAGGAAAAGAAAATATCGAGAAAATTAAAAGTCGAGAATTTTAAACCGTTCACCGAGCCACGGCAGATACGCTGCGACATTTGACGCGTCGTTTCGTCAAATATGAATACTGGCAAACGACGATATAGCTTACGTCTCGTCGTAAGGAGGAAAGAAACCGCGAGACGTGACCGAGCGTGTCTTTTTTTACCCCCCTTTTATTTCCAACCACCGTAATTTTCCACCTGGCAACTGTCACGAAATTCGAATTGCTAGATTTTATCGCGCCTCCTACTCCCTACGCGCTCAAATTCTCCCCTCGATGGAACGAATGGAAAAGCAACGATAAGATTGCTTACATTTTCGTCCGATCCGTCTGCTATCTGTCGAGCGACTCGTTTCGAAAATTTCTCGCGTCTCTCTCCGCCAATTTGCCGCTTCGTACGATCGACGATTAGACAACGCGAGTTTTTTCGAATTTTTCTCCACGTTCTTTTCAAAGTAACAGATGTTTATCTTCCCGTTCGCTCTTCTCATCGTTGCGGTTTTTCTTTTTTCTTTTACGAACGCTTTACGTTTTCAATTCAGAATCTACGAATCTTATTATTCAATCGAGTTAAACTTTTCCGTTAAAAATTATAATATTCGACGATTATAAAGATTAAAAAGAGAGGGAGGAAAATCTCGAGGAGAACGAAGCAATCCTCTCGCCAAGTTTGTTTACATTACCATCCCTGCATTTATATACAGGAAAATTCATTAGACTAAATCCATTCCACGGATTTTTCCTCGTTTCCCTATCCGCGCGTCGAATTTATTTAAAATTCATGGAGGACGGAGAAAACATATATCCCTCGAATTCGTACCCTTCGCCCCGTCCCCTTCTCGCCAAATTTCATTTTTACAATATTCCCAGATTATTACGCGCGCATCCAAACGTATGGATTTCTATATACATACATATATATATATATATATATATATATATATACATCGAATGAACAATCACACTCCAGCGAGTATCATCCGTGGATGAAAAATAACTCCATTCCTCTTCGATACCAAGTTTCGATTTTTCCAATGCTCGAGATCTCGTCGTATCCCCTCGCATTGAAAGAGGAACGAGAGGAGAAGGGGGCGAGTAGTCGAGTGAAAGATCGATGCAACGTGATTCGGTCGAGGGTTGTTTAAACGCGAAGGCGGGAAATGGAACGTTCGTAATATAAATAAGAGGGAGGGAGGGAGGAATTCTCGGCCGCCTTATTGCCAATAACCCCGGCGTACGTATTATTTCCCCTAAAGCGTGTCGGTGCAACTAAGAGCGCGGTGGACGCTAAGGAGGAGAGGGGTCACGAACACGCGTTACAATACCGTGATTTCCGGGGGACGAAACCTACTTCCAGTTTAACACGATTGCGCAAAATCAATTACCACGAGCTCCCATAATATACGAGCAAAGTTCCCGGGCCAAAAGTGTTCCACTCCCGCCAGGCGTCTCCGCCAAACTTGTCTCCACCACCACCTCGCCCACCCCTCTTTAACAACGCGGAATTATAGCGGTTCGCCTCGAATTCGGGCCGCGTTCAACCCCGCGCCGCCCGCGAAACAACCCTGGAAATGGCTGTCGCGCAAATGTGCACGAATAATCTGTAACTCCATCCCTCCCTCTCTCTCTCTCTCTCTTTCGGTTATCGTTCAAACGGCACGAGAGCCGCGTCTCTTTATCAGGGCGCCGATTGCACGTGAAAGCGGCCAAAGTCTCTTCCTGTTCACAGCGAGGAATATATATATATACATATACATATATCCGCACGGTGAAAGACCTTTAGACCGGTCGCCTTTCCTTTCAACTTTCCTCTTTTAATTTTCAACGTCGCTCCGGGCCCCCTTTCCTTTTAAATCCGACACCAATGTGTCCAATAAGGGATCGGGCGAATAATACGGGTAATATCGGGACGATCGTCAAAATTCCAACGATTGCTACCGCGTGCCCTCGCATTTTCCTTCTATCTCTCTCAGCGTGTATTTCTCCCAATTGTGTGCAACTGGCTTCGCCACAGTTGCGAACACAGGGGGCGGAGTTGGATGAACGGGGGTGATGGGTAAATTCCGGCTGGATACGTAGCGACCTAGATTTTTTTCCACGATGTGTAAATGTGCGTGCGTGCGGCGATAGCGGGAAAGGGGGAGGAGGGAAAGAAGAGCAGCTGACTCAGCGTCTGACCGACGGAGCAGACGATGAAGAGCAGAGCGAGCAGACTGGTTCGGATGTCGTCGATACGAATCGAAAGGGAAAAAAGAACGTTAGAAGACACGTTGAAAGCGGAGTTTCCATCGGTTTTCTTTTTTTTTTAAAAAGGGGGAGGAAAGGAGAAGAAAAAGACGAAACTTTCCGCGGGTTAAAAATTCCCGGGGAAGAAGAAGGGAGAATTTTTGCCGGCTCGTTAAAGCCATCGATCACTCGAAACCGTTGTATATAAAAAACTCTGTTATTTTATAACGGAGTGCACTTGGAGGAGAAGAATAGGATTCACGAAGAAAAGTCACGTTCGCGAATCATCGAGTATTCCACGCTCGCTACGACGAACCGAGGATCGAAACCAAGGCCAAGATTTCCACAGCGAGTCCCCCTCCACGAAACGTTCCTGGAACGATCGGTGGTGGCTCGTCCCAAACGAGGTGTATAACCAAACCGACACCCTCGATTCCGGCACGAAGCAGTTTAACGAGATCCAACCTCCGTTTAATTAATCCGAGAAATTGGATTAACGGCATCGCCACGGCCCGCCCCTCGATGCCGGCTGCTACACGCGGCTGGGACACCGGATATCGGGAAAATAATAAAAATCCACCTCGGGGGCGAAATCGTGTTGGCTGTTGTTCAACTGTATTGTACGCGTCACGTCTGTATCAAGCCGCACACGCCTTCCTAAGAATACCGGTATATGTGGAAAAATTCGAAGGGATTTTTCTTCGCTCGCGCCGGTCAAAGTTGAATGGAAAGAGAGAGAGAGAAGAAGGGTAAATCGATTCTCTCCTCTCTGGGAAAATAATCTTGGCGAAGAATGGATGCCCGCCTTGTTCTCCATCCCGATTTTCTCCTTTCCACGGGTGATCTGTAATTTTCGTGCCACCGCGTTCCCCGAACCTTTGATCGGTAATTTCATGCCATCGGTTTATCGCCGTTGCGAGACCCCGTTCGATCCATATTTCATTGCATCAGTCGAGGAGGGGATGTATAATATTATTCGATTAATGGAAGTTAAAAAAAAAAAGAAACTCTTCAACAACGAGGGAAAGTTTTCCTCGATTGTTCCCTTTTAAGAAACGAAGAGGCGTACGAGAAAGGAGGATTACTCGATAAGCTTGGGCGTAACGATTGCATCGATCAAACGTACGCAGAACCGTGAGAATAATTGGAGTAGAGGAAAGACAGTGGGATAATTTTTTCGATTCCTCTTTCTCTCCTCTCCTTTTTCTCACCTCGATGATATTTGGAACAGTGAGAATCGAACGCGAGTATTTAAACGCTAGAGAGAGAAATTGAAATGGATGGAGGAAGAACGGTGACACAAAGAAGCCGATTAACGAATCTCTCTCTCTCTCTCTTCGGTTTTACCATTGATTCTATCAGTTTCTTCCAACGAGATCGAGCCCCATTTGCTCGTTCGATATTCTCGAATCAATTAAACGCGAAGGCGGTTGCGGATATACGCGCGTAAAAAAGCGGAGGAATAACGAATTCGATACAATGGGGTGAGGGGCGGCGGCGTATTTCTTCCCGTTGAATTTGTACTTGTCGAACGGGGCTGAATGCGGAACGAAGCGCCGACGGTGCTCGACGATCCCTACAACCGGTAGGGAAGAGCGGAAGTAACAATAATAACGCCGGTGAAAAGAGGGAAAACTCGACGGCGGTTGCTGTTATAAATCTACGTTTGCAACAGAATTTCCGCGGCATCTTTGCTTTTTCGCAACGCGTTGACGAGCGAAAGGAATCGCGTAATGACGAATCGGGGCGGTGGAGGGAAATCATCGTTTCTGCGGAGGATGATCGAGAACTTGCTCGCGGAAGTTGGCTGGCCACGAGGGTGAAAACGAGCGAGGAACAATAGTAATAAATAGAGGAGGATACTTTGCGAAAAGAAGATGGGGGATGGATACAAAACGAAAGGAAAGGAATATCGCGATAAATAGAGGAGGATACTTTGCGAAAAGAAAGATGGGGGATGGATACAAAACGAAAGGAAAGGAATATCGCAATAAATAGAGGAGGATAATTTGCGAAAAGAAGATGGGAGATGGATACAAAACGAAAGGAAAGGGGCGAGGAAAAATAGCAATAAATACTTTGGATACTTTGCAAAAAAGAAGTTGGATAATCGATACGGAGGAAAGAAAACGAAGAAAAATCGTAATAAATACGTTGTTTGTAAAAGGGAATTTGAAAGATGAGGAAAAATCGCAATAAATACTTTGGATACTTTGCGAAAAAGGGCTTGGAAAATCGAAGGAATACGATACAGGGGAAGAAAAATCGTAAAATAAATAAGAGTTTGCGAAAGAGAATTTAAAGAAAGAAGAAGGAAAAATTGAAATAAATACTTTGGATACTTTGCAGAGAGGAAGTTGGAAAATTTGAAAAAGAATCGATCGAAGAGAAAGGAAACGAGCGAGGAACAAACAATCTCGATAAATGGAAGGATTTTGTAAAAAAAAAAAAAAAAAAGAATTGGAAGAATCGAAAGGATCTGGGATGACGCGAAAAATCTTTCATTTTTTTGTCCCGGTATTCACTGTGTACCGATGATGAGAATTGATTAAAGCGGGCGTCGAATCGGCTTGCGGAATTCGAAAAAAAAAAGATCATTTAAGAGAGGAAGGTATGCGGGGAATAGTCGGAGCCCGGCTGATAGGATTGAAGTTCACGATGCGCCCCCTTTTCTCCCTCTCTCTTTCGATCGCGGAGAAATACCGACCGGCTTTCTTCCCTTTATCGGAGTAAAAAGGTGAAAAGTGCCGACGTGGAAAAGTGTCAGGGAGTTAAACGATACTTGGCAATCGAAAACAGATATATATATATATATATATATACGTTTGTCATTGTTGGAGAAGCGTGAAAAGCATTTTTCATCAGGGAAAAGATTTTTATCAGGGTCAGGAATTTTTCGAATTTACATCGGCAAACTTTTTCGACGATCGAGAGAGAAAGAAAGAGAGAAACTATTTCGTTCTTTTTCGCTTCTCGTTCTCATTCCGTAAAATCGTATTAATAATTCCTCCACTTAACTGTACATCAAGCGTGTATTTCGAAATATATCGCGCGAGTCGGATTAGTCACTTCCTTTCGGAGATAAAATATTTTTTCAGTGAAATTTGATTCGCGTTTATCGGACGAGCCGAGTTTTCTGTCGGGGATGAAATTGAATTCGGAATAACCGTGGAGGATAAGTGTTGGCCGAAGTCGGAGAAAAGGTCAATCGTAGATACCATCGAAGGGTATTTGGATTCTCGCGTGTATATACGTATGTATCTGTTTATTTTTAATTTCTATCGAGAGATAAAATTTAATCGTCTAAGGTAACGTTTAAAGCGAGGCAAATTATTCGAGCGGAGTTCCCCTATCTTGATCACGGCCGGTCGTATTCCTCGATCGATTTCCTTTTTCGATTTCGAGGAAGGGGAGAATAAAATCGAACGTATAAAATAAGGATCCAACCGATACGGGTTAAAATAGGAAAAGTTCGAGGGACGATAATTTGAACGAAAAAAGGACGAGAATATATACGAGGGGGAGAAAAGGGTAGGAAAGAAATTCGAAAGGAGGAGGATTCGTGCAAGCCTTTGATTCGTTTCGTTTCGTTGAGAAAGATTCAAGGGGAGAGCGAGATGGGAAAAAGGAAAGATTCACGTGCCCTTTCTTTTTTCCTTCTCTTATCCTCGCCAACATTCTTCGACTTTCGACGAGTTCTTTAGGTTCCAGTCGTAAAAAAAAAGAGAAGAAAGAAAGAAAGAAAGAAAAAAGAAAGGGAAAGAGAGGGAGAGAAAACGAAGGGATGGAAGATAGGTCAATTGCAGGCTCGACAAACGGCAAGGAAATGATGCACCATCCGCGGAACGAGCACGGACGACCGGCGCATTCGTATCTTGGATTCCTTTTAATTACTGCTACGCCAGATATTTGTATTTCTCCCGGAACGTTCCTCTTTGTTTGTGCGTGTAAGAACGAGGCTTCGAAGGAGGGTTCGAACAATGAGAGATCGCGACGTGGATAAACCTCGGGAAAAAATTGCAAGCAGCCGGGTCGTCGCCTCTTTCTCCTCTCGAATTTGGTTCGCACCACCGCCCGATCCACCCTTCGATCGCGAAACCTACAATTTCACCTTTTCTTTTCCCTCCCCCGTTTCAATCTCATTTAAAACTCCGCCTCGCCGTCGAAACGTATATCAACTCGTGCTCGCTCCACCTATTTTCCTCCTCTCTTTCTCTCTCTCTCTCCTCTTTTTTTCGGCCTCCCTCCGTCTCTCTTCCTCCTCCTGGCGGAACTAATTACCGCCCCGTCTCGCACGAAGCTGCGAAGTCAATTTCAGCTTACACGTAACGTTTACGTTTATCGAACGAGTCGCGTTGCCCGGAGAATTCCATTTTCCACGGAAGGAGAGGGGGCTGAAAAAATGAAGGAAGAGAGAGAGAATATCCACGCGCGCGAAAACTTAATCGACTTTGACTCGACTCGGCTACCCGGTCAGAGCTCGTAAAAGCGAACACGCAGGCTCGGAAACGTTTTTATTGCGAATTACTTCCTTCCTCCTTCACCCAGTGGAGAATGCTGCTGCAACTGGAAAGTAGAACGATACCGCGTATGGTCAGACGCGGTTTATCTCTCGAAATTCTCTCCGTCGCTTTATCTTATCGCTCGATCCGGATCTAAACGGATGTTGCACGAGTAAACTTCCCCCCTCGCGAATTATCGTGGACGCAATGGAACGATCTCGAGTCCGTGAAAATATTGGAGAGGAAGAGAATTTTATCGAGTATCCGAAAACGCTATAGTGGAATCGATCGAAAAAAAAGAAAAATTTGATCGAAATTCGTAGAATGCACGAGAGAAATCTGTCACGGCCTAAGTCTCTCTCTCTCTCTCGAGAGAGAAAAGTAAGACGATTTCCGCTGAGAACGCGAAAACTTTTCCGGGATAGGTTGTCCGCGAGCATCTGGTACGCGGATTTATTTCACACACGGGCGAGTGATATAGAGGATGAGCGTCACCAAATTTCGAAAGCTCGCTCGCTCGCTCGTTCTATGCGTTCGTCTACCAAGTTTTCGCTATTTTTCAGGGATGGTAATCCACGCACCACCGTTCGAAATTCCTTTCCAAACGGATTCCAACGCGTTGGAAAAATGGCGGCTACTTTTTATCGCGCCCTCCTCGCGTAATGGAACTCGGGCACGTGAGCGCAACTTTCGCAACGTGATTTTCGATAGAATGGGACCGTAACGATAATTCATTCCCGCGAGAATTGCTGGTTTACGACGCGTAATCTCGATAATGGCTCGCGGATAAAGAGTGTATCAAAGATAAACTGTATAGAAAAAAAAAGAAGAAAACGAAAGATATACGTAGTTTGAAAAAGCGGTTGTTCGCCGCACGCATTCGGCGAAACAAAACTTCACGGATAATCCGCATACGCGAGTTACGTTTCAGGATCTCTCCGAGTTTTCTCTAGCAACAACTCTCGCGAAAAGAAACTTTTTACGCGTTTATAAGCTTCTTACGAATGTTCTACCATCTCCATCCGCTATTCCGCTATTCTCCTCCCGGAAGAAACATTTTACACCGCAACTCCCCTTTCTCCTCTGCGATCTTCGACATCGAAATCGCTCAAATTTTCCATCCGCCATTTTTCATCCCGCGAAAAGTTTGAAAAACTCGCGGCAAAGTAAAGCAAGTATAAAGTACAAAGTATCTTTAAAGCAAGATAGAAAGAGCGGGGGGGGGGGAGTAATTTTAATAACGGGCGAGGTAGGCGGACAAAGTGGCTCGGTCGTTTTAATCTCCGCAAGAAAGGGCCGCTAATCCCGGTGGCCCTGTTTGATCGCGCGGGACATACTCCTTGTTTTAACGCCGCAGCCTCGCCTCTGACCGCGAGCAAATATGTATAGGGGCCGCGCAACCGTGTTGCAACGAGGACGAGCGCAAACACGGTGGGCTCGAAAGGGTCGACCGAGCATGGCGACGACCACGACGCGACGCGACGCGACGCGATGCGATACGATACGACGCGATACGATACGATACGATACGATACGATACGATACGATACGAGGGAGGACGGTCGAAAATCGTGGCCCTGGGAAAGTAGGCTGGGAGCCGCTTAAACGCGGCTCGGCCAACCGTGGCCGCTGGGATCGCGTGTGGTTTCGCGAAAAGTAGGATGTGGAGGTTTAACGCGGGGCTGTGGGAACGGGCAGGGGAGGAGGGCGGATCGAAAGGGGGTAATCCGTCCCAGGCAACGGACCGGCGGGGGAGTTTTCTAATTTGAATGTTTGATGTCGGATCGCCTTTTGTTTCCGGCCCGGGCCACGCCGCCACCGAGAAGAAATAAGAGCAGTTACCTCTCTCGTCCCCTCGCCTTCCCATTCCTCTCTACCTTATCCATTGTTTCCCCACCTGATACTACTCTCTCTCTCTCCGCTATTCCATTTCTGACCCGTTCCAGGGATCGAATCAATCATGTTGCGAAAACGTTATTTATTACGTCGTCGTCCTAATCGGTTAGGATCGAGTTTAAGATCGGCGAGCGGTTAAATAGAGCGGTTTCGATCTCGTTGGAACAAGAGGAAAGAATGTGTCTGAATTTTAGCGATAAAAATTTATTCGATACGAACTCTATCTCATCGCCGCCTCTTTCTTTCGCCATCCACTCGACGAGTCGAGTCCCCCCTCTTCTTCGCTCTTGTTCTCGGTCTAGATTTAATTTTTAACCTTCCATCGAGGTTCCATCGCACGACCACCCCGAGAATCCCCGAGAATCTGAAATGACGATAACCGTTCGACCGAATGTTGAACGAAGGCGAAAATTACGATATCCCTGGGTATATATATATATATATATATACACGACCTACCGCCGTTTCCCGATCTACCCACTTTCTTAACATCCCCCCTGCGATCTCCAATTTCCACGTTTAATGGATTCCGCGCGCAACGTGTATTTTTATCTTCTCGCGGCACGGCGCGGCGATAAAGCCAATTAACCCCGTGTAAATGCTAATACGGGACAACGGGCCGGCCCATTGTAACCGGATACCGTAACCGGCGCTCGTTACGAACGCCTCTTAAAACGTCGTAAAAGTTACTTTTGCGACCTCTGTCTATTCCTCCCTCCATCCTTAACTTAACAGGCCGCTTGTGGATCTCGTTCTCACGTACCGACTCGTCGCGAATAAAACCCGCGACACGTATCCACCCGCCCGCGAGTACAATTTCGGAACCGCGCTCCTTCCCCCTCTCCCTCCATTTAAATGCTAATGTCGGCCCCGACGTCTCGAGTTTGGGGAGGGCGAGCGTGGACGCCGCAGAAGAGAAGTTTGTGACGGAGGAAAAGGAGCGAACGAACGAGATACGTGTGGACGTGGACGACGACGTCTTCACGCGTGGAGAGACGAAAGGGGGAGGATCTTTCGATTCGCGATCCGTCTTACAGAAATGTGCACTTTGGAACGATGGTAAAAACCAGACTTCTCTCTCTCTCTCTCTGTTTCTCGTACCATCTCAAATCTACTTTTCGTCCCTCTTCCAACGACGTTCTTTTTGCCACCCTTACTTCTGCTCGCGACACTTCTCTCCATTTCGTATCGGATCTTCCGGATCTGGATTTCCCGGAAAGAAGTGGAAAGAAGCGCGCCGTGTCGTTTTTTTTCTCTCACCGTTCGTATAAATTGTAATACGTTACGAATCGAGTTGATCGATCGAGAGAGAAACGAAATCTCTCGAACGAAAAAGAGAAAAAGAAAGAAAGAAGGGAAGAGAGAGAGAGAGATTGCAAGAGGTATCGTGTCGTTTTTATCGCATAAATAACGCAACACCGTTTTTCGAGAACCGTTGTCGAATCACGGATTATTAATGCTTCTCCGTCGCTCGAACGTAAGAGAGACGAATAGCTCGTTCCGCCGTTACAAGCCGCAACGTTATCGAGAAAACTTGCCGCCCTCTCTCCTCCCCCATCTTGTACAGGTGTACGAGAGCAAGTCCACATTCTCGGATTTACTTTTATTCCCCGATATATCTTTATCTCGGTCCTACACGCTTTCCCTATCTTTCTCGGATATTCAATTCCCATTTATCCGCAAGTTTTCTCGCCGCGCTGATAAGAGAAGGTTTCGTTATCTCGAAACCCGTTGTCCGTGGAGATTGTTTTTTTTTCTCCTTTTCTTTCTTTTTTTTTTATCTCCACGAGAAATTGCCTTTTTTTTCCCCCCCTCTTCGCACGAGTTCGCTTCTTTCGAGCAAGATGTCGTGTCATTTCTCTCGGATGAGAGAGAGAAAGAAAAAGAAAAGAAAGAGAATCCGAAGAGAATCGTTATCGCAAAGATTATTCGAAGCAACGAAGAAGAACGCATCTCGTTGCGGGGAAGGCCGACTGTGTTTAAACACGGCCAAGTTGGAACGAAGAGAGATTTTTAGCGGCGCGTTTCAACCGCCGCGAGAGAAATCCTCGTTAAGCACGAACCTAGCTCGAGGATGCACCGGTTATTGGGCCGGTTCAATGCCAACCGCGCGTTGGATTTCGCGCCAAACTCGCCCAACTCCAAGCGAGGCGCGTATCCGCTCGTCCCGCGTTTCCAACGAGTCTAAGGTGGCGAACGAAACGGAACGAAAATTGCGAACAAGTAGTGGCGCACGATAACGGGGAAAGGGGAAGAGAGAGAAAGAGAGAGAGAGAGAGAGTGGGAAATTCATCGAATTTCCCCCGAGGATTCGTCGAACCAGTTTGGATAAAATGGGTTTCATCTCAATTTTCGGTTCGAAGGATTTCTTTCGAGCCAACGTAGCAAATGAAATTGACTCCGCGAGAAGATAGAAGCCAACCCATCGAATAATCGTCCCTTCCACTACCTTTCGATTAGCACTCGACAACTTTTCCCCGATAATAACAGGGATCCTTCGAAAGATCCCGATCGAACGAAACTCTCTTTCTCTTAACGAGGATTAAATCTTCCAAAAAAAGAAAAAAAAAAGGAGAAAGAGGATCCAGGTTAGACCCTCCGACTACTCACTTGGAATATCCCGAACGCTGTGCCGAGGTGTTCATTTGTTCGCGCGACCGTCGTCGTCACGATCATTACTCTCTCCAGGCCTCCCTCTTTCTCTCTTCTTCCTCGCTCCTCCTCGCGCCCCGGACGCGCAATACCTTCCCGCTGCTGCCGTCCTCCTCCGTCCTCCTCCTCCTCCGCCGCCGCCGTCGGTCCCCTTTATTACTGTTTCGGCCACAAACACCGTGTACCGTTCGCTCGAAAGCAACGACTGCGAAGAATCGCGACACCGACGTATCGCGGTAACGGTCTATGCGTTGTCGTACATCTTCCGTGTACACGGCACACACACACACGCGGCTGCTGGTCGGCGCACCACGAACCGGAGCCAGCATCCGGCGTGCAAACGCTCAGACGGCTCCACCACGGCCGTCCAGTCGACCGCCCTTCGATCCCTCCTCGTCCAAGGGAAATATCGATCGATAACCACGCAATCACGATCAATTCCCTCTCTCCCGACTCTCTCCGTCCCACTCTCTCCTCGCCAGTCTTCCCAAACTCTCGCGTTCCATCTCTTCGAGCTTCATCTTCCTCGATGTCTCATTAACCGCCGAGCTTGCGATCAGCTGCTGCTGCTGCTGCTACTGCTGGGTCGCCAGGTGATAACCGACTGATCCTCTCGTCTCGCGATATCCGTCGATATATTGGAATATCTTCTCGACGCGGTGGAAGCGCGTCCCAAAAAAGCACGCAGAGTTTCCGGTGTGAAAAGCGCACTGGCATCGGCACAGCCACGCAACCGCCAACTACCGTGCCCTCGACTGGAGGCGCCTGCGGTCCAGGCTGCCACGCAGTATACTGAGCCGTGCCGGCTGCTGCCCGGGAGAATCCGTGGCCGAACGAACCTCCCCGAAAATCTGCGAAGATCCTCGATTCGATAACGCTCTCTTCGGGGTCGCGCACGAGTCGCCGAGAGATGCTCGATTGTCCACGCTCCTCGCTGTCGCCGCTTCAATCCGCTTCCAGGGATTCCTTCACGCATCTCCAAAACCAAACATATTCTCTCTCTGTTCCATCTCTCTTTTCTCTATTCTATATATATACATGTATACGATCGATCGAGGGATTAGTTTCTCGACGCGGTGGTCCTATTGTCTTGGTCGACTTTATTCGCGTGCAATTATAGATACCCAAGTTTCGAGCCATTGCTTCGAAAACGTTACCGAAGCAGTAGTTGTTCCTTTTCGCGTGTATAAATAACTCGAACGTGTAACGCGTTCTTTCAGAAATAATTGTCGTTCGTTTGTCACGGAATATTCTCGCCGACGTAACTCCGCTCCCTTTGGATTCAACGTTGCAGGTGATCAAACAGCGAGTCGGCTGTTGTACTCTTGATCCTCTTCGCGCCGTTTGCAAAGCCATGAGTCTTCGTGATTTAGTCCCCTGGCTGATCTCTGGCTTTACCCTAAGGATTTCCACGGGTTGACCGTGCGCACTCTTCAAAGAGGCGATCCTGAAATGCGGAAAATTAGATTATCGATTTTCCTCCCACGGAAGAATTCGATCCAATCTTATCGATCAAGTTTATTAAACGTTGATATTTGTGGATGAAAATTTCTATGTATTTATATAAAAAAATCTTTGATTTCTTCGTCACGTTGAAAAAATAACGAATGATAAAATTCTATTAAATTAACCAGCGATGTAAATTAGCAAGCGACAATTTCTCCATCGAACTTTTTTTTTCCTCGAAACGTAATATCAACGCACGTAATTTTAACTCGATCGAAACGCGCCCTCCAAATTATTTCTATCTAAAATTTCGATTCGTAAGAATTATTCTACCGTCGTTAAATACTTTCCATCGACCAAACTATATATATATTCCATTGCATTTTATTTTACAATAAGTAGAAACAAATCAACCGATCAAAAAAATTCGAAATGAGCCGAGCATCCAATTACACTTGGCCTGTTTCGCGAGATTTGCCTCGCACCTCTGCCCACGCACGTCTCTGTCCACGTGTGTTTCGAAATCTAACACGCTCGGCGCGCGTGTGTTAATGGTCTCGGAATGTTGTGCTACGTGATTGAATCGCGTGACTACCCGATATTACCCGTGGCTGTACCCACCAGCACACATACACGCACACATCGCCCGAATTTTCCTACCCCCATTCCCACTTTCCATCTCCGTGCAAGGAGAGGTGGATGGAAAAGAACCCGCCACTTTTATTATGGGGTCGCCTCGTGGAGTCAGGGTCAGCGAATGGAGGACGCGTGGGTATTGATCCTTTTCGTTCTTTTTCGACGTTACTTCGATCTCGCCCTGTCTTCGTCACGCCGTCGACACCGTCCTTTCCGTCGAATCGATCGGATCGGGGACGAAGGGTAGCGGTGATGTCGATGGCGGGAGGGAAGCAAATGTCGGAATACAATCCAGAAATATGGATCAACGATGCAACGAGAGTCGTGCTCGCTCGCTTGTTAATACGTGACGCGGAGGGAAAGAGAGAGAGAGAGGAAGGGAAGGAGAGAGAGAGAGAGAGGGAGATGGAAGAATCTAATGAAATTATTGGACGAGCAGACGGGCGGGCTTCTCGCGTGTCTACGCTCGTTGGAATCCGGGATAGGTTTCGCCCATTGGATAAGATATTTTCGATCGGGGCAACGCGACAGATATTCGAGTCACGTGGTGAACATTCCTCGGCCGCGTCCCTGCGCTCGCAGCGGGATAGAATCCCGGCAAGCGTGATCGATCAGCGGCGGTGTAATCAGAATTTCTTGATTACACTTTGACAGCTCCCCGCTGAATAGGAGACCCGGATTTTCTTTTCCACGGTGGATGCTGTAAATCTTATTCCGGCCATTCGTCGAGCCTCGTCGAGAGGTGCTCGAGATTTGCGCTCGAAAGGTTGGCGGAGGTTAGACGGTTCGAGCATGCTCCTCGCTCTGATTGGATTCCCGAGGGATGCGCCTCGTCGTGGGCCAGTCTTTTCTAGCCTGCCCGCTCCCGAGTTTTCCTCGCCACGGCAACTTGGAGAGAACCTCCCCCAACCTGTTTTCCTTCCTCCCTCCCCGACGGAGCAACGGAAAGGGAAACCTTCGAATCCATTGTTCCCCGATGTCAAAAGCGACTTTATAGGCCTGTTTTTCTTTTCTTTTTTCTCTTCCTTCCTTCCGTGGAACTTTGCCTGATAATTAAGTTGGCGTACTTTCGTACGTACCTACCCTCCCAACTTTCTTTCCGGATAAAAGAACCTGACAACGGCTATTGCTCCTTATCATAATTAGCTCTCAAAGCTTCGCTTCCCCATCTGGACCGCGCGCCAATTTCAGCTATTCGTTCGAAACGACCGAATTCTTCCTTTCTTTCCTTTTCTTTCTTGTTTCGTTTTTCGTCAATTAACTTTCGGTCACTATCGCGCACCAAGTAGACCGAGTTCCGTCTCTCGACGAAAGAGGATTTTCGAAAATGGGATTCTCCCCGACACAAGTTATGACGTAATAACCCCGCCTGACAGCAAGAAATTCCACTTTCTTCGTAAGGAAAACACGATCGTAACAGTTGTAAAGAGGGAAGAAGGTCCCGAAGTACGATCTTGGATTAGAGAAATCCTCGTTTTCCCATCCCAGATTTATTCGCAAAAATGCCTTTTAAAATTCGCTTTACGGAAAAGGGAGGGGAGAAAAAAAAGAAAGTCTGGCTCCTTTTCTTTTTTTTTTTCTTTTTGCCCTCGATATCGTCTCATATTCGATCAAGGGAATGAAATTTCCCCCTTCCCTCCGAAGGACGAAAACAACCGACGTTCAACCTATCCCTTATCGTAGCTAAGTCGGCGTGCACCTCCCAGGAGGAACTCGGTGACTTACGAGGCACCAAGCTTTACTCTATCTTGATAGCCCATTGGTGATATACAGGCGCATGTTAAGCGCCGCGACAATAATTCCCAGGGAAACAGCTCGAGTAACGCGGTTAACGAATTGTCTCACAGTTTCACCATCCGTCTCGGTCACCGTTTATATCGTTTTCAATCTCCCGTTAATCGAACGAGAAAAAGAAGAAGAAACTTTCCACTCGGATACGAAACGTTGTTTCCCTTTCGTTTTTTTTGAATGAGAAAAGAAAAAGAAAACGTAATTACCGCGTCTCTACTCGCAAGATCGAACATTTTTGAAATCAACCGATCCTGGCCGAATTAGCCCGAACGGTCTCGAGCGAAGGCGCAATCGATTTCGGGAGAAAGCTTTTTCTACCGTGCTCTACATCACCGGCCTTCCCCCATTTCCTCTTTTCACTTCGAGGCTTGTGAATCGTCCGTGGATGCTAGAGCTGGTATACATATACATATACATATATACATACACACATATATATATATATATATACACGTCGCTCTGCCTCAAAGTACGCAACGTTGAAGAGACTTTTTTTGAATGAATGTCCATTCATTCAACTCTCGTTTTTCAAGTAACCAACCCATCCTCGCCCGCCGGTTTCGTCCTTTTTCTTCCTTTTACCATCCTCCTCCCTCCCCCTCTTCCTCTTTTCTCTTCAACACTCGCAAAGCCGCGCCGGTGTACCGTGTAGCCCGCCAATGTACCCACCGTGTTTGCCCGTGTCTCTGTTCCTTTGCTCCGCGCAAACTTGTTGAGCTCGATGCCGCTCTTCAGAGCTGTAGGTGGCGGACGGGCTCGTGGTGACCTTTTGTTACGGTTTGTCTTGTTTGCTACGAGATTACCCTCCCCTCCTCCTCCTCCCATTCCACGCCACGGTTGACGAAGTTACGCCTAAGACGTCCGAACTAGCGCGGGAATTACGTTAACTGCAATTACCGAGTTGCCACGCCGAGTTCCAGATCCCTCGGCAAACTTATCCTCGATAACTTTGTCCCCGATAGACAAAGATTGCTCCTCTTCGCGGCCAATCGGATCGAAACGACGTATTCGTAACGTCGTTAATGCATTCACTTAATCGGTTTACAAGGTGTATTTACGTATTTCCAGAATTATTCTAAATTTTCCCGTTTACGCGTCGATTAAATTATGTACTATTCGATGGTAAAGGGAATGCTTGCGTATACCTTCGGACAGTAAGATCTGATATTAATATTTGCATGATATTTTTCCCTTTGAAGGAAACTTTGTTTTGAGAAGTTTCGTTCTCGGATATATGTATAATTCGATTTAAACGATGGGGATTTAAAAAAAATTTCGGCATTCAATCGCACGACCCGTGAAACTCGGGCGCAAACGAGTTACGATAAAATGCATCTCCGCGTGATGCGGTGGGTTTGAAAGCTATTATCTGTTGCTCGCCCCCGTTAAAAGTTCAGTTTTTAACCTGTAATGGTTAATTGGGAATAGCTACGATACCAAATAAAAGTACTCCGGTTGTTGAGATATTTAATGCACGAAATTGTACGAAAAAGGGAAGAATTCGTATATTATTCTAACGTACAATGATTTACACATTATAGGGTATTTAATTCCGACATCTATTTCCATTCGTCAATATATAATATTTTATTTATTTATTCATTGATTTTTATACAATATAAGTAATACGATATTCGGATTAATGAGATTAATAAATCTTATAATTATGAATTCATAAAAAATATATATATAAATAAATTATTAATTGAAAATTATAATATTTAAATATTTCATATTTGTTATAAATCCGGAAAATATTTGTATCGATGTTATTACCGATGTTAAAATCGTGAAATTTAATTTAAAATAGCGGTGAAAATTAAAATCGAAAAAAATATTGAATTAAAATGTCAAACGCGAAAGAAATTCTCTTAAATTATGAAACAAATAAATTTGTAATATAATTGAATATTGAAATATTTTAATTAATTGCGTTCTTTTTGATGAATGGTAAATTAAACGAATATATATATATTATATATTATATAGATATAATTACGCAACAATAATGTTAACAAGTAAATAAATAAATAAATATGTTTTCTTTACATTTAAAATATACAAACATTTAACAAAAGGTTCATTCAAGTTACCGTTGGTAGCTAACACGTGATATTGTATAATTTATTATCCATTGTCCAAATCGTCGAAAACGAGACTGGTGTATTCATGAATTAAACGAACGTATTAAAAATATATACACTGTTGAAAAAACACACGAAAATGTTAGATTCGCGAATAAATGTATTTAAAAAAAACTCGCAAATAAATGGACGTGATATAAATATTAGCGAAATAAATATGTAAAATTATACACTCGCGAATAAAATACTTTAAAACACTTACAAAAAAATGTACGAATTATAAACATTCGCGAATAAATATTCGTGTAAACATTACCGGACAAACGTGCGCATTTTAAATATTCGCGAAAAAAAATTTATTATATTCGAGAATAAATATATTTAAAAAGTTCGCGAATAAAAAACGTATGTATTGCAAATACTCGCGTAAATATTACGTATGTATCGTAAATTCGAAATTTACGTACGATTTTAAATTATATACGAAATTGGACGGACGAATTTTCGACGCGTCCGAATAGCACGGCGGTCGAGACGGAACTGCGAACTCGGTAAACGCGGCTCGATAGGCAAAGTCACGCGGTAAACGGTTCTATCGATAACAACACGATTAATTTTATAAAGTATTTACAAACTATTCTACTATAATTATTGATATTTGATTATAATTTTAATTATAATTTATTAAATATTTATTTATTAATTATTTATTATATATGTAATTTAATGTAATTTATTTATAATTATTTATAACGATTTGTTTAATTTATTAATTTTATTAATTTTTTTCTATCGATACTTTATTAATTTAATATTATCTCTATATGTAAAATTATTAGAATTATTATTTAAAAGGAATTTATTATATACAAAAAAACTTTTTCCAATAATTATAAAAACAAATTTATAAAACTTTTACATAAATTAGAGAATTAATTATAACGGAGTAAAATCTTGAATTTTCAATTAATTTTTCACTACATTCCAGCGGTTGGAATTTTACGATTGCGAGTTTTTTACGAATCCTACCTTACCAACAGTTAATACCTTCATAGCAACCGAAGATTAATAGATTTCCTTATAGATAAATAGATTTTAAAGAAATTTAGAAATTTCGACAAGTCAGATGGCAGCAAAGCTCAAATCGAACATTTTAATTTCGTCTCGAAACATTGTTCTTCGCGGAAATAATTTCTTTTTTTTTTCTTCTTCTTCTTCTTCTTCTTCTTCCCTTTTTCAATAACACTAGCGCAAAGTGGCAAACAAGTAAACGGTCGATCGTATAAACTTTCAAGTATATTCACGTATTTGGGACGCTGTTTCCGCTTTTCAAATATGCAGTTATTCATTCATCCCGAGGTCTAATCATTACAACCAAGCTCACGTATTGCCACTAAAAACGATCGGGGGTGTCTGTCGGAAATTTCTCGGCATTCGAATCGTAGTTTCCTCGATCGTTCAACTCGTCGAATCGTATTGAGCGAGGTTAAAAGCCCGGGTGAGCGCGGCACTTCAAAGGGCAATGTGCACGCGTGCATAACTTATTGATGAGCTTCCACCTTTCATCGAAAGTTCACGGGCTCTTTTCGGCCGGCGGGGGGAAAAAAAACAATCAGTATTCGCCGAGGTTCACCGAAAATATCCGTTCCGTCCGTGGAATCGTTTCGTTCGAAACGTACGACTCTTTCCCAAGATAAAATACACCACCGCAGGTATTTTGCTTTCCAATTCCACGTCCCTCCTCCCCAATTACAATTACAATACGATTTCGTTTCCGAAGAATTAAAATTTTAATTGCGAGTTATCGAACTCTCTCGTCCTCCCCCGACCCATCCGTGATCCTTTCGCAAAGTGGCGGCGGTAAGAAGAGGAATGCATCCTCCGATCTCCCGATCTCGCATCCAACGGCAAAGGACGCGACGTCGCCCGATCGTATAACCGTCCGATTTTTCTTGCGCGTCCGAACTGCTTGGCCGGTAATTGGCCGTCATCCGGAACCATCGAAGCGTCCTCGCGAGGAGACTAAGCATCGGGACGAGGCACAAGTCGAACCGCGCTTGTCCATAAATCAATTAATTTTAGCCAGTTCGATATGCCAGGCTGGCTTAATTTAAATTCTTTCGGAAGCCTTTCGGAATCGGTAGTGAGCAGCCGGGCCCGATAGAGCGGAGGCCAAAAGACCTCGCGTCCACCCGACGTCCAACGACGCCGGCCGCCAGCAACCTTGGTGGGGGCTGATTGGTGACTTACGGCCGGAGGAGAGACGAGGAGGGCCGCATAGGAGGATAAGCAGAGAAAGGGAGAGTAAAGGGGAGAGAGAGAGAGAGAGAGAGGGAGGGAGAGATGAAGGAGAGCAGACGCCACCTTAAGTATTTCTGATCGAATTCCAAATGGCTGGTTCGTCGTCCGGTCGGACGGTCGGTAAGAATTCAAACCATGACGAGCAAATGGACAAGAGCGTGCGTCGCTGGTTCGATCGTGGAACACGGAGGGGACACAGAGGATCTTTCTCTGCGCGCGCGAAACAGAGAAAGAAAGAAAGAAAGAAAGAAAGGGACAGGCAAAATAAGCAGCGGTGAAAATCGCGGCGCAAAAAGCCGAGCGAACCGCACACCGAGTTCCTCGGGGCTAATCAGTTCGCGGGTCGATCGATGAACTCTCCCAACTACACGCCTCGTTTTCCCTTCTTTTTTACTCTTTTCTTCCGAGCCGCCGCCGCCGCCGCCGTTCCCGTTGTCGTTGTCGTTGTCGTTCTCGTTGTCGTGCGACGCGACTCGCGGCCAGACACCGCCAACGAAACTGCTAATGATCGTTGCGTAATTTTCTAGCTCTCTCCCTTCGGTCCGATCAAAGACCCATTCGAGCCGATTATTTATAGAGGCGGCCACGATCCGTTCCACACGATCAACTAATTCATCGTAATGCAATGTTCCTTTAAAATTCCTCCAACTCGGTCCAACGTAAACGTTTTTCGCTTCTTCGTCCCTTTGCGATTCAATCCAAAGAGAGAGAGAGAGAGAGAGAAATTTCTTCATTTTGCAAAAAAAGAAGTAGCTCGTTTTCAATTCTCGATCGATGAATCGCGTCAGGGACGCGCGAAGTTTCCAGTTCGAATATTAATGACGGCCATAGGTCTCTCTCTCCCTTAGCTAGGGTGACAAGGGATGAAGCGTCTGTTCTTCCATTTGGAAGATCAATTTTGCATAGGTCGTAAAGGGTAGGAAATTGGTTTTCATGAGAATGTAACGGGGATCGTATATCAAAAGCAAAACTCGAGGTTGCCTCTGTTTCTCTCGGCACGACGAGCGGCCGGCCGGCCGGCCGACCGGCCGGGAACGATCCCGTGGCGCGAGGACGGCTCGAATGGTGGACGGTTAATTTGGCGGGGGGAGGGTGGCATTTATCGAGAGGTCCGGTTTTGACGGATTCCCGCGGAAACGCGAGGGGGTGGCCCGGGGAGGAGCGACGGGGCACGCCATTTTGCGCGTCTGATCGGCTCGTAACGGCCGCCACAAAGCGCATCGCGTGCAACCTAATGAGAGTAATCACTTAATAAAGGCGGACCGGCATCGCGTGACGCTCTACACGCGCATAACTGAGAATCAATATTTGATTTTCAGGTTTCTCCGCCGGCGCGGATCCTCTTGTTCCTTCGCCTTTTTTTCGTCCATCCGGTGAACGAGATGAAACCGATCGAGCGTTCC
This sequence comes from Apis mellifera, assembly GCF_003254395.2. NCBI lineage: Eukaryota > Metazoa > Arthropoda > Insecta > Hymenoptera > Apidae > Apis > Apis mellifera. The sequence goes on from NC_037651.1 coordinate 8,472,560, forward strand.
TTCTTTTTCCTTCTTTCTTTCCTCCCTCCCTCTCTCTCCCTTTCTCTCTCTTTCTCTCTCGATAGACGCCACTTTACGAGAAATAACACGTATTTTACTGCTCACCGAGAAATTGATCGTTTCTTCTCTGTTTCAGACAGGGCGCATCATCTGATGGATGCTTGGACGGGTTCGGTCACGCTCATCGGCGTTTCCTTCGAACACCGACTAATGGAGACCCTTGTCAGCCAATTCGTCAGAATTCGTGAGTTTATGGACCAATCTGTTTATCTTAACAAATTGCATTTTATCCGATTTTTTATTCGAGCCGTGTCTCGCATGCGCGGTTTCGCGTCGCATTTCTTCCTCCACTTCTTTTTCTTCTCTTCCTTTTCTTTTCATTTTCTCCTCTCCTCTCTCCCTTTCACTCTCACTTTCGTCCTTTCGCTTTCATTTTTATCGAAGCCGCATCTTCCAGCAGTCGAGAGTTACCGATGTAACGGAGTTACCCCTTTTTTGCCGGTATTTAATTACCAATTAATTAAGATGACTCAGTCCCGCCATTTAACTCAGTTCCCTCCCCATACGGACACGTATATATATATATATATATATCCTCGACGAGAAGCGGGTTCTTCTCCAAATCGATCCTCTTCAATATAATCAAATATCACAAAAATCGTGGTCTAGAAAATCCTGGTCTTTGTCATTCTCGACCGCGGTAAGATCTGGCAACGATCGGTTCCCACATCGATGGAATTATTAGCATCGTCCCGTCATCAGTCACTCGTTTTGACACGGCGAAAATAAATAGTCCGGCCGATCCGGCCGAGGAGACAAGAGGACGATATGGACGGGGAGGGGGAGAAGGGAGGAGGAGAAGAGAGGGAATAAAAAAAAAAGGGGTAGGAAAGGACCCCCCCGGATCTCGCTTCGTAGATCTCCTCGCTACCCGATTTCGAACGGTTGGAAAAGTTTTCGGGTGATTTTCGCGGCGCGAATTTTCCACACATGATCGCGCCTCTCCATCCATCAAATCTCTCGCACTCTCGGGATAGATTTTTTAACGGGGAGGGGAGGGAGGTACGATCGAGTCCAAAGATCCATTTGTCATTCTCTCTTTTCCTCGACATTTCGAGAAAAATCGTTCTCCTTTTTTTTTTCTCCCCCTTTTCACCGTTAATCTCTCCGCCTTTTTCTCCGCGTTTCCGAGAATTCTTCTCCCTCCTCGAGTCGATATTTCTTTTTTTCTCTTTTCCTTCTCGTCGAAATCTACGATGAGACCTCTCGACGATGAGGTCGTCGTGAGGCGAAAAAATACCGTTCTCGAATTCGAATTATTATCGATAATTCGAAAGACACGGAGAGAGGGATAATAATAACGGAATTTAAGTAGCGGTACAGGCGGAAAGATTCTGTTACAAGTTAAGGGAGGGGATATTACGTTGAGGGGGAAGAAAGGGGTAAAGGGAGGCCTGGAGGCCCAGGTGAAAATGGAATTTTTATCCAGCCGGTCCGTACAAAATTCTAATTTGACGTTGGAAACTGACGAGCAAAAGGGTGAAAAAAGAAAAAGCGGGGAGGAAGTTCATTTCACCCCTTGGGAAAGGATTTTTACGTATTATGCGCGGCTACCCGTCCCGCAACGGCGCACGAAAGGGTGAGACGTTGGGAGGGTCGAAATCGTAGAAAATGATAAACAGGGTGAATCTTATTCAAATAGAAAGACAAGATCCTGGATTTGAGGCAGGAACCCCAGGAACCTTTCGTTTCTACCTGAGCCATGGGAAAAAGCCACGGGACGTTCAACTTTCCTCCATCGATTCCTCTCCTCTCCTCTCCTTTCCTTTTTTACCTTTTTTCCTTTTTTCTTCCTTCCCCCCTCCCTCCCTTTAACCCGCGCGCGTGAGAGAAGCATCTAAATACCAGATATTACCAGCGAAATAGCGTCAAAGGCGACGAGTCGCTCGCGAATAAATAATCGTGTAACTTGACCTCCGATTAAAAAAAGAAATAACGTCGAAGAGTGGAAACAACGAAACGCAAGTGACTACACATATATACACACACATACACATACACACGAGAAAAAAGAAGGAGAGGAAAAGGTTAATGGATGCTGGCCCGATCTTTCGTTCCGTTGGAACGCGATCGCCACGAACGAAACCGACACCGCGTGCTCCATATTCCGCCGCAGGATCAGGATCTCCGTGCGCGGACAGTATCACGATCTACCGTCAAACCCGATCAAAAGCCACTGCTGCCTTTCGTAGGGACCGAGAACCGGCTTCGCGTGGACCGACTAAAAAAGAAAAGAAAAAAAAGAGAGAGAGAGAGAGAGAGGGAGAGAGAGAAAAAGAAACGAGTTGGAGCATCGAAACGCGGTTAGGTAAGTCCGAAAATTCGGAATCCCTTAAGAAAACACAGCTGGTGCGTACGGCAGGTAAAACGCGCGCGAGGGTTCCGTCAATCCGTAGGAAACGCGCGCTAGGGGTGAACGAGGAGGAGGAGGTATCGAACGAATACGGTGAGATGACATCTTGCGCAATTTTGTTTTTTTTCTTTTCCCCTTTTTATATATCCTTTCCCTCCTCTTTCTTCCTTTTCTCTCTCCGTCAACGGTACGTCTTCCCCTGGACCTGGTCCTTCCTCATTCAAACGCGCGACAGATTGAAAGGGTTCGCACAGGAGGGATATTCGATTTCCTCCTCCTCCTCGATCTCGCTCCCCCCCGCGTTCACCCTTTCTTCTCCCCAAAACCTACCTGCCCCACTGTTTTCGCTTCTCGAGTTACTAAAGACGCGGAAATCCAAAAATCGCGAAGCTCGCCCGACCAAGGGAGATCTTTCTTTCTTCGACCCTCGCCTCTCTGCCGATTCAATGGCCCTGCCACCGATCTCTCTCTCTCTCTCTCTCTCTGCCCCACTCTCCACCCCTTTTTCGTCCCTCGTAAAGGTCCTTCTTCTTCGATCCCCTCCTTTCTTCTTCTCGCGCGTTTTTCTCCTTTCTTCCATCACGGACTTCTATCCGGGGTTCTTAACCCCTTTTTTCCCGTCAGCTGCCACGTAACAGCTGTATACGAGTCGGCCAGCGCCAGACTCGAGGCGAGCGCTCGCGCGCCCGTGCTTTGTGCAAGTCGGTGTGTAGACGCGTGTGTGTGTGTGTGTAGACGCGTGTTCGCCCGAGTTTCGATATTATCCGCGAGCGGTCCTTATCTCGATCGACCGGCCGATTTCCCGCGTCCACAGCCACCGGTTACGCAAACCATTATTGTTACCCCGCTTTATGGGATTTTCGAGTTTGTTTCTCTCTTCTCAGTTCGTTTTCGAGGCGCAAGCAGGCGGAAGGGGAGGTTTTTTCGGGCTCATTGTACCCGTTCCAATACTACTACTACTACTATTACGACGAGAGCGAGAGAGAGACGGATAAGGGTCGACGAATTCGTTCCTCTCTATGGATATATTTCGTTCTCGTACGTTCTCGTCCACTCGAGCGAAGCCGTTGCTGCGTCCACCTATCGCTACGTGTCGGTATATCGCCTTTGCTCGATATTGTGTGTATACATATATATATATATATATATATATATATATATATATATATTTCTCCGAACTCGCGTTTCTGTTATTTATTCGAGGCATGGCTCGATTTGTATCGGGCTGGCAAAGTGCGTCGGATGGGCGCGCGGCGAATCGGTGGGAATGACAGTTCCGAGAGAGGCGAATACGATCGTTGCGCGAGGCACGAAACTCGCGTTCGGTAAACCGGGACGGGAAAGATAATAAAGATCGGGGAGGGGAAGAGGAGGGGAGGAGAGGAGGAGAGGAAAGGAGAGGGGGCGCGGACGAGTCGGTGAGAAAGTTTGGCTGCTCCCACGCGAAGAGTTGGGACGGGGGCAGGGCGACAGCCATTATCGCGGGCAAATATTTAGAGGGAGACGTCCCGCTCGTTTCGTTACGTTTCTGTCTGCCGAATCTTTTCCGTCACCCGAATCCATTCGGCCGCGAGTTTCGAAACCGCCGCGCGCTCGCTGTTTGGGTAATTGAATTCGGACAGCTTCGAGTGGCCGAGAGGGACGGTTCACGGGCGGAGTGTCTGAAAAATCTCGAGTCAGAGGCCCGAGGCGTGATCCCCCGCTCGAAACGTGACTCGCGTGAAATTCCCGAGATCTTACCAAGGCCCCGTAGAAAAGGAGAGAGACAGAGAGACAGAGAGGGACAGAGAGGGACAGAGAGGGACAGAGAGAGACAGATAGAGAGAGAGAGAGGAGAAGAATAGGGAGGGGAGGGGAGAGGAAGAAGAAAAAATCCTGTTTCGGGGATCGTGGATCGGCTTAGTGTCGTCTATGGATCTAACCGTGTACGTGAAACGAAAGGATCCAGCATCTTTGAAAGGAAGGAGTCACTGTAAAAATAGGGCGAGATAATGGAGAGCATTGAATGGTTACACGTGTCCGGGGGAAGAGAAATATAAGAAAGAAAGATTTCTTTTCCATCGTCCGATGACTTTTCGAATATCTTCTCCTCCTTCGATCCCTCGTATCGTTTATCCTTCGTTTTATCCCCCGCCTTCGTTTCCGATCATCCGCGTTCGTTTTCTTTCCCTTCTTCTTCTTTCACGTAGATCGACGCGACCTCGATTTCGTCTTCTCAAGAAAGAAAGAAAGAAAGAAAGAAGGAAGGAAAGGAAGAAGGAAGAAAAAAAAAATCATCCTCCTAGAAAGTAAAACTCGAGTCGATGTTCGGCGTCTCTCGAGAGAGAGAGTTCGTTGCACCCTTTGAAGTCGTCTCGCCCTTTAAATTCCACGCCGTGGCGTCCCCCTTCCTCCCTCTCGACGAACACCCCCGCGCAAACTTCTCACTTTCGTAGCAGCGGGTCTAGTGGCTCTTCCGATCCGAGAAATCCCGCCACTTCTGATTCAACTGTAAATTTCTCCTCCAGACCCACTCGAAGCCTCGTTTCGTTTCACGACGCCGTGGCCAAGCGTCGGTTAGGCCCGATTCGATTAATTCGAAACCGCGGCCCTACCCACGTTCGTTTTTCGGATCGGAACACGGGTTACTGAGAACGCGGTAATTTTGGCCCGCGATATCACCCGACAGAGCCAGAAGCGCCTCCCTCTCTCTCCCTCTCTCTCTCTCTCCTTCCTCTTCTCCGTCGTATTCGTCATTTTTGGTGGTGTTCAGACACCGAAAGCCGGATCCGAGATAGGGACTTGAGAAACAGCAGGCACCGAAGCATCATCCCCTTTCCCTCTGTCCTGCTCTGCTCCGCTCGATTCCTAAGAAAGGAACGCGCACATGGCCCTGTATCGTTCCGCGCCACTTATCCTTCTCTTTTATAATTTTAGATTTCGGAATATCTACCCCTCTAATGACTCGCTCGTCTTTCTTCTTTCTTCCGAGACGAGATTTCGAGAGGACGCGTCATCTCGTACGATTTTTACATCTCGTATCGACGAATCGAACGATGCACCGACCATGGCATCGCATTAGACTTGTTTTTTAGAATTGTCGGTAAAATTGGGACAGGCTCGTTGGGAAACGAGTTAATTTCACGGACTGACAAGCGCCTCGCCCACGATCTTGCGAGAATCGATTTCCGGTTGGGGAATATTTTTGGAATATTCTGTTTTGGTAATTTGCGCCTGTATTTCCGTGGTCGCCGCGAAAAAAAAGGGAGAAAAAGGAGAAAACGCCACCCCGCATGGGGCACGAAAGAGGGTTCCGACGAAATCGGGGAAACTGCAGGGGGCCGACTCCGATCCACCGATCGATTAATCATTCTCGTTCGTATTTACCTTCGTACCTGATCGTTTCGCCTTTTTTCATCTTCTTCTCCTCTTTTTTTTTTTTTTTTTTACCGCTTCTTTCTCTTTGTGGGGAGGACCGAGGACCTATCCGTGATTTCTTCGTTTCTCGAATTCCTTCTATCGCGCGAGCGGTTTTTTTTCCCTTTTTTTCCCCCCCTTCCTCTTTCCTCTCCTCGCCTGAAATCGCCATCGCGCGTATTATACATTTCTTCATCGGGAAGGGGTTCCTCTCTCTCTCTCTCCGTGCGATTCATCGATCAGATTCATCCGATGAAAGAGTTTCCGTGGCAGCGTGAAAATCTTAATGATCGAACGGCATGAGAACGTTTTTAATCGTTTTCTTCTCCAATTCTCGACCTTCCACTCGTCGATCAAAATCGACGATTCTTCGGGAAGAAAAAAAAGTTCGTTCCTCTTTTTTTCTCTCTCTCTCTCTCAATCTCCTCTAATTTCCGCTTCAACCATAAAATCCACGTAAATTCTCCTTTAGAATTTACAATTTTAATTTGGAAACTAGGAGTAAAAAAAAAAAAAAACGTCGAGACCCTAATTCATTCTGAAGAACAAGTTTTCCTTTCCTCTCTCCCCACACGTCATCCCCCAATTTAGCCGATTTGTCCCGAGAAGAGACAAATCGCGCCACCTCACGTGCTTCTTCCCGTTTCCCACGTAATTCCCAGTTCGGGCGTCTTCGAGTCATTGCACGTGGCGCGACGCGCTCGGCTACCTGATTCCGTGTTAATTCCATCTGCCGGCGTCTCTCCCTCCCCGTGGAAACGGCGAGGAAAAGGAAAAGGCGAGTTTTTGTCGCGCCGGAAGTCCTGATTCAACTCCCAGTGTCGAACCTCTCAGAAGAGCCTAACCCTTCAGGCATTTTTTTGTTTTTCACCAAATACATACATACCACCACGCCATATTGTCGTGGGAACGCGGTTTCACGATTCAGCCGAGGGGGCACGGATCACTGCTACTATATTTAAATATGCTTTTTCGAGAAAACCCATCGAAAACTTCTCCCCCTCCCGCGTGTCTTCCCGCGTGCATATATTTCTCCCCGACATGTGTGTCTCCCTCCCTCTTCCTTAACTAAGGAATACGAATTTCTCTTCTTTTTTTATTTTCCTTTTTCTTTTTTACAAAAAAAGGGAAGCCGATTCCAGCTGCTGCCGCCGCCTCGTACCCTTTAACCCTTCACGAAACCCCGCACGAACTCGGAAGAAGAAAATTTGAAAACGTCATCGTCCAACCGACGTGCCAGATATCACTATATACCAACACGTGGAATTTGTTACGTGGAAAAACGAGAATTTGTATGAGAAGTGAACGATAGATTCGAGAGTTCTGGAATAAGAAATTGATCGATAATCTAGTTTCTAATCGCGATAGACGAACAAGAAGATAAAGAACCGAGCGCGTATTTTTACGTCGCTGCGAAAATGATCGAAATTTCGGCGGTCGTTGTCGATAAGATAATAGAAACGTCCGAGTAAAGAAGAGAAAAGTCGAAGGGGAAAATCGACGAGGTAGAACGCATCTCGTTGTTGAACGATCGAACAATGCGCTCCTCGACGCGGCGAAATTTCCTTCCTCTTTCTTACGCTCGAACCGACTTTTCTTCTCCAGATCGTAGCCGAGATCGCCCTTCTTCGACATTTCTCCACAGTGAATCTGTCCCGCGATTGCGACACCGATCGATCGAGATCGCGTGCTCGTGAGAGAGGCGAAACGGTAATCCGGCCGACCGTGCACGCGCGGAACATCCTCGCCCCGTGAAGAAAGAGAGAGAGAGAAAGAGAGATAGAGAGAGAGAGACCTTGAGGAGAGTCTGCAGCTGCATCCTTGCACCGCCCCCGTGGAGAAGGTAAAGGACAAACGTATAATATGATCTAACAGATCGTAGCCAAGCGGCATCGTGCGAATCGCGAAATCTCGATCCATAGATCCTCTCTCTCTCTCTCTCTCTCTCTCTCCCCGCTCTCCTCCTTCTTCCCCTTCCCCTACCCTCGGTCCCGATCTTGAAATTTTATCGTCTCGGTTATGCTTCCATTGTTTCGTGCCCTGCCAACCGGTATTTATTATTTAATCTTCCTTTTCGTGAGAATAATTGACGCTCTCCAACTCGCGCTCTCCTCGTCGTGCGTTAACATCGCGCGATAATGTAATTTCTTTTCTCTTTTTTTCATTTCTCTCTCTCTCTCTCGATCCTCCAAACCATCCTTTAAAACGCGTATGCATGTATTCGTACAATTCGCGGAGGAACGACGAGTTATTTTATCGAGCGCGATTTTAGATAACGGCGATCGGTAAAGAAAGTTTCATTCGTCGAACAGAGATCGTAAACGGATCGAAAATAGAGCGAAAGTTCGTACGTAATTAACGATACATCAAATTATTCGTGAGCATCTCCGTTTGAAATCGTTAAAATTGTATAATACGGGGAGGGGAAAGGGACGGGAGACGAGAAAAGGGACGTGGAGATTTTCCTCCTCGGCGACGATTCAACGCGATTGCCGCTCGGCAATGATAATAATTGATCTATTAGCGGAGATAACGATAATTGGGCTTATCGTTTAAGCGATTTAACAACAAGTGTTGAGCCAGCCGGCGATCGTCGCTCGTCGAAGGTTGATCACCACTGCGAGCATTCAGCGATTCAGGGTCTGTTGGGGCCCTTCTACGATAATTACACGGTGCGAGCTGCGAGTCGGCTCAGGAATATATGTTCGATCGGCCGGTTTTTGAATTATTTGAAAAGAGACAGACCCTGGTATAACCGCGATATTATGGTATCGCGATTCCTCCTCCTCCTCCTCCTTCTCCTCGAACCTTCGATCCCTTTTCTTACCTCTTTTTGCATCTTTTTTTTTACTTTTTCTTTTTTCTTCCGTTTTTTTCCTTTTCTTTCCTTTCCTTTTCTTTTTTTTTTTACCCTGATACCTCCTCCCGCTCTTTATTTCCTTCTTTATTTACTTCTTTTTGCATCCTCGCCTCTCTCTGAGCCACAAGAGGCGCCCTTTCGAGAGAGAGATAGAAAGAGAGAGAGAGAGGAGAGAATCGCGAGAGCCGCTCCTCAATTTTCAATCTCGATGAATTTTCCCTATCCTTGTTCAATCCTTTCCCTCCTCCTTTCGATCCAACTTAGATATATATATATATATATATATATATATTTATATATATTTATATACCGAATAGAAAAATTACGATCGTAAATTTATCTTCAACGATCGTGGAAAGAGTGGGGGGACGATAGAGGGAATAATCGTAAGCGGAATGTCGCGCGTTTTTATTTAATTATCTCAAATCGCGGTCGATTAGATTAGATAAAAAAGAGAAAAAAAAATTGAAATCGTTCGAAAAATTCCCTCCCAACCGAAATTTTATCTTACATCTAGCTCTAAGTTTACGATTAATCTAACCGAATCCCCGGTTATCGGATCCCCTCCCGACTGTTTATCGTTATGTTTAGAATATCGAGTGTATAAAATAAATCTCCCCGTCTCCCTCCCCCCTCCCCCCTTCCCTTCCTCCTTCCTCAAAGAGACGAACGCGAGAACAACGCGGCGAGGAGATTCGCGATTAACGCTAATCAATCCCGATCTGGATCACGGAGCGAGAGCGCGGAACGAAATGCATTTTTTCTCGAGGATCGATTTTATACCTCCCCCCTCTCCACCCTGCTTCAGCGGGTTATTACCTGGCCCAGAAAAACAATGGTCCCCTATAGACCCGTGTATACCCGCCGCTCCCCCAATCCGAGCGGCGACGACGAAACTACATCCGCCGCCCCTGATCGCAGATGTTATAATTTCGAAATAGCATAATTTCCAGCCAACGGATGGATCCCCCTCCTCCTCCCCTCCCTCCCGACGGAGGTTTTTAGGATCGACGGATGATGGATCGAGGAAGGAGAAAAAAAAAAGAAAAAACGTATTCGAGTATCGCGTACCCCGCGTGTAGGGGTAAGGGGATGGGGAAGGGGTGGGCGAGGAGGATCGGGGAGGAGCGATTAGATACGATCAGACGCGTTTCGAGAAAAGATATTCATAAGGGGGAGAATTATCCGCAAATGACTCTTGCAGCGCCGCGAAGGCTGACTTTAATGCTCGGAGCCGGAGTACGTATCTATATCGGTGCGCGAGAGGAAGGGAGAGGGAGAAAGAGAGAGAGAGAGAAAACGACGAAAAAGGCGTAGCTATGAATTCTGGAGACAAAAGAGGAATGTAATCAAGAAATCAGGGAAGGAGAGAGAGAAAGGGATGGTGGAGGACGGAGGAGGAGAAGGAAGAAGAGGAGGAAGAAGAAGAAGAAAAAGGAAAAGACGGAAAGGAAAGAGAGAGAGAGAGAGAGGATCGGCATTGGCAAAAGGCATAGGTACTGGGCCGGTCGAGATCGCAACAAATGACTGTGTTTAAACTTGAACGTGACAAAATTTAAAAATCCCGCCCGAGGGACGTTGGGTGGAGGAGTGGTGGGGGAGCGTGGGTCCAGCGGTGGTGGCCGAGGGAGATAAAGGTCTCCCTCTCTCTCTCTCTCTCTCTCTCCTTCCTATCCTTTCGCTCTGCTTTTACGTCGCTTCGTATTTCGCCTCTCTCCTTTTGTTCTTGGCCGGGCGAACGCATTTGCGCCGCGATTCGAATTTCTTTTCTCCTGTTCTCCTGCTCTCGCGCCGGCCTTCGCTCCGGTAATTGGCGCGGCGGCGCGACTCGGGGGTTGAATTGGGGTGCGCGTCGATTCGGAACGCCCGAAGCCTCGTTCGAAATTTTAATCCATTCCGACCAATGCTCTCTCTCTCTTTCCTCTTCTTTCTTCTCTTCCGCTCGCAAATTATCTTTACTCGAACGAACGAACGAACGAATCGGGTCGGGATCGGATTAATTAGAGGATCTTTGTCAAAAATTTTTTTCGCGGACGTCGTTTGGCCGATCGAAGTTAACGATAACCCGTTGGACACGTGGTCGACACGGTTGTCGGCTAAGAAGAAACCGAGAATTCGTATTCCGTCGATGATCGTTAGAACCGGCAGAAAAATGTCCGACAAGCGCGGTTTCGAGGTCCAGCTCGGGAGAAATGCCAGGGTCGGGCAATTAATCATATTTCGAAAATCATTCCAGCAGCGTTGAGATCTGGCCGGGCAGATAGAGTCGGAGTGGTGCTCCTCGAAACTCCAGAGTCATAGGGAGCCAACTATACGCGCAGGGTGTTTGACCGAGCAAAGCTCTTTCTTTCTTTCTCTCCCTCTCTTTCTCTCTCTCTCTCTCTCCTGTCTTTACCCCTCCTCCCACCTTTTCTTCTTATTTCCTTTAATACATTCCAACTCGTTCGAGACTGACCGGAGGGGAAGAAAAAAATAGGAGAAAAGGAGCGGAATGAAACGAAAACTTCACCCTCGCCGCTTTGGCGAAAGCGCTGGTGGCGTTTCTCTCCGCTTCCACTCCGTGGATCGTTGCGCTCGGAACCGATCGTTTCGTGAATACGAGACATGTTCGTTGCGCCCGGTGAAAACAGGATTCGGAACGGGCACACTGTTTCCAAGAAAGATACGCGTGCAATCATATACGCGCGCGATCGAGGTGTCGATTTCGATCGTACCGAAGAAACAATAATTTCGACTGTACCGTTGTTGCGACTACTACGCGAAGGCGAAATCGAAGAAGAGAAAGAGAGGAGGGAGGGAGGGAGGGGGAAGGTGGACTGTGAAATAAGAGCAACGATTACAAGGGAGGAAAAGGAGGGAGAGAGAGAGAGAGGGAGAATGAGTTTCTGGTCGTGATGTATTAGTTTCAACGCATACAGAGAAGGATTCGGGGTCCGTGGCCATTACAATGCGTCTCGAGGAGCTCTCCAGTTCGAGATATCTCGAATCGGAGCGCGTTCGATTCATTTAAGAGATAAGATCTTTCGTTCGAAATATGAATATTATATTATAAGCGCGGTCAGTGCCGGTTTCTCTTCCTCTGCCCTTTTCTGCTCCGGTCTCTCTCTCCCTCTCTCTCTTTCCCCCACTTTATCCCCTTATTTTTCTCTTTCTTCCTCCGTTTCTTCTTTCCCCCTCTCCCCCTATTCCCTCGGCTGCCAAACCTCGAATGCCTGCATTACCGCGCCAACTCCGCTCTTCTTCCCCTCCCTCCCTTTTCTTCCTTCCTCCCCTTTTCTTTCCCGATCCCGATCGACTCGAACCGACGCGAACGCGCCATTAATTAACACCTCTTGCCCTTTTCCCATCTTACACCCGCCAAAAAATTTCTTCCCCCTTCGAATCGAAGAAAACGCACGTACGAGGTAATTCCGTCTCGCGAATTCCGATCTGTCGTCGAGATCGCGAGGGAATCTCGTAGGATAAAGGAGTTGGCGTATCGAGAAAGGCGCGTAAGAAGCGCACAGTTGGCGGGAAGGGGATGTAAAGGAGGCTAGAGAGAGCGGATCGTGGGACGTGGACGAGATAATAATAATAGACGATCGTGTATTACAAGCTATAAACGTCAGTCGGCCTGAGTTCGCGTCCTTTTATTTCGTAGCAAGTGGTCGTCGCGCGTGCACGGCGTAAAGCGCGCAAGAACCGCCCCGCTCGCGGCACCAGCTTTAAACGTCCGCTCGTAATCACTTTACCGCAAGCTTTTAAAACGACATTCTGATCGTGCGTGTATGTCCATCTTATTGTCGCAAGAAGAAGAACCGAGAGAATCTCGCCGGCTGTAATTTCACCGATGCCACCGAACGGAAGAATGGACCGTTGGCCTCGGCCGATGCGCCGCGATGCGGCCTCCTCCGCCTTATTAGAATTTAGATTGAAAATTAAGGATTCCCGTATATTTTCGTTCCTCGGCTTCGACGACATTGGGAACAGAGAGAGAGGGAGAGAGAGAGAAGGAAGAGAGAAAAGGAGGAGGAGGGAGATTCGATTTTCTACGAGACGATTACTTTTCCGCGTTTCTACGAATGATAGAATAGATATCGTGATTTTTCTTCCTCTTCCTTCCTCCTCTTCTTCTTCATCCTCTTTCTCTTCCTCCTTTTTTCTTCCCCCCCTTCTTCATATTCCCTTCGTGTTAAACGCTGCGCGCTAGGTATTAACGCGATACGTCACGCTAATAAATCTTCTCCCCGAGCTCGATGAAAATTCAGCTCGAGGATAATTCGAGTTAAATCGATGTTGCCCTTTTCGTTTAAAAACATTTCGCACGGGATCACGCGTGATATTTCGTATCGCGAGTAGATGGTCGTTTTTCGAAGATCTTTCTTTTTTTTTTCCTTTTCCTTCTTTGCATCGTTCGAAAATCATTCGAGAGAGAAGAGGAGAAGCAACGCTCTCTCTATCTCTACCTTTCGACGATTCTTGGATATTCTTTTTTTCTTTCTTTCTTTTTAAGATCCCCCGCGCTGCAAGATTTTCGACCTAATCCCGGTTCCAGAACGCGCGTTACATTAACATACATATAAGGAACAGAGTATGCAGAGATCAAATCAACGTGCGTGTACTCGTATCGACCGCGTGTGTGAACAACGGCGTGAGCCTAGTGGGGTGTGGCGGGGGAGGAAACAGGGAGACTGGGCTCGAAAAAGGGACCGTGGGTCCCAACCTATCCGTCTCTCTTTCCCTTTCTCTCTCTCTTTTATATATCTTTTCTTTTCTCTCCTCTCCCCGTTCGGGGCCAGAGTCGTTCATTTTTTACTTTCAAAAATCATGACGATGCTCATTTTTCTGACTCGTGAAGAATTCTTCAAACTGACGTGTAACCAAACGGGGCCTCGGGTTTTTCGGTGGGCGAGGAGGTGGAGAAGGAGGAGGAGGAGGAGGACAGGGGACGGGGGACCCCACGAAGGCTCGAAATCCTCCACCTATGAGCCACGATATTCCACCGGGAATCCTTTCTCCACCGCGATCCCGACCGTTCTTTCTTCCCTCCCCTCGTTTCTCGAAAAAACACCTCCCCGACTCGAAACTTTCTGACCGAAGGAATTTTATTATTTCAGAAAACAATTCCCTGGAACCGAGTCCGATCAAATTCCCGATGAAATTTAGAAATTATATATATTATATATATAAATCGGTAAGAATGGAAGGACGAAGGAGGAAAGACTTTCGGTTTCGATCCAGGAATCTGTTCGAAAGGAGAGATCGCACAGGTAGGAAGGAATGATCGAGAGACACGCGTGGTTCCGCGAGAGAAGGAAGGAAAAGAGAGAGAGAGAGGGAGAGAGAGAAAAAAGAACGCGGTTCCCCCTCGATTTTTTCGCTACTCGGCGAACAAACCGAGCTGCTTCTTCGTTTTTTCTCTTTTTTTCCCCGGTCGCGTTCGGCCGCCTCGAGGAGTCCTCTTTCATTGCTCGGTCCTTGGGGCATTATCGTGATTATGATTATTTAAATTTGTTCCTTTTGCCCGTGGAGTCGAGAGCGGCGTTTGAGCGGCAGGCCCTATTGTTCGATTATTTGAATATCGAACGTACGCGGACGGACGGGAATCGATTCGTGGGGCCTAATGGGGATTACACGGCCAATCAGCCTTTGCCGAGGCCCACCTCTCTCTCTCTCTCTCTCTCTCTCTCTCTCTCTCTCTCTCTCTCCCTCTTCGTCTATCCGCTCCTCTTTTCTCCCTCCTTCTCCTTCCTTCTCCCCCCTCTCTTTCTCTTTCTCTCTCTCTGAAAAGCATCTCTCGGTATTTACCGATTAACTCGCTCGAGTCTTTAGCGATTCATCGATAAAAAGAGAAAAAGAAGGGAGGAGAAAAAAGGAGGCTGTTCCCTCGGAAGCATAGAGATATTGGAAATCGAACGACTTGACACACCATTAATATCCACGTTTCTTTCCTTTTGCCGTCCATTTAATCTCGATCGAGTCGTACGTTTCGATCTCGTCGTCTCCATCTCTCTTTCTCTCTCTCTTTCTCTCTCGAGATTCTCTTCGGAGATGGGGGGATTTGAGAAGCTAGCACGGTTTTGCGAAAAGCGATCGTTCGAGGAATTCACGATTCCGATAATCGGAGGCCTCGATAATGATGGAAAGGAGCGGAACCGGTGACGTCAACCGGTTGAAAAATAATATAGACAGTCGGTTTCGCTTTCTCGCGTGTCATCAAGTTTGACGGGTCGAGATGAAATCGGAGTTGATTCGCGGTAATCCGGCCGATAAATCGGCCCCTCGTTCGATAAACCATCGGCTCTCCTCTTGTATTTACTAAATACTAGGGGATCATACGTTTCTCTTGTTTCAATCGTGCTGCGTGACACGTATAACTCGGTAAACCGTCCCCTCCCCTCGCTCGGGGGACCCTATGCTCGCTTTCCGCTTCTCCCCTTATCGCTCCTCCTTATCGTTACCTCGCCCGCGTTACGTTTTATTATTAATTTTCGAACCGACGCCGTTCGAAAATTATCGGTCGGTTCCCGCGCCGAGGAAACGGACCGAGGAGGAATTCACGCGTTCCCTTAATTCGAGAAAACGACGGATCCACCACCAATTAAATCGCTCAATTTCCGAACGAGGAATTCCACGACGAAGAAACGCGAAATTTCCAAGGTTGTGGTCGCGCTGTAAGAAATCGTACGCGAGACCATTCGCCCGTTTTTCTCCTCTCCCCGTGCAAACCTCTCTCCCTCCTTTTCCCCAACTCCACCTTCCCCCCTCCTCCCCGCTTCTTCGGTCGCGGCTGCTTATTAATTTCTCTCTCTTTCGTTCTGCTCCCTTTGTGCTACACGACTGTATGGAATCTTTCCGCCGCGTTTCTCGAATCGCTCGCTCCTCCATCCCCCATCCTCCCTTAAGAGCTTCCTTCTTCCTTTTCTTCTTCTTCTTCTTCTTCTTCTTCTTCGTCCATAAGCAGCGCGTGGGCGAGAATCGGAAAAGGAAAGAAAGAAAGAAAGAAAGAAAACGGATGGACGAAGGAGAAGAAGGAGGAGAAGAAAAAGAGGCGAGGTCGAAAGAGAGGAGAGTTTTTGTATTCCAGGAACGCTGGTTCGAATATGAATATGCATTGATTGACTCGTAATTGCGCGCTACTTCACCGGCCTCATTGTTCCCGGTTATTTATTATCCGCTTCGACATTGTTTAAACTCCAAGTAACGAAGTATTCATCGGGCCGTGGAAATTTATTTGACAGATTCCTTTGACAGCCAGTTTCGGTGTGCAGCGCCACGATTTATCTTGCAACCAACCTATGCAACCAACCAACGCGCCCGAAATTCTTCTACTTCTCTCCCCTCCTTCCTCGCGCGAACGAGGTGAACTCCTTTCTGCGTCCTACGAGACGCGAATTTAAACTTTGAAGCGGAGAAAGAAGAGAGAGA
This sequence comes from Apis mellifera, assembly GCF_003254395.2. NCBI lineage: Eukaryota > Metazoa > Arthropoda > Insecta > Hymenoptera > Apidae > Apis > Apis mellifera. The sequence continues at coordinate 8,488,636 of NC_037651.1, forward strand.
GAGAAGGAGGATATGAATGCGAAATAATTGGCGATATCGGGAGGGGTATTGTGCAGGCTCGAAGGGGGGGGATATTTTCTACCGTGGATCTTCGTCCACGTCGTCCACGAGATAAAGTGACAACGAGATAAAAGTAAGCGAGTTCGAAATTTAAACGGTTCTGATGGGCAACCACGGACAACGGAAAGGGTTACGTGGGAAGAAGAGAGAAAGGGAGGAGAGAGAGAGAGAGAGAAGGTGGATCGAAGTTTAAAGGGGGTGCCAAGATGGAAGCGAGAGATCCATCGAGCGAGTCGAGGTGTGTTCGGGTTCCGAGGCATCCTTTAAAATTGGAATAATAATGTTCTTTCATCTCTCTGAACTCGAAATGATGACTCGACGCCTTTCAACATTGTGGGAACAAAAATCGGTTAGAAACCGGCGTCGGCCGGTTTATTCTCTTTTCTTTTCTTCGTCTTTTTCTTCTTCTTCTTCTTCTTCTTCTTCTTCGTCGTCGTCGTCGCTGTTCCATTCCGTTATCTTGTTGACGAGGAATGGAATTTTTCGGAATTGAAATCGTTCCGAAGATTGATCCAATTCGTTCGATAACTGTGATAAAATATCTCTTGAATAATATTTCCACGTAAATTGGAATCCAAAGAAGAGGATACAATACGTGGAGAAGAGAAATTGCAATTGAGGTTGAAACAGAGGAGCGTGGAACGAGCGTGCACGACATCCACACGATTTTCGCGAGCAAGATGATTCGCTAATACCCCGCTTCTACCCCGACAAAAGGCGATTAACGATCCTATTGAGAGGGAGATGAAGTTAAAAAAAAAGAGAGTCGAACGAACGCCATATCGACAAAGGGAAGAGACGATTTGTAATTAATGCGAGTGTGTTAGAGGGAGGGTGGATATGTATATATATATATATATATGGATGGAGGAGGGGGAGAAGGAAGAAAGAAGAAGGAAAAAAAATGACGTAAGTCATCCTACGAGGCATTAGATTGAGCTTGATTACGAGTAATTATTCTTACAGCACACGGCTTTCGTACGTCCTTATAACGGCTGGTAACGAGGCCGGCGATCTTTGATCATTTGCCTCGATCGAGATACACATCTCCGCCACGTAAAACGCGGCGGGCCACAGAGATTGATCGAGCCTCTCGTCTTCTCCAACTTGCTCGTCTTTTGGAAAAAGATGGCCGCCGCGGCGCGTGCTCCTCGCCTCGATACCAAAACCATTTCTATAGCTCAGCTATATCGGGATAGCCATACGGAATCGACTCGATAAAACAAGATTGAGAGATAGAGATAGAGAGAGAGAGAGAGAGAGAGAGAGAGAGAGATTTATCGACGATTTATATATAGATTCGTGACATGCCGGAGATACGAGAGCGGAGACGAGAAGACAAAGATATATGGCGCTAATGAGTTACGACGGAAAGAACTCGGCCGAGTCCGAGGATACGAGTCGAAGAAATACGATTACGAAGGAAGCGAAAATATATTCGTACATGTGTATAAAATATTTCCCGTTTAATAAGGTGAAATAGATAATGGATCGGATAGGGAAGGATCGAAATCGTTCCGAAGCCTCCTCGACGCGTTCGATCGGCACGCGGGCGATTCGATACCGATTGGCCGCCTCGCTCTTATATCCCGGGGGGACACTCGATGAATAACGAACGTCTTTTCCACGCCTCCGAAATGTTGGTGATTAGCCGTGAAATATCGGTTTTCGTATACGAAGAAATTACACGAGAGGGGAGGGAGAGGGAGGAGAGGAAGAGAGAGAGGGAAGGGCGAGGAGAGGGGGAGGGGTCGAGTTCGTGACGAAAAATGGAGCAGAGTGCGGTGGTCGTGAGAGCGTGGCCGCGATCGAAGCGGGGTGGGGTGGGAGGAGGATTTGGAAGAGGAATATAAAAGCTCGGGCATCGGGTTCCATAAATAACGATGGGCGCTAATCTACGCTCATTAATTCGTCTCCGGGGGATTCATCTTTGCACGGGCCCCCTCCCGGTGCAAAGGGGAAAAAAAAACGGAGCAAACAGAGGGAAAATCGCGGTTGAGGATTGATGCTGCGATACATGGGAGTGGCCTAAAAACGGCCGCGGCGAGGAACCGATTTGAGAACCAGTCGAACAATTAAACGTCTCCTACGGGACGTTGGGATGGAGAACGAGAAAACGAAACGGGACGACGATGATTATGACGAAGAGGAGAAAGAAGAAGAAGAGGAGAAGAAGGAGAAGAAGAAGAAGGAAAAGGAGAAGAATAAAAAGGAGAAGAATGAGAAGAAGAAAAAGGAGAAGAAGAAGAAGAAGAAGGAGGAGAAGAAGGAGAAGAAGAAAGGGAAGAAGAATAACACATCGAAAAAGCAGAAGAAACGAACGACGCAGAAATACAAGGAGGGGGAGGGGAGAGTAGGAGTGCAGCCAGTCGAAAGTCCGGGAGGGAGAAAAAAAGGATGAAAATCGCGGTTGTAAAATCCACGCGGGTTGCACCAAACGCAATTAACCGCTAAACCCGAATCCCCATAGGGGCCTGGGATGTGGTGTATATAGGTGGAGAGAAAGAGAGAATTGAAAGAAGGGAACAAGGAGAGGGCGGAAGGAGAGGGGGAGAGACGAAAGAAGAACGAACGAATGAAAGAAGAAGAAAAGAAGAGGAGGTGGAGGAGGAGGAGGAAGAAGAAGAAGAAACGGCGAGGAAAGAGGAAAGAGAGCGTGGAGCTAGGAGAGGGGGGGAGAGAGAAAGGAGAAAGACGAAGGAGAAGAAGGGAGAGAGAAGAGATCTGGCCCTCTCGACGACTACTTTCGGTCTGGCCAGCCCTGCCAGCCCTTAGGGCTCCAGACGGAACGCTTTTAAAATTTATTGACAATCATAAATTTCGAAAATAAAACCTTATATTCCGGAGCGCGCGCGCGTTCGCGTCCGTCCGCGTGCTCCCTGCCACTCTTATAACCGTACTCTATGCACCGACTTATATCCCCGAGTCTCGAGTGTTAGTGGCGGGTTTGTGACTCTCGTGCTGCACAGGCTGCATACACGGCTGCAGAAAAGGTTTGCGAACGCGCGCCGGACGGGCCCCGAACTCGCTTTCTCTCCTCTTTCCTCGTCGCTGCGTCGCTCTACCGCGCCACGCCGCGCCGCGCCGCGCCGCGCCACACCACGCCACACCGAGTAGTAGTAGTCTGGGATCGTTTTCTCTTACGTTGCTCCTTTTCTCGGGGTGCTCGAAACAAAAGAATTCGTTACGAATTTGCCTCCTCCCTCCCCTCCCCTCCGCCGCCACCGCCCCCTCCTCCTCCTCCTCCTCGCGTTTCTCTTTTCTCCTGGAACTGCTTTCGTTCTCCCCCTTCGTTCCATCCTTCGTTCCGTCCCGTGGTATTGCCTCGCTACCCAAACCCGGCACCGGGGGTACACTTGCCAATTTTTCGTCCACCATGTTCGTAAACCCCCTCGCGCCACCACCCCGCGCCTCAGTTTCGCTTTTCGATCTTTCGCCTTCTTATTTTCGGCCAGAGCTGTTATTATTTTAGCATTGTTCTAAACCGAAGAAACGATCGATGCGTCCCCCCCCCCCCTCTTTCTCGAACGAGGAGGGCCCCGCTTCCCTTCGAACAAGAAAAGAAGAAACCTTCGAACCTCGTGCCTTCCAACCATCTCATGTTAATAAGCGGCTCCCCGGCTTTTTCTGACAGCTATTGTAATCGCTTCTTATTCCATCCTTTTCCCCTATCCCTTCGTTATCTCCGTTTCTGGTATGCGTCCACGATCATCCCTCTCCCGAAATTCTCACCGTTTCTCGTCTCTCCCCTCGTCCCTCTTCTTATCGATCCTCCATCTCGGAAGAAAGAAACAGACGTCCGATTCCTCCTCGCATCCACCTCGTGTCTACCCGTCTCCAATCATTCCAAATCTTCCCCCTTTCGCAATATCTGAAAATTAATCGTAACGAATCAATCGCTGCTTTTCGTCAACTCGAATCGCGACAATAATTAAGATGGCGATCGATCTTCTTCCTCGAGAGGAAGAACTCTCCTCTGATCGGTTTCTTCCCCAGCGACGACCGGGCGAAACCATCTTGCGGGTGTAAAAAATTGTATCGTACGTCGCGACGCGTGGAGCCGGGTGCGGCGCGCAAGAAACGAGGACGACGGACTCCTAAATCGTGGAACGGGGGCGAGGGGGGACTCGGGATGATCCACCCGCGGGCCCGCGAGCCGCGTCATTCGCGGAGAATATCGCGTGTCGCGCCTCGTTCCCGATCGTCTCGAATTGTTATTTGTGGTATCGTCGCGCGGAACGAAATTTTTAAACACGTCGAATTCCAGGCCTGGCACGGCTTATAAACACCGCAGTTGCCCGTTCCTGTTCGCGAGGAGTACGGGCAAATCACCGGCGAATAGAGATAGGCGGCGGCGAAGAGGAGAGACAAGCCCAAGGATTATCGGAGTTTATTATATATCCGCAAGCTCGAATTATTATCGATCGAAGTGAGTCGGCTGGTCGGCCGACCGGTGACTAATTGATTAATTCCACACCGCACGGATTATTTACCGCACGGATTTTTGTTTACACGCCTTGGAAACGGAAACTTCTTTTCTACCGATTCCTCCTTCTCTTCTTCTCCTCCTCCTTCGAAAAAAAGAAGAAAAAAATACGCCATCCCAATCAACCAACTCCCCTTCCCTCTTCGTTCAAATTCGAACAGTTATCATCGTATCGACGGAGAAACTTGTCCTCGAGAGATAGATAGATAGATCGCAAGTATATCCGTATATTTGCGACGTGGAGCGGAATCGAGTCGAGGCGGGCGATGTTCGGTTCGGAAGAAAGGTGGTAGAGCGGATGGGGGGGAGGGTCACCAGGATGAAGTAAGGGGGAGGGGGGTCACGGCGAGGAGAAGGTGGGGCGAATTCATCATCAGTCCAAGTCAGGAATTATAACGGGGCGATTCATCACGAGAGGCCACCGATCCGTCATGCCGATCCACGTGTGCAACCCGTTTTCGAATATAACCCCCGGACCTACATACGTATCCGTACATCTCAGTTAACCCCGCGTATAATAACCGCCGATGCTTGTTTCTTTCTTCGCCGACCTTGCCGTACGTTTGAAAAAAAAAAAAAGAAGAAAAGAAAGAAAGAAAGAAAGGAAGGTGCGATTTTTCCGGTGGCTCTCGTACGCGCGAAATCCATCCCCCCTCGAGCTCTGTTATATATTTATACCGTGCCCCGTGATTAATCGGCCGCCTCATTAATTACGACGACGGTCTATTACGTATGCGTGATCGCGGCCGACCACGCCGAGACCTTCGCCCCCTCGCCTCCTCGCCAATTCCCGGGGGAATCCTCCCTTCTTCCTATCGTAATCGCATCGTATCGGATGGAAAATTCCACGGAATATGAATTTCGAGAATCGATTCGAGAGGTGAAACGCGTTTAAGAAAGTTCTTGCCGAGTGTCGAAGAAGCGAAGTCTCTCAAACGGGTGAGAGCTGTTTATTACGGCTGTTGTAAATTGGCGTGGATCGAGAGTAAGATAAAGGTAAGGAGGAGGCTGAATCTTTTCGAAGGGAGGAGGGGAAAAGCTTAGACGATGCTCGATTCTATTTATTATCGACGGGTTCGGGCGGTCGAATCGCGCTCCGTTTTCTCCGATTAAAATGAACGACAGTGTTTCTCGACGCGACTGCGGCGTACCAGGAAACGGAAGTGACGTCACCCACGGTCGAGCTGCTGCTACTCCTCCTCGGTGTAGAGCGCGCGCCTCTGTGTGCCTCTCCGTCGCCCGTTTCGTTTATTGGAATCGTTTGTTTGTCTTTGACCCCGATGGAACTTTATCGACGCCGGTAGACTTTGTTCCTTTCACCCGCGATCGTTCGTTTCGCTCGTTCCCCGTTTCGAAAGAATGCTATATTTCTTTTTTTCCTTTCTTCTTTCTTTCTTTTTTGTTTTTCTTCTTCAATCGCTACGACGATTCGAATCGTCGAATTCGAATCGGTTCGCGATCGATCATCGACCGAGAAGTTTCTGCGGAATCGAAGCGATCGAGGATTAAGCGCGAACGAGTTTCTCTTTCTTTTTTTCCTCTTTTTTCTTTTTTTTTTTTCCTCCCGCTCCTTTTAACGATTGACCGATCGTGCACGTCGATTCGAACACGTGCCCGGGGAAGGGACCTGTTTAAATTCTCGGATGGACACTGACCGGGGAATCGAATAAGGTTTTCGAATTAACCGGGGGGGCCCATTCAGGGAATGTACGTGCCTTCTGTACGCACGGGGAGATACTACTACTACGACTACTACTACTATTAATACTACTACAACTACTGCCGAGAGAACGTCTTTTGAAAAGTGCGGTTAAACGATACGAGTAAATGGCCCCTACTTGTACTCGGGCGAGCGCAACTTCGTTGAATGTATCCGTCGCGCTCGCTTGCCTCTTTTGATCGAATCGCTGGAAATCGTTTGTACGGTTGGAGAAAAATTCTCGCTGGAAAATTAGCGGGGAGGAGGAGGAGGAGGAACGAGGAATCTGAATGCGTTCGAACGAAGGGAAGGGCGAATTTAAATAAATCCATTAAACGCGCGGGTTGGCGACGTCACAAGTTGATATTTTTTTTTTCTTTCTTTCTTTCTTTCCGTTTCCCCGGATGGAATCGGCCGGTGGCCTCTGTATCAGCGGGCCAGCCTCCTTCACCTTCTCTAATTGACCACGATCCGCGATCTTGCACCCCCGTTGCCGTGGCGCGATAGGAGGGGGCTGGTTAGGCAGGGCGGGCGCGATTTTTGAAATTTCAAATCCGGATTTGCGTTGCAGATGCAGAAGCCCCCTTGGCCAATGTCGCGCTCAACGAGTATAATGTTTTCCTCTCAATTAAGCCTTAATTAAGTTAAAATTAACATCGTGGATTTCTCCCTTCCCCACGCCCCCTTCCAGGGAGCACCCACCTCGAGTCCTCTCCAGCTTTGGGTGGCCTGAACCGCGTACAGCCGCCGCCAAAAACCATCCGAAACGAACGATCGATCCGCGCTCCGACCAAACGATCCATCTCCTTTCCCTCTTTCTCTCTCCACTCTTGTCTCTCTTCGATCGATCCGTCTGGAGTTTGAAAACAAGAGAGGAAGGGAGAGGGAAGAGCGGTAACGAAAAGGAGAGAAATTAGGAATCGATGATTAACGTTATCATTATTTCGAAGATCCATTCTCGTTTGATTCATCCTCCCCGATATCGAGAGATTCGTCGTCGATCGTTTTCCATTCCTGGTCCGTTTTCATCCCCTCCCCTCCTCGGACTTTCGATCGGATGGAAAACGGTCGATGGCGAACGGTGGCGATCGAAGACGGAACGAAAGAAGAAATGGACGGGGCGGCAACTTTTGTCCGTGGATGTACGAGCTGGTGGCTAGCACCACCGCGAAGGTGTCCACCACCACCATTGCATACGTGTGGTATGGGTTCTACTGGGAATCGAAAGCCTTCAGATAAACCAGCCTTCATTAGGGCGAGGATGATCAGACAACGCGATGGGCAACGTTGCTGCTGGCGTTGGTGCTGCTGTTGCACGCCCGCTCGCTCACCACGACACGTAGAGGCCGTGGATTGACCGTGGACACGTTACCGAACCAGACGATCCCTGCGTCCCCGTGTGTGTCCTGCCTCTGTGTTCCTGCTCACCGTGGGTCCCTTGTCGACCGAGGATTATGCTAAAAGGACACACGGGGAGCGCTTCCACGTCTCGAATTAGGAAGACTCTTCGCGAGTTTTATCACTACCGGAATTGTGTCCCGGGACCCTTCCTTCGCTGCGTCAACCAGCCTGCTACCGCGTAATCGATGAATAAGAATCGACCTCCACTCTTTTCCTCTCTCTCTCTCTTTTTTCTTTTTTACGTCCGCGTCCACCACCATCCTACTTCTCTCTTTGCATTTCCTTCCTCTTTTTCTTCTCTTTCTCCCCCTTTATACGTTTGCCATCCTCTTCTTCTTCTTCCTCCTCCTCCTCTCGTTCGTTCGTTTCCTCGCGAAACGAAAATTTCCTTTTACGAAATAGCAGCGATATTCCGAACACGCGTGCAATCCGATGGTGTAACTTCCGCGAGTGTACACCGTCCGATCAAAGCGATTAAAGAAGAGGCCGGAACGAACGGGTGGTCACGTGTGGTTGCACGCAACGTGACGCGCAATGGTGCGTGCCTGGAAGGCCGGAGAAGCGTGGAAACAGGGTTGGGGCAGCAATTTTCCGGAACGCCTTGCTTCCACTCCGCGACGGATTTCCAGAACGATTAGACGTTTCGATTTCCTCCTTTTTTTACACGGTAGCCACACGGTTCGCCGTGCGCTCGGCGGGTAAGCCGCCACCGTTCGATTTTTATTCGATCCGCGGGCCGAGCTCGTAATTCTATTGTTTTCACGGACTATTAAGTGTCCGGTAATGGCCCGCTTCCGGTTAAACGAGGATGCTCGTGAGCACCGGCAACTCTGGAACTCGTCGAATGCAGGAAAGGGCGCGGCCCGAAGCCTAATTCCTTGAAAGATTAAGGAGAGGCCTTCCACCTCCTCCCCCGCCACCTTTTACCCTCCGCCGCTCTACCCTTTTTGCGCCCCGACTATAACGCTCGTTATCCGCCAACGAAGCGGCCTATTCCGCTTCCTTTCTCACGTCGTTGTTTGTCCTCCCTCGCGACTCGACCCGGGCCTACATGATTTACGATCGATACTCGCCTCTCCCTTCTCCGCCGATTTCTCGATCGGGATCTCGCGACGCCACGTTTTCGCCATACGCGTATATTTATAGAAATCGTCGAAGGATTTTTCTTTTCTCTCTCTATCTCTCCTTTCTCGATTTCGATTCTCAACCTCATCCTTTTTTTCTTCTCCTTTCTCCCCCCCCCTCCCTCTCCTTCTCTCCTTTTTTTTATTTATCGAGCGTATTTGATCGTAAGGTTCGGTAAGAGGAGAATGAGAATCGCCTGTTCATGATAATCATGAATGAAAAAACGTTTTTCCATTTCGCGTTTACCAATGAACAGTGGCGGAATGCAGCGACACACGTTAGCGCGTGTCGACGCCCGAGCCGTGAGCGGAATGTCCACGACTGATTAATTTCGAGCGTTTAACCTACATGCGAGCAGTCGCCGAAGGTCCCCGTCAGGCCGCGCGCATCGTATCCGAACCTCTCCTCGACCACGTAGGCATCCACGCTTAATCAAGTTACGTATAAACGCGTTAAAATACGTCTACACCAAAAAATTCATTCTCGTTCGAAATTTCGTCTCGAGTTCTTTTTTTTTTTTTTTCCTTCAAAGATAAAAATCCAGATCGATCTGGAACGCGATCAGGTTTACGACACACTCTCTCTCTCTCTCTTTCTCTCTTCTCTACGGAGATCTCCGTATTCCGAGAAATCCTAATCGGAAAGACGTCGCGTACGTGTTCGAATGGAATCTCCGGTACCATAGCGTACTCGGATATCGGAACGTTGCTTCTGCGTCCGATCCATAGTTGTATCCGTAGGAATGAAAGAGAGTGGAAGGACGCAAGAAGAAGGAGGAGGAGGAGGAAGAAGTAGCGGAAAAAGGAGCGAAGAAGTCGAAGGAAAAAGGAAGAAGAAGAGGATCATCGACGGTAGGAGAGAACGTTGTCTCCGGATCGGAACGCGCGCGAGTCCGCGTATCGAGTCGTCTACGTAAAAGTGCAGCTATAGTCTTTGGGTAGAGTAGAGTAGAGAGACGGAGAGAGAGAGAGGGAGAGAGAGAGAGGGAGGGAGAGGGAGGGAGGGAAGGAGGGGGAGAGAGAGAAAGAGAGAGAGGGAGAGAGAGAGAAAAAGTGTGCTCGCTCGGAATAAAAGAGAGGAGGAGAGAGCTAGAGAGGGAGAGAGCGTCCTCCGGAGGCCCTCGAGGTTGGTCGGAGGTGGCTCCGCCTCGTGTCCGCCTCCAGAACCCGATTGGATGGCAAATTCTCCCGCCTCGAGGCTCATTTGTTTATTAATGTTGTAATCACCCGCGTGATCCTCTTTTGTCCCGTTCCCTCCGTCTCTTCCACACGGCTCTTGTCCCGCGGAATGCGACCAGTTTCGTCTCGCTTCTTGCAGCCTCTCCTCGTCCTTCGGCTCTCCCTGCGCTCGCTACTCTTTCCTCCTTTCCTCTTTCACCTCTTCTTCCTCTTCTTCTTCCTCCTCCTCCTCCTCTTCTTCTTCCTCCTCCGTCTCCTTCTCACGCTCCGCTTCCTCTACTCCCTCTCTCCACCCCTCGAACGCGAGCAAACACTCTCTCCCTCGGAGGAGCCCTCATTCTCTTTCTCTGCGTTATCGCTCACGGTCTCGCTCATTTTCTTCTTCTCCTCCTCCTCCTCCTCCTCCTCCGCCATCCTTTGCCGCGGCCTCTCCGAGGGGACCAACAACAGCTTCGTTTCTTCCTCTCATCGTCGTTCATCTCGTCGTCGTCGTCGTCGTCGTCTTCTTCTTCTTCCCCCGCTCGCTTTTCTTCGTCCTTTTCTCCACCCGCGGCTACCTCCTTTTCCACCCGAGTTCGCGCCACCGCTCCCTTTCTCCTCCCCCTTTTCCATCCGTTTCTTCTCCTTTTGCTCCCTGTCGATCGCGCTCGTGTTCCAATCCGCTCTTCGAATTTAAACGCGCACCGCTTGGTAAATAACGAACGAACGAACGAACGAACGAGCACAGTGGCCGCCGTTTTATCGCTCGTTTCCCGAGCTTTCGTTAACCGGAATTTCGAACCCCCTTCCCCCTTTTGCCGCTCGATCGGATCGATGGCCAATCGACTGGCGTTTCGCTGCTTTTGTCAAATACCAGGCGAGGATTTCCAGCGCGAGATATCGTGACGGCCTGTTTGTTTGGCCTGTCTTCGACGACGTGACGGCGACAGGAAACGGGACGACGACGGGAATCGACGTTGAGGGACGTTTACTCAGCCAGCCTGACGTTTCGAACGAAATCCAAGATGCCGGCCGAGACGTGGAACAACAATCTCGGGTGAAAGAACCTAAATAGTCGTTCCAGAACGAAGGAAAACCGTGTTCCCTCCGAAGTATGAGCGCGGACGTTTTATTTTTGGATCTTTCCATCTATTCGTTATCTCGCGCATTCGTTATTAGAAGGGGCTATTCAATCGCCGTTGCTTTTCAAATGCCAGATTTCCCTCCCTTTCCGCGCGATCGCGTAGGCAGATCTATTGTCTCTACGATTTCCCTCTTCTTCTCCCCGTTTTTTGCCCCGTCAACGTTTGAAAATAGTTTTCCTAGAGGCGTCACGAAGAATCGAGAGAGTATGGAATGCAACAATGGTACGGAATGAAATGGAAATCGTACGCGTTTCGTTTCGATTCAACAACAGATCGGAGAATCGAAGCTAAATGGAGCGTGTTTCATCATTTAGCTAGTAGAATCGATTCATCGCGATCCCTTTCCTTCCCTTTCGATCGATTAACCGATCGAGGAACAGACGACGACCGTGAAATCGAATTTCACGTGAGCCAATTCTAACCGAGAATCGAGCCGATGATTGCGTTAAGTGTTTTCTTTTTTCCTTTTCTTCTCTTTCTCGTCCACTCCGATCCCCACCGATCCTGATAAAATTTAATCAGGGACGGAAGCGGCGACGGCCGGTCGAGGGCCGATCTCTCATCTCTCGAGAACAAACTATGAATTACCACGGGTAAACACAGGTTGGTGAAATTCGGTGCGGATTCGTCGCAACGACAGCTGACCACGATCCAGCTGAAATTCGCGAATCGTTCCCTTCCGTTGCGTTACAGGGTGGAAATCGAGATACCTCGTTTCGGGCCCGGATTTGCGAGGGAGAGAGAGAAAGAAAGAGAGAGAGAGAGAGGGGCCAGGTTTCCGCGCGTGGACGCGTTTCCAAATGTAGAATTCGTGGCGCGGAGGGCGTGGCGCTGCGGTACGCTTCGTTGTTATTCCGAAATGACGAATCATAATGTATAATGCCCGAGCGGCCTTTTCCCTCGTGTTGGTGCACGTAGGTGCACCTGTCCGTGAAAGCACCTTTGGTAGTAAAGTGATACGCCGCCCCCGTCCCTGGCCCCCGATCATCTCCCCTCGTTCTATTCCCTATCCTCCTCCGATTCGGCCGCGTTTCGTTTCCTCCTCTTCCTCGTCGTCGTCGTCGTCGTCGTCGTCGTCGAGCCTCCTCTCTCTCTCTCCTCTTCTTTTCTGCACCACGTTGGTTGGCCCTGTAACGGGGCCCCAGCCCCAGCTAGTACTTACACGGCTTATTCAAATGAAGCCGGGATTGCTCGATGTATCTCGGGGCTAACTGGATTCTCAAAATTAAAAAAGGAGAGTAGGGGGAGAGGGCGAGCTGCTCCGTTTCGAGCCGCCGAAACGAAGAAGCGATTCGAGGAACGCTTTTGCTTCTTTTCTCTCACCGCCGCCTTCTACGCCTCCGTCCTTTCCTATCTTCTTCCTCTATCTCCCTCCTTCCTCTTATTCTCGCCTCCCTTTCTTTGTCCACCTCGTCTCAGTCTTATCGGTTTCGTTTCTCTTAACGTTCGGCCTCGTCATCGTGCCCTTCGCCGTTTACCGATCTCTCTCTCTCTTTCTTTCGTCTTCCTCTCGAGCGAGGATTCAAGGAGTGGCGCTGCGACAAACCGAAGATTATGCGTTCTTCTACCTATATAGAGAGCTATTGAACCAGCAAACTCCATTCTTTCCACGCTTCTCTCCCGATATCTACGTCGTGCCAAAGTCATCTCATTCCAACTTGCCTCTTCGTTCCAACGTGAAAAATTCTCTATTCCGATCTTCTTCCTCCAAGGACGTCGAAATTTTATCCTATCCTCGGCGGAAACGTTACGAACTCGGGCAACGAAATTCTCCGAAAATTTTCCAACCACGATCGCCCATTGTGCCCCGAATAGGGACATCCCCCTATTCAACGAATACGAATTGCGTGACCGTAAGCAAGCCTGTCGCCACGTTAAAAAAGCGAGTTTCCCTTTGGAAAAATAGCGCGTGAAAATCTTATACGTTCCACGGCGGGCGGAAGAAAGGCGAATCCGTTGAAAATCGTGCAGGAATCGATCCCTTCTCGCGATCTCGCGTCAGCTGCGAGCCCATTGAGGAAACGGTGCCGTGTTTGTCCAACAGATTTCCAGCCAGGATTCGCCGAGATTTATAACAAATCCGGTACGAACGGTTCCCAATTTAGAAAGCGGGTATCCGAATCGGCGATGAGGTAACGATCCAATGACTGTGTGGATTCGCGAAACCGTTCGCAATTTAAATTCGAAAGTATCTTCTCGCCCGCTCCCGGAACCGTTTCAAATGACACTTCGTATCGATACACGTGTACACATATATACATATATATATTCATAGGGTGGAGACCAGGTGTCGGCAATCTTTCGTCGGGCAACAAATTTGCTCTCACTTTTATCAGATACGGATTACAATTTGGCGATACACACACATATATATATTATAAAGAGAGAGAGAAGGAAAAAAGAAAATGGCGTGAAATTCGTTGTAGATTATCGCGAGAGATATTACATTAACCGATTCGAACTTCGCTTCGTATCTGGTTCATCGAGGCGTCTAGATGCCGCACGCACCATGAGATCGCGGCGAGTTTCGAATGGGAGTTGAGCAACATCAGCCTCGAATAAATCATACCGCGAGACAATGGCAGCACTTCCCTCCCCCTCCCGGCTTCCAGAATTCGAGACGAAAACATCTCCTCCCTCGAAAGATCCTTAATTCGCGAAAAGGCGAAAGCTCGATGCGCAGAGTTCGCGACAGTTTCTCCCGTTGGGGCACGTTTCACGGAGAAAAGAAGGAGTAAGCGTAATATTGATACAGGGCGACGTTGATATCGTCGGGGCGATACCACCATGCTCGCCGGATGGCCTTCCATTCGTCCTGCCGTCCCTTCTCATCCCTGGAAACCCGCCGGCGGCTTCCCTTCGCCGCGCATCCCCCTCCCCTTCGGGCCCCCAAGGCCCAGATAACGCGAGCATTCGCGGCGTGGGCGAGCAGCCGTACGCGCTTCGGATTTCTGCAATTGCACGCTCACCCTCCCCCCTCCCCACCTTCGGTATTTCGCTCTCTCCGCCTCGATCCCCCTTCTCCTTGCTTCGCAGAGGAGAGGCAAGGGTTCCGCTCGCGGGGAAGACGTTCTCTCATCGATGTCGTTTCGAGATGGTGTCGTTTCGGGATGGAGCTCGAATGAGGAGGGAGAGGATCGATCGAAGGGAGCACGCGATAATCTTGCGGTATAGGTGTAACGCGTAAACGTGGTCGGTCTGCGGCCGACGAGAGGCAGCTGGCCGCGACGACGTCCGCGTTGGGAAGCTTCCGCCACAGCTGGTGGGCCGAGTAGGTAGGTCAGTTTCCGCGGGGACATTGGACATGGTCCCACCTGTCTCGAACGATGACGTTCCGTTCGGAAAACTGGGCGAAATCTCTCGTATCTTCGAATACAGAGGGGTAATTTAATTTCGAGGAAGGATGGCGGGCGATATTTATCGTTTTCGTAAAGAGAGAGAGAGAGAGAGAGAGAATGGGAAGGAGCGAAAAATACGGGCGGAGCGAGAATCCGACCTGTTAATAACCCAGACGGATCATAAGTCAAGCCGGGTGTCTACCTGCGGCGCGACATTTCACGCGGCCTGTTCTCGGGCAGGTACAATGCAGAAGGCGGTTGCCCACACAGAGGCCCGGCTTACACATCCGCCGAGCGATGTAAACTCGCTCGGTCGGTATAAAGTCCTCCCGGTACTGTTCGCGACCGATGGCGACAAGGCCAACGCTCGTATTTCAATCCCCCGTGAGTCGAATTCGAGTCACGGCTCCCTATCTACTCGAGCTCGATAACGGAATTCTTTCGCCCATTATCGCTCAATCTGCCCGCCTCGATGTGCCGCAACGGGAACAGGGGCAGGGAGAAAGAGAAAAGCAGGTTCCGGTGTTCCGGTATTATCGGTATCGATAAACTCCGTGATCGTTGGAAATTTCGTGAATTACTGGCCCATTGTTCCACTGCAAATTTTTCCACAAAAATTTTTCATCCGTCCGACTTGTTAGCGAATGATAACATAAATCAGGCCTGATCCTGTTTTCTTACTCCACCGTGAAATAAAACACGCGGCAATATCTTTGAAAGTATCTATATCGTGTGCAACGTGGAATACGAACCGAAATCGAACCGAAAAAAAGAAAGAAAGAAAGAAGGGGAGAAATGTCGAAACGTGGAACGTTGGATTTTCGAAGAGGCGCAACACGGATGGACGGAATCGGAGAGGAAAGCGGAGCACGCGTTTACACAGCGGGCCACAATTCATTTCTCAAAGCGATGCAAAGCGGATGCTACTCTCCGTCCCACGGAAGCGGTTCATTGATCATCGAAGCTCCGTTCCTATTTAAACCGAAGCCTCGTCTCGCCGGTGAAAAAAGTTTCAACCCCGTGGTTGCTCTTTCGTGATCGGCACATGCGCCAATTGGCAGCTGCCATTTCGCTAACGAAACCCGAGACGTCCTCCGCTGATTTATCGGCTGATTAGCATATAGGTTGCTGGGGTTCCACGGAGGGGGGGGTTCCACGCGCGTCGACGCGTGCGAATCGAAGCAGCGCCCCTTCGAATTTGCTTTGAATTTCGTTCGATCGGGAAAGATGGAGGAAAGAGGAAGAGGGATACGAGTTTGGAAGATTGGATACCTCGTATCCGGCACTTTCAATTAGGTATATCGGAGGAAAATTCACTTATCTCCGCCACACCATCCAATTATCGCGGAATAAACACTCGTCCCGAATGATTCGATTAACGTCGAACTCCGGGTTGCAGAGGCGACGTCAGGGATCGGCGATCGATTTATCTCGCGAGGCGCGAACGCCGCAGCCGTGTTCCCGTTAAGCAACAATTTATCAACCGGGCACGGCGTTAATGTATTCGTAAAAAGGCTCGCAGCTGCTCCCCGAAGCCAGCGTGTCGCACAATGAAACAACAACGCCATGGTACAACATGGCCAACAAGGGTGGTTCGATTTTTCGCGCGACAAAAGTGGTCAAACAAAAAAAAAAAAGAAAGAAAGAAAGAAAAAAAAGAGAAAAGAAAAGAAAAGGAAAGAAAAGGACGAACGATCGGAAAACGGCGGAGGAAGAGAGGAGGCGAGAAGGTGAAAGGAGGAAAACAAAAAAAGAAAAAAAGAAAAGGGGAGAGAAAAGGCAACGATGGGCTTTTCAATCGACGATCAATGAAGCGCGTCCGCGGGATTAAAGGTCCAATGGAGAGGAGATAGATCTAGATTCGCGGTACTGGCCGAGCCAATCGGATCTGGTTCAAGGAACCCTGGGGACCCGCGGCTGTATTTGCAATGCAAAGCAGGCGACCGTGCGTCCGTGGCTGCTACCGACCAACGAGGACCCCGCACACGCCATACGTTCTCTTCCTTCGAAACGCGTCGTCCTCCTCTTTGTCGCTCCACGACACATGGCTACGTTCGATTATTTAGATATGCAGATGATCCCGCGGAAAGAGGACACGGAATATACCAAGGGGATCCACGGATGGAGGACGGACGGGCGGAGAAATATGCTCGAATATGGGAAATCTCATTCTTTCGAGACGACGAACAATTTCCTACTTAACTCTCTTTCAGCGTCGCGTAAATTAGCGATAAAACTGAGTGGAAAGATAGAGAAGCATCGTCGAGAAGGGGTTGACTTCCCTCCCCTCGAACGCTACCCATTTCCAGCGGAGGGATCTCATTGTTGGCCAGGAATTTGCATGTCGACGCACTTTCCGACGCGTGTTCGAGGGATGGAGGGAAGGAATAGGAGCGCAATGCCCCCACCGAGCGGAGGGATGCTCATTTTTCGGGCATATGCGCGCCGTACACCGCCGTTCCATAGGCGGGTGTCATCGACACCGACCTCTACCGACCCTCCGTCCTCGACTTCAGCACCGATTTTCTTCGTGATTTATCGTCCCTTGGCCCGTCGCTCGTTTACATATCGTTCCGAGCCGCTCCTTCTCCCTCTCTCTCTCTATCCTCTTCCTAGTGACACGCGTGTCAACTAACGATTTCCCGTTTCGCAATGTTCCCGCGATGGAACGGTTCCTTCCCGTCCATAAAAATCATCGAGTGTTTTACATCGAGATCCTTTATCCACGCAAATTTGATAAATATAATAATTATTTAAATTTCGTTTCGCTAGGCTTCTTACGAACGAAGATTCTTAGGGATTCCAAGGCTTTTTCGATTAACAGCCGGAAGATTTGCGTAACAAACAGGAGTAAAGTTTAACGGTACTCGTTTGACGTCGGCGCTCTTTTACCCCGCCCCGTTGACAATTAAAACGCGTTTATTGCCGGCAATTTGCCAATCATCGGATAAAATAAATGCCGGCAATATCGTGGACGAGATACCGCTATATAATTGTATAAACGAAGAAAGAAAGAAAGAAAGAAAGGAAGAAAGAAAGAAAGAGGGATCACGCTTTATCTCGCCCGTTTTTTCACCTTTTGTTCCCCGTCCTCCTCGAGCCCGCCCGATTTTCTTCTCTCCTTTTTGCTTCCCTTTCCGCCGGATTCGTCTTCACCCGGCGTGTCGACTGTCTCGATTATCGATCGACCACCTTGACGACGGCTTGGGAATTAATTGGGACGACCTCGTTAGCGGCGGATATCGACGACCATCGAGAAAGAGATCCGAGGGTTTTCGTTTGCACCCGTAAAAAAATCCTGCTCTTTTATTTGGCCAGGTAGGAGAGGGCCGTGCCAGCCGTGGAGAGAGAGCAGCTGCTCGAATCAAAAATTTATCCGAAACGAACTTTACCGGATTTCGTTTCCCCAACCACCTCTGCACATTCTATAAACCGCGAATTAACTTAACTTATCGAGAGAATAAATCGTCATCGTCGAATTAAATTTCGCGTCTCTCCCTTCCAATTGGATCGAAGATGGAGCAAAAGAAAAAAAAAAAAAAGAAAAAAGAGGAACGTATCAGACGTCTCTGGTTGGGAGTCTCGTCCACGGTATAATTATCATTCGACCGATTCGATTTAGCGAATCGTATTCTCGGGTGGCGAGCGCGCTCGCGCGGGCAAAAACGTGGCGCGTTGAAACGGAGGAAGAAAGGGGAACGGAGAATAGAGTTGTAAAGCGAACGACGAGAGCTGCCAGTTTTTCCGAACGTGTTTCCTCCGCTGGACTCGTGCAGCGGCTCGTGTAGATCGCTCCGATGCACGCACACGAACGGATGCACGTTCCTCCGCACGACACGGTAGACGTTCCAGGTTTTATCGCGCTGTAAAACAATCGTAGGGTGTCCCGTAATGATCGTAGAAGCTTTTATAGACGCGGAGTCGAGCCAGCGGAGACCTATCGGGAGGAGTTTTCAAAAATTTCATCCCGTCCGCGAAATTGTCGCGAATAAAACGTGTCCGTTTTCCGAAAATCGTATTGAACGCAGCTTTACAACGTGTGAGAAACGGGCGAAAAGATATCGTAATCGACGTAATAGCGCGTACACTTTGTTACGTTGCAATTAAATTCGAGCGAATTACGATTCTCGATTGGATGAATTGCGATTTGAGACGCATCGAAGACCGATACTTACTTAGTCTTCCACTAACTCGGCGCAGCGTGAAAGAAACGCGCTTCCTAAATCATCTTGATACTCCTGGCCAATAATTCATAAATGTCTATCAAGTTTTTCCCTCCGTCTCGTTCTTTGTAGCTGTAAGCGCCTCGTGGGAATAAAGCCAAAGGCGGAATAGAATCGTAGACTCTGCCAGTTTTTCCTCACTTCGAGGCTCTAGCGGTCGATCCTCGCGTGGACACGGCCTATCTTTCCTTCATCTTCTCTACCTCGTTCCCTCCTTTTCCTTCTCGACGCGCTTCTCTCCGCGAGGCAGCGTACGTGTGCGTGTCTTCCACCGAGAGAAGCGACACGCGTGCACACGGCCGAGTTGGAAGCGCGAACGCGAGGGGGACACGCGCTAACCTGAAACGTCCCGTGCATACGAGATCGCCGCGTTTTCACGAACACGTCCTCGCCTCTTGGACACGCAATAACTCGGAGATATCGAGAAAGATCTTGTCATCGCGCCTCCCCTTCGGCTTGTCAGTGTGTCAGCCGATGAGAATGATTTGTCAGTCTCTCGAAAATGACGACGTGATTAAGGGAAATACAAGTGGCTACCGAAAGAAACGTTTGTTTTCTTTTTTTTCAAGCATTCGTTGCGATGTCGCAATGCTTCTCGTTGTTAAACTATAGATGATTTCATTCGTAATAGAATCTTTTCCATTACGAATATCGTTTTGGCACGATAATGAAACGTAGAAATGAATATAAGGTTATGTATTATATATTATACTTCGATTAATTCTACCATAATTCTATTAATCATGCAAGATTCTACTAATATTCTATTAATATACGTAAAATGCTAAAAAATATATTCTACGATATCATAAGAGATTCGATTATCTTTCCATCGATACGATTTTTACGAAATCAATTATTCATTTATTCCGTAAAACTTCTTCGTAAACGCTATTTACTTATTATTCTTAAAATTAATATATATTTAGAACGAATATTTATAACAATTACTCACCAAATACACCTTGTACGCACCATTCACGTTCGTAAATCGAAAGAAACTGAAACCATAACCTTTAAGTGGCTCGAGAGAATAGGAAATATTATGAAACGAAGCGAGCGTCGAATTCGGTGTAATTCGTAAATTTTCGCGACATTTCGTATTAGTTCGTAAGTGGTTGCCGGACGAGGCGGCACGCGGTGTATCGCGTAATTTATTCTCGCGTATTTGCGTGTAATTTTGTGAAATTTTTCAATCCTTTCGCGCGTATGCGTGTGTATGTGTTTGCGTGTGTGTTTGTGCGTGTGATCCAGCGAAGGAAGCTGTACATTCGGGAGATGCAGTTGCGATCTCTGTACCAGTATCGTGAGTACAATTTTTTCGTATTTTGTTGCATTAGAGAATGCTCATCCCTCGCGTTCAATATGGCGGCGCATTGTTGCGTCTCAGGATATGGACGTTCGAACGTAACGAATCACTTTCGAAACGTAGTATTTTCGTTGATACGCGTTTTTAGGATAGATTTTCCGCTTCGTGCATTGCGTTTAAACAGCTTCTTGCGTTTATTTTTGAACGATACGATAAGACGTCGGCCCTTCTTAGAGGTTATAAACGCTTTCGAGATCGTATTAATAACGAAATTCCTTCGTTATCGGGAAATAAGTGCATCGAGTGTGTTCTAACATTTTGTTCGATGAATTTACATTACGCACACACGAACGCTTAATACCAGAACGCGTATCAACGAATAAAAAGCGTTTTAACGAGCAGATAATATTCCGAAGCGAAATCGGTAGCCCAACAGCTACCATCTTGATAATACGGTATCGCGTGGGTGGTTCGCGCTCTGCGTTCTCGAGTTATCGCGATTTAATCGAACGCGAATTACACTGGTTATTGAGCGATCTTTAAAAAATCTAGAGCCGGGAGATCTCGTTGGTTATTATATTGTCCTTGGAGTTAGCTCGATAACATGGTCAGTGTGCCGTCGAGGCTGTAATTCGTGTATATCGATAGAATTCCTAGAACTCGAGCTACTTTCCAATTCGTCGAATTCTCCTCGTAAACGTTTAAATAATTTATCTGGTATTGTCATAATTGCCAACGATCGATAAATATCATTCCTTCGACGTTCACGTTTCCTTCCCTGGACCATTTCCCATTAATTATTTCGATCTCTTCAATTCCTATGATCATTTCACGATAGCATATAACTATCTTTCGAAAGTCGGGCGAAATTTCCAAGCTTTGAAAATCCAATGTCAAGTGCGCGTATCGTTCGATACACGAAAGCTTAGAGCCGGTCGCTTCTAGAACTTAAATAAACTCGCATACATCGCTATAAACGAGCACCCACATGCTCGTACGCTCGTGGCACACGCAGGTGGGTTCTGCGTTCCATTGTCGCGGATGTGTTGGGCATGAAAGAGGCGTGTTGATTTCGCGCGCTCGTATCCTAATTCCATCGAGCCGGTGCTTCTCCTATCTTCTCGATCTAAAAAATTCCGGAAATTTCGAGATTTCCCCCTTTCCCTCGTCCCTTCCCGGGAATACAGTTGTTAAAACAACCGCGATCCTTGGAGTCTCTCTCTCCCAGGCGAATCATCCGTGTAAGAGGTTTCGTACCTCCTCTTCGACAAGCAATCACGTTAAACTGTTTTATCTGGTAGAAAGTTATAAACATGCTATAGCCAGTACCTGGTGGCCGATGTTGGCGATACACTCATCGGTAGCGCTAATAGCTGCCGATGTTAAATCAGAATTAAACTCGGCGAGTGCTTTGAAATGGCGATTAGATAGATCCTCGGACTCGTCTCTAATAATTTTCTCACGAAGATACCTGCGCACGGTTATATAGCTCCGTAGAAAATTGTTGAATTTTTTTTATCCTTTCTTTTATTTTGCCATATACCCGTTCAATTCTTGGCGAATCTTGGCGAATAAAGCAAGATTATCGAAACGAATATATATATATATATATAAATATATCCATCTTCGAAACTTGGACGGATATCTGGATCTGGGCTCCCCCACTCGGTTGGTCGTCCCTGGGACCCGGTCTATTCCCCGTGGCCTGCTCGGTATTCAATTTTAACCGGGTGCAATTTGTCCGTCGCGAAATCGAACGCGACTGGTTGCGTTAACCGAAAAAGGTCACGGTTTTTCGCAAACTGTCCGTCCCCTCGTCGCGTTTCCCTGCCGACGATCGATTTCCACAAAAGAAACACGGCGGGGCACGCGCGGTTGATAGAGTATGATAGCTGCATTCCATCGGTTGCAACATGTGTGTCATACGAGACGTGCTTTGATTTTCTATCGTTTCGATCGGATCGCCGTGACTTATTTACGGCTCGCGGAGCCCGCGCCCTCGGACAAGCCGTAAAACGGAATTAATGAGCCGAGTTTAAGCTGATTTTCAGCGGCGTCTCGCCCGACGCTGCTTCTACACCGTCCTCCTAATCGCGGTGGCGGAGGTTTCCGATTTCTGTTCCACGCTTTTTTCCATCCATCGTGCTCGAGAATCGTGAAAATCTCGTTGGAAAGAAAATTGCTTAAATTGAAAGACACGTTTTTTATCTTCGGTGTCGCGAAAAAGTTTGGGAACGGGAATAGGAAATAGAGCGTATAATAAAGATCGGGCGAGACAATAGTTGGGCGGATTTTAGACAATTTGTCGGCGAGCGGGGGGCGGGTGAAAGAAACGATATCGATGGTAATTCCTTTCTATTCGTGGGTATTGAAACAAACTCGGGAGTGTGGAACTCGGTGTGTTCGAATCCGATGTTATTCGCGTTCCTCGACACCGGAGGACGTCGAATTTGTCGCCTCTAAGCTCGGCGATCGCGCGAGCAAGATAAATCGTTGCGAAACGAGCCTGTTGTTAAATAGTTTAGCGTCGTTGTTGGCACAATAACGGATGGCCGCGCATTTCGCAACAGTGACTCGCCGGTGTCGTAAATTTTGTTTGAAAAATAATTCCTTCCCGCGCGAGCGGATCCGCGTACAAGGCGCGTTGGCGCGCATTTAACTTCTTTTCGCTCAACTATTTCGATAATAAATATTTTACGAACGTCGCCGTGCGTGCTCCTCGCAAACGGCAGCAAATATTGCATTTCCTCGACCGATCGAGGTATCGCCGATATTCGTTGAATTAACAATAAGTATGACACGGCTAAGCAGGCCAACACGCGAGCGATTTTTCAACTCGAACCAACGAGTCCACGTTTTCTGTAGACGTTGCACCATTTTCTATTCGCGATTTTACGATATTTTTTCTCTCTCTCTCTCTCTTTCCTCCCTTTTTTCCTCCTATATCGAGATATATCTATTGGGTCATCGAAGCAAGATCGAACTGGAGAACAATTCGCAGCGTTGTGTGTACGTGTATGTATATATACAAGATTTGCAAGATTTGTTCCCGACAATGTTTCACTTTTGTATCTATCGCTCGAGAATAAAATAACGCGAAGAATCGTGGCGACCGGGTCGATATTTTCCAATAAGGCGTCCAGGATATATATATAAATGCAAACATTACCATTCCCGTTTAACTACGAACCACGTATTTCTGCTCATATAACGAGTTTTTATTGTCTCGTTCTTGCCCGCGTTATTCAGGCATAATGGTGGCGCACGATTGCGACACGGCTTTCATGAACGACGAAAGAAATTTATGATCGTACATTTTAAACGGCGATGCAGGGGAGTCGTTTTGCATACATCACGGTCACGACGCGTCCACTTTTCACGAACGGCTGCCGGAGTTACGATACGATTATTATTTTCGAAAGGGAGATCCCTCCATCCGAAATACGATCGAGGTATGGCATCGGAGCGAACAGATTCGACGCGTGTTTCTTTCTTTCTTTCTTTTTTCTCTTTAATTCCATTAACTCGGTGTATTTATTCGTGGAATAGACGCAGCGCTACCGACATGTAGCGGAACACACGCGTGTAAATACGTGGCCCCGAACGGACAAGCTCGTTCGATGATCTTAAATATCCACCGAATCACCTCAAAGGAGAGGACTAATCTGATCGACGACCGACGTGCTCGCATCAATTTCATTAACCCCGGACCATCGACGAAAAAATCGAGAGTCGTAAATTAAAAAGGCAGACTCGAGAGAACTGTCCACCGGTAGCTTCTCGACCATTTAAGCCTCGACCACGCATGCTTAATACCCGGTTAATACCTGGTAACGCAACACGTTCGAAGAATTCAAATTTCTATAAATTTTTCTTCCTCCATTATTTAACTTATAAACTCGTATGGACGAGAATGATTACGTAAAAATTATTACGGATTTTTCTTTTCTTCTCGAGTTAATCCCGGGGATTGGAATTGTGGAGAAGGCGAGAAGAACGGGGAGAAGGCGAAGTTTGGATCGAGATCGGTCGAGGTTGGAAGCGTGAAAGGGGCTTAAGGAAGGTTGGTGTATCGGAGTTATACTTATGCGTACACGGTGTGTACCTGGCCGAGGCGGATGGGGGAGGGTTGGGACCTCACAGGCACGATTAACACGTGTCACGCGTCACACACATACGCGCGTTCATCTATCTTTTCACACTGGCGCGTCGTCGTGCACGCGCACATAGGCGAGCGGCCACGTAGGTACGCGCACGCCAGCAGTCCATATATCTACCTAACCCGCCACCAGTCACCATGTAGGACAATAAAGGACAGAGGTGGTACGTAACATTTCCATACATTCCTGGGCAGCAACGGGCCGGCCATTTAAGAATTTCTCGCCGTGCTGGAACCGAAGTGAGGTCCCGTGCATTTCAATCGGCCGACACGCGCCAATTCTCGCCACGAAAATTCACCGCGACGAAATGAAAACGCGAACCATCGTCGCGATTCCTTCCTTGCTCCGTTTCTCTCTTTCTCTTTTTCTCTGTATTCGGTTGGTCGGATCGAATGACCCGGAAAACGAAATTCCTGAGCGGACTGTGTAAATCCTCCTCAATTTCGCGACGAATTCCAACCCGAGTCATTCTAGACTTCTTCGTCTCCAAGGATTATATATATACGTGTTTCGATTCTCGGGTTCCGGAATAAGAAACGGGTGATTAGGGGGAAATTTACATGAAATGGCTGGCAGACGACTTATACGTTTAATCCGTCCGATTCTTATTCCGGGAGAAGGCTGGGTTTGCCTCGTTTCCAGGAGGAGAGCGCGCGGGCATTCCTCTGGAGGCGTCTGGAGGAGGAGCGTTCGTTGCACTTGCCCGATTAATCAGCATAATACTAATTACGACAGCCGTGGCAGCTGCGTACGTCGGAGGCGTCAGCTGGAAATCAGCTTTGAATAAGTCCGGCCGGGATAAAAACAATCGACGCGGTGGTGTTCCGCGCGCGAAATTATCGGCCGCGCGTTTCCACGGCCGTTTACACGGGCGCAGGTTCGATCTATATGCGAGTGGAGTTCCGCGGGCATGCTTCCATTCACGAAGAAATCATGCGCGGCTGCGGAAATGAGCGACCGCCGTCTATATTTAACCTGTCGACTGACGACAGGAAGAGGCCTCAACGTGCGCGTCACATCGTTACACCGAAACGAACACGTTTCGAACTCTTTCTCTCTCTTTCTCTTTCCCTTCTTTCTCGAAAATTTCTCCGCGTTCGCATCGTATCGAAACTTGGATTCGTTTCTTGTTACGAGATCTTTTCACGATCTCTTAAAAGGCGAAAAATTATATAACGAGAAATTAAAAAGCGAAAAATTAATTAACGAGAAATTTGTTGTTGTCGAACGAGAATATCGAGGATTGGAAATTGAAAGTGAAGAAAGAGCATGTATATATATATATATATATATATATATATATATATATATAATATGTCTATTAGACGTAAGGTTCATCCGAGACTCGCGATACAGAATGGAAAAAAAGCGAGGAATACGGACGCGAGAATGGTCCAGATCGTAAGGAGATGAATTGTCAGCATTGTCTTCTTATCTGACCCCGTGGTGCGTTTGTTGCGAGGCCGAGCCGGTTTCTTTGGTCGGAAAAAATGATGGGGGCATTAGCGATCGGGTTTTAACGAAGCTTTCACCCGCGAGAATGGACAAAGGAGAAACGATACAATGGGACGATTAGAGATACTTTGTACGCGCTTTCGACACACTCCGTTTCGTTCCACCGCTAGCAGCCTCGTCCGTACCATTACCTCGTCGTCCTCGTTGTCTTCGTCTTCGTCTTCGTCTTCGTCGTCGTCTTCGTCTTCGTCGTGTGGCCGCTCGCGACACGTTTTCACGCGACTGCGTGACTGCCAGGAAATACGTATATATACGTCGCATTCAGTCACGCGCAAAACGAGGAAGAAACGCGCGCTTTCGAAAATTTCCCCGTCCCGCCTAATAAAGACGTTCCGTTTCTGTCCGTTCGTCGTACTCGTCGTTCTATCGCGCGCTCCATGTTTCGTTAACGTCTCTTTTTCACACCTTCGCCTCTCGAACATCCGTGTGTACACATCCATTTTGCGTTTTTTCTTCCCCTCCCTCCTCCTCCTCGCCCATAATCTGCCCCTCTTCGTTGTCCGTGTTTCGGTGATTATGCCTGTTAATGGTCCTCTCTTTTTCGAGGAATTATCCCACCTCGGATTATTTGCCCACCTATTCTATCCGTAACAGACGCTCGTCTCGTAAAAATTAAAAGATGTCTTCTAAAAAGAGAAGAGAAGAAAAGAAGAGGAAGAAAAAAACGTACGATTCGTATTCGGTCGGGGGAATAATCAACGGCGTAAAACTGATTGCTCTCTCTTTCTCTTTCTCTCTCTCTCTCTCTTTCTCGTTGGAAACCGGTATCGGGGATACTTTTCTTAATCCACGAGCGATTAATGCACGCCTCTCGAATCGAGTCGTCCTCTCCTTTCCGGTCGCGGGCGACCGATCGTGAGAAAGCGGTTTCGATTATTTCCCCCCCCCCCTTTTATCGCGGCCGAGCCCTTGAAGAAAATTGGCAGGGAAGTTTTGGAATCCGCGGGGCGGAGAAAATTCACATGGGAATCGGGCGGAGATGGAACGATTTCCGAGAATCGTCGGATCGGGCGGATCTCTGGAACGCTTATTAACACCTCGCCCGCGTATTGTTCCCTCGAACGAACGCAATTTGCTCGGCTTTCAGAACGCGCGACGAGCTAATTAACCACCTCCCCCTTCCCCCTCCTCCCCCACCTCCTCGCTCGCTCATAATCTACGCCGTGGAATTAAAAGAATTCTCTTAAGCCTCGTCGATCTGGCTATTTGTTGGGGGAATTAGTATCATCTCGTATATGCCTCCGTAATTACCGTATAACTCGCGATAGACGTGGAATATTAAGAATTTACAAGGCGATAAAACTTATTCTTGAAATTGCATTGGCACGATAAAAGGAAAAAGGAAGCGAGACAGGGAGAGAGAGAGAGAGAGAACTCGATACATATACGTTTCACGATTTTTCGAATACGTAATTTATTTCGCGACAGAGGTTTAATTATCGAGCGGAGCCGATACAGAGACGAGGGCAGAGAGCTCGTTCCGGCAGAATTATCTCCCCGTACGCATCGAAGTTTATAGGGCACGGGAGAGAGAGAGAGAGGGAGGGGGGACTACGGCCTAATACTCGTATTAGGTGTATTAGGTTCTTGACCGTTCTCTCCACGGCTCGTAGTAGCCCCGGGCTGGCGAAACCAGAGCTCCGCCAACCTCTCAACCCCCCTCAACCCCCCCATTCGGGCCCCGTGGCACACGCATTCGCAACACGCGTCCGTTCGAGTATCTCGATTCGATTCGAGGCGCACGCACTTCCACCGCGCGTTTACACGTCCCGATCGAAGGAATGCACCAACGTTTTACGCGCTTCCTCCACGCGCTCCTCGAAAAAGAATACACCCCTCCGATCATTTCCGCGAATCTTTCTCGTCCAGGATCCAAGAAATTATCGATCTCTCAACTCTGGACGAGAGAGAGGAGGAAAAAAGTTAGTTTTCGAAAAAAGATTTCCAAGTTTCTCCCACGTTGAAATCCGATCGAGTGTTTCGGAATATCCTCTCTCGCCTCGTCTCGATTCCCGGATCGGAGCACGTTTCCACGCGATGAGAATCGTGGAAAGACACAGAATTCGAAAAGTCGTTGGAGTGTGGAGCGCTCGAGGCGAGAAGAGGAACGGGTTGAAAAGAATGGCCGGGGGCCGTGAAGCCGATCCGCGAGGATGCATTCCCGCGGAGCGAAGAACTGGCGTCTGCTCTCTCTCTCTCTCTCTTTCCCTCTTCCTTCTCCTTCGCTCTCTCGTGCACGCTCGAGTGATGAAATTATTTCTTCACCGCGCACCCGTGTCTTGCACGCATACACGCGCACGCGTGCACGCGTGCATGCATGCATACGCGCACCGCGGCGATTTTACTGCTCTCGGGCCCGAGACGCACGGCGCGCGGGATTAGGGCCTCGAAAGCGTGGAGAAGCGAGAAATGCTGGAAACTGGATATCCAGTCTGTCCGGGGCACAGCAATACCCGTGGAGATATTGCTGTCGAGCCGAGTTGCTCCACTTTGCATCCGCTCGAGAGTGGCGCGCTTAGATAAATCGACGGATAAAACGATAATACGGAATCGATCGTTTTACCATCGCCGTTTCCCAAGAACGCCGCCCAGAATTATTTTTACGATACAACCTCCATGATGACTCGATGAACGAACTCTTCGCAACGCGGAAGGGGGCCAATGATTTATAAAGTTCCTCGAAAAGAATTGCATTTGCTTGGATTCCCTCTCTTTCGATCGATCTCTCTCGTTCAACGAAATCGAAGCTCGAGAGAATTCGTGGATGACGAAATTGTTCGCGAATCTGGGGATCCAGGGCACGTGTCTAATCTCGCCTCCATTACGATCGATATTTGAAACGCGTCCGCGACAATGCTCCTCTCCTCGCTTCACCGCGCCAATTAACAGCCAACCGAACGTTTTACTCGTCAACTCTCGCGTTAATAACTCTCCTTCTGCCGCGTGTGCTACGATTGATGGACGTTGAACGGGATCGTGATACGGCCCCGGGACACACAACCTCGGGACCTTCCTTTTTTCCTCCTTCCTTTTATTAGATTCTTTTTCTTCTCTCTCTCTTTCCCTCTCTTCCTGTGTCGATTCGCGGACGAGGGATTTCTCCGAGAGATTAAAGTCACTCCCCGATTTTATTAATCATTAGTCGAGCTTAGGTCGATCTTAATTAAAGGGTACGCGATTGTTTGCCGTGTGGAAGGAAATATTGGTGGGGTTATCCGGGCCCGTTTCGAAAATAGAGGTCGATATCTCGAGCGTGCACGCTCGAAAGGCGAAGGGAGGAGGGGAATAAAGCCGCGAGTATCGCGAACAAGATCGGTCGATTATTTTTGGAAGGACGTATTCCAGTTTCGTAGAAGCGAGACGCGGCGAGCTCTTGGCGCGGATCTAGATTTCACGTCTGAACGGTCAGATGGACAAACCTGATCCGCAATAACCGCCGGCAGAGACGTAAATTCTGTTCCACGAGGTTTCTAGATTATCGAAATACCACCGGTATATACCTAGGTGGAATCAGGTTCCGCGCCGGTGCTCCAGATCAGGGAGGGGGGGGGGGCGAACCTATCGGTCGCCATGACCATTTCAGGATTATTAATCTTGGTCACCGTCTTGCCTCTGTTCTCGCGCCGCTGAAACAGATAAACTCGTGCCGGAAAAATAAATATCTGCCCGTCCGCGTGGTTCCGTCCACCTTCGTTCCAAGTCCTCTCCGCTCCGCTTCCCGATTCCCTTTATCCGATTCTCGCATTCTCCCCCTCTCCCGTTTCGAGCCAACGACTCCGTTCCCCTTTTCCTTTTCTTTCTTTCGGTCCTCCGTTTCCCGACCAGAAATTCCATTCGAAAAGCTGTGAAACCTACTGGGAGAAGGAGGGATCCTGGGAGGGAAGGAGAGCGGGACAAGGAAGCTTTGCGGGTGGGTGATTGCGTTTGAAAATGAAAGGGGGAAGAAGAGGGTGTGGGCGAAGGAAGGCGAAAGCGATATGAAGAGGAAGGGGAGGAGGAGGAGGAAAGAAGAAGGAGAAGAAGAAGAAAAGGAGGAAGATTTTCGAGCGCCCTTTGTGCGCACGAGCAGCCACGTTTTATGCACAAAAGAGGTTGGCCAAGGGTGGAAGGGAGGAGGAGGGGGAGGGGAGGAGGAGGAGGAGGAGGAGGTTGAGAAGCGGCGGTTCGTTATGCCCGGTTCACGAGGACAATTAATTATCTCCTGATTCCTTCTAAGAAACCAGTCCAAGTACAGTCGAGCAGACACACCGACGTGCTACGTCGAGCAAACGCACACGCACGCACCCACACGATCGTGTGGCAGCGAGCTGTTTTATAGACACATATGATGGAACACTCTCAGGCCGATCGTGTTTCAAACCACAGAGAGACTTAACTGAGAAACGACACACGTTGCTGCCCGGAGACCGGACCACTCGGCCTCTCTCATCTCTCCCCTCCATTTTCTTCTTCTTCTTCTTCTTCTTCTTCTTCCTCCTCTTCTTCCTCTTCTTCTGCGGCTCTGCCCGATTTTCATTGTCTATCGCGAAAGAATTTCGCTCCGCCAAATCCTTTCCTCGATTATCTCCTCGTCTCGTCGACCTTCGTCTTCCTCGACCGATCGGTTGAAACCGATTCCAAATGGTTTCAATTTTTTTTCCCCCTTCCCTTCTCTTTTTTGGAAAACGAAGAGACGAACGACGATGGAATATGGAATTATTGGATCTTTCGATCCCGACCGAAAGCTCCTCTCTCCCAATAAAATTCGCTCCATCGTAAAATCGTTGGTCGAAATTCCCCGAGCCGATCGCGCGTTCGCCTAAAAAAGAAAGAAAGAAAAAAGAAACTAGCTACTCCATCGAAATTCCATTCGGTCGAGGCGATCGTCACACTTTCCACCGAGAGAGAATCGATCCCAACCGTCGATGTTCGCTATTCGACCGGTTGCGAGCCATTAACCCGTCTAATCGCACCAAGCCCACGGATAAAGACATCCATCATCATTAGAATGGATAATTATCGCGAGCGGTGAACTTTGGTGGCAAACATCGGTTCCACCTCTCTCTCTCTCTCTCTC
Organism: Apis mellifera; assembly: GCF_003254395.2. Classification (NCBI taxonomy): domain Eukaryota; kingdom Metazoa; phylum Arthropoda; class Insecta; order Hymenoptera; family Apidae; genus Apis; species Apis mellifera. The sequence goes on from NC_037651.1 coordinate 8,519,310, forward strand.
TCCCCTCTCCCCTTATTCCCCTTTCTCCGCCCGGTGGTTTCATTAGCGCTGGCCAAAAGGAAACTAACGGCTCGCATTCCCACCGCTATCTGGATTTCCAAATAAATCCTACCGTACGCACACGTGGACACGTGTACGCGTACGTGCCGACCGATCGGGCCAGCGAGCGAGCGAACAGCCAGTCAGCCAGCCAGCCAGCTCCCTTCGAGAATCGAGGAGGAACTTATCGGAGTTCTCCTTTTTCACCGCGTTTTTCCTCCTCCTCCTCCTCCTCCTCCTCCCCCCTCGCCCTCCCTCGCCTCTGCCTTCTCCCGTTTCGATTTTCTTTATTATTCCGTGGAGCCGCGCGGTCCGTGTGACACGTTCACGGCATCCGGCCGCGTACGTGACGTCATACGAGCTATATTCCACCGGTGAACCGTGCACTCTGCCCATATGGTCGCGGCCGATTCACCATTCCTCTTATACCGGCTTATATCGACGAGACTCGCATCGATTCGCCGAGAAACGGCCAATACCTTCCTCCTCCCCTCGATACCGCTCGACCCACCGAAACACCTGTTGATAAGAATCACCTTTATCAAGAGGCTCGATATAAATATCCAAGAACGTAAGGGTTGCGCGGATCCTTCGTTCGATACCTTGCATTGCCAATCTCGATCTCGATCGGATTTGATAATTAATCCAATACCTTCTGCCTTTTGATAGTTGATCCATCCAAGATCTGTGTATCTCTTCTCTTCTTACATTTCTGATAGGATACCTATTCTTTTTTCTTTTTTTTTTTTTTGCGAAAGAAGGAGAATTGAAATTGAATTTCATCCATCCTTGGATAGTTCAATTTTTCGAAATCCGTACGACACGATTCCCCTTGGTAACGTAAATCAGTGCGCATGATCGAGTCCCGCGAAACCATCCCCTGAATGGGCCGGGATCGCACGAATGGGCAAGGCAGACTCGGATTTTGCGCGTTTCCGCGGACGAGGCGTCGTCCGCCCCCCCTGGAACCTGGAAACCGAGGGATGAAGGCGGGCCGAGGAGGGTTGAGACGGGGCGGCCAACCCCCGTCGACACCCCCACGAGTGGGCGTAACCGGTTCCTTTTTTCCAGCCGAGGACAGGAGAAGGCGAGGAGACGGCGTGGACGGAGGAAAGTGGAGGAAGGTTGGCGAACTCGGCCAACTTCCGCCGGCTGTTTTGCCACGGGAAATTAGAATAATTCGATGATACGTAACTGTTGCGGCCAGAGACAACGGGGACGGCCTCATTTGAATATCTGTATAATCGGAACGCCGTTAGGGCGGGATCGAGAAAACGCCGGAGTCGCCTGTCGCCGACACCTCCTCCTCCTCCTCCTTCCTCCTTCCTCTAATCGACCTAAAAAGATTCCTTCCGCCTTCTTCCGCTTCGTCCTCCCTCCTCTACTCCTCTCTCCCCTCCTTCCACAGATTTGGATCCACTCGTATCCCCTTTTTATCGGGATCATCGTTTAATAACCTTCAAGAGAGAGAGAGGAAGAGGGGAAGAAGGAGGACGAAGTTGGACAAAGTTGTTAAGGAGACGCGAGGAGGTCGTTATAACGCGAAAAGTGGGATGGAGGAGGGGAGGAAGTAGGAGAAATACGAGCGGAATCGTGGAAGAAAGCGAGGCGAGATCCTTTTTTCCACGAAGGAACGGCAATACCGGCGAGCGGAGAGATCGTTGGGAGCGCGGCGTATTTCACCACGAGCGCGAGTTCGGTGCCGAGCAAGGAATTCATCAGCTAAAGGTTGGCGAACGTGCACCACCATAAAACCGAGTGATTTATGCCCGACACTTTATGGGCCCCGGCCAGACGCCCCGGCTTTGCGAATTTTTCGTCGATTTTCGGTCGATCTCGAACCGCCCGAACGAACGAGACGTTCGTCCTTTTATTCCCGAGCCCTTATCCGATCCGATATTTCTTCTCCTTCTTTTTTCTTTTTGTCTTATCATTCGTCGAGCCTCGTCCTCGAGATGTCGACGATCGAACGAGACGAAGGAGAGAGAGAGAGAGGAAAAGGAGTGATCCCGCATCCCGAAAAGCGAGATTGACTTTTGGCGCGGACGGTACGCCTCGTATCGTCTCGCCTCGAGGCGAGACTCGGGAGAACTATGGAAAAATCTGTTTCATTACGAGCGTTCGTAACGCGTACGGTTGGGTTGATGCTCCTCTCTCTTCCTCTCTCTCTCTTTCCTTCTCTCTCTCTCTTTCCTTCTCTCTCTCTCTCTCTCTCTCTCCCTCTTTTCTCGTTTTGTTCACGGCCTCCCCCTCCCCCTCCTCCTCCGAGTCGAGGTTTCGAGGGCTTGATTGCGTTCCGCCAAAAGTCCGTCTCCTCTCCTCTCCTCTCCTCTCTCGAGCTACTTTATTGGTGGAGAACCTTTTTTCCCTCTCCCCTCCCCTCCCCTCCCCTTCGCGAGGGAATAAAATGAAACAATTTCTCCGGGACTGTTCTCCTCGCCGTTTTTTGCACCGCTCTTTCTTTCGGAACGGAAAGATATTTTTTTCTCCATCTCTCTTTCTCGATGCATCTTCATCCCTCGCTTAGAGAAACGAGAAACGATCTCGCACACCACGTACCACACCGCGCACGCACACACGATCCGATGAACTTGATAAATTCTGAGCAATTCGGGGAGGGAGAAAAAAGAGAGTGTTAACCACTCTCCGCCGAAAATGGCGCGCTTTTTGGTTTTGGCCGACGGGGAAAAAAAAAAGAGAAGAAGAAGAAGAAGAAAAGCGCCCTCGGAGAATGCGACTTTTGAAAGAGAAAGAAAAAAAGCGCGCTCGATGATCTCTCTAACTGTCCTTTTTTTCTTTTTTTTTTTTTCCACCAGCCATATATTATTGGAGGATAATCGATAGAAAGAGCAATTTTCGCACGGTGGCGAAACGAAACGAACGAACCTCCCGTCGTAAATTTTACCATCGCCAGCTACTTACGGCTGTGGCCAACATTTTTTTCCTCTCCTCGCCCTCCCTCCCCCTTCCGTTTTTGCGTCCATTATCTCAGCTCGAACCCCGTGAAATCGTGATTCCTCTTGTTCGAGAAATCTACCCCTGCCCTCAACCTCTCTCTCTCTCTCTCTCTCTCTCAACCACTCGATCGGCACGAGTGAGCGAGAGGTCAGCGCTAGGAAAATAGCTAGCTCTCTCCCTATCCTCGAAACCTGTCAAAATATTTTTGCCTCCGGGTCTTTATCCGCACGATTTTCCGGGGGTTCGTCGTCCAGACGGCTCCCTGGACCGTTCCACGACGCACGCAAGTAGGAGGGAGACGGTCAGGTATCAACGGCTCAATTTCACGGACGGACCCTTATTCCCCGTGGAATTTCCTCGTTCACCAAATCAGGTGCCACTGTCTGTCCTCCCCCTCCTTTCGGAATTCGACGAGTCACACCTTCAACATTATCACTGCGCGAAATTTCCAAAGATAATCGCAGTATCGAGAAGATTTTATTCATCTCGAGGATTTCGTTGCGATAAATTTGCTCGAAGGTGAATCGACGATGAATGATACCAAATAATTGTACATGGAATTCTATCTTCGAAGTTGTTATAGAGCTTTTCGAGATTAAATATTGGATTAAGAGGGGAAGGAGGGAAGTAAATATTTCGTTATCGTCGTAAGAGAAATCGATGAGAGGTATACAAAAGGAAGAAAGAAACGAAATTCACAGGTTCGAGAAAACGCGCGCCATTCATCCCACGGATACATTACCCAGTTCCCCTAATTTCCCTGATCCATCCACTTCGCCCCAAAAGTGGCCACCGCTAGCCGAGAAAAAAAAAAAACAAAAAAACGTACGACCCACTTCTCGCTCAATTTTCTGCCTCTCGAAAAACGCTTTAAAAGATACGTATATATATATGTATATGTATATGTATATATACATATATAAAAGAAAAGGAAGGAAAGAAGAGCAGCGGAGGAACTTTCCACTCGTTCCCCGGTAATATTTATGATGACGAGGAAAAAGTTGAGCCTATTTGTCGAAGACACCCCAGACGTTCGAAATTTCTCTGTTTCATAAATCACCGATGCCGATTATCGATATCGTGGCGAGCATTAATCGCGAGATATAACGGGCAATGCATAACGAGCAACCGAAGTGTTACAATTGCGATAAACGGTTTAATAAAAATCAGTTTCGGATGATCGACGAGATCCTTTCTTCTTCAACACGTTCCGCGCCAAAAATCGGAAATACGATACTCGAAGGAGTATTAATTTTATAATAAATTGGCGAAATTGAAATTAGCCGAGTACTTTCCTTGAAGGAAAGTTGGATTTTTTTTTTGGAAAAGTTCCATACTCGCGCGGAGAAAACATTCCAGTGGATGGATAACGCTTGGAATGGAAAATGACAATTCCAATTGTAAGATTGTTGCATCGGTGAAGAGAAGAAGATATCTCGACGAAGGGAAGGAATATCGGCGGTATCCTATTCGATCGATTCGAATATAATAGAATGGATTGGATGGAGGAGGAGGGGAGTGGAGGTAAACGTCATCCGTAACGTTAAACAATCTTAATTGACAAAGCGACGCGAGTAGAAAGCGCAATTATCGGAAGAGGGAGAAGCGAGGGGTTTGGCGAATTCCATCCTGGAACGGGAATAACGATTACGATGCGAAAACGCATACGTTTGAATGTGAAAGTTCATGGCAAACGGAATGCAACTATAAGGCAAGCTTTTAATGAAACGTTACCTGGCCGCAACAAAGCCCTCCACCGCAGGCCCTCTCGTTTGAACTTGTTAGCCGGCCGTTTAACACATTGCGCACAATGTGCACGTAAACCGTGAAATATTGCCCGTTTCACGCTTAGCCTCGCGTTTCTTTCTTCCGTCCAATCCGTGGAAAGTTGTTTCGAATCTGGAAAATTCTGCCAAGTTCTCGCGTCGTTTCGTTCCGATCGAGGGACGGGAGAGAATCGATTCGTGAACAATTACGAAACGGTGGGGGGGAAGGAAGAAAACCATTCGTTAACCATTCGTTTCAAATTGCGTTCGATTCGACAACAGTACGGTTAACTACAACGTTACACGGTTGGTTCAAGGATAATCGAAGAAATTAATTACGGCCGCCTCGAGTTATCAGATCTTCTCGCGTCACCATCCTTGAACGTACAGTTTCTCGTTCACCTTCGAATTCTTCGCCCGTTGCTCTACATTTCCGAAAAATTGCGGGAAAGAATGGGGAAGAATTTTCTCTCTCTCTCTTTCTCTCTCTCTCTATCGTAACAATCCGATCCATCCAGACACGATTTCGATTTCTCTCCTAGTTTCGGGCCGAAACGAAAAAATGGTGGAAAAAAAAGAATAATAAAAAGAAAAAGAAAAAGTAAAAGAAAAAAGAGCGAAGGTATTCCAACAACGATCGACAAGAGTACTCGCGTTGCATTTATATTCGAGCGTGCCATTGTTTCCCCGACTTCCCAATTAAATGCCCGGCGTGGCCCGCTCCCCCCCGGACCCCTGCCCACCGGCCAACGTTCCTCGATTCATCCTCTTCCCGTTTCTCCTCGCCCTTCTCTCTCTCTCTCTCTCCCTCTCTCCTTTTCTCTCTCTCTCTCTCTCCCCTCCCCCGGACACGGCTGTGAATGGGCGAGCACGCGATTCCGGGAATTTAAAAACGGGAAGGAATTTCTCGAGAGAAAGGTGGAGGATGGAGAAAGAAGGCGAGGATGGAGCAGGGAGAGGGGGGAGAGAGAGAGAAAGAGAGAGAGAGAGAGGAGGACAAGGCGACGTAGGCACAGAGACACGTGGTGATGGTGGTGGTGGTGGTGGGTGTGAGCTACTGGTATTTTATTGTTGGCCGGTGTGATTTGTGGTGTTGTTGTGTTGTCGTGTACGACGCTTGCTCGCGCACAGGGTGTACCGGTTTGCTTAGAAGGCCTGCTGACTGACGTACGGGATCGCGCGAGCGAGCGAGAGAGAGAGAGAAAGAGAGAGAGGAATCCGTGTTCGGGAGCAGCTTGGAAATTGAAAATCCTTTATAGCGGGGCGAAGAGAGATTTTCCCCGGATACATGGAATACGGGATAGAACGTGTGTAGGCCTTTTTCTTCTACTTTACTTCTTTTATCACATGTCATCGTCCACGTATCACGTGCGTGGCACGACTCGATCGGCGCGTCAACTTCGTCGTGACAACGAATGGTCGAATGTTACTATCGATCGGGAGAGACGGTGAAAACCTTGAGAAGTTGGATTATAGGTCGGCCGGAGGGATCCTTGACTCCGAGCGATCATAGAAACGATCTAGAATCGTCGCATTCTTTCCCTCCTCCTCCTCCTTCTCCTTCTCCTCGCCTTGCCGATATAATTCTCTTCGATTCGAAATCCGTGGAGCGAGCCGCATCGGGCAAACATGGGCAAACTCATTGTAAACTTCCTCCACCGAGAGATAAACATCCGAGGGATTATTAATTATCGTGGAACGAGTGGTTGGCCGGCGAACGAGTAGTAGAGTCGGGCGATGCGAGAGAGAGAAGAGAGGAAAGTTGGAGAGCGGCCGATGTAACGATGCTCCCCGCCGAATAAGACTATAAATTCGTCTGTGTAAATCACGTGGGAGGTGGGTAACGACAGGGAGGGGGAGAGGGGGGAGGGGGGGAGGTGGTGGCGGAGTACTTTTTTTCTCGGGGCGAGGATAGGCCGCGCGTGGATGTTATTGGTGGCAGGTACACGTGTGTTCCCGAAGGGAAGCACGGACGTGGCCAAGGGACAGGAAAGTACAAGTGTTTCAAGGAACGCGTAATTTATATTCGAGGCCCGTCCACGACTCTCGGCCGCAACGGTTTTATGTGCCTTTCGGGAAACAACGGTTACGAGGCAATTAATTTCGAAAATCGCGATTAACCGGCCATCTCTCTCTCTCTTTCTCTCTCTTCGATCCATAATAAAACTTGGCGGACACTTTGATGAACGCGTGTCGCCGTTTATTTTATCGCCCCTTCGCGATACGGCGACGGATGACGTAGAATTTCCTCCAGGATGGAAAGAGATAAAACAAAGTAGTAAATCGATCCGTTTTTATCGTTGGCCGACGTCCCGCGTCTCGAGTGGAGAGAGCAGAGAGCGGTGGTGGTTCGTGGGAGAGTAGATTGGATGGACAGGCTGGCTGGTGGTAGCCGAGGACAAAATTTGTAACGGCGTATAGAGGAGTAGTATAGGTCGCGAATATGTACGAGTATCGAACTCGTAGCTGCGCCGAGTGAGTATCGATTGTTTGCCGAGTCGAGTCGGGGATATCCCGTTTCCACGAGACACATAATACTCGCATACCGGCGAGGTTACGCTCGTTTCTTCGGGGATACCTTTGTAGCCCACGCATTCGTTGGAAAGAAGGAGCGACGAGTTTCCACGGATTCCTGCGCATCCTTTCCCGCTTTCTTTATCCCGTTCTCAGGATTTACATCCTTTCGTTCGTTGCGTCCAGCTTCCTCTTCCTCTCCCAACTTTCGTTTCTTCAAATTTTTTTAAACGTATTTCTTAAACGAGCCTCAGAAACAGGATGTAGAAATATGAATGGATAATCGAGTTCTGCTTAACTAACGAACGAAAGGCTAAGAGTGGCTAACGATCGCAAAGGAAAAAAAAGACTTGCGATCTAAATCGGCGAAGAACGGCGCCTCTAACGGTGTCCATGACTGCGGGGCAAAAAATCTCAGTTTTCGGCCCCTTTTTCCACGAGGAGAGGGAGAGGTTCTAATTAACTTCCAACTTCTCGACAACTTTCCTCCTCCCTTCCCAGCCTCTTCTTCTGGAACGAGAAAATAATTATCCCCTCCACTTTACGAAGAGAGAGAGGAAGGGAGGCCTAGACAAACATACGTACGTACCTTTACGAATCCCGTTTTCGCTACTCGTCCACCTTAACGCCACTCTATTTACACATATAGGGAGTAGAGCTGACGAGTCTTTAACTGCCTTTGCTTACTTACCCGGCCGAGAAATTGGACGAACGAAAGTGGACGGACGACTCTCGGTTGGATCGATCGAGCTTTCGATCGTAAAGCGCGTAAACGGCGTGGAAAAATAAAGACGGACAGAGAGTAGGATACGTTAGGGACAGGGGAAAAAGGCCCTGGTCGTGGATTTAAACCGTGATTCATGCCTTACCCGATCCTAACTCCGGCCGATCGAGGGAGTTCACGGTTTCTCGAGCACACCGGCGAGCGGAACGGCGAGGAGAGGAGTGGAAGGAACGGGTGGAAAGAAGGAAGATGGAAGATAATTGGTAGGAAAGCGATCGGTCGGGAGGCGAGGCGCGCGTGCATAAGCGAGCACGCGAGTTTTCGAGGCGAAGCGTGCATCGGTCGGGTGACAACGCGTTTGTTGTTGGCCCTACGCGCGGGGAAGGGGAGAGAGGGGGGGGAGAGGGAGAGCGAGGGAAGGGAGGAGAGGATGTGGCGCTGAGAGACAAGCGGGCCGTGTTACTTAATTCCACGCGCTCGCTTAAATAGAACGAGACTCGGACCCGGTCTGGAAAAATCGGAGACACACGCCGCTCGCGGAGAGGCGGCTCGCGGCTCGCCGTGCGTATAATGCATGGGAGCAGCCGCGCGCGCGCGCGCGCGATCGGTTCGGCGTTAAGGCGTCGTCCCTGCCTCGTGTGTACACTACGGGTACACAGACTCGGCGGACAACGGCGTGTTTGATCGTGCAATGTCTCGGGGGTGCCTACTGGTTTTGATATACGAGCACACCGATACACGATCGAACGGTGTTACACGCGTGAGTCATATTGAAAACCAGTCCTAGCGATTGCCCTCCGCGCCGCGCACGCGTGCACGCGAGCCACGCCGAGCTAAAGTGGCCGAGACTTCTGCGAATATCTTTCCGCTTCTTCCCGCGCCCGAGACCGCGTGGACCGACGTCTCTCCTTCCAGAGATCCTCCTCGTTTCTGATCGATCGAGCGTGGAATATCCTCTGGGAGAGGGGGAGGATAAGGAGGAGGGGAAAAATTGGATCCCATGGGTGTGTACGGTATCGGTACGGACGAATCGGCAAGACGAATACGTCTCCTCCTGTCTCCAGGAATATTGCATTTCCGCGCGATCTTCTGTTAGATTTCCATTACGGATCCCCCCCGTATTTTTCTTTCTCTCTCTCTCTCTGTCCCTCTTACGCTACGCTCGCACGCTCTCATACGTATCGTCTTCTTCGTGAGAACGATTCCGGTAGTGGTGGAACGGGGTATCGTTTCCTTTCGAGATCGTGATTATCGATAGATAGGGATCATGACTGGCCTCTCGAAACTATGTATAGGTATATAACTATTATATTGCTTCCATTGATTTTAATATAGTATGATTGTTTTAACGAATAATATGGAGAATAATAATAATAATAATAATAATAAGAAGTGGGAGAGGGAGGATCATCGATGGAGGCAGGACAACGGTGTATGTATATCGGATTGCACGGACGTAAACTATTTTTATTAACCGCGATGGCATCGCGCGCACTTTGTGCCTCCGTGTTTGCGCGCGTGTTTTGCTGGCCGTGGCAGAGAGAGAGTTAGATGCCATTGTGGCGGGAGGGAACTCTGCCAGTTGGCTTTGAGCGCATAAAACGAAACAATAATGACAATGTACCGAGAAAGAGAGACAAAGAGAAAGAGAGAGAGACAAGAACGTATTTATTCATTACCACTCGCATACACAAATAAGATACGAAAAAGAAGCCTCTGGCTACCTCGAGAAGTACCCTCCCTCCTCCTCTCTCTCTCTCTCTCCTCTCCAGTGAACCAGTGGACTCACAAACTCATCCCGCTCTCTTTTATAATCGACCGTATATTCCTTTTGTCGCTTGGAAGCGTACACGAGAGCAGTCCTCCATTCACTCTTCCCATCTACTCTTCACGTACTCACCGTCCGCGCGTTATTACACCCCCCCTCCTCCGCCTATCTCCCTCACCCCTATCTCCTCGCCATCGCCCATCCCATTTTCTCAATTTGCCCCGTGTCCGCGCGATATCTCGCCGCGCATCCAGCTCGGCTAAATCTCGGCAACCGATGCCATATATACTTCACCCGGTATCAAGGTACACCAGCAACGCATTCCACCGAACATAGTCACGGAATAGGTATCCCCTATTCGAGGAATGGGTTCGAAGGAAAAGAAAAAAGAAAGAGAGAAAGGAGGGAGGGAGGAAAGAAAAGCGGAGGAGGAGATCGCTTGTCGTTTCCGTGATCGTGAAATCCGCGGAAGCGAAGGGGGATAACCGGTATTATCTCCGCTCTCTCTCTCTTTCCCTTCCCTCTCCCTCCCTCCCTTTCGCAAATCCGTATCGGAGACGCGTGCACGCGCGAGCGCGCACCGCGGGCAGAAAGGCAGAGAGAAGCGGTCAGGCAGCGTATCCACCCACGACGTGGCATACTGTAACGAGGCTACAGTCCATTAAGTGCGTACGGCTATTATGGCTAATGCATTACGGGGCAATAAAAAACGGGAAGTATAGCGAGCGGCGGGCCGCGTGCGCACGCCCGGCAACCGGACCACATTCCATGTCGGACGAGTATGTACGCGCTGCTCGATCCATTGCCTTCAAGTACAACGCTCGTAGATACCGCCGACGACACGCGCGTACAACGATCCGACCGAGGAAACGTCGGAGAGACGAGCACCATCTCCGAGCGTCTAGCAACTTTTGCTTACTTTTCCTCCATCCTCCTCCTCCTACTTTTCTATGGGAAGGTGTTGGAAAGTTGGTGTTGTTGTTGGCAAGGAGAATGATTCCAAACGGGGATTATTATTATTCCTTATCGTTTTGAAAAAGAAATATTCATTCCTCCAAGAGATGAATCGAGAGCAGGAGAGAATTTGGCTACGAGTTCGATCTCACGAATCTCTTTTCTTCGATGGTGGTGGAGTGGAGATCCGACCGACTTTGTTCGACTGCGAATAGTTTTCCAAGAAGGCAATTAATCGATTAACTGGATAATCGTTTCTTTTGATCCCCTCCGCTCCACTGTTCGAGAAGACGGGAAGGGAAGATTCGAAAGATTTCGCTTCTGGAAAAGATGAAGGTTTCTTCTAGATCGAAAGGAAGGGAGGGGGGGAGAGAAAAAAAGGGAGAATTAAGTAAAGGAGGAAGGAGGCGCGGTGACAGCTGAAGGATGCTCGAGGCTGAAAAGGGAAAATAGGGAGGGTTCGGTGAGGGAAAGGGTGAGAAGAATTTTAGACGCGGAAACGACGGGGTGGTGGCGAGCGGGATGGCGAGAGTAAAAAAGAAGGATGCACCAACCCTTTCCTCTTTCCTGGCTGTCGCACCGAACCACGGAAACCACCTTGGAAATTCTATTCTAAAAATACCGCGGCTCCTCCGCTTTTTTCGACCCGCTCTTTCTCTTCGACCCGCTTTTTTGTCTTTCCACCCCTCTGCGGAGATGAGCACCGGCCATATGGTCCGCGAGGGAGAGATAAAAAATTCATATTTCTCCCGCTCGAAGGGCCGAGCCGCGATATTTTTAAACTTTGTGCCGCGCCACGAAGAACGTTCAACTTTTCGTGACGCGGCTCCCAGTTTCGTGGAGAAATTTCTCTCCGTTTTACGCGTCGCTTTTACTTAAGAGAGAGAAAAAAAAAAAAGAAACAAAACAACGATTATTCGTCGAATAATATTTTCGTTCGCGTGGACGAATCGAAAATTGAGAGGGTAAAAAATTTTTCGTATCTCGTCGATTCCTCCCCGCGTTTCCAGGTGTCCGTTGATGTCTCTCTCTCTCTTTATCTGTCCTTCCCTCCCCCCAACGTGGAAAGATATTTCCATCGAATCTTGGCTACCTGGAATCGAAAGTACCGATTTTTCTCTCTTTCTCTCTCTCTCGATCCACCCCTCCGGCGGCTGAACCCGGTAGCCCGTTATTTAAAGGTTCTTTTTCGGCTAATGGTTTTCTCACACGGACGCCCGGAACGGTACAAACCCCTTCTTCTTTTCCTGATATTCGAAACCCTTCGGCAAAGCTAACGAGAACGCTGGAAAAAAACCAGTGACTCGTTGAAATTTTTGGAAATTCGATTCGAATCGAAGTTCGTTCTCAGATAAAATTATCATCGTCATCATCGTCGTGCATATATCTTGAGCCATTAGGCGAGGCCACGTGGAGGTGAAATGTGAATAGCGTGAATATTTCGTAGGTAAATCTATATGAGAGGAGAGGTAAATCTCGGGCCGAGAGGGAAACACGATATTTTACGGACGTGCGGCTAAACGGGTCTTTAAGGAAACGATCGGTATCCTGACCCATTTCGGGAGGGTTACGCCAGCAACCCTTTCGCCCGGAGAGAACCTAACGGGCCGCGACCTCTTTTTCCCACATTCTACTTTCCACGAAACGCGCCTGTTACCCGGCCTCGAATCAGGGGTGAAAAGCGGGATTCCCTCGGATCGCAGGTGACGCGAGATTAAAAACGAAAATTAAATTTCCTGCCTCGTTGGACTCTCGTCGACTCGTGTCGATTAGATGTCGGCTGCGTCTCTCGAACCGAACGGATTCTTAATAGTTGAATTAAAATTCGAGAGTTGGAGAAACTTTCCAAGAGTAAAGTTTTGAACGATGTTTATTTCTAATCCCGATTCCTTATACCTGACGAAATATGAATTAATTACAACAGATACGAGTGTATTTTGTAAAGACAGACTCGTATATCTTCGTCGCATATATATATATAAACATATCATGTTTCGATTTCCCTCAAGATAAACGCGTATCTCTCATTTGTTTCTACTTAAGATACTTTTACAAACGATATTACAAACAATGACAAATCACGTCACTGGATCGCAACGTTTTCGATTGATTTCTCATTACATATATTTTCATCCCATCGATCGAAAGTGGAAAGTATCCATGGTTGACGAATTTCAAGCACAACAATTAACCGATAATAAAAAAATACCTTTATTTTTACCAATCGTAAAATCTCGTTCATTTTGTTGCAGAGTGGTCGCGATCAGGGGTGAGAGAGGAGGGGACGAATGCGAGGCTGGTGTCGGGGAGACGTATCCCGCGCCGAAGACGTCCCCGTCTCGGAGGATTAATCGTGGCAAACGAGGATGTCGAATCGCCGATGAATCGAAAAAGGAGGAACGTTGGCATGGCCGCGTGAGTACATGAATCAGTCCCATTTTCGTTCATGACTCCTTTCAGCCTTAATCATCCTCAATCCGCGCCATAAACTACCCGCACGATGTAAATAGGCTCGGAAATGTCAATCTAAAAGTTGGGAAGGGACGGGCCGTGAATGGTCGGCCGGCCTGTTCCACGTTACGAAAGAAAAGCTACGGCCCGGTTAACGGCCCCTGGGAACCGTAACGCAGAGATCGCTTTTAATCGCCCGCGCTTTGTTTCACAGCGCAGCGCCACAGTTAATTCGGCACATTGTTACTCCATTATGTTTACGATCGGAGCCCCGTAAGAGAATCGAGAGTCTCCGTCGTCCATACGGGGCGAAAAAAGGGGGAGGTTACTAGCACGGCCGGCCGGAGAGTGGCGACAACTCTCGACATTATTGGACAAGAGCGGCCTACCCCTGCTCTCGAAGCTTCTCTTTGAGGAAGGGAGCGGGCCTGCGCCCTGCCGCTCCTTTGTTTCCACCGCTGTAACTATGGAAAACCGGAGGAGAGAATGCCTCTTGCACGAAATAACAAACTAACGATTCGCTCTGCCCTCTCCACGTCTCTCTCCGTCCTTTGTAATTTCACTCTTTCGCCTCCGGGGACTACTCTTGCCCGCCAAGAATTTTATTCCGTTTCCAATTATGTCCCTCCAATAATGGTTAATAACGATGCAACAATTACTACGCGAAACTACGAGTATTAAGTGATAATCGCGTAGAAATAACGATGGAACGCAACGTTGATACGAGAGGGAGGGTTGATTCGTTCGATGGGAATTCGGAAAGGGAGTAGGAGCGGATAATGGGGAGAGGGATTAGGGTGTCGATCGATAAGGAGCCTGTTCCTAATTTCTCTTCTCTTCTCGAGAGAGAGAGAGGAGACCGCGTTTTTTGCAAGTGCTCTCCGCCTCAATTAGCGACTAGCTAGAAGAGAGAGAGAGAGCGGGGTAATCGCGTCACCCCTGCGAAACGAATCGCCGATAAGCGGCGACGATGACACGAGCGCCGCGTCCCGAGCAATAGAATGTGGGAGGATCTAAGGGGAGGGGGTTGTTGGAGAGGTTGCCCGCGTGACGTCATTGGCCGACACCGCACCCTGTCGATTCTGCGCAGGGGATGCCAGTCGAAGCTACGCCGACTGGGGGTCATAATCTCTCCAACTCACTCGTCGTTACTCTATAATTTCGAAAAGAAAATACCAACTCTCTCTCTCTTTACTTGGCTCTCTTATTAATCTTCTCTCTTCTTTCGACGTTAAGAATCGGTTAAGAATTGGTTCGATCCGTTCCTTGGGAAAAAAATCGAATCGGCGAATTGAAATTGAAATTGAAACCGGTGGGCGAATTGCGCGAAGAGGCGAAGCGCGGATTCTCTCGGAGTATCGAGCCGAGACCCGTGGACCCACCCACAAAACCCCCTCCAGTCGTCGGGACTGGAGGGTGAGTCCGCGATAAGAAGAAGCACGTGGACGACGCATCGAAAGCAGCCCGGGGGCGCAGCACGCCGCTCGCCAGCCGGTGGACGAGTGCCACCAACGGTAGACGAAGAGCAGAACAACTTCGGAGGAGCGATCTGCGTGTGTGTGTGCGCGGCGGCGGCGGCGGCTGCGACGGCGGCGCACACACGCACGCCCGCTTCTCTCTTCTCTTCCTCGGATGTACGCGAACGGAGAGTGCGCGTATCCGCGCTTCTCTCTATCTCTCTCTCTCTCTCTCCCTCTTTGTTCCTCTCGTCGCGTTTAGCTCCGGTTCAGTCAGCGCGGCAGAAGACGAGGCTCACGGATCGGAACGGTTCGGGTCGGAGCGAGACGAGGCGAAGACGCGAAGAGGGAAAAGCGCGTGGGGAGAGAGTCGGCCGAGAGTCTGGTAGGGGAGAGGTGCGAGAGGCGAGCGGTGGAACGACGGCGGAGGCGGGGAGAACGCGACGCGTCGTTCCGCGCGACGGGGTGGGGCATCGTTTCCAGAACAGCTTGGTGGGGAGCGACGAACCGCGGCTTCGTTGCTGAGCGGCGAGAGAAGGGGCAGAGAAGTGGCACCGCTCCCCTCCTCCCTGTCTCTCTCTCACCCTCCGGAGGGGTTCAGTCATCTCGCGCCAGCCGAGCCACGCGCACTCGCCTGTTTTACGTTCCGGGCTCGGTGAAAGACTCTCTCTCTCAGGGCTTGGAAAACGGCTCGCGTCCGTCACCTTCTCGCGTCAGTTTCTCTCCCCGCGCGATCACGGCCGATCGCCGGTCAATCGTGGTGGATATCGGCGTGCGGTGGAAACGGACGGGGGTTGGAACGAGAGCTTTCTTTTCTTCTCCCCCGGGTCGAGTGCCGCGGGATCTTGGTTGGCCTATCAGCCCGCTGCCCGGTGGACAGTTAAACGCACGGGAACCAGACCGCCCCCTCCGTGGACGGAAGCCACGGAACACCCCCACTTCTTGGCCGACCTAAGCCTCCCCCACCCACCAGCCAACCGCGGAGCGGAGTGTTCCGCGGTGCAGAGAGTGGAAGGCACACCGGGTACCGAGTTTCACGGGTGGAGAACCCCGTGGATGCGTCGCGATCATCCCCCCGGAAGGATCGTTGATAAGGTGGAGCAAGTTTTTCGGGACGTTTCGATGGTGAAACGGGCTGGTATCGAGGTAAAACTCTCCCCTTGAACGTTTTCTGCTCTTTTTTTTTCTCTCTCCTTTTTTTTTTCTTTTTTTTTTTCTTTTTTTTTTTTGCGTCTTATCCGTCTGTCCGCTCCCTGTCCGTTCTCTTCGTCCGGTGGACGCGCACGCGCGCACGCACACACACGTACACACAGACACGGATACACACACCCCACCTTCCACGGACCATTGCCACTACCAGCACTTGGGAAACAAACCCTCTCCCCACCCCCTGTGGGAAGTGGAGAGAGCCGGGCCAGCCAGAACAGAGGACAGTGGCATCATCGCGCGCCGCGAATTCTCGACTTCTTCTCTCCGTGAATTCGTGTTGGTACCGGTTACTTCCGGTCCCACGGCGTCGTCCCGAGGGTCGAGTCGAATCGAATCGAGTCGTGTCGTCGTTCGTGTCGATCGTCGTTCGTTCTCCGATCGAATCGAGTGATACTCTCAGCCGCGGATGCGCTCGTTGGATGACAGTGCGACAGTTCGGAGAAAGAGAGAAAGAGAGAGGGACCAGTGATTTTTTCTTTTATTTACTCCGATACGTGGACGGTAGTGCGTACATGATATACGTATATGTATATGTATATATATATACACATATATGTATGCAATGCACATGTAAATATATATGTATAAATATACATGTACATGTACACGATCGTGTGACAAGTTTTTTTTCGTGACCAGTGTGCTCGAAGGAGAGAGATCGTTTGTTGTTGGATTGTCGAGAGAAGGTTGTTGTTTGTTGGTGGATCGTCCCGTTTTCCATCCATTTCTCGTCGACCCTCGCCGATTCTCGCGGTGATGAACCGATCGATCCGCGAGTGAAGGGAATGCTGGTGGATGCTGCGAAACTTTGAAAACCTGACCGCCCGTTGAAACGAAAAACTGTACAACCGTATAACCGCGGCGAGCGATGAGACACGGGGACGGCGACGACGCGCGACAACCCGGTGGAGTTTCCATGCCCGCTTCGTAAGAAGGAGGAGGAGGAGGCGGCCGATCTTTCCCGGAGGAGAAGGAGGAGAATCCCGACGTCGGATCGCAAGTTTTTACCAGTGGACTGGTTTCTTTTCGCGGGCACGAGATCGGAACCCTCTCCCTCCTCCCCTCGGGGTAGTTGTTCGGCCCCCCCTTGCCCCCCGCCCGAAGAGTGGAGGACCTGTGCTATGTTGGCCGGAGGAGAGACAAGAAGCGGAGGGAACTCGTTGAAAGTGGGAAATAAGAGTGAGAAGTCGAGGTAAATACCAGAGAGATGCACGCAGTAGAGTATGCACGCTTCTTTTAACTCTTCTCTCTTTGTTCCTTCGCGCGATTCGCGCGAGTCGACGAAGTTGGTGGAAACGGTGTCGGAGGAAGATTCGAAGTGTCGAAATAGACGACAAGGATGAGATTTCGAGGGGGAGGGAAAGAGGGAGGGAGGGAGGGAAGGGAGGCCGTTAAAATCACGGGCGCAAAGTTTATTTATAATTTATACGAGCGAGTGAACGAAGTGTTGGTTGTGAACGCGCTCGGTCCTGCAACAAAGTATTCGAATTATGTCAGGGAAGTGATGGGTTATTGCAGGGGAGGCTGTAAAGTAGTTGGCAGCCACTTTAGCCTTTGGATTCCGCGCCGTGTTCGCCCGGTGTGTTCGCCAACCCCAGAGAGCCCGATTTAGCATCGACGTGTTGTTTCCATTGTTCTTTCGAAACGAGGGGGAGGAAAAATTCTCTCTCTCTCTCTCTCTCTTTTCCCTTCAATGCAACGAAGCAGAGAGAGAGAGAATTTTATCATCCTCTCCCTTCCTTCCGCGTCCGAAAGCGAAAACTGCCTGCCGGAATAATTACACACATCGTGAAAAAGTAGCGGCGTGTGTAGCTGTCGAATGGCGTGAATTCCATCCATGGGAGGGATGGATGGATGGATGGACGTAATTGGCAGCCGGGGGGAGAGGGAGAGGAGGGATATATCGCGTTCGGTTAGAGCGGAAAATTAGCGTTGCTCACGGTCTGGCCGGGTGGAAATAACCGAGAGGAACGCTGGCTGATTTCACGCGACGATGCTATCTTGGCGGGATTTAAGGAAGCGGGGGTGGGGGGAGGGAAGAGAAAGGAAAGAAACGCGATATCGGGGGGGGATATATCCCCCCACGGTTGCACGCGCGCGACGAAACCCCGGGTTTTTATTCACAGGGGTGAATTTTTATGATCGTCGCCCGAGCCTGACGATCAGCCCGGCCCGAGAACTCTCGAGAGCCTGTAATAGCCCGGAATCGCGGGCCTCGCGATAAGCCCTCTCCCCCTCCCTCTCCTCCCGTCCCCTCGTCGTCTTCGCTCAAACTTCCTTTTCTTCGCGCGTTCTCGATAAAGCCGCCGAGTCACACCTCGACAGAATTAACCCCTCCCCCCTTCCCCCGCTATTCTTTCCTCCTTGCTCTCCCTCTCCTCTTCTCTCTTCCTCCTCCTCCTCCTCCTCCTCCTCCTCCTCCTCCTCCTCTTCTTTTTTCCCTATTCGAAGACCTACGCGGGGCCTCGTGACGCGATGAGAACGAGGCTTGTAATTTGTTCGTTTCCAACGGACGACGAGAGACAAGGACGAAGAAAGTCTGTGGCAAGGAACAGGTGGTGTTTTCGTGTCGAAGCCGAGCGTTCGTTTCGAAATTTTCCCTTACTTATCAGGTCGGATCGCGTCGTCGTTTATAACCAGCTCACCGTTTTTATCGTTAGTTTCTGTTCTCGAGTAGCCCCGATCGATTCGGTAGACGAAACCAGGTGTAGATTCGTGTTGAAATGTTTGCTCGAAATACTAGACGCGTATCGTTTCTTCTCGTTTCAACGTTTCAACGACAACGAGCGACGACAAAGACGGCAGGGACGGCACAAAGAGGACGGGGAGAAGAAGGTTTATCTTTATAACCTTCGAGTTTGAATCGTCATCGTTCTCGCCATCCTCCCTCCCCCTTGCCTCCCCGCGAGATATATACGCGAGTTCGAAATATACGAATCCGCGCACGGGATCCCGCGAATTCCTCGAGCAAACGTCTCCCCCCTCCCTCCTCCATTCATCCACCGTCCCTTCGTGTTCCAAATTAGGTTTCCAACGCTCCCCGCTTTTCATCTTCTTCTTCTTCTTCTTCTTCTTCTTGTTCCTCCTCTTCCCTCTCTTCTCACTATTATTATATCCGTTAAAACTCGCAAAACCCCGAACGATATAGCCATCCGCCACGCTAATGCTTTCTCGAAGATCGATCTACGCGGACACGCTCTAAAGCAAACAGCGTCGCGTAGAAAAAAAACAGGACGGTGGAAACCACGATGAACAAGGGGGAGGGACTATCCGTTGTAAAAAGGACGGAGGCAAGAAATCCTCTCTCTCTCTCTGTCTTCGCTCGATAAAGAAGGACGAAATGAAGAAATCAAGGGGAAAACGGGAGGAGGAGAAGGAGAGCGCACACTTGTTGATACACGCGGTTGGGAGGAAGGTGGAATCGCGGTGGAAAGGAGGAAAGAGGGACGAGGAGAGAAAAAGAGGGCGCGGAGGCTGCGGTGGCGGCGGCCGAATGAGAGGGAGGGGGAGGGGGGGGGAAGAAAACCTCGAAACAATTGGAGGCGCGGAGGCGGCCGCATTTCATGTTGGCTGGCATCGGCTCCCTTTAAAGAGTCTCTTGCTTTTTGTTAGCTCTTCGAAAATTATGATTGTTTGTCCGCGAGATTTACTGCTGCCGCGGCCCTCTCAGTGCGGTACAACGTAGCCGAGGTGCCCTCCAGGGGCAAACCCAAAGACTCTCCTCGAGGGAAGGGGTTCGGGGGATGGTTTGCGCACAGATTAGAGAGAATCGTGAACGTCGCGGATCGTGCACTGTCGCGCTACCGTCTCTTTACCTTCTTTACCTTCTTTCTCTCTCACTCTCTCTCCCCTTTTTTCACACCGTTCGTTATTTATCACGCCTCGTTCCGCGTAATCTGCCAGCGCAAATTAGCAGCGCCGCTTAGCGTTTGAATTAGCCGGCAAAAAAAGGGGGAAAAAGGAAAGAAAATTTCCATCGAGCGCGTTTCCTTTTTCTTTCTCTCTTTTCTTTCTTGTTTTTCGTTTTATTCGGGATTATCGTTGCGCGGATAATCGCGAAGAAAAGAAAAATTGGAAGGAAACGAGATGTTGATGGACTCGTAGTCGTCGTCATAATCGTCCCTTAGTCGTTAGTTTCGAATAATTAAAGTCGAGCGTAATTTCCGTTTAGCGCGCGTATATTAATAGTTGGAACGGAACGAATAAATCGATTTTCACGTTCACGATCCTCCACGTTTCGTTTCCACTCTCGCGCGCGAAAGATGACCCAATTCGCAAACATTCCACGAATACTCTCTGGACGGATGGAAATATTTATTTATTATCGACGATCGGAATAAAGAGGAGGAGGATGAGGAGGAGGAGGAGGAGCGTGCGTCTTATACCGAGGGCCGTTCGTCGCACACGTTTCTCGCAAGGAAATGGGAAATTGTAAAACTTCCTTTCACCCTTTTTTTTCTCGTTCGATTCTGAATTCAAGGTTCGACGATCACGTTCGATCGTAAACCATCGACTTGCAAGCTCGATACTCGGGGTATTCCGTTGATTTATTCGGCATCTTATTGTGCCTCCTGAACTAAACCCGGCTTGACCATCCCAAAAACCGACTTTCTCTCTCTCTCCCTCCCTCTCCCTCTCTCCCTCTTTCTCTTCCTCTTCCTTCTCTCCCGTTGCACGGGGATCCGGCGATCGCTCTATAAATTTCACCAGTCTTTCGAACCCTATATTTTCTCGTTATCCTCGCGTTTTGCACGACACGTTTTATTAAAGTACGATAATTTTACGAGGCGCATTCCTCCAACCTTCTCCTCCTCCTCTCCTCTCCTCTCCTCTCCCCCCCCGTTCCTTCTCGCTCTTCCATTTTTTTCTTCTCCATCTCTCCCTTCTCCCGCATGCTGGCCTCACTATCCGCCACCCAAGCGGTGGTTCCCCTTTTTCCCTCTGTTTCACGGTTTCGCCGGGCCAACGATTGTTGGACTGTGTCTTCCCGGTTGCGAGGGAGGGAGAGGGGAGGAGGAGGAGGAGGAGGAGGGCAAAAGGCAATCGCCTATGGATCGGGTTTCGCGTGGAAATGAATTCTTCTTGGTCTAACGCGTTCTGAATCGCCTCGATCCCCGAGGCGTGCTCGGTTTCAGGAATTCGAAAAAACGAAATACTTGTTTGCGCATCCATCTGTAAAAAAAAAGGAGGGAGGGAATAAGAAGCGAAGAAATGTATCGTCTCTCTCTCTCTCGATGATCTATAAAACTCATCAAAACTCTCTCTGTTATTGATCGAACTCGAATTACTTAAACTGCGTCGTAACGAGAGAAAAGAGATGAATCGCGAAATCGATCGTAAAGAGGAATCGAGTAAGTAAACGCGAGGACGTTGGTTGTGGGAGAAAGAGAGAAAAAAGACTTTGGTCGAAAGTTGTCGGACTATTATTCAATTATCGCGTGTTCATCGATGAAACGAAGGGAAGATCACGGGCCATCAGAAGTAGTCTCGAGGCGGGTCGTTCGTATATATTATATATTATATATATTATATATATATTATATATACACACACATATATATATATATATATATATATATATATATATTACATATATATATATACATATATATATATACGTCGGACTGTACCTTCCCGGGGAAGGCAGCTCGGCAGTAAAAGGCCTAAAGTTTTTAATACTTTCAGTTGTTTTTATGGCGGCTGGCATTTGCTCTTTTTTATTGTTCGTCTCCTCTTTCCTTCTCTCCCTCACGGCCAACACGCACACGACCCTTCAACCGCGATCAACGCGAGAGAAAGAGAAAAGGAGGCGGGAGGGGAAAGGGGAGGGGAAGTGAAAGAAAGGAGACGGAGCGAAGGCGCGTACGCGAGGTGGAAGAGAGAAGGTTGGAGAGGCAAAGGAGAGAAAGACCTCAGTCAGCCTTCTCTGATGTACGACTCGGCGGTCCGCGTGAAAAAAATCCCATAAACCAGTAAAAAAGCACGGGGTCTCTGGGCCAGAAGGGACGGGAGGGACGGAACGGTCGGGACAAGGGAAGAAGTGGAAGAAGGAGAGGAGATGGAGGGCCCAGTATCGCTAAAGGAATTCCTCTTATGACGAACCACGCGTGATTTTCTCTCATTCCCCCTCCCTCCAACCTTCCACCAGTTCCAATGTGCACTTCTTCACCTCCCTTTACAACCATTCTTCCATTTCTTCTCCTCCTCCTCCTCCTTCTTCTTCTCCTTCTTCTTCTTCTTCTTCTACTACTTCTACTTCTACTTCTCCTTCTTCTTCTTCTTCTTCTTCTCTTCCTCCATCCCTGGCGTTGTCTTTGTCGTTGCGCTGCGCTCTGCTAGCCGTATTCCCTCCTCTTCCCCTCGGGCAGCGCTCGGGACGCGGCCGTGAAACAGCGGCGATCTCGATGCACGAATTAAAAAGCGAAGACAGAAGAATTTCGAATGACTAATGACGGCCACATGTGCCGGCGTCGCGTCTATTCTTCTTCGTGCTCCTCGCAGCGATCCCGAACACGGGGGATCTCGCGTTGCCTCGGACTCTCTCCTCTCTCGATCGATTTCGTTTCGTATTCCGCTTGTTTTCCACGGTGTACTCTATTAGGCGACTTACGGATTACGGATCCATCCGTAAGAGCGAACCGTGTCAGGAGGAGGAGGAGGAGGAGGAGGATTTACGACCTACGTTTCTCCTATGCAAATCTTCGCTTCTCATCCATGAATATTCCCGTTTCTGCGTTTCGTAACGATTAGAAGAAAAATATCGTACGTTGATACGTAAAATATCGTACGTTTCAGCGAAAACTTTTTCGCGTCTTTTTCTTCTTCTTCTTCTTCGTCTTCCTCCTCTTTTTCTGTTCTTTAGGGGGAGTCGAATTATCGGAGAAATAAAAGTTGTTCCAAGATTTCTCGATGCAGTTTCGATCGAATTAATTCAACGAACCGAAAGTTCGGTTTCCCTTTCTCGATCCGTGTTTCGTTTATTTCGACGTTGCGCTCGATGATTGTTGCATCGGGTATATATGTAAATTGGCGCGAGCGAAATGCACGCGTGGATAATATTGGAAGGGGGGGAGGGGGAGCGAAAAAGAGAAGTGAAAAGAGAAAGAAAAAGAATAACGACTCGAAACCGGAGAATACGGATTGTAGTTTTCTGGCCGGACTGTAATATCAGCCGCGGTCTCTATGAATAGTTATGGCTCGTTTCGCATAAATTAGGCCGTAGGAATTAATAGCTAATTCACCAGCTTTTCAATTATCGTCGAAGCGAGAATTCAATAATACGAGGCTTATAAATATGGAGAGAGAGCGAACGTTGTTGCTTCCTCGAATGCAAATTTTCGAGCGAAAAATTTTAGAGAAGGAAAAATGGATGGGACAAACGATCAGGATTATTTTTTCATCGGAAAGGGCGAGGAGGAAGAAGATGGAGAAAGGGGGCGAGGAGGAGGCCGAGATCGAGTGCGCGACCAACCACCACCACCACCACCACCAGCACCAGCACCGTTCGTAATTTCAGATAGAGCCGGTGCCGGGTGTTATTAAACCCGATAGGCCAGCGAATGTTTCTCCCTCGCGGGTGTTCCCCGACTTCAATTTAAATCGGTGACTTTGCTCTTCTGCCTCCCTCCACCCGTCCGTTTGCCCTCTCCCCGTCCTTTCCTTCTCCTTTTCCATCGCGGACGTGCGTGGCGCGCGCATATTTCTGTCCTTCGAGGCCACCAATCCCTTCGGGATCCTTTCCTTTCAGCCAACGAAATGGAAAGGAACGAAAACAAGATCTACGACGTCGAGGGCCTCCTCCTCCTCCTCTTCTCTTCTTTCTCCTTTCTCTCTCTCTCTCGTTATTAAGCGAGACGATAATTATCAAATCCTCCATTTCCTTCCATCTCTTTTCATCTCTCGCACGGAAACTCGTTCGATGTTTAATACTCGCCGTATGTACGACGTTTCACGAATTTCTTTCGCGAATTTCTTACTATTCTTCCCTTCCGTTCTGAAGGATATATTAACCGGAAGGAAATAATCGTAACGTTTGTAGGGTAAAGAGGCAGCTTCGACACCGTTATTTGAAATCGAATTGAACGCGATCGGTTAAGAATTACATATCTCGCCTTCCTATCTCGTGCATCGGATAAGATTGGAATCTCTGGTTTTGTTTTTTTTCATCAACAACCGGGATTTCGCGTGTCTCAACGTGAACTTGCATCGATAATGATAATAATAATAATAATAATAATAATAATAATAATAACAGCATTACGGGATCGGCGGATAACTACTTACGCTTTAATTAAGATCCCTCTGGAGATAAATCTAGACCGAGGAGGGGGGAGGCTCGTTACACGTTGAATTAATGATTTCCATCGATCACGTGGCGCGCACCGATTAATAACCTCGGTGTTCGGTAACCTCGTGGCGGTTTACAAACATTCCTAAATTCAGAGTCAGCGACAAGTAGCGTCGTGACTTGGCTCGTCCCGTCCCCCTTTCCGATTTCACGGGCGATGTCTAATTACGAGGAGGAGGAGGAGGAGGAGCAGCCTGTATCGCGTCAAACAGTGGAGATCGTTTGTCACGATGATCCACGGACAAGCGAATGCCGCGTACTCGGAGTCAAAGAAATCATTCATCAACACCACCCCGGTCGTGGCATGGCTGCCCCTCCTCTCTCTCCAACTACCATGGATTTTCCTCCTCCCTCCATCCATCCTCGTCTTTCCAAAACACGACGCGCGCCGGTTGACGGAAATGATCCTTCCTCCAGCGGAAGGATCGGAAGAAGCGTGGAAGAAGCGTGGAAGCGCGGTTCGCCACGGTGGCCCTCTCCTCGCGCTGGGTTTTACACCGCGCAATTAAGCGCGTCAGTTGATAAGAGTCGATAACAGGCTGCCTCTCCTCCCCCCCTCCCCTCCGTGTTTAACGTTCCCCAACGTTGTCTGGCGTTGGCGAGGAGCGGAGGACAGGCCGGCGGCAGGCAGCCAGGAGAATGAGGAGGAGGAGGGGGAGGTCGGTGGCGAGATAAAGGGGGATCTCCGTTTCGGGAAGCGTTTTCGTTTCGCCGTGGAACAGATGTTAATCTGGCTTGTCGTTCGTGGTTTACGAGTTAATCAATCCGAATTCTCGAAATTGGAAGAAGAAGGAAAGCGGAAAAGGGAGGAATTTTCTTTCGCGAAAGAAGGTGGAGAAGGTTTTTTTTTTCTCCTCGCGGGCGAGAAAAATGCAGGAAGCGACGACGAAAGCAGGAAGCGGCGCGCAAGAGGAGAGAGAGACGGTATCGGGGCGATGACGGCGCGACCGGTTCTCCGGTTTTCATCGGCGAGCGAGCGAGCGAGCGAGCGAGCGCTCGTGTCGCGCGAGTTCGACCGTTATTCAGGAATTAATTCATAATTAGAGCGGCCCACCTATGGGGAGCCTAACCCACATTCCAACCGCCAGCTGTCCCCGCCAACGGCGGCAGCAGCCTCGTTTCCAGCTTTTCTTTTCCTTTCTTCTCTTTTTCCCTCTCTCTCTCTCTCTCTCTCTCTTTCTCTACCTTTGTGCCGCCACGTCTCCTCTCGCGTCTGCCCTCACCTACACGCGTTATTTTGCATGGCTTCGTCGCGTTACCTACGCGCAACACACCGATCGGTTCCACCGTTGTTGCCTCTACTCCTCGGAGAACTGGTCCCAAGTGGATCAGCTGATTGCTCCTCCGCTCGGCTTTCCTCCGTAACAGGGGACCCGCAGCCCGCCAGGTCCTTGCATTGTTCCTAAGCGGATTTTCTTCGCCGACTCCTCTTTCCTCTTCGCTTTGATCGTCTTTTTTTCTTTTTTTTTTTTTTCAAAACTCGAAGAAAAAGGAAGGAGTAAATAACGTTGTCTCGCTCGTCTCGATTTAATTTCTCTTTCGTTTTACCTCCTCTTTCGAAATATTAAATATTTGGAATTTCATCGGGATATTCTTCTCAAATTTTATTTCTTTCACAATCATCTTAATATCGCTCTGCTCTACGAGTCCCAAAATTATTGCTATTATTATTCGTCTATCTTGAAACGAAGGCCTCTACACACGCGTACACAGGCGCTTCGAAAGATTGGGAAACGTTGTTTTCTAGATGCGAAGGAGAGGGAGAGAAAAATTTAGATTGCACGGAAGATGATGAGGAAAGAGAAATAATTGGCCGGTTAAGACATCGAATAGCCGCGTTGTATCGTTCTAACGAACGAAAAGGACGTTTCGCAAGGTATGCGTGGGAGGTTGGAGGTCTCGAACGAAAGGAGGAGGATTAGAAAGTCGATTTCGCGGATCCAAATTCGTGGCCGTTCGATCGGAGCCGGGGAGAATTCGTATTGCGGGGGTCTTTGCACCCGGAGGATTCCAGCGGCGTCATTTATGGAACGGACAAGACACGCCATTAGATTTATGATTATGCAGCACGAGGTTTATATTTATGAAAGCCACCAACACAACGCTTGTGGCCAGATGTGACGTTAATCGGATTGAACCGGTAGAAACTCTCCGCGGGGCCGCCTCCCGATATTTGGTTCACCCGGTTTCACGAGTTTAAACACGCGTTTCTGTCGCTGTTCGCGTCCACGACTTTTTTTTCTAAAAAAATACCCCAACACAATCTCTTCCCTTAATTCTCTTTTATTTCGAATTCTTTGGCGAAATTAGTTACGCATTAATTCATTTCATACGAATAACGCGAAAATGCGAGAAATATTCTTCTTCTTTTTTTCTTTTTTAATCCTTTTTCGAAAAATAGACCGATTAATAACAACTCGAAAAATTAACGAGTCGATCGGATCGTAAATAATTGTTTCTCATTAAATCACGCGTTAAACTCGATAATTCTCTCGGTGATTAAAACTGATTCGAAGATCTATCATTGAAGTCGTATAAGTGAAAATTATTTCTCGAATAAATCTAAATCAAAATCGTTCGTGGAGAAATAATAATAATAACAATAATAAAAGTCTTGGACTTTAAGAGTTATTAATTAAAAATTTGGGAGGGTCTCGATCGTTTCGACGATTCGATCTCGATCCGTTTGAGGCGCGTTTGCCGAGAGACAAGCGAAAATACGCGAGAAAGAAGTGTTTAACAGGGAAAGAGAGAGAGAGAGAGAGACAAACGGTGTGATAGCGGAGAAAAGAAAAGCGCGCGCGACACCGGTTCCGGAGCGTTTATCGATCGGTTGGGAGAATAGGCCGAGTCGGTTCTCCGGTTCCAGTTTCGTTGAAACGGACTTTTTGGTCCGGCGCGCGGATCGTAAAACGCGAGATACGCGATACGGGGACGGGTTGGAACGCGGGTATATCGCGTACGTGTACCTGCGGCGAAACGGCGGCGACGATAGCGCGCGCCGAGACACTGAAACGGAAGAATGCAACTGGCAACTAGGTCAAGCTGGATTCTCTCCAGTTTTGCTTGCGCGCCACCACCTCTCTTATCTCATTTCGAGATCGGCCGATATTTCGCGATATTTTTCCCACTTTTTTCTTCTTTTCTTTTTTTTTTCTCTTACTTTGTTCTCCTTCGATCCGCCCTCGGGCGAAATTTCGTGGGAGGATCTCCACTTTCCGCGACGTCGTCGTCCACTTTCTCGAAAAGGATTTTCGGTATTCGGTGTGTGAGAAAGTGGAGCGTCGCGAACCGTGAAATGGTTTATTAGCGAGCACCAGTTTATCCTCTTTCCTTTTTTTCCCTTAATAAAAGTTGCTTGTAACTTCTCGTCTCATTGCCAAGCTTATCGCATTAAACTTATCCAGCTTATCTATTTATTTATCCGTTTGTTCGTATCTAGGAATCTTTTCTCTTTTTTTCCTCTTCGTATCGAATCCATCGTGTATAAATATCCGTCGCCACCGAAAGTGGAATGTAATTAATGAGGCTGACTCGAGGGGGAATTAGAAATTTCCGATTCTACGGCACGTCCACCTTTAGCAAGATGCGGACGGCTTGATGCAATTTCGAAATGCTCGCCGGCGTCGAATAACGCTCGGCCGGCAGAAAAATTGTTGGGCGAAAAATCTGAAAACCCGTGTCGGGGAACGGAAGGGAGGGAAGAGATGGAGGGGTGGGGATCGATCGGCCGATGACTTTCCCGCGTCAGCGATAATCGTTCTCGCGGACGACGTAACGAAATAATCAGGGATCGATTGCCGCGCAAGCGATTAATTTCCGGCCTCCCCTCGTTTCTCTCCGCGCTTCTCTTCCCGCACCGTTGCGGAATACTTGCGGCCAAGGAGAAGGAACGAAGGAACGCAAAGGAACACCGGCAGTTGGAACGATGCTCGCGTCGCGTGATAAAAATTATCGTTAACGAACTTCGTAACCAACGATCGTACTCGACGATTACGTTCGCTTTCTTTCTTTCTTTCTTTCTTTCTTTGTTATCGTTGCGATCTCTGCTCCTCCCTTACGCTGTTTCCTTGCAGGATGAGACGAAAATTAGATATCTCTAATTTTAAAGAAAAAGAGAGGGAGAGCTGTTCTTTTCTTTTTATCTTTCTCGATTAATACTTGCATCAAGGAATAAGAATAGGACGAACGAGGGCCACGATTCCTCGGCGCGAACGATTCTTTGGGAAGGGAAGGTGGTATCTGCGCCAAAATCGGAGGGTGTCCCCGTGGCAAGAAGTCGAAATTCCCCCTGCGAGGAGGGGTAAAAAAAAAGAAGGAAGAAGGAAGAAGAGGGGGAGGGAAAGAGAGAGAGAGAGAGAGAGAGAGAGAGAGGGAGGAAGGACGATTACACGGCGCTTCCTTTGCCCGCGCAAGAGGCCCTATTCGTCTCCTTATTGAGACGATCCGATGAGGACCGCCGATTGGGGAGCCCTTCCGCTTAAAAATCCGAACAACTTTTTCCGCTCGAGGGAGGGAGACGAGGACAATTTACGACAAAACCCGGTCAATCCGCGCTGCATTTTGAATTTCAAATATCGGGCCGGCCCGTCGCCGATCGAACCGTCCCCGCTTTTTCCGTCCTCCGCCCCTCCTCCCCCGTAAACAGGAGGACAGGGGCGCGTGCTAACGTTCGCGCCATTTAGACCTCTGTCTCTAAATTTAAATTTGCCATTTAGCCGAGATGATCGTCTCTCTCTCCCGTGTTTTCCCGAAAAACGAGAGCGCCTTTGAAAGAAAATCTTGGCTCGCCCTCTCCTCGAGAGAGAGGGAGGGAGGAGAGAGAGGAGGCGTTGGACGACGTTGATGGACTGCCCGGTGTCGAACGAACTGCTTCCGGCTAGAAGATCGTTCTTGGCCGCGAGGAACAACCAACATTGGGTATTCGCGTCGAAGTTTCAATTGCGATAACGATTTCCTCGTCGAGGAATTACGGATCGCCGGAACCAAAGACAAATCGAATTACGAATCGATCTCGAAGGATTCTCCAAAACGATCCTCCAAATTTTTCTAACCGATTTTTTGCGAGTAAGCGACGGTAGCAGCTCTCTCTCGATGATTCGCGGAATAATCGAGCGGAACGCCGCACCTCTTTTAATCGTAGGCGCGGAACGACCGGGTCCCGCGCACGCTCTCGATTTAATTTAACGTCGAAGCAAAGGCTCGCGCCAACAAATGACGAGTGCGTATCTCGAGGGGAGAGGAGGACGGTGGTCGACAATGGGACTCGCCGGTTCTTCTTAACCGGTTTAAAACCGTAAAAATAGCGAGGAGACAAAGCGTTCCCGCCGCGATTCCTCCTCCTCCTCCTCCTCCTCGATCGGTCCCTTCGATCCTCCCTTTCAGAACTCGAGAGACCACGAGATCTTCTCCCCCTCCTCTCTCTCTCTCTCTCTCTCTCTCTCCTGCTATTTGTTTATTCCATCTCGCTCGGTTAGTGGCGCGAAATATATAGTTTAACGCAAATACACGCGCGTAGACGAAAATTAAACCGGTCGAATCTAAAATTACCCCGAGGAAATTAGTCATCGTAGAGAGAGAGAGAGAGACAGAGAGAAAGAGAGAGAGCGGGCGGCGAGTTTGAACGGGTTTCTCTCCCGAGAGAAAGAATGGGCAGCGATAAAAGGGTCGATACGACGAAGGAAGGCTTGGAAGATAGTCACGATCGAGCGACAAGGAGCGCGGGAGAGAAGCTGTTAATCGATAATCGAGCGTTGTTCCGAACCGCGAAAGGTGGAGGGAAAACATTTCTCCCGAGCCCCGGCCGAGGAGCCGTTCTTAACTCGCTTCTTATCTGCGGCCGGTGGCGTTAATTGTTCGATACACAGCCACCCACGCACGGAAGTCGACTTCCTCGCGTAATCGCCAGGCGGAATTTAGTTTCTTGATTCGGTATTTATGCGCGGCACATTTTTCAACGGAATTTCCTCGGGTGACCGGGCCCCGCCGCGATATATAAATCCTTCCGCGATAAAACCCACCCGGCTGTTCTTCTTCTTCTTCTTCTCCCCCTCCCCCTCCCCCTCCTCCTCCTCCTGCTCGCGGCAAATCCGCGAAACTCGAAATAAATTTCGAGTTTATTTACGCGTTTGGGAACCGGACCGGATCTCTCGTCCAATATTTTCCTCTCTCTCTCGATCCTCCCTCTACGTTTCGTCCATCGTTCCGATAAATCTTGGCGATCGAAGTTTCTTTTTCTTTTTCCTGGTTTCTTTTTTTTTTTTTAAGAACTCTCGTTCGAATTTTACTTATCGGGCATTTATTATTACTCGGCCGAGAAAGGAACGGTTTATTTGTCGAATAAAATAAATTAATTATTCGCCACGAGTATTTACCTTGAACGTTGACACTCCGTCTTGGAGTGTTGTACATCGACGAGTGTTGTGCATTTCATCGTATCTTTTTTTTTTTTTTTTTGCATCGTTATTTTTCCATCCGCGAGCCATCCGTTTTAAAATTCATTTTTGTTCGTCGAGTTTTCATTTCGTTTTTTTATTTTTTTCCCCTCTTTTTTCTACGACGTAACATCATCGCGTTCATTCTTTTCGAAACGCGCGCGTATTTATCTTGACGTGTATATGTATATATTTTCGAGATTATACGTTTATCGAGTGTTAATCCGAATTAAATATCTCTCTCTCTGTCTCAAGAGTTTTTCAAGATTGTGAAACAAGTTGTATGCCGTATTTAACTCGCAACAAAAAAGGAAAATCTGCCTTGGGGGGATATACGGTAGCGCGTGTTTTCAACTTGCGAGTACTCGGTAAAAAAATAATTTGCAATCGCGTACATCGGACTCGAAGGTTCGAACATTGTCTTCCTTCTTGCCAACGCAATCTAACGTCCAATGAAATATCCGTCGACGGATAAATTTACCTTCGTAAGGTAAATTTTAAAACGCTCCATTTTTCTCCCCTAATTATCCCGTCTTCTCGAGATTTCCAATTGTTCGATAATCGTACAAATTGAGAAATGAAGCGTCCATTTATTTCTTCCTTAATCGTACCCGATTTAACCCACCCGATTAAGCCCATTGAACGAAAAATGAAAAATGAGAAGAGAAACAAAAACTCGGATGGAGGCGCGGATTATCTCGAAGTATCTCGAGTAGGTGTAACGGGGAGAAACGGGCGGATTTTTTCAAATGCCGCGATGCAACTGGGTCGCGCGGTGTTCGGGTGTGGCCGCGTCGCGCATTGTTTCTCAAATTACGATATCGTAGTTATTAATATTTATGCATTGAGCGGAGGATCGCGGTTGGCGAAGTTGGACGACCCGACTTGCTCGACTTTCTAAAGTGGTGGCGTTCTAGAGCGTGGCTTCTCCCCGTGCACCTTGACCCTTGTCGAAGAGACGTCTTTCTTAAAATTATCGCTTTCGTGAGAAAAATTGCAAATATTTACATTTAAACGTAACGGGATCGATATCCTAGTCTCGATAGGAACGCGCCTTTCCTCTTTCGAGCCGATTCTTCAATCCCTTCGAAGAGATATCTCGAATCGAAAATCGGATTTCGTGGCTTAGTTAAAATTCCACTCGTTTCGACAAATATGATCGAAAAACTCGTTGGATGAAAATTGTTCGTGGACGAGAACTCTTAGATACGATATATAAGCGTTTCTCTTGGATATGTATATATATACATTTTAAAATATCGCGCCAGTTTGTCGAGCGTTTTGTCGAGTATTTTGCCTAGCGCGAAAATTGGCACAGTCGGTGGAGGAACAGTCGTTCCCCATCAACTGTCTCCGTTTTAATGTTTCTAATCTTTCTTGTCGCAGAAACGCTCGAATTATCGTCTTCGTCGTCGTGTTTGAAAGAAAAAAAAAATTGTTTCAAGGAAATTGGTACGCGCATCGTGCCAAAAAATATTAATACGCACGCGTTATTAAAGGAGACGCGTAGAGATTCCTTTTTTTTTTTTTTTCGAACAAGGCGACGAAGAGCCCGAAGGGAGAAATTTGGCCGATAAGGGGCACGTGCACGGCTAGATGAAATTCCACGCTGCCGTTGTTGACGGCCTCGCAGCTGCTCGATATCCGAACGTCCAACCGAGAATCAGGTGGAGTGGAATGCGCCGTTTGATCGACATTTCGGGGGCGCTCGTTTGTCACTGAAAACCCGGACTCCGATCTTCCACCCCCGAATGCTACCTCCACCCTCTTCTATTCCACTAGCTATTCCTCCTTTCCCTTTTCCTCCTTAAGATGATTGGTGAACAACCCCTGCGCTCATAGTCGAAGCCGGAAAAGCAGGGAGCTTTTCTTTCATTCACGAAGCGAGGCACGATTCGACGCGAATAATCACAGCGTATGAGAAGGTGTCCCGTGCGTTTCTTCCCGAGAAAGAACGTTGGACGGGATTGGAATTCGGGAGGGTGGAGAAGGAGATATTTTTTGGGCGAGGTAAAAATTGGAAGAAGCGGATATAACAGCCAGGTGCAGCGCGGTCGCCTCGCTCATTGACATTTCCATCGAGTTCCGATGAGCGGCGATCGGCGGAACAACGGCCGGCCGTCATCGAGCGCACGATCGCTACGTGACATTTCCCCCGCTATAAAAATGCGCGTCCGGTAGCAGGCGGCAATTGCTGCTGCAACCCGTCGCGATTCGTTGCTGCTGCTGCTGCTGCCGCCACCGCCGCCGCCCGTTTTAATAAACATCGCGGTGATCGGAATCGCGGCGATGGCGGTGGCGACGAAGGAACGAGGAGGAGGGAGGAGGAGGCCAACGCCGAAAAAGGCGGAGGCGTTGGTTGGAACGGGTCGGTTGGTGGCGAAAGACAATGGAACGCACGAAAAAGGCGCGAAATCCAGAATGTCGACGACGACGGTCGGTCAACCGATTGCGAAGGTGGGGCACGTTCGACGGTAGGCAACGTCTCACAAATAAATTATCAACGGCTCGCCGGCATTCGCCGCGGAATCGACGATTCTATATGACCGGGTGCTGGATGAATATGCCTGCGGACACGCGCAACATGCCAACGAGCGCGGCTGGCTGCTGCGATTCCTCTCCTCCATTCATTCCGTTTTCGACCGTCTCTCGTCCCACCCTCGCTTCGAAAACTCTTCTTCTTCTTCTCTCGTTTCCCATCCGATCCGATTTTTTCCTCGAATGCACGTCGAGCGTAGAACGACATCGCGTCCCGTTCGGCGATGAGGAATAACAAGCAAAAGGATATGATATATTTACGGGAGTAACAACGGAGGAGGGGAAGCGCGTTAGCCCAATGCGTGGCGGGGAACGTTTATTAACAATCAATTACGGTATTTTCCTTACGGCGGAGAAGATCGCAATTTTCAGCGATGTTGGGAATAGGCCGGGGTATAATTCATTCGATAAGTTTTAGCCGTTAATGGTAGTAGCATCGGCAATAAAGGTACAGTAACCGGTAGAACCGCTCGCAAACTAGTGGTAGCGCGACTATTATTAGCAGAACGATAATTATACTAGTAACGGCAGTCCTTCCCTTTTCAATCGATGACGCGCGTCATTCTCTCGCTCTCGGCGTGAATATTCCTCCGGCTTAAGGTGGGCTGGCGTCGAGTCGCACGCGTATCGATTGATCGACGGAACGCGCTCGGCCACGCGCGCGCCTTCCCTTCGCCACGAAAACCGGGAAAGGAGGGAGAGGGGTAATCTTGGAAACTCGCGCCTTCTTTCTTTCCCCCGCACCGATCTTCGCCGATCTTCACCCTCTTCGAGGAGGAGATCTTCCTTGCCAATGATTGTTGAACTCGAGAAACACGCCTCTTCTTTCCCAAATCCGGACTATTTCTTTTTTTCTTTTTCGATTCGTTATCGGTGGAAAAATCATCGAATTCTGTTAGTTAATCGATATCGGGCAAAGTTTAACGTACGTCTATTCCCATTCTCGATAGGAAGAAGGGATCGGAGAGCGAAGCTTCGAATCTCGTGTCCGTAATATACTTATTACACACTAATTACGGTCGAAGGCCTACGGTTTCGTACGGCTGGCGTTGCACGTTATTCCTCGGTTAATCGATAATTGGTTGGAAACGAAGGCGAGCTGGGACCGCGCGCGCGCTCACGCGCACTCACGCATATATTGCACAGATCGACGAGCGCTGTTCGCGGTTATCGCTTTCGAATTCTTCATATCGTTGGCGATCGTCGACTCATTGACATTTTCGTCGGGTCCCGCTCGTTGGAATTCCGCGTCTGTGCCCACGTTGTCGCGGCTTCGTTTCTCGCGCGCACGTATCGCGGACGTATAAGCGCACACTTTGCCCGTCGACACCTGTGTGCCGCTTGCTCGCGCTCGCGCGCCACTCGATCTCTCGGTATCATCTGGTTTCAAATCTCGCGAGATATACCCGTTCCCGCTTTTATTCCCCTATTGGAATTCCAGTGTCCAGCCGCGGAACCCGTTTCCATTTTCCATCCATCGTTGTTGTTGTTGTTGTTGTCGTCGACGTCGTTGTTGTTTTTCGTTTCCAAGTCGAGGCTCGACGCGATATTTTTACTTTCTTTCCGCGAAATTAATTCTTTGACGCGTGACACGCGTTTATAGCGTTGGTTTTATTTACTTGTTTGTTTATTTATTTATTTATTTAGTTATTTTGATTTTTCTTTCGCGTAATTAGTCCGTTGGAATGGCGAGACGTTATTTACAAATTGGATCGTAAATCAATAAGTTAAACGGCGTCGATGCAAAAGTGAGATAAATCGTTTGAAGGGATTACGCGGTTGAAAGATGGATTATTCGATCTTTTCTCCAAACATATTTTATGATATTATACGGCGAGAATAACGAGTAAATAAGGGATTAGGTTAGTTAATTTGTCGTTGGAAGGGTTTTAGATCGATTCCAAAGTCTTTCGTAAATGTAACTTTATCTTTCGATCAATCAACGATCATCGAACATCGATTCGAACGATTTATCGAAAATTTCAACTCGATCGAAAAAGTTTTATTTATTTCTCGGATAATGCGGGTTTGGCTTCTTTCTTCGTGGAAATGTGTACAAAAATGTGTTACTACGCGACAAAAGCGTAATTATACTTGCTATTATACTTTTCAAGAACTGGATCGTTACGTGTACAAAAATATATACGCCGCAATTTAATGCGAAGAAATTAAATTTTTAACGATACGCTAATTAAATAAAAAGTTGGTTGAATTTTCCTATTTGCACGTCCGCCACTGTAGTTTCCTTTTCAATAAATCGGTATAAACGATGATTGTTTTCGAAACACCTAATTTATCCGAGCAACGATTCCCCTCTCTTTCTCTCTCTCTCTCTCTTTCTCTCGTTCGCAAACTCTCGCACACGCACACGCACACACTCGTGGAACGGCGCGTGATTAAGGCGGGTTTCCGAATAACGATAAATTTGAGCAATCACCGAGGGGGCAGGAACGTGATACGTGGCCCAGTCGATCATGCCCGATCGCGCAAAAAACTCGTTTCGAGATAATTTACGAGCAGACACCGGCCACCGCAATTACGAATCGACGCGTTCTGGAAAGATTTCAATAAAACCGCGCGTAGAATTTACAATGACGCTAACGAGACGGGGACCGGGGAGGGCGTCCGGAGAAGAAGAAGAAGAAGAAGATGCGAGACCGGACACGTCGATCGGTTCCCCGATCGGCTCCTCCTCGCCGATTTCGAGCCCTCATCCGGATCATCCTTTCCACGCCATAAAATCCCTCGTCCTTTTTATCCCCACGCCTCCGCCTCCTCGTCCTCGCCTCGCTTCAAATTTTTCCTCGATACCCAGAAAACCGAGGATATTAATAAATCGAATCGAGTCGATTCGATAAAATAAAGAAGAATCGACGTTCCATTTTTATTCTTTTTATCAGAAGAATTGCCATCTCTTTCTTCTTCTTCTTCTTCTTCTTCGAGAGGAATCGTTCGGGGTGGGCTGGTCGAAGAATTTCATTTCATTTCATTTCCAAAATAATCCTCCCTCGTATAGAAAGAGGAGGAGAAGCGGATCTCGAGATTTGTCGTGGCTGGCGCGAGAGGAATCGAGAAATCGAGAGAAAGGGGAGGGGTGACGGGGCATTATCTCCGAACCGGCCAGTGCCATTATCCATCGTCCATTTGAATTTTCAGCTCTCGTAATAACGACTAATACGAGACAAATGAACCGCGGGCGGGTGAAGGAAGAGGAGGGGAGAGAGTGAGAGAGAGAGAGTGAGGGAGGAGAGAGGGGGCACACGCGGAGCGGGACAGAGAGGAAGGATACGGGGTTAAGAGGGTGGGAGTGAAAGAGGAGCGGAGAGGAGAGGAGAGGAGAACGGCGTGATTAATGGAGTCTCCGTGGCGAGCGAGAGCTCCTCCGCCAGGATAAGATCTCCGATGGAATTCCCGTGGCTTTTATATTGGATTTCTTTTAAATTCGTTACTTTATCCGGCACTATGTTAATAGCGGCCCGATATGAGAGCTCGCGGTTTAAGAGGAGTTCATTTATCATTTGACCGCTTCCAACTCCTCCCCTCCTCTCCTCTCCGTTCGAGTCTGTCTTACGGGAGCCCCCTCCCTCTCCTCCCTCTTTTGTCGCTGCTCCCACGATTACACGCAAAATTTCCTCGCCAAATTTCCCACCACACATTTTCTTCCTCGATGGGATGGGAGAGAAGGAAAGGAAAGAGGAGGAGAAAAAGAAGCTCGTGTTTCGAGTTTGGGAAGAACCGGTTTTCCGGCCTCCCCGCGTCGAAAGCGGGAAGCTTCCATTCGCAACTGGTCTAGAATCGGTGGAAAAACTGGAAACTGAACGAGAAGCTGTTTTTTGTTCGTTTCGATATCGGGAAGGGAGGGGTATGTACGAGTTTTTGGAGAGGTTCCTTTTTTTTTTTTTTTTTTATCTGGATCGATACCGGGGAGAAATTTTCGAAATTCGAAACAATGGGAGAAAAAGGGAAGGGGAGAAATGATGGATGAAGGAAGAGAGAGAGACGGAGGGAAGGAGGGGGAGGTGTTTCCCGAACAGGCGTCGGAGACGACGAAAGCGTCAGAAGCCGAGACGCGGATCGTTCGTCATCGGCTCGCAGCCAGCTCGACGGAGGAAAGCACGAGCGGATGACGCTGGAACACGTGTACATGTCAAGGCGTTAATCCCTCGAGAGACGAAGAAGCATCTCTCGGTCCACGAGCGCGGTTGTTCGATCGCGGTTGATGGGTATAGCCGCATAATTCGACCACTCCACCTCTCCTCGTTGTTGTTGTTGTTGTATGGGAAAAAGAAAAAAAATCACTCGTCTTCCTTTCTTTCGTGTTTATTCGCGCAGAATTATTGTTAAACGCTCGTCGAATTTTATTTTTTTCGCTTCGGGGAAACAAAGTTTCATCGAATTCCATCCGATGTTTTCGAGATGCTTGCTTAAGAAAGGTCGAGCGAATCTCGACTCTATCCTCCGTGGAGATGCAAACGATAGGCAAGGAAAGGAATAATACTCGAGCGTAATACGCGTTCAATTCGTAGATCACGTGGGCCGGCAAAGATCCTCGTCGATCTTTCCTTCGAATCGTTGATGAAACAACGTTTAACATTTTTCTTTCTTTTTACACGAAACGGCGAATCTCATGGTTCGAGATCAAGAAAGATCGAAGAAACTTAAGTTTTCTCCCTCAACTTTTCATCGAAGCGAAAGAAGCGAAAGAGAAATTGGATGGGATCGCGATTTTTCCCGAGGATAAACCCAGCGGCGGGTTTATTTGGACCGTGGTTGGTTAGGTCGGGGAAGGCTGGGTGGAAAGTATCGTTTAAGCGAGGAGAGACGCGTAGACGGGAGACAGGCGAGCAAGTGTTCGCATCGTTCACAGTCACCTAAGTGTCTCCATCATCGCGACGGAATTCGGCCTCTGTCGGCGGTTTCGGGGCGCCTCGAATTTGTCAGGGAAAGCTTCGAATAAATTTAGGAGGCCGAGTCGCGGAGGAAGGCTGGGCTTTTTCGACCGTCCAGACACGCGGGATTCTTCGGCCAAATTTGTCTTATCGTTCGGTAAGAAGATGAATCTGGTCATCTTTCAACGATCGATAATAAATTTGTGAATCGTGGTGTGGGATACAACGTTTCAATCTTAGGAGGGAGGGGGGGGGAGGGATGGAGTAGAAAGTGAAAAAAAAATAAACGGATACAAAGGGTGTAGATAAGACAGAGAGATCGCGCTACGTAATAAAACTCGTCTACGCGGAGGGATTTTTGAGCGTGGTGGAAAGCAGAAACGCGCAGCACGAGGAGAAGACTCGTGGAAGGCACTCCACCGTCTGGGCCAGGCTCTATACCTCTTAATCCAGATTGAAAATATGTAAATAAATCCACTCGCGGCTCCGCAGGCCGGATGCCCACTCTGTATTCCCCGTCGAAAAAGTATTTTAATAGAAACGATTCATCATTCCACGGGGGCCCCCGACGAGCTTCTTTTTCTTCCTCGAAGAAGAAGCTCTCGCTGCTTGGCCCCTTTGGCTCTCTCTCTCTCTCTTTCCCTCTCTC
Source organism: Apis mellifera (assembly GCF_003254395.2). Taxonomy (NCBI): domain Eukaryota; kingdom Metazoa; phylum Arthropoda; class Insecta; order Hymenoptera; family Apidae; genus Apis; species Apis mellifera. The sequence goes on from NC_037651.1 coordinate 8,558,007, forward strand.
TCTGTCTCTCCTCGGCCAAATCTCCTCTCGCAGGACACTCTCCCTCTCTCTAACGGCTCCTTTGTCCCTCCCTCCCTCTCCCTGTTTCGCTTTCAATTTTTACCGGATTTCGCGGAATTTCGACCGAAAGGTTTTCGCTTTTATCTTCCACGCCCGCCCCGTGTCCTCGCCTCGTTTTGCTCGCTCGAATTTTATGCGAGAGGATACACGCTGGATTTCGCGGAATTTCGCCGTCCACCTTCCTTCTTTCGCATAATTTCTTCTTCCAGACCTCACCGAACGCGCGCGCGCTTTCTCTCTCTCTCTCTTTCCTCGATTTTCAACGGTCTTGCTCACCGTCCGCCCTTTTGTTTCCTCGCTTCGATCGCGATCGAACTCCTCCAGGAGATCGACCCCACCTCCTCCTCTCTCTCTCTCTCTTTCTCTCTCTCGTGAACTCTGGACGACTCTTTTTCTGCTCGCTTCTTCTCCGCTTTTTTCCTCTTCTTCTTTTTTCTCTCTTCTTTTTATATATTAACCCACCGACGATTTCGTCCAGGAGTTCGATGTCTCATTATGTCAGAGCTGTGGCGGGATTTCGAGGGAATTCCGTATGCCGCTCTCTGCCTTCCTCCTCCTTTTCCACTTCATTTTTTTTCCTCCTCTCTCTCGAGGAGAGACAAGGTCGTTCGAGCACTCCCGTGTTTTTAACTTCCTCCCCTCCTCGAGGCTCCACGAGGATCCAAATTCGAAAATCGAAACGAAACGTGTCGACGAGAACGTTCGCTCGAGCGAGAGGGAATCGTGATCCCTCGGCCAGATATGAGAAAAGAAAACTTGAAAACTTGGATGGAAAATGAACTTGTACGGAGAAATGATTTGGTAGGATACGGTCCCAACCTGTGAAAACGATGAAGATGATAACGGTATCGATGGACAATATCTAGAAAACTGTGGGGCAGAATGATCCATGGCCGAGGCGAAGCGAAAGGAGAGCAAAATTTTTCCATTATTCATTAACCGGGGACGAGCGTCACATCTCGATTGGTTTCTTGCCGGTCGCGCTATTAGGAATCAATCAAGCCCTCGGGATGGTCGATGCACTTCTCGAGCTGACAGCGGCTCTAAAACATCCGGTAAGAACGTAGCGCAGTTGTCTACGGGACGTCTATCGTCCTCCCCTCCCGATAATTCTCGTCGATCGGCCCATCTTTCGTTTGCGCGGTATATTTCATCCCCTTGAATCGCGCAAAAACGATCGATCGCGCCGAGGTGATTTCAGACAAAGCTGTTCTTATCCTTATTATTGTTTGTTCAGTGGTAAAAAAAAAAGAAAAAAGAGAAGAAAAGGAAGAAAAAGAGAAGAAGAAAGAGGGGGGAAAAAAAGAAGTCGATGACACGGAATGATAGTCTCCTTCTCCTTCTCCCCTCCTTCTCCTCCTCCTCCCCCCCCTCCTGCTTTTTTCCCCTTTTTCTTTTTCCACCATCTCGGCTCCTCCGGAACGAGCGCCGATAATTGACCATCGCCGAAGCGAGTACGTGGTCTCGTACTCCGAAGGCGTGGCCGATCGAATCGTCCTACGCGAGTTTTCTCGGCTCTTTTCTTTCTTTTTTTCTCTTCTCTTTCTTTTCGCAAGATTCTTTCTTTCGCAACGAGGGTACATCGTGTTTCGCGCGCGTGCTATATTTTATTGGCCGATACTCGGATACTCGGATGTTTGAAAAGAAAGGCAAACGGCATAGAAACGGTAATTAATCGACGTTCCTGACGAACGACGATCATAAACGGCTGTTTGCTTTGCGGATGAAAGCGAGACAACGTGTTCATGGATAAATAAGCGAATGCTTACACGGTTTCTAATGTCTCCGTTGCTCCGCGTATTTGTAAAAAGGGGAAGGGGGAAATGGAAAAGAAAGAAAGAAGGAAAGAAAGAAAGAAAGAAAAAAGGAACAACGTCTCTCTCTCTCTCTCTCTCTCTCTCGGCTGATTTTTGCTGCCGCGTAACACGAGGCAGAAGAGACGGTGTATCGCGCGTTCCCATCTTTTCCATGTTTCATTGGCGTTCATCAGCCTCGAACACCAATTAGAGGCAGCCTGTAAACGTTACACTTGCCAAGCGAAACGATTGGCGCTTCCAGCGGGGTCTCTTTTTATGGACGAAACGTCTCCTCGGCCGAAGAAACGCCGCGGAGAGCCTGAATGCTCGCTTTCTTCGCCGACTCGCAACACGATCGTTTTCTTCGCCGGGGAAGAGTTTCCTCCCTCCCTCCCTCTTCCTCTACTCCCCTCCCTCTCTCCCTCTCTCTCTTTCTTTCTCTCTCTGTGGTGTCGGATCGACCATATTTCAACTGTTCCACCGCGTGCCACCGTTTCACGGAATCTCGATCGGTAACGGGCCGATTTTCTCTTTTCTTCTCGAGATTTTTCGTATCTCGTACGAAAATTTTTTTCCAATTTCTCCGATAATTAACGAGAAATGAATTCTCTCGTTGCGTGAAAATCTCGTGGCGAGGATAGAGAAAGCAGTTACGAAGTTACGGAAAACTGTAACGGTCCTCTCTTTCCCTCCCTCCCTCTCGATCGCGAGGATATTTGTGCAGAAATCGTGAAGATAGAGCCCTTTTCAAATCCTTACGAAATAATCCAGGCGAAATATTATTACGGCATCCCCGATCAAGCCCGCCTCGCCCCTTTCTTTGCTCGTTACCAGCAATATGGCCCCCCCTCCCCCCTCCTTTTTTAGTGGAAGCAACCCCGAATCGAGCGAGGCCAGACCAGTCCGTGCCACTATAAATCTCGCAAGTTTTAATGCCTTGCAGCCTGCACGCTCGTCCCTTCTCTTCACCGGCCTCAACCTTCCCTTCCCCTTCCCCTTCCCCTCCCTCCCCTTTCCCTTCCCCTCCTTCCCGCTCCCCTTCCCCGCGTCTCGTCTCGTCTCGTCTCGTCTCGTCTCTCCCTCTCTCCCCTCCACCTTCCTTTTCCACCCTTTACCGTAGATTCGATCCACGAATTCATCCGTAACCCGGCCACCCCTCCCCTCGCCTTATTTGCATACGCGAATAATAGGAGAACGCGGAGTGCAAGAGAGAGAGAGAGAGTTACCCTTTACTATTAATTTTATAAAATCATTCGACCCGCTTTCTCCCTCCGTCCCGCGCCTTCTTGCGTCTCTTTTTTTCTCTCTCTATCTAACTTTCTCCCTCCATCCCTCCCCTCCCTCCTCTTCCATCCGTCCTTTTCGTTCTTCCCGCGTACCCTCGGGACCCCAGCCTTATTTAAATAACGGATTTTCGAAATCTCGTTTTCGCCGAGATCGCAGGGGCTGCGCGGACCACGTGTGCATCGAGCACTGTATTTCGCATATATATATAACCCCCCCCCTCTCTCTCTTGCTAAAATTTTCCACTCGTTCCTTCCTTTCTCTTTCTTCTTTTCTTTCTTTTTATCGACGCGTAATATCGAAGATGATTTCTCCGCGATTCGCGTTATAATTATCGGTTTCGTTATACACGCGTTCTTAGTACTCGTTTCCCGAGTAAAGGAAGACGAGCGGACACCTGGAAGCGAAAGAGGGAAGGAAGGAAGGAAGGAAGGAAGGAAGGGATTCTCGTGGGAGGTTGGAGCGGGCGAGCATCGTTCCCTGTCCGCACGTTCCTCGGCCCGTCGTCCATCGATTAATTACCCCGGCGCTCACTCGTTAATTAGCCTTGAAGCCCCGCGACGTGGATCGTCCATGCAGAAATCGAATCGTCGGTCACGATAACAACGCCTCCTCGGGTAAACGCGAATAATTGAAACCCGAGAGAAGAAGAGAAGAAGAAGAAGAAGAGGAAGAGGGGAAAGAGAAAGAGGAGGAGGAAGATAGTTTTCTCGTTTTTGAAGAAACGAGATTGGTTCACAACCGAGGTGAAAAGGAACACCACAGCACACAGAAGACTCAGAAACACTCGTGCTCGCGTTTTTCCGCGCGAGGGCAGGGGGAATCATTAAGACGTTTTAGCGGGTTTCGTGAAACGAAAGAGAGGTGTGGAGGAGGGAAGGTGATCCCTCCCTCCCTCGTTGGGTCTACTTAGAGGCGATAGAGGCGGCCTAACTACCGTAACCATATCCAGGTCTAAATAGTTGGAGTTACGCTAAGTAGCCCTAACCAGATTAGTAAGTCGTTGCGTGCTCTATTTTTAACGGCGCGCCGCCGGCATCCGAGGCGTTTTACGTGGAACACGGAGCTGCGGCTGGACGAGGAGATTTGGCCGGCGAAGAGAGAGAGAGAGAGACGCGAAGATAAAAAGCAACCGAGGACCCAGGGAACCGGCCAAACCGTGCCAGAGGAGCCCGAGAGCTTTATCCTAATCCCCGTAAACGGGACGCCTTCCTCTTGAAAGCGTTGTTTCCTGCCCCCTCGCTTACGACTCTTCTTCTTTTTCTTCTTCTTCTTCTTCTTCTCTCTACCGTTCGTCATCATTCGCACGCAGATTATTCACGCTCCTCTCTCGATATATCGGCATTTTTCCTCACCTTCCTCCTTTCCTTTTTCTCGTGCGCTTCCTCGAAGGAAGAACGGCGCGGCTCGATTAATTAATTGGGTCGCGGGAGGGAAAGGAACGAATTGAAGGAAGGAACGAATCTCGGCTCGTTGGCGGCGCGCGCGGCTCGATGTCAGTAATTCTTTTGACATCGTCGAAATCCAAATATTGGAGGCAAACATCGTTCTCTCTCCCGGTGTGGCGGCGGCGCTGCGAATTTATTTGCACGCCGCTCGAACCGTTTAAACGTTTCTCCTCCACTTGTCGCTCTCGCTCTCTGTCGCGCGCGAGGGAAGCGGGAAGAGAAGGAGGAGGAGGAGGAGGTGGAGGAGGAGGAGGAGGGAACAGCCGTTAGGCAGAGAAGGCGCGCGCGCGCGCGCGCGCGTGTACGTGGAAGGGACTGCGAAAGGGGCGAGGCGGAGAGGAATTTTATTTCCGCTCACATTAATTTCAACGACGCAGAAGACGGTCGCCACAAGGCGCAGCTTGAAATTACGAATATTATGACTTCAACCAGTTCTCAGAATTCTATGTTTTTCATTCTTTAATCTCGGCCTCCTCGTGTTTCACACCATATCTTATGAACACACTCTCGCCCTCCTTCTAACCCGGTAGCACCAGCACCGGCTTCGCCTTCGTTCGTTCCTCGTCCCATTCCTCGCGGGGAACCCGCCGCTGGTTCTTCGCTCGACACACACAGAGAGAGAGAGAGAGAGAGAGGGAGGGAGGGAGGGAAAGAGCGCGGCCTCGTCTAACCTCGTGCGCACACGTGAATGCATTTCCAAGTGGAAAGGTGAGCAGAAACCGATTGTTGCACTTGCCGTCTTGTCTACGTGCCTTCTATATTCCTTCTCCTCGGCCACGGTGTCCGAGAGACGCCGTGCTCGTCGCCTCTCGGGACTGCTTCGAATACCGTTCGAACTGGCCGGGGTAATGGAGAGATGATTGGTGTCAGCGGTTTAGCGATACGATTATGCCTCGAACCGCGACGCGCCGCTACACCGAGTTTAGAAATGCTCCAACGGTCATCGTCTTCTCGCTCCCCGATCTCCTTCCCATTCATTTCGTCGATTCATCCTTTTCTCCGCGATGCTTCTTCTTTTCCTTTTCTTTTCTTTTCTTTTTTTTCTTTCGAGATTCTTTCAAAGTAATTCTATGATTATATATATTATATATATATCGTAAAGATAAAACGTTTTCTAAACGTTATCGTCGAACGACGTGTTACGGATACGCTGTCGTGCGATGCTACGCAACGAACGGATAGTCGTCGTCGGGGAATGAGAAAAGGAAAAAGAAAATTACAGAAAACAATTACACGTGGTGCGCGAAGGAAACGCAGTTATCCCCGGCAGTGGAGGGAGGGACCACTCGAGAAAACGTGGCCGAGAGATAAGCAACGCTTATTTTAAGGCTTAAGTCGCTGGCGAATTTGAATAATCTACCGGTATTCCAGCAGACACTTGAAAAGCCACGAGTCCAGGCCTGGCAACATTACATTCAAGTGTTTGACGAACGAACGCGTTACGTCGCCTGCTTTTTTGTTTTCCGCGCCTCTATCACCGGCCAGCTATGTCGAGTGCTGCTCCCTCTCCCTTCCTCTCTCTCTTTCACGCCCTCCTCCCTCCTCCTTGTTACGCTCTTTCCCCTCGATTCGACACAATTCGTTGCCAGAAATCGTGGATCGTTTTCAATGACGGTCCGCGTGGACGTTGACCTTGGTTGATCGATTCCCCGGGGATCGGAACGCCCAGTGGCCTGTTTCCACTCAATTTTTCTTCGACCAGTGTCTGGCCTGCTGGATCTGTCGCGGTGTTGCTTCTTCTTCTTTTGCTGTACTCCAAGGATGCTGGTTGGTGATCTGTCGCGCCGAGCTGTTGCTGTTGGGGAGGGGCGATGATTTAGGAGGAAACGACGACTCTTTCTCATACTTTATTTCGACACGATCCCTTGGATCGTGTTTTTTTCAAATGCATTTTCTTTCGATTTCGTTCGTCGCGAGATAACGATTCGAAAATACGATCGCGTGGAATAATCTGGAAAGCGCGAAATCGAGCAGCAGGTATTTTCCCCCGTTTCTTGAAATTTGCACGGCGGGGTTGATGGAGAGCCGCCATTAACCGCGCAAGCGTCTTCGAACGAAAGTAACGTCGGTTGGCAGATGCGTATCTCGTAAATTACCGAGAGTGAAAAACCGGAATCGTGGGGAAGACGGAACGCTCGCTACTCAAAGCGTGACAACGTTCATTAAGAATTCTAAGGTTCTTCGAGGGGCAAGAAGAAAAGGCAGAAGCGGCGAGTCGTAGGAAAATGTCTCAATTTCCATCACGAGCCTTTTCCTTTCGCGGACGAGGCCAGCCTTCGGAATTCATCATCGTAACGCGCGTGCGAATCTCTCTTTTTTCAACCAACCAATCAACCTCTCCTCCATTCGAATTGAATCATTAGAGAGAGAGATTCATTGCTTTCTATTCACCCTCAACAACAATCTAGAATCCACCTAGATTTCTCTTTTCTCGAAATCGGGGAGGGAAAAAGGAAGGATTGAGCAAAGAAGAAGAGTTGTTTTGAATCGAAACCGAATTTAATTCAATGTCGATGAGGATTGAAAATTGAAAAGATGAGGAATAAGAGGAGGAAGGATTTTATCCTTGGGATGAAAAAAAGATGATGGACGTTTGCGCAGCGCACGCGGCACAAAGACAGCGCGGTCCCATTGTTCAGGGTCGATCGCGCCGCACTCCGATTCGACGGCCCGGTTCCACGCACGTACCATGTGCAAACAGGGTGATAATGTATTCAAGGTCCGCCCCGTGGCCAGTGGTGGGGGTGAAACGGGGCGGCCCGCTCGGATATACGTACAGTAACAGATGTTAATTATCCCTCGTGCGTGTGCGCGCGTGTGCGTCGGGGGGAGAAAAGAGCCCCCGGCCTCCCGGCGGCTCGGACGCGCATCGCCCGCTCGTGTTGCATCCCCATCGAGAGAGGGCCCACGCTGTCCACGCGTCCCGGCCACCGGGGTCACGTGGTCGGGCGCACGCTCCAATCCCGTCCGACTTCCGCCTCTGCCCGCCACCCCAATTCCCGAATCCAGATCGCTCCTCTTCCTTCGCCCCGAACAATTCCAATTTCGCAACCGAGCAATTTCCCTTTTCTCTCCTGTCGCAAGGTCCTGTAAAGATCTCTGTAAAGAATCGAATGGAATGGTCGAATTTTCAGGTTTTTTTTTTCCCCGGTTCCTTTCCTTTTCGAAGAATACTTTTTTTAATCGGAGAAGAATAGGCCAATTTCAATTTGGAAAGGAAAAATTCGTCGTCGATCGAAACGAAAAAGTTGAATTTCACGATAGACAGATTTCGAGCGTAGAAACGGAACGGAAGGCCGGAGGTTCTTGCCGGATGGAATTTGGGAGCGACGTTGGGGGAAAATGGTTTCTTGTCGCGGTGGCGAACGGTGCCGCGTTGCCATATTCGTCGGGGAGCCTTAATGGGCCGGTTTTAGTGCGGAAATAAATAACCGATAATGAAGCGGGCAAAAACGGAACTAACGATTTTCAGGCCGAATTAGGGAGCGAGGCTCGGATGCCTCCGACCAAGTCATCCGAATCGATTGAGAGAGCTAACCGGTGATCAACAGGCTGGAGTAAATGATTAACGACGGGGAGGGAGGGAGGGAGAGAGAGGGAAGTTACCCGGCCGCTAACTCGATTCTTCCAATTGCATTCTTTCGTGACGCGTCGCGTACACAATAATAATAATAATAATAATAATAACAACCGTGGTGCACGAGAGAGAAAATCGTAAACGAGGCGGTAAAGATATCGATAAATTGTCAAAAATTTCTTTCGTATCGATAACGAAGGAGGAGGAAAAGAAGAAGAAGAAGAAGAAGAAAAGAGGAGGAGGAGGAAGAGGAAGAAGAGAGAGCGAAACGACGAGGTTCGTGCCAACCGAGAAACGAATTGTCCCTCGTTTCGCGTTATCGCAAGCCCGTCTACTCGGCTGACCGAGCAGCGCTCGTATATCAGCGTAGCTTTTGTTACGACGACGTGCCTTTGTTTTCGCCTTGTTCTCGCGTCTCGTTCCACGGTGGTGCGAACGTGGTGGACGACGTGGGTTCTCGGTTCGGCAGGCCTTGTGTGTAACACGCCCGTCACACACCCGAACACACAGCGAGGGGTTTCGCTGAACTTGCTCTCTAACCCACTTTCACGGTGACACACAGAAATAGATAATAAAACCGCCGTGGTGGTATACAACGCGTTCTTTTCCACGTTCCACCACCGATTGTGTCACCGGTTCGGGGAACCACCGTCCCTCATCGTGATTGGTGGTTTATTAACCAGATTTACGCGGAATACCAACTCGATCCCTCGCGTTGAAATATTAGCCCGATTGCGACCCCCTCACTCCCTCCCTCCTCTCTCTCTCTTTCTCTCTTTCTCTCTGTCTCTCTCACAAGTGTCTGGAACAACTGAGAACTAACGCACCGCCCCCGTCCCGTCTTCTCTCTGTTTCAGAATGCGTTGAAGATCCGGCCGGTCGAGGAGAATCGAGATGTCCGCCGTAACCAGCCCGTATGGCCCCAGTAAGACACCACTCCCTTTTCTAAAATGTATCGATGACCACGTACCGACCACCCTCTCGACGTTAGCCCCCGTGCTCTTTGAACGCGGCGGAGGAGAGAACGTGGCGGCGGCGGCGGCGGTGGTGGGCAGCGATCGCGATCGCGTCATGCCCGTTTGATCGAATCGAACGACAGCCGCTCGCGGCACCACCGGCCAAACCACCATTCCTAGAACGTTCGATTGGAACGTCGAGCGCGGCTGAATTCTTTAATTAACGTTAAAAAATTGTGTTCGTTCGTTCGTTCAGAGAATTTAATATTTCACGCGAGATATATATATATATATATATATATATATAAAGATCGATCGATCTCTCTCACCCGCCCCCTCTTGCCGCGTCCCTTCCCCTCCGTTGGAAAAAAGAGAAAAGTCGAGGAGATAATAGAGTAGCTGATAAAGCTAGCGGAAAGAAAAAAAAGAAAGCGGCGAAAGAGAGGAGAGGAAAGGGAGGAGGGGGAAAAGCGGTGGTCTCTCTGATGTCCCGGTTCCTTTTCCATCAGCGGAGATGCTTTCCGACTCGGTGTACAACTACGCGACGACCCGGCGGGGGACCGGCGATCAGGACAGCGACTCCCAGTACGAGGGCCAGGCCCAGCTGCAGATCACGAGCATCCAGAAGCCGCGCAACAAGCGCAAAAACTTCAAGCCGATAAGCAGCCGGATGGTGGAGGTGTCCGATGAATCCGAGAAGGAGGACGACGAGCTGGACGGGGCAATGGAGGAGAGCTCGAGCGAGATACTCGAGTACGAGAGGAAGACGATGCTGTTGCCCGCGGAGGACAGGTCCAAGCAGAGGTTGAACAACAACGAGGTCAGCCCCATGGACCTGTCCGTCGCCACCAGGCCCCCGTCCTCCGAGGCCGACGACGATAGCGGCGACTCTCTCAGGCACAAGTTCATCCTGGAGCAGCTCAGATCTCAGAAACTCTACTCCCCTGGCACCGAGGTGAGTCTCTCTCTCTCTCTTTCTATATTTATATATGTATGTATCTGTTTGGTTATTATTGTTCGTGTACGCAGGCCAGGAGTCCGAACTCGGAATCGTCGGAGAAGAGTGGAGGAAGCGGTGTCCTGGACGCGGACTCGGGACGGCTGGACGACACCCCGTTCGAGGACGAGCGGGGGCAGGACGGGGACGGCGAGGCCGAGTGCGAGGAGAGGAAACCGTTCGAGGGGATGAGGGAGTACGCGGAGTCGACTATGCAGGAGTTGTTGGCTATCTACGGGCTGACGGGAGGAGAATTGGTCAAGTCTGTGAGCAGGCAGCTACCGCCGACCTTCTTGAATCCCCCGACTTCGGGCCATCAGCCTCACGGTGAGTCCACAGCTTCGTCCTAACTCCTTATTCTCCTCTTTACTCTCCTCCTCTCCTCGTTTTCTCGATTCGTCGCGCTTGCAAAATGCTTCTCTTAAAGCTCTCGATCGACCTTGTTAAATTAAATTACGCCAGGATGTATATATATATAAGAGGAGAAGGAGGAGGAGGAGGAGGAAAAAAGAAATAATTACCCGGTATGTACGCTCGAACCGAGCTCTCCGTAGTACCGAGATTCACCTAGAGAGCAATTAGAGAGGAGATGCAGTTGTTAACAGTTGTTAACTGGAAGTTGACGTTCTTCTCCCTCCTCGTGCGTGGGTGGTATTGGAGCATCGATGGAGGATAAAATGGGTGATCGGTACGGGGAGATATCGCGGAGAGGGCGCGGATTAATGGAAAGGAAGGAGAGGAGAAAAAGGTTCGAACGGTTGGTGATTCCTCGAATCGAATCGTGGTTATTCGCGAGGAACGGAAAGAGAATTCGGCGAAGAGAAATTGGAGGAGTATTCTCGCGGTATTCGAGGAAACGGCGAGGCGAGGCGAGCCGAGCCGAGGGGGTCTATTGGTTGGCATCGAATTCGGGGTTGGGCTACGGACAATTGACAAGTGTAACTGGCTGGCAAGTCGAGATCGTACTTGGCGTAAAATCAATTTCGCGCGTTGACGATCGTGACCTCGTCGCTTTTTTAACGTTCTCGTTTTATCGCCACCGGGGAAAAGCACGGGTGTTAACGCGAAATTAACCTGGCCCGATCAATCCAGGCGCGAGGAAGGGATTCATTGTTTCTGTTATCGCGACCGGGATTGGCTTATCGATTATGCGCACGCTCGTTCTCTTCGACGGTCTTGATGGATTCTCGAGCCGCGGAACGAGGTTACCGCGAAACCAGTCTGATCGATCGAGGAAAGAATTAACTAGTTTCGTTATTCGATCGTCCGGCAAATACCGTAAACTGGAGGAACATTAACCGCCGTAATCAGGACGCGTCGTGCCTATCAAATCCTGCCTCGAGAGAAGGGAAGAGGGGCCCTTACCGTTCATCGAATTTTTCTTCCTTCTTTTCTTTCTTTCTTCCCTTCTTTAAAATTCGCGCGAAAAAATTCGGACGATCTTGCACGCGAACACGCCTTCTTTTCAAATGATTAAGAATCGCGATGTGTTCAAATTACGTTCTTCTTCTCGTCTTTTTACGATTTCGACGATTGAATCGATTACTATTATTATTATTATTATTATCGTTGTTATTATTATTCTACCGAAATGTCGATCCCGATAACTGTAACTCTGCACCGTGCCGACCTCACCCAGTTAAAGTCACGCCAATGCTTTTCCAGTTTACGGTATATCCCGTCTCTTATTTCTGCTCGCTCTTTATACAAGAACTCGGCCATTGAAAAATTTCTCGAGCCTCGCGGTCAGCTTTCCGAGAAGCTCGCCATTATTGCCTCGACGCTGTTCCACGCTCGATTATTATTATTCGCGCACACCGGAATACCGAAAGAATCCCCGAAAGGAAGGAACCCGGGAGAGGAGGGAAGGGAGAAGTTGGAATACTCGCGAAACATGCACGCGCTCTCGCTCTTCGGCGATTTTATACTTGACGCGCGTGGAAAAAAGGAAAATTTCGTTCTCCCAGCGTTGGTCGATCGATTTTTAGATCGGACTGTACTCGTGCACCAGAACAGAATGTGGCACTTACATATTGCCAGTGCATCCCATATGCGCGCACGTGAATATGCGATGGCTCTGGCAAGATGGCCGACTTATAACTCATAAAGTCGGTCGGACTGCGCGAACCGTTGACTGCCTCGCGATCGATGGATGCCTTTGAGATCAGCCAGCGTCATCGTTTCCCGTTGCCGCGCGTCTCGCGTGGGTTGACAGTCTCACGAATTCCTACCCGCCGGTGTGTATTGTACGCCTGTTGTACGCCTCTACGCTCGAGGAGCGCGCGCGCGCTCGCCAGCCAGCATCTACCAGGCTAACGAGTCAATTTCGTTATTCCTCCGTATATACTCGCGCGCGGCTTTTGCCTCGAGAGAGAGAGAGAGAGAGAGAGAGAGAGAGTTAGTGGCCGTCGAGTTTTTGAATTACCTTCTGCCACGGTTGATTGATTCATAGCCAAACTCGTTGCCAGATTAACGTCTTCCCCGTCTCCCGAGCCGAGATTTTCTTCTTTCTCGAGACAAAACGTTTGGACAACGTTCGCAACGTACGCCTGCGTTTCGGCTAATCGATTTCCGCTTCTCGATTCCTCCTCTCTCGTTCGGCCGATAAAGGCGGGCGCGATAAATTATTAACAGGGGGAATTGTCGAATCGTTTCGGTTTCGGTTCCGTTATTCTCGCTCGATATTTCGAGTTTTAATCTTGTCACGCGGATTAAAACCTAACGATTTTTTTCATTCCTTCGCCGCATATACGTACGTATACACGCACGCGTGCAAATCTCTATTTCGATGGAGCGTTTGATCGTGCAGCGAAACTGAGAGAGAATAATGTTCCATCGGGTTCGATTAAATTCACGCCCCTGGTGTACAACGACGCCATCCATGCCAATTACCAGAAAACTGACTGCGTGAAATCGAATGCGACATGCCTCGTAACTCGTCACCGTCCCTTCCCTCCCTCCCCTCCCTCTCTCCTTCCCTTTTCGTCAGGAATTGGGAATCTTGCTGACACACATAACCCGTCCCCTTTTCTTATCCTTTTCTTCTCTCGCTTTTGAGAAGAGGACGTTTAACGCGTGTGTATGTGTGTGTGTATGCGCGCGCGCGCGCGGCAAATGGAAACACACTGTCACGCGTTTATTTCTTCATCGAGAGACGGCGAGTAACGAGATTAGAGATCGTGGATTAACCTCGAGGCGAAAAACAGGGGGATCCGTGAGGAGGGAAGAACGCGGAGAAAAATTTGAATGAATTTCTCTGTCCGAGAAATCACGGTTGTCAGTCATGTTTCTGACCGATTTCGTTCCCAGAAACTCGCCCGTTTCGAAAAATTAAGGAACCGATTCGTTCGACCGAATATGTCTCGTTTGCCAATGTTTTTTTTTTCTTTTCTTTTTTTCTCTCTCCTCTTCTGGCGAAAACGAGCGAAAGATATCGCGATTTCTTCTCGCGATTCCACGATCCAGCGACGTTCCTCCTCCTCTCTCTCTCTCTCTCTCTCCCCCTCCCCATCATCACCACCACCTACGCGCACGAGCCGACAGCTATATACACGTTAGAATAAAAGGCTACCTCTCCTCGTTGCGTCGTATCTCGGCGGAATTGATACGGGGAAAAAATCGAGCATAATTTATCATGTAAAAGCGGGTCGAACAGAGAAGATTCACCGCGTGCGTCGCCGGTGAATCGAGGTTTGCCGGTGGAACGAGGCTTAGGAAAAAGAAGCGTACCACATGGTTTCCTCCTTCTCCTCCTCCTCCACCTTTTCTTCTTCTCTTTCTTCTTCGTCTTCTTCTTCTTCTTCTTCTAATGCTGCTGTTGCTGCCTCTTCAAACGTCCGTCTTTTCTATGAACCTTGACGTCCCCTCGAATAGGCATACGTATACATTTCTTCCGTCAGGAATACATCAACCATTCAGGTTAACCTAGAAAACACGCGAACGTTTACGTAATAATCTCGGTAATCTTCGGTCGGAAGGTGGATCCTTCTTAGCCGCGGGATAGGAGAAATATTCCCCTACGTTTTCTTTTTTTTTCTTCTCTTCTCCTTTTTTTTTTAAATCTAATTCTCAAACTCTTTCATGATAAAATCACCTATTCGAATTAAAACCGCACGGATAGTTTCATCGACCCAGTTTCGCATCTCATCGAGCGAGAGAGAGATCCAATCCAATTTTTGCGGGGGTGCGAGCGAAGGAAGTCGGCGGTAACAACGAATCTGGTTGGAGAAAGAGAGAGGAGAAGTGAAGGAGGAGAGGGAGGAGGGTAAAGTGGCGGAAGGGAGGGTTAATCCGGCGCGAAGAAAAGCAGAAAAGCCGCGCGTGTGCTGGTGTCGGTCTCGGGAGAGGCGGGGGAGAGAGAGGGGCGCAGTGGGGTGGAGGACAGCGATGCCTCCGTGAACCCATTAATCATTCCAGCCGGATAAAAGGCAGCAAGGATGAAAAGAGAAGACGGACAGTCGGCGGGCAGGCATGCAGCCGGTTGGATGAAAAGAGAAGAAGAAAGAGAGAGAGAGAGAAATCTCTTGCTTTTCGTTCCTTCTGTTCCGCTTCGATCCTCTTCTCTCTCTTCCTCCTTCTCCTCCTCTCTCTTTCTTTCTCTTCGCTCTTCGCTTTTTCCTCCTCCTCTTCCTCCTCCTCCGCAACGGCCCCCGGAAGGATCATTTTTTATTTTGCCTCTTTTCGAAATTCGTCGGACGCTTCTATTGTCGGAGGGCACGAGAGACGGGGAGGAGGGGGAGAGGGAGGGGGAGGGTGAGTCTCTGGGAGCAGAGATCGGACCAACGCTCTTTTCGACGAGAGAGGGGGGAGAGGGGGAGAAGATTCATTAACTGATAACGCGATTCTTTCTTCGGACGTTCTTCTCTCATTCGTTGAAAATGATATCCTGCCACGGGAACCGGCCGTCTCGAATCTTTTGGACACCTGTTGGGACAATGCGCTTAGAAGGTTTTTTTTTTCTTTTTTTCTTTTTTTCTTTTTTTTGTACGCAACCATCAACTCTTTGATTGATTGAATCTCACGAGAGATTCGATACACGCGAGGAATTACGAGAGAGAGAGGCGACCGATTTTTTTCGGATATCGAAAGAAAGAAAGAAAGAAAGAAAGAGTTCACAGGCTAGGAAACTTTTCGCTTCCTTCGGAGGAAAATAAATAAGATCGTATCGTCGATCGAATTTGAAGAGGGAATTTGAAAAGAAAGATAGAATAATAAATAATAGAGAAGAGTGGAAGAGTGGGAATGAGCTGGCTCGATTTCCAACCTCTTGCACTCGCTCCCGATTTTTAATCCGAGACTTTGGTGGGCCTCTGGATCCATCCCTGGATGGCACACACGGGATCACCGGCATGAAAAACGGAAGGGGAGATACACTGGTTCTGGTATACGAGCTTTTATATACTCTCTCTCTCTCCACGTGTGTAGGCCACTCGAGCACGTAGGTAAGAGGGTCTCTCTCTCTAGGTACCCGAGGAGAAGACGTAGTGTGACGTAGGTCTGCCACGAGATCGAAATCGGAGCTCGTTCCTCGCCGGGAGAAGACAAAAGGGAGTCCGGGTCCGGATGACAGGAGGTGTCGGGAACCTTTGGGATCGGCGACCTGTTGAATCCCTCCCTCCCTCTCCCGCCCTCTCTCGCGTAACCTTCAACGAATTCTGCCTTATTGTGAACGAAGAAAAACGAACGAGACGAGAAGAGGGGAGGGTGGGAGGGAGGGACCAGCGCGCGCGCGCTACTCGAGAGGCCGAAATACGTTAACCCTTATCTACCGTTTCACAAAAGAGGATTTTCGATGAACAGCAGACCCCCACGTGGCCCATTATTCGTCCCCCTCCTCTCCCTCCTTCCTCCTGCCGATCTCTCCCGAAATTCATACGACTCGTTTCGGATCATCGTACGCCAAGCAATTCAGTGTCCTGGCCGATCGAGGGAATAGCTAGAATATCGCCAAAAATTTCCCCGTTAGCGCGTAACGGATCCCTAATGGATCGAGCGGTTGGAAGGAGGGAAAACGAAGGAATTCACGATGGGGGCATCGACTGGGAGGAATCGCGGAACGTTTTATGGAAGCTTTTATGAAAGTCTTTTACGAGCCACGTTCCGAACTAGGCCTGGTGAACACGTGAGGCGTGTTCGCTACTCCTCCTTCTTTCTCTTCCTCTTCTTCTTCTTCTTCTTGTATATATATACACGCGTTTGCATTCTCTCGCACCTCGCGCGTCCCGTGCTCGATATAATAGCGTATCCACGGTGTTTATGGAAAAATCGAGACGGTGTCGATGCTGTCTCCTCGCGGTGCCCGCTTCCGGGTCGATTGGATAATCTCTCCTCGTCGCTTTTCTTTTCCTTTTTGTTGTTCCAATTGATTCCAACTCGCGAGACAGGGAGAGAGAGAGAGAGAAAGAGAGAGGGAAGAGACGCTTGTTGACGCGTTAACGCATCACGATTCACGCTGACGAATGTCTGCGTCCGTTTATTCTCGTTGGAATTATCCGTTTCTAGCTTCATTTTCGAGAGAAGCGAGACGATGTTACAACCGTTGATCGTCGATCTTTCTTTCTTTCTTTTTTTTTTATAACCAGATTAACGAGTTTCCTCAAATCTCAAAGGGGGAAAGGGAGGGAGGAGAATAACATCGTTTCATAAGCCCCAGCCTTCCACTTTTTCAGTGAAATCAACAACACGCGACGAACGAGGTCAATGGGCGTTGGACGATGAAAGACGAAAACGAATATATCGTAGCGTACCCGGAGTTTTTCACTCGTTCACGATCCTCCTCCTCCTCCTCCTCCTTCTTCCCCTCCTCCTCCTTCTTCCTCGTTTTTCTCCTCTTTTTCTTTTTTTTTTCCCCCTTTTTCCCCGCCCGACTCCACCCGGCATCTTGTTTATTTTGCCCGTCATCCCGCTGACACTCGGACATTCGTTTAAATTTAGAATTGAATGGGATCCTTTTTACCGCGCGCGTACTTTGGTGCCATAACGGATTCCCTCCTCGGGGAGGGAAGATTATTTGTTTAATTCCGGTCCACCGTCGATCACTCCATCCCCGTTTCCCTCTTCCTCTCGTGGCCTCTCACATCGAAAACGCGATGTAAATATTTTTATTACTTCTCGAGGGAACCTCGCCTCGCGTATCCTCCCTTCGCTCTCCTCTCTTCTCTCTCTCTCTCTTCCTTTCGCGTTCCTCTCGCGGCGGAGATCTTTCTCCAGATCTAAAACTCTCCAACCCCCTCCATCGCGCGTGAATCGGTGAAGATCAGGACCAGCTTCTTCTCCCAGATGACCCGCGATGGATCGAGATAAGGATACTGATAAGTGGTATTGGATTTTCGCGCTCGCCGCTTTGCGTGCATCTTCGATCGATCCATCGGGGAGAGAGGGGAAGGAAAACGATGAAAACCGGTGTCCTTGTCGCGTCATTCTCGATCGAACGAGAAAGAGAGAGGAATATTTATCGTATAAAGAAATATCTCTGGACGATCTTGTTGTTTCTCGAACTCGGATTTCTCGGATCGCGTAAAAGTGACGAAGCGGGGATGCTGGAAACCGGTATCCGATAAAGATAAAGCGGATCAATGAGGTGCAAAGAGATGCGTGGTTGTAAAATTCACGCTTTGCACTTCTCGAAAAAAAGAAAGAAGGGAACCGAGAAATAAAACGATTTCTTCTTTTCGCGTGTTCTCGATATACATATATATATACACACACACATATACACATACATAGTCGCTTCTTTAAAAAGCATCCTCCGAGTTCTTTCTCGGGGTCGTAAATTCCATTTTAATCGATCGATGCACGATTGTCTCGCGATTGGCAGTTTACCAAATTAGTATTGGGCAATCGATCGAGAACGTAAACAACCAGTGAATAATTTTTACGTTAATACCCGTTCGTTCGTTCGTTCGATCGATCGATGTCGAAATCGATGTCGAACTGGTATCTAATCCCAATACCAGAGATTCTAAAAATATTCGCCAGCACGCAAGAAGAGGAGTATTGCAATAGATTGGAAAAGAGACAAAGGGGATCACACAAGAAGATATGAGATACGTGCGCGTCCATCGTTCGGCGGCGACGTTTCCATTGGACAGTGGGGGCAAAAGGGTGGGAAGGGTGGTGGACGGGCTTCTCATAACCCGATAGAAAAGACGAGCGCGTCCATTAGCGTTTCCACGGAGGGCCGGCGGAGGGTCGATTAATTTTTCAAACAATCCCACTGGCGGGGACTCATCGATTCGTGGGCCGAGATAGGGAGAGGCACTGGACACGTCCCGTGGTAAAGAGAGAAAAAGAGAGAGAGAGAGAGAGGGCCCATTAGGCCCCGCGGCGCGGAGGCCCCTGCTGCCCCTTGTCAGTCTCCCAAAACCAGAAAGTCAGCTTGTCAAATTAATCACGGATGACCAATCCATCAGCAGGCATTCCTAGCCGAGGAGAATCTTTGCTCTTTCTCTCCCTCTCTCTCTCCCTCTCTCTCTCTCTCTCTGCGTTTCTGCCCACCACCACCAGAAAGGAGAGGAGAGGAGAGGAGAGGAGAGGAGAGGAGAGGACAACGACAGCGAAGGATTTCGACGTAGTTTGTGCCCCCTTTTTTCGAGGAAACGTTATGGTATGCGTGTGCGTATACCACCAGGCAACCTGACGCTTCTTCTGCGGCTAACCTCCTCTTCTCTATCTTCCTCCCGTTTTCTCGCTGCCCCTCCCCGACCCGTTTGATAGATAATGTTAATGCAAGAAGGGAAAGAGGACACGAGGGCGAGAGGAGACGAGCTTCTGGATGAGTAATGTTAACCCCTTCCGCGGTGCACGAGGACACGACGCAAGGGAAAAGTGTTTGCGCAGCGTTCGCTTCTCCGACGCTGGGACGAGAGGTTTTCGAAAGGTTTTTCTGGCAGGGATATTTACACGAGGTGTATACACCAGGGATTCTCTCCCTCCCTCCCTCCTTTTTTCTTCTCTTAACCTCCAGTTTTAACCAGATCGACCAGCAGCGATGCTGATGCAGTTTACTTTTAAATATCCAATCTCGTTCCATTCGAATGAACCGCGAGTCGGATCTTTGGAAATCGGAAGGAAAGCAAGAAAAGAATCGCAATCGGGGTTCCAAGAAATTGGAAATTGGAATCGTTTAATCGTTACTCTATAAACGTATAAATATATACGATTTCCCGAACTCGAAAGTCTTCCAAAGTCTTTCCAACGACGAAATTTCCAACAAAGCTCTCGTTGACTGAATCACTGTGCCTAAATTTTCCATCTGGAAGGAAAGGAAGGAGGAGAAAGAGGAGAAGGAGGAGGAGGCGAGAGGAGCGTCGAGGGGCGCGGGTCTCGGGTGCTCGATGTGGATCCATGGTGGAAAGATCCCCCTCGGTCGATGATCGACGAAGAAGAAGAAGAAGAAGAAGAAGGGAAGAAGCGATCGAAGAGCGGTTTTCTCTCGCATTCCCCGCGAACAAGTCACACGGCACCGTTTTTTACTTGGCGATTGCACAAAATTTCGCCAGGCATTTGCCAACTATTTATTACAGGCAATTGGCAAATTAGCGGTCACGCGTCACGGTTTTAGAATCGAACGGAAACAATGGGATCACCGATTATATTTAAATCGCCGCCTCCTCCCGATCCTTTCTATATCATTTTCTAGAGCTGTCTAGAATTAGCGCGGTCACTACGGATAAGGTTAACGCGGCTTTCTAGGGCTTGGTATTCCTTTAGATAGATCGGTAATCGGTCCTCTCGTCACGCGGCCGCGTGGACGATTCGTTTTTAGAGATCGTTGCGTCTCTCCCTCTTTTTCTCTGTCTCTCTCCCCTATTGTGAAACGGGGAAGGAAAGATGCGAAAGGGGAGAAATTTCGCGTGACACGAGCAGACGAAGGGTTGAGAACAGACCTGATATAGTGTTGTATCTCGTGTGGCTTCGATCATCTCAACCAACTTCTCTCCCTCTCTTTATCTCGCCTGTTATCTTGGAGGACTGCTTTTCCACTCGATTCGACTCCTGCACCCGTTTCGTTCGATATTTCGATTTTCTTCTTAGTAAAAACTCTAAACTAAATAAATTTCTTAGATTCTCTTCGTAATAATTTAGTAAAAATTGGACACGTGTCGAGAAAATCAACGCTTCGAACGAGCGAATAAAATGATGAGAGGAGAAAGAGAGAGAGAGAGAGAGAGAAGGCTTGCGTTTGCGGACGGATAGCAGTTAGACGAAAACTGTTGCCGCTTAACGTATCGGCGAGTCGAATACAGAGTCGGGACTGGGGAATATTAAAGCTGGTCTAATCTTAATATTCAAATTCTGTGGCGAGACCTCGCCACGATGGTTCGACGGGGGTGGGAAAGGGGATGGGCGAAAGGGGGATGGTAAAAGTGAGCCGAGCGAGCCAGCCGCGCATAACCGATTCTCGAACTCATAAATTTTAAATTATGTCAAGCAAAAAGAAAGGACGCGCGGATGGGACCCGACCTCGGATAAAATAAGAGGAGGAGAACGAGAGACGAGGCCCTCTCCCCTCCCCTTCAACTGCTTCTGCTCCAGAAAAAAGCAGAAAAGCTTCCTCCCCTCGCACGGGAACCCAAATCAGGAGGGGAGAGGAGGAGGAGAGGAGGCCCGATTATTATCAAGGAGAGGAGGCTTTTCGTGAAATCACCACCACGTGTTCCGAAATTATATTCCGTAATTATATTCCGTAAATACGAAGAGATGGCCAATAACGACTCGTAGCGAACGCGATTTCAAAAACTTCGCTCTATCTTTATTCTCAACTTTTATAGCCGCTCTTAAAATATATTATTCGAATATATTTCGAAGAATTAAAGACGCGTGGATATGTGTATTCGCGGTTGAAATGGGAAAAAAAGAAAGAAGAAAAAAAAAAAAAAGTCCCCGGTCGTTGGAGCAATACGCTTATCTCGTTCGAGGAAATAGTAGAGGAACGAGTCTCCTCTTCGCGTCTCTGAACGTTAAGATTTCTGGGTTTTTAAATCCGTTTTAAAAGTGTCATATCGTCGAAGAACGAACCGAGTTGGTGGGAGGGGAGCGGGGACGAGAGACTTATTGCCTCGGCACGTTTTCCATACGCGAAACAGCTTTATGGGGGTCGCCACGAAATTTCGGGGGGAGGCGAGGCGGGGAGGCCCCCCATTACCGCGTCGCGAGGGGCCCCACCGAGTCGAATTTCCGGCATTAATTCGACATTATGCGATATTCAAATCGGGGCCCCGTGGAATTTTTTCGCTCTAACGAGCTCTCCTCAACCCCCTTTTTCCTCTCAACCCCGTTCCATCATCCACGCCCTCCGGCTGCCTTTTTTCGCCCCTTTTCTTTTTTCTTTCCTTTTTTCACGCTTCCAACCGCTCATTCGACCAAAGTCGAACGAACGAACGAAGGAAGGAAGGAGGGAGGGAACGTTACTCTCCCCCTCCGCGTCGATCGTTTTGCATCCCGACGAGAGCGATATCGCGATCAAAATCCCGATCCCGTTTTCCAAAAAATCGTAGGGCCATCTCCCTCCCTCTCCCCCTCTCCTTCCCTGTTTATTAGCCCCCCCCCCCCCTCCGTATCGAGCCCCAGAGAGAGAGGCCGGCACAGTTGGGCCGCAGAGGAGAGGCTCCTCGAGCCGCGGCTCCTCTTTGTTCATGGCCGTTTCATTTTTCGAGTACGGCGGATAATTAATCTTGGGTGGGCATAAAAGGGTTTTCGGGTTCGGTCGCGAGAAAAAATGAGCGCAGCTCTGGCTTCGAGCGTGGCCAGTTGTTCGCTGCCCCTTTTTCTCCCCTCCCCCTGCCCCCTCGCTGCCCCGTGTCTTTCCGTCTTTATATTTCTCCGTGTTGGCCCGTTTCCCCATCCCTCCCCTCCCTCCCTCCTCCTTATCCCTCATCCCTCTTTCCTCAGCCTCCCACACCCGCGGACGTGGCACCGCGGGATTCTAAACTGGCATCCTTGTGCGTCCAATACCGATACTCTCTCTCCCTCTCTTCCCCTCTTTCGCTCTATCTTTCGGTCTCCACGGACGTTTTTTTCAGAATTTGAGTCAATAAAAAATCGCCTGGAACAAAGGAACGAACGGCCGCCAATTTCTCACAGGATAATGTCCGGGGCCCCATCGTGGCCCCGGCGGAACGCTAATCACGGCCAGGCATCTTGACTTCTGTTAGGTGTTAAAAATGGGCCCCGCGGGGCCCTTCGGTCTTTATCTCGCCCCAACTCCGCTCCTCTACGCCACCCTTCTTTCCTTCCTTCCTACCTACCTACCTACCTTCCTTCGCGCGTTCCCTCTCTCTCCCTCTCGTCTCGTCTTCTCCCCTCCTTTCTCCTCTCTCGTTGCTGCTCTTCATCACGGTCGAATATTAAAATTTGGAAACGTTACACCCGGCCCCCCCGACGAATCCTCGTATTCGCAGGCCAGCCGCTGTATTCCGCTGGGGCCCGCGGTTAAAAAAGATTACGCGGACGCCTCATTAATTCGAGCTCGAGTCGCTCCCCGTGGCGATTTTTCTCCGAGGAATCGCGAGATCGGGATCGCGCGAAACCGAATATAACCCTCGTCTCCCCTTTCCTCTGTTTCGCCTTCTCCTTCTTCTCTCTCTCTCTTCCACTATACGAAGAAAAATAAAACGTTCGAGAGAATTTCGCGGAAAATCGATCTCGAAAGCTTTCCTCCAAATCGGAGATGATCCATAAGGTAGCTGTTTATTCCGTTCGAAACGAACGATTAAGTTAACGTTGAGTTAGGCTTCTTTCCCTTCGAACAGATCGTAGAATCGTATTATCGGTTCAATTTTCGAGTCTACACCTGAAGATGATTGTTCGAGATTTTCGTTTCATTTACACGCGTTACGTACGTAGATAGTTCTTTTTTTCTTTTTTTTCTTTTTTTCTAAGAGAAGATTTCTCGATCCCTCGTACACCCTCCAGGTGAACGTTTTTCGAGTTAGGCGCAGGTAAGGTACGGGAACGAAGAAGAACCGGCTGCGAAGAGTGGCTTTAATGACGGCAGTCGATTCGCCTCGGTCGATATATCGTCGTCGGCGATGACGAGCTGATGGAGAATCGACGATTTATGGAGGGGGAGTTGTGGGGAGGGGAAGGGGAATGCCGAGTCGGAGGCCGACTTTTCCATCGCGATCCCCGTGCACCGTTTGATGGATAGGGTCTTCTATCGCGCGACCTTGAACCCCCCTCAACAGGTGTCGATGCTCGAATCGATTTTCCTTTTTCCCATCCCGCGAAATTATTCCATTATACACGCACTACACCCAACCAATGAACCATTAACGCTTTTTCAACTTTTTCTTCTTCTTCTTCTTCTTCTTTCAACCGCCGATCTCTTCTCTCGCATTCGCCTCATCTCCGAAAGAAAGAAAGAAAGGGGGAGGGGGAAGGGAAAAGATTAATCGTCGAATGTAATCCGTTAAACGAGGAATGTGTCCTGTAATTAACCCTTTCCTCGTTTCGATCCTCCCTTTCAACCACGAGTACAAATTAAACACCTTCGAGATCGTTAAAAATCCGATCTCGAGAAAAACTTTCGCCCTTTATTTTTCTAAAAAAAAAAGAAGAAGAAGAAAAGAATCTTCGTCATCCATCCAACATCCCCGTCGACATCGATAAAAAAGAGACGTAAAAAACGATCCTGGAAACGGGTTAAACGGTTAAGAAAGTTGGCCGGTTCGTACCGAAGAGATAGCGGTATATATATATAGGTGCACGCGAAAGAACGAAAGTGGAGAAGTAAATACGAAACGGATAAAGAGAATGGAAAGGGTTAACGAACGCGCGTAATAAAGCGTGTGAACAGTAAATCGAAGACTCTCGTGGGAAACGGAGACGAGACGGTGTGCGCGCATTGGTCGAACGCGAAATCCGTGTCGCGATTTCCACGTATGCACGTTAGGCATGCGTAACGCGAGGAACACTATAAACGGTCGCGTGTTTCATTACACCGACGATACGCACGAAATTCGATTCTAATAGGAAACAAGAAAGCCGAGACCCCGCGACCACTCGTAATCCGACGTCCCGGCGCGTTTCAAATACCTAAATCACGAATAACGACGCGATTCCTCGTAAAACGGAGTGGCCTGGCCCCGACAGGGAAGATCGTGGCCGGGGACTTATCGCTAATTGCGATATTACCACGGTGGACAACGATCGTTTTTCGCGCGAGCCATCGAAACGGCAAACGATTTCACGCGTTCCTGGAATGCGTCGCATAAAATTCCACGACCCTGTTTATCCCTCTCCCGCCCCATGGATCCGCGATCCATATCTTGCCGATCTAACCGGCCAACAATCCGCGAATTGAGACATTTTTATCTTCCCGGCTAAAAATCTTTATTCCGTGAAAAATCTTAACGATCCCGACGATCGGAGTTCGCCAATCGGCGTAGCTTTTTTTCTTTTTTTTTTTCGAAACTGAGAACCCTACCGGCCCGATTTATTACCCCGTTCGAGGGAGTGGGGGGTAAGAGAAATTACGGAGAGGATTGGCAAGGATTGGCGCGAACGGAAGGATCGATAAATTTCCAAACTTTTTCGATCGAACGAAGGAAGGAAGCGAGCGAGTAACGATTAGATCTGGCGATAGATATTTTTCTCTCACGCTGCTATCCGAGAATGAAGAAAAAAAAGGGAGAGAAAGAAAGGAATTCCCTTCCGAGGTACTCGACTGGAGGTATCCCGGAACGATTACTCGGATTTCTCTTCCGAAAGGAGTGCCTCGTGTCTCGATTTTCCATCCTCCCCTCGGTTACGGGACGAGAAGGAACGATGATCCCTTTCCACCCCTCCGTCGTATCCCGTTTCTCGTCGACCCTTTTCCGGAAGAGGAACTGGAAGAGGAGAAGGGCTGTGCAGTGAGAAAAGAGCCTAGAGCCCTCCTAAAGGAGGGGGGAGAGAGAGGGTGCTGTAACCCCGCAGGGTCACGGGGTGAATACCGTTTTACCGACTATTAACTCACTTTTACCCTGTTTTTTTTTTTTTCTTCTTTTTTTCTTACCCCGCGAGAGAAGTGGCGCGAGGGGAGAGACCGGCTACGTGTTTTTCTTCCCCCCCCCTTCCGATCTTTCTCGCCTAATCTCCCTTTTTTTCTCTCTCGAGGTTTCCCTCCCCTCCTCTTTTATTTTATTCCACCTTTTTTCTACCCATTTTTTTCTCCCTCATCCAGGATTCTTTTCCGGGTTACGCGCGTGTGCAGGTAGCGTTCGCAGCAGCTACCTGCGAACTGGTGGAGTGGAGGAGATAGAGAGAGAGAGAGAGAGAGAGAGGAAAGAAGAAAAGAAAGAAACGCGAATTTTTGGGGGCCACGGTCGATTTAACCCCTGAGAAAAATTGCGCGCGACCCTCGGCTACGTCGATCGGGGGTTAACCGATTTCTCTCGGGCCAACTTTGAAATCGAGGAGGCAGCTTTCTCGATCTAACCATTTAAAGGCTTAAGTATCTCGTAAAAATGGGTTCGAAGTTGGGATGCGTTGGGCGAGTTTTTTTTTTTTCTTCTTCTTCTTTTCCCCTCGATTTTTCGCTTTCGTTGTTCGTTGCAAGGGTGAAGACGGTTCGAATGTCATCGTCACGGTTCTTCGTTCCGCATTTCGAAATCTCTCGAACTCGTTCCTTCGATTCGATGTAATTAACCACCTTCTCGAATTAATAATATCCATCCATCCATGGATGTGTCTCAGAGAGAGAGAGAGGCGGACGAAAAATTCCCTCCTCGATTCGTCGACGAGAGAAGAGAGAGACGAAGAAGAAGAAGAAGAAGAAAAAAAGAAATTCCAAATTTTTCAACGCAGAAGAGTTTCTTTCGAGCGAAGGAGCGAGGAATTTTTAATTTATTAATCCTCTCTCTTGACTCGTTAACTACGGCAATTACTCGGCCGGACGTTTCGATTTCACCCCCACCACCTTCCTCCCTCCTTCTTTTTCTCGCCACTTGATTTTTATCAATCGGCGGCCAGCACGGACGATGTGGAGCAAAGACGAAAGGGAGAACGGGAGAAGAAACACGGGATCCCCGCGGCGCAACCTCCGCCTCGGGTTCGGACCTTAAAAATCGAGTCAATTTAAGGATCCGGCTTGGAGGATGCGCGAGCATAACGCCGCGATCCTCCCTCCGAGTGGTATCCTCCTCCTCCTCCTCCTCTTCCCTCGTACAAATCCATTTACCGTTGAAACGTGTACCGAAATCGTTTCAACCCGCTTCTTTTTTTATCGCCCACACAACCGCAAATCTACCTACCCACACCTTCCTTTTGTCCCTTGGCTCCGTCCTTTTAAATCGCGTCTGAAGTATCGATCGAAAACGTGAATATGATCTCGTTTCCAATTAGATTAAAAGACGCTGCGAACGTGTCGTCCTCTTTCTCTTATTTTACTTGCTGAATTCGTTTTTTGAGAGAGAAAAAGAAAATTTTATCCCCAGAATTTTCCCACAAATCTCGATCTCGGTGTGGACTAAATTATCACGTGCGTAGGGAATAATCATTTTTCATCAACAGCGTCGATCTTCGTCTCGTTAAACGTTTAATATTGGGATTGTACCGTGGTGAAAATAGCAAGAAAATAGCGGAGAGGAAGCAATAACGGGGTTGGGTAATTTCGATAGACGTCATCGGTCGTTGTTGGGCCAGAGGGGGGTCCTTTCCACATTTTCGAATCTCTCTCTCTCTCTTTTTTTTAATCCACCTGGTTCCAAACTCTCTTCCTCGTTTCGCGGCCACGAGATCGAGAACTGCAGGTAGAAATTCTGAATGTTCTCATGGATCGAATACACGGTGCGAATAAACCCCCGATGGAATCTACCTGAATCGCAGACTTCGCACCCGGGGATATTAAACGCTGCCCTTACTCCTTCTACCATGCTCAAATCCTCCGTGCGTTCGTTTGTCTTCCTCTTTGGGAAAGAAAGGAAAAGAAAAAAAAAGGAGAGAAACGAGGAATCATCTTCAGCTGCAGGATTGGTAAAACAGGATTTGGATTTGGCTCTCGTTGGAAGCTGATGATTTATGGAAAAATTAGATCGTTTTTCAATTAGATGGGAATGGAAGTCAATTTTTTTTTTTTTTTTTTTAAAGAAAGAATTCTTCTCTAAAGTATTCGTGTTCGTTTCTTTAAGGATTTTCTCTAATGGAAATTCTGCAAGTTGGTCTACACCAGTGACTATTTCTTGGCCGACTATCCGACTATATGATGGAAGGCATCCAGACTGTGGTCAACCAGTGGTCGCTAATGCTCACTTTCTCTAAAACGCTTCCTTATTATCAGTTGACCGTTGTGGACGGGTCTGTACGGTTGTACCGTGGAAACGAATTATAATAAATAATAATATCGTGAATTTTAATAAAATAAATAGACATCCAGATGCGTCGAGTGTATATATATATATATATATATATAAATATCGTTTAAACGTAATTTGGATGGGACGTGTCTAAGAAGAAGGTAGAAAAAGGGTGACGAATGAAAATTCGTGGTTTAGGGAATCGGCAGATGTACCTGCTGTACGGCAGTCGATTGCGGCTTTCTCAGTGTCGAGACGTCTCAATTTCACGACTCTCGGCCCCGATCGGCAAAAAACTTCCCCTCGCTTCCCCTTTTTTTACCTCCGTCCGAGTCGTCGCGTTTCCATTCGTCGTCCCGTATTCCCGTTTTCGGCCAATCCAACGAACCGATCCCCACCCAACTTTCCGAAATCTCGGAAAATCTGGCCCCTCCTGGCCAGTCTATTCGAGGTGTCGGCGGAAGCAGGTCGAGGAATCGAAAAACTTGAAAAACTTGAATTGAAGAGACGAGCTCGAACAATTCTTCGAAAGGAAAAAAGGAAAAAGAAAAACGTTCTATCGACAAATTTAATTATTTTGAAGCGTAGCTGGTGATACGAAGGGAGTAGCATTTAGATTTATCGAATTTTTATTCGTCGTTGATTGTTAACTTGAGAAAGGAAAAAAAAGAAAAGAAAAAAAGAAAAATGTTGAAACCTCGTGTTGCAGGGAAGGTAAAAGTAAAAGAGGAAAAGGATGCTTCCTCGATGGCGCCAGGAAGCCCACCGACGCCACCGCACACCCCCCAAAGCCCACCTCGACACAATCCACCCCCGGGTAACCTGTCTCAGTCCTGTCAGACGTCGAACGCCAATTCTCCGAATCTGCAGCAACAGCAACAGCAGCACCAACAGCACCAACACCATCAACAGCAGCACCAGCAGCAGCAAGAGTCGAATCAACAGCAGCAGCAGCAGCAGCAACAACAGCAGCAGCAACAGCAGCATCAGCATCATCATCAATCCATTCACGCGATGACCAACACACCCCTGAGCCAGATCTTGGTCCAGAATCCGGCCCTTGCTCAACTTCTGCAACAGAATCCCGCGATTCTGTCGCAGAATCCCCAGTTGGCGCAGTTGCTGCAGCAAAATCTTCAAGTTCAGATGGGCAGCGTCCTTTTCCAGAACGTGAGGAGGGAGGAACCTGAGGAATCGAGGGTGAGTCAGTCGAACAAATTAATTAGACGGGAAGGGTCCCTTTCATCTCCCGCGGACCGTTTCGCCGTTTCCCCCCCGCTTCTCTCTCGCCCTCGTGACGGAAATGGATTGTTTCGTTTCCTTTTTCCTCCTTTTCCTACGCGTCGCTCGCTCCTCGCCTCGGATACTTAACGAGAGGAACGCGTCGTTCACGATGGAATTTTTCTCTTTTTTTTTTTCCCCCTCCTCCCTGTTAATGGAATATCTCTAATTCCCTTTCGACGAATTCTTTCTAAATTTAATTAGAAAAAAAAAAAAGAATCGGGAAAATTACGTTTCTCTCCCGAAGCAATGCATTTTCAATGACTCTTCCTATCGATCGATCGTTTCGAGAGTCTCGTATCTCTTTTGATTTCGCTCGACGACGACGACGACGTGGACGACGACGTTTTGTTAATTGATAATTATAAATAGAGAAAGAGCGTGCGATGATGCGGGTCGAAGTGGATAAAATAGAAAAGGGAAGGAGGAGCTCTATTTATTTTCGTCCGGATCGGGTTCAATTTCGAGAAGTTTTTTAAGATAGTCGACGGTTCGTTTTTATCCGTTCGTTATTAGCGGGCCGGAGCCGGGTGAATCGAGCTTAACCCGTGACTCGAGCGACGTAGATCGATTATAGTGTAGAGCTCGTGGACACCGGGCCCCCGGTTGATGATGACGTGACAACACCGGATTGTCAACATGCCGCGAGCATCTGCTACAACGGTTGGATTTCGTTCAACTTGTTTCCACTTGAATGACCAGCGCCAAGATCCCATGCTCGGCCGTGCCAATTATATGAAAATAATTATCTCGATTTATTGGCGGCCGGTGACGCAATACCGAGATAACTAATTCACCGTGAAATCTTGTTCGCGGGTTTAAAACCTCTTTCCTTAATTGACTCGACTCCGTTGATTGCTGTTTCCCTTGTAAAATCAAATCTCGTAACTAATTTATTCCCGTTGCATATTTCTCTCTCTCTCTCTCTCTCTCGATCAAATCCGGTGTAGGATAACACGCGCTAATGAAATTCAACATCATTCGGAATAATTATCGAGCCTGTCCATTTTCTCCAAAATTTTATTTATTTATTACTTTGTGCGATTCTATATATATATGTGTATGTTTGTGTATATATATATAGGGAAAATTCTTCGCGTACAAATATAAATCGTGGTAATCCGCGCAGTTCGTTGTTCCGAGAAACTGAACCACGTCCAAGAACAAGATAGTATAACGTCGCGCGGCATCGATGACTCAATGGGACGAGCACCGGGAGTTATTCCGTTGATAGCGCGTGAAAATTCGTTTCCGTCCACTTATCCAATTTTTCTTTTCTTTCCTTCTTCTTCTTTTTCTTTTTTTTTTTCACAAAATTCGTTCCAGTAATTAAAAATTACCGACGCCTTTCCGATTCTTCTTGAAATTCAAAAAGAAAATCATCCCGATTCGATCGATAATCGGGGAATGTTTTTATCGACGAAGCGGAAAAAAGAAAAAAAAAAGAAGCGAGAGAACGGAGAGGCGGAGTGAATCACATCGGTGGCTCTGGTGGCTCGATGGCTCGATGATGACTCGTGGACGGGTCGTAAAGTCTGTCGCATTCCAGCGGGAAACGCGCATCCGCGCTAGAATAATTCAGGGGTTCCTGGAACCGCGGAACCCGATCGTAATTTGTCCCTCGATACGGCGCATATTGGCGGTAATCTCGGCTGTGAGGTCCCTGATTCTTGACCTTAATTCGTTCAGACATTGTTCCCATAAAATAA
This sequence comes from Apis mellifera, assembly GCF_003254395.2. Classification (NCBI taxonomy): domain Eukaryota; kingdom Metazoa; phylum Arthropoda; class Insecta; order Hymenoptera; family Apidae; genus Apis; species Apis mellifera. The sequence continues at coordinate 8,588,391 of NC_037651.1, forward strand.
TCGAGAACAATGATCCCCTTTCCCCTCGCGAGTCGCATTGCGCGGCGTACGCGCGTATATGGAGGAATATATGGAGGCAGGAAGGAAAGAGAGGGAAGAAGGAAGGAAGTCGTCTCTGTCGTAAATAAAAATTTCGGCTCGGATCTCGGATCGGTTGCATTTGAAACCGCGCGATCGAAACGTTTTCGCGCGATAATTGGTTCCGTTCCGTACGGAGTGGATCGAAGCCAGCGTTTTTTCAATGCGATTGCATTTTCACAATGACTAATAAAACGTCTGACGTAGAATTCTTAAAATTGCCAGGCGAAAACATTTGGGTAGAGGGGATTACGTCAGAGACATCGGGGAATTAACTTTCTAAAAGAACAATTAACATTCTACGCCATCCTTCGACACACCCTACATTCGATAACCGCTTCATACGTACGTATTGTATCATTCCAATAACTTGGAACAACCACATCGCTCGCCAGTATGGAATCGTCCCCTCTTTCGGACGCTATACCTCTTAATGTATAGTGCAAACCACAATACGCCTCGAATAAGGAAATGAGATCCTGTTTCGTTGTTCCTTCGATACGAGTACGAGTGAAATGAAGGAAAACGAAGAGGAGGAGGAGAAAGAGGAGGAGGAGGAAGAGGAGGTGGAGGATAAAATCGGTACGAGAGAGCGTTGCCTCTCCTCTCTCCACGTGGTTACGAGGCCACCCCTTTCGAGGCGATTTTCTCGAGAAAATGTCGGTCCACTCGGCGGGCGAAGGCCGAAAGGAGGGAAATTCACGGCGGGTTTTGCACCAGAGTCTGGTAGTCTTCAACCGTCGAGAGCTAAATATACATGTGTATACGTGGCCGAAGAGGAGACACGAAATGGCCCGGGAGGCTCGGTGTATCGCCACGCTGGAATCCCATACGGGGAGAATTGAAATTATTCCCCCGATTTTTGTCGTGTCGTTTACATTATTTTCGCCTTTGAATATTAATGGGCATATGCTCTCCGGCGTTATGGCACAAGAAGTAACAACGGCGTATAATACTCGACTCTTAACGTTATTCTATTGTTTGCAAATCAGCTCTATTGTTTTCTCATATACCTCTATACTCTCCCGGTTCCCTCTTTGCCCTCCCCTTATGCACTCCTCCTCCCTCCAACCTCTTCCCCTTCCCCTCTCTCTTACGCCCTGAGACGCTCTTCTTTTACCCTCTCCTCCTTCTCTCGCTCCATTCTCCGCTCTTTCTTTTCGTGCTCGATCTTCTTCTTCTTCCTCTTCTTCTTCTTCTTCTTCCTCTTCTTCTACTTCTTCCTTCTTGTTCTTCTTGTTCTTCTTCTTCCTTCTTCTTCTCTTCGTCGTCGTGTCATCCTTTTACCCAATGTGCACACACGTACACACATATGCATGCACGCACACACGTATGCGCCGCTTCGCGGTATTTTCTATTTGTTTCTACGATCGCTGCTTCCTCTCTTCTTCTTCTTCTTTCTTCCTTATATCGAGTTTCGCGCTCGGAACTACCTACGAGACTCTCTCCACTCTCTATGAAACCCGGTGCGGGGGCCTACTCTGCAATCGAAATCCTCTTTGTGGCGCACGTACTGACTTTCCAATGTGTGGAAAGGGGGCTGCTGGATTCTTTTTGCCTTTTCTTCTTTCCTCCCTTTTGTGGGAGTCGCACGCTTCTTCCGGGGGACCTCCCGTCCACGTACGTTATTATCGTCCCTTCTCTCTCTCTCTCTCTCTCTCTTCTGAATATTCTTTTCAACGTGGCGACCATTAAAGGACAGGATGGGACGACCGACTCCGCTTTATGACACGGATTAGCGCGTCTCGAGAACGAGAAAAAATTTCCATGCTGTCCATGATTCCGTGTACACAGTCAAATTCTGTCACGTTTGCCGGCCATATTCCGCCTCTATCCATGAATCATCCAAGGATAAGGAGACCGGCTCCGTCCAAATCTGCCAAACGTCCCGAGAAATTCTAATTAATCCGATCCACATACCGATTCCGTTAAAATTCTTCTCGAACAGGAATGATATTTCAATAGTCGAACGTTCCAATCGATCCCTGTTCTTCCTATATTTCTCAAAAATAAGAGAAAAAAAAAGAAAAAACAAGAAAAGAAATAAAATCTCGAGATTTCGACTAATACTAATACTCGGACGTATTAATCATCGAGCGAGAAGAATTTTCTTGGCCGATCGGGGGACGACGGGGGCGGATTCGCCGATTTCCCGCGGAAATGGCCGCGAAACAACATTCTTTCCGCCGCATTGCCATGCGATCCGCACGCCGATCCGTAATATTGGGCATCGAAGGTCGGCGATAATTATGAGCGCGGAATATAAATGGTCGATCGGTGGCCACGGTTCCACCAACGATGGAACGCGATTGTCGCGCACGTGAGCCGCGTTCCTTGCGCAGGCGGGCGCGGGGGAAGAGAGTGGGGGAAGGGAAGGAGAGGAGACGAGGGGAGAGGAAAATCGACCGTCGGTCGTCGGTCGGTTTCGAGTCGGTTTGGCTCGAAAATGGGAATCGGTAGGAGGAAGACGAGGAGGGAGAGACGGCGAGACGGCGACGCAAACGGTGTGTGGCAATCGCTTCATAAATTCAACCACGCAACTAACTAACGCCACGCGGATCGGCACCGCAGAATACGGCTTCGGAAATCGTACAGGATTCGAATAATTTGCACCGCGATGGGGCTTCCGGCCAACCATCGGTCCCGTCCCTCTTTTATTTCCTCGAGCCCGAGCTTCGAGAGCCCCGACCAGACGTGAAATTTCTTCTTCTCCTTCCTCTCCTTCTTCTTGTTTTCTTTGATCGCCGATTCCGATCATCCCCGATGAGCAGATCGTTGGTTGGTTGGTTGATGATCCGTCGCTTCGAATGGATGCGTTTGGGAAGGGAGGGAGGAAGGAAGGGAAGAAGGGAGGAGGAAGATTGTTTAAAATTCCTGTTGGAAACGAGGAATCGTTAATCGAGGACGCGGGTCGAAATGCATTTTCCCGCGCGGAACTTGTCTTGTTCTTGACACACATTTGCACATTGCACCGCCAAGGTCGACGACCTTGCCATTCCGTCCACTCGCGCGTTTTTTTTTCGGGGAACCGGAAGCCGTTTCCGCTCGCCGCGTAAAGGAGGATGTCGTTAACGATAAAGGTGGAATTTTTTGGCGCCGCGAGGAGCGAAACGTTGGTGGCCACCACCGATTCCTCTTCCAGTAGGGGATTTTTATATTTTTACAGAGGGGCAAAGCGAGAGTTTCGTTCGACGGGAACGAAGGGTTGGACGGGACGAGTCAATTTAGGCCGATTCAAAGATTTATTTTATTACGCGTCAAATGCGTGTAAGGACAGAGAGAGAGAGAGAAAAAACCTTTTTTGTCGATCGACGCGCAGAAAATCGCAGCCTCCGCTTTGGTTAGGGATCCGATCTTTTCCCAAAAGATCGACGGGGCCCCGGATAATTTGGAGGCATTCAACTTTTCAACGACACGTGTCGCGCGCGGATTCATAGAGAGGCGCGCACACACGCTTTCTCTTTCTCTCTCTCTCTTTCTCCGCGCGTTGTCCCACCATCGAGTTGCGTGGGCGGCCCCCTTTCGTCCCCATCGCGAGCACGGCCCTGAGCATGCTGGTGGTGCATTGTACATCGTAATGTATTTTCTTTTAGGTACCGCCGACAATAGCGAGCCTGGCGGCGATGAAGGTGGAGGCAGCTGACCCGAAGGTTTCCGGTGAGTTACTATTTCCGCCTCCTTACGGAATTATCGGGATCGTAATTAGATTCAAATCGAGTCTCCGCCGTTCGACGACCCTGCGCCAACCGGCAAGCAGACAGGAAGGGGAGGGACGTATGGGAATGAAAGAAAAAAAAAAAGGGAAGAAAAAAAAAGGAAGAAAAAAAAAAGGAAGATGCGACGAGAGGGAAAACGAGAGAAAAGGCACGGCGTTGGGGGGGAGGGCGATCGTGGCGACTCGTGGGGGGAGGGGGGAGACAGAGAGGCAAGGGGTCGCGAGCGGTGCACGGCGTCCACGTACGAAATCGACTCGAGCTCGACTCGGAGTTCGAGAGAGAAGACCCATCGCGCAATAAAAGTTCGTCGGATCGCGAGTTTCTCTTTTTCTTTTGCTTTTCCTTTTTTTTTTCTTTTTCTTTTTTTTTTTTTCCGGAAGCAAAGCAGCTGCTGCGCGCGCGCGCGAGGATCGCTCTCCACGATTTTTTCTTTTTTTTTTTTTTTTCTTGAGCCCGGACACGACGAGGTTGTTAACCTCTCGTAGAAACGCTTCCCCTCGTCGAGCGTTTATCTCGTACGGAGGGATGAATCGCTCAACAGGTGGTCCACGAGTTTCGATCCGCGTTTCGAGAGCGTAATATATATATATTCTCGGAGCTTCCTCGGAGAGAAGTTGCGCGCGGCTGCGTTTTTTTCCAAATTGTTCGAATCCTTGCGCGGGGAATCGGCGGACAATGGTCCCGCATCCGAGGCCCAATTATCGATTATTGGCAGAATCGTGGTCACGTGGCAGAGGCGTGCATCGTCTCGGCTCGAGAAGGAGGAAGGAGCGCGCTACGCGACCGTCTCTCGCCTTCTCTATTTACTCGATCGAATCGGTTGTTGCAGGCGGGTCGTAAATCGTGCGCAACCTGACGAAACGAGTCGTCGTGTCCTCCCATGCTTTCAGCGTTTTGTGGCCTGCTGGGGCTCTTCCCCCTTTATTGGAATATCCGCCCACAGCATTATGGGAATTATCAAGGAAATGGGATGAGCGCAAAGTGGGTCCCACGAGGGAGCTGAAGGGGGTTTGTGCCTGGTCGCGACGATCGGGAAAGAGAGGAAGACCGTGCGTGGAAACGGATTCATGCAGGTCCCCCATACACACCCCACACACCCCCCCTTTCAATGCGTTCCATTCGAAAAATTGTGTCATCGATGGAGAGATATATCTCGTGGTCCTCGTGATAGGCGAATCGACGGGGATGACGCGTCTCTTCTTTTTTTTTTCCTTTCTTTAACCATCTCCTAGTCGTTGAAATGTTGAAAACAAGACGCTGGATCGATCCATCGATCCGATGGAATTTATCCGCCGATTCATTACGTCTCACGAAAGAACGTGCGTGAGAACGTTGGTTGAAGGAAAGTTGTCGTCGTTACGTCAGATCGATTCCGAGCAGAAGAGATTCCTAAACGAGCTACACGCAACACGACGAAGAAAAAAGAGAAGGAGGAGAAGGAGGAGGAGAAGGAGGAGGTCCCTCCTAGCGAAAGAGGTCCTCGTGACGTTCTCGACGACGACAAAACGACGACGAGTTAATTTTAGATCGTGCCACGAAGCACCGCGATCGATCGATTATAGAATCGAGAGAAGAGTCAGTGACTCGATGAGAATTTCATTAATTATAGGACATCGCGGGGATAGGATCTGCCGCGTTGCGTAATCGCATCGATACTCGTTTATAAATACGCGCACCAAGCTCGAAACGTCTACCTATCGCGTCGCCGTCTCGTCCCGTCTCCTCTCTCTCTCTCTCCCTTTCTTCTCTCTCTCGTTTTGTCACATCCGATCCGCGAGGATTCTTCTGTTTCTCGTTTTCTTTCTCTGACCCGTGTCCCCCTCCCCCTCTCCTCGATCGTTCCTCATCGTCGTTTCGAGCGTCTCTCTGGTTCGCCAGTCTGGTCGTCGACGACCACGACGACCACGACCACGATCGCAAACCACGATCGCAACGTCGACGATGACGACGACAACGACGACGAGGACGAGGACGAGGACGAGGACGAGAAACGTTTTCGATTTGGAAAACGAAGAAACGAATCAGAACCGACAGAGCGGAAATTATATGTAATCGTTTGACAAAGGAGTGCCGAAGGAAGGGGGAGAGAGAGAAAGAGAGGAGTGGGCGGCCTCTCTCGGTGTCTCTGTTATCCAGAGACACATTCCCACAATTTCGGATCGGCCAATCAACGTCTCGCGCTCCCGGACGATATTAAACTCGTCGCGAGATCCGCGTTGAAACCGAATAAAATAAAATTGTGCGTTGTTGGTCAGCCGTTGTTAGTTGCGCGCGTTCGTCCCGACTGCGAGAAAGGGGGAAAAAAAAGAGGAGAGAGAGAGAGAGAGAGTGTGTGAGAGAGTGTCGGCGGGGGAGGGAGGGTGTGGAGTGGAGAGGCAGAGACGGCGAGACAGATGGCCGGGAGAAAGAAGGAGAGAGAGAAAGAGGCGAGGTGGGATAGGGGGAGGGGGAGAAGGATCGGCGGCGGCGGCGTAAGGAGAAAGAGAGAAAGAGAGAGGGGGAGGGAGAGAGAGGGCAGCAATCAAAGCTGATTAAGCCCACAACTGGGGAATCTGTGGGGCCAGTGTCTCACGCCAATCTCGCCCAATCAACCGGTTGGCCGGGGAGATTTAAAAAATAGAATGCCTACTGTCAATTGTCCCATAATTTAAATAAATCGAATAAATGGACAAAGTGGCCAATTAGAGTAGTAGTTGCTGCTTGCTGCTTTAACGCATTATTCTCTCTTTCTCGCGGTGTCTTCGCCTCCCCCTCCCCCCTCCTCCCCTTCCCTCCCCTCCCCTCTCCTTTGTCCACCCTCCACCATCCCCCTGCCAAACCATCCTCGCTACAATGTCCTCGGTCATCGCTTGGCCCATCTTTCAACGTCTCCTTCGAGCCTCTCTCTTCCCTTTTCTCCTTTCGCTCTCTTAACTCGATCGGAGATCGGGCCACGTTAACGTTTAAACCTCCCCCAACGAGAAGAAGGCCACCTTGCGTATATTATACGTTGTTCAAGATCGTTCGAGTTTCGCTTCCGCCGTTTTCTCCGTCTCAACAACATTCTATCTTCGATCGTGTTCGAAATGTAAATCCACACAATTTTCACGTGAAACGATCGAGAGACAGAAATGGTTCGAGTCTGATTGCATATACGATGCATACGAAGAGAAGAATTGGCAAGAGAGAGAGAGAGAGAGAGATCAAAGTTTCGTAGTAGCGGGGAATGGATGGATCCGAAGATGATCCTTGTTTCGCAGTAGTTGTATTCCATCATCATTCCGTGGATGCACAAACGAAGCTTAATTGATTATCCGCGACCCGGTGGCCCCCGTACGCTCGTCTTCGATTATGGTCGCATCGAAATTTCAGCGAAGCCGCGTTACGTGGAATGGCACGGACGGGCTTTAACAATTACAAGCAATTTACGACTCGAACAATTACCGCCGACATCCGTGAACCACGTTTGCCAAGCTGCACCTGTTCGACATTCATTTACGACGGATGCTTAACAGCCTCGTTGATACGCGGCGGTCATTAATTCGCATTAAATACAATTCAATTAACAGTTCCTGCCCGGTTCCAACCCGTCCATCCTCCATCCGTTCCATTAATATGCCGAACATTCGCCGAAAATTACGTCCGTTACTTACGGTTAGCGCGCGATAAGCATTAATCGAACAACTTTGCGCCCCCTCTCCGCTGCTTTACGATCTTGTCGCGCGCTCTCCGTTCTCCACTACGTTCGTCCGTGTATCCGTCGACATCGCGAATATTGATTCTTGAACGTACGTATACTCCAACCTTAACCGTTTATTAATAACCGATAACGACGCGGTGGACAATACCGACTGATGTCTCGACTCTTCTCCATCATTTTTTTTTCTTTTTTTTTTTTTAAATTTCGTTAATCGAAATCAATCGGGGAGGGCGGAAATTATCCCCGAGAAAAATCGAAATCCCTCCCCCCCTCCCTTCCTCCCCTTTCTCTCGCACAACGACGGCGCGGTATCCTTCTCCTCCTCCCTTTCCAAGAAAATCTCATTAAACCGCGTGTTACGGTGATCAAGAAATCGGCACGCCGGAGCTTTTAACCATCCTCCACACGGAGAAGGAAGAAATTCTATTCGTCGGCCGGTTCGTTCGGCGGGGTTGCACGTTCGGTCGAGAGCGGAGAGGCGGGGGAAAAAATGCGGCGTATTAAGCGGCCAATTATGCGAATCTGGCTCATCTCGGCGGAGCAACGGCTGTGTAACGCATGTCTGGAAGGTAGATAAGGTACCCTCGTAGAGGTTGCTCGTACACCTACGTGGGCTGGCAGTCAAGTCGAGGCAGCCGACCGGGCAAATAACAAATAAAGCATAAACGGGAGCTACAATAAATAACTGGTGCACCGCGTTCTCTGCATATACTCGCCGAGCCACCACGGACCCTTCGGGGCCTTATTTCTCTCTCTCTCTCTCTTTCTCTCTCCTCTCCCTCCACTCCACGTTCCTCCACCCCCACCAATGGGCCCCCTTTAAGGACCATATATATGTCATAACGTAGTCGCCGAGAGAACAGGCCGGGATTTGAGAAAAATCGTTTCTGACTTATGCGGTTGCCGTGAAAACGGATTTAGGGGACCACTTTTATCTCTCTCTCTCTCTCTCTCTCTCTTTCGCTCTTTCTCCCTTCTCTTCCTCTCGTTTTATTTGAGATCGTACATTTTTGAGGAATTACAACGAGTCCCGAGGACCTCCTTTGGGAACGAAATGTGAATAACCTTATTCGAAACGGAACGCGTTCCTCTTCCACGAGATTTCACGTTTTTTGAAACGTTTTATTGGACGGATCATCTGGAATTCTGGATTTTCGGAGAAACCGTGGGTCGATCGAAAATTTGTTCGATCAGTTCAATTATTAGGACGGAAGAGTAGTTAGTTAGTTAATTAGTCAGTAGGTGGAAACGTGGAGTTGGAATTAATTATTTCGGACGGCACGATAAATAAATTTGACAGGTATCTACCACCGATTCGTTGCTTTCTTTCTCGCCTCGCTCTCTCTTTCTCGCGTCGGCCCTCTCCGCATAATTGGTTACAGATGCATTATTCTTCGGCTCGGCTCGTTTCGCAGCCCATGCATAAACATTAAACTCTTACGACATGGGCGTCGTTCCTTTTTTTTTTTCTCTCACTCTCTTTCTCTCTCTCTCTCTTTATTTTACTCCACCTTTTTTTCCAACCCTTTTTCTCCGTCTCTCTCTCTCCCGCCCCCCCTCCCCCTCCTCCCCTCTTTTTTACCTCGGCCGATTGTGTTTCTAATTTCGCTAACACTCGTGAACCGTCCGGGACTGATTGAAATTCCTCCGATTGTTTGAGGAGGACCGCGTTCGAGATCTTTGACTCGGGGCTGCCCCCGAGGTGGATGCGGCGCGATAAAAAATAATTAAAAACCATTTCGATCCCGCCAACCAAGCTCGTAAATTTAAACGAGAATTTGGTTATCGGGAAACGGTGTACGCTATTAATTTATAATTCGCGTGTAATTCAATGTAAACTGAACACAAAAGTTGGCTGGTACTAAAATGTCGGTAAGTTAATACCTCATCTTCGTCACGCGGCCACCTCACTTTATCTAACGCAAACTTTAATTGCTCGTAACTCGATGAATAAACTTCGACCGAAACTTTCGTGCATTAACTTTTATACGTTTGATTCGCCTTCTAGAATCGATCCTCCGAACGTGTCTCACGAATGTACAGAAAAAAAAAAAAAAAAATAAAAAAGAGGAGGAAAAAAACAATCTCTCGTAAAATACGAATTATAATTATATCTAGAAATACATAAATATACATATACATATATATATATACAGGGAAAATTCGAGACGTTCGAATGGTCGTCGAGAAAAGAAAAAAAGAAGAAGAAGAAAAAAAGAAACGAATAGCTGAGAGGGAAGAGAGGGAATTTCGCGAAACAATGCGGTCGAGTCGGGACGCATAGGTTGGATCCCCCGGTAGGATGAAAAAGTACACGGTCCAAAGAGCTAGAGACTGGATTGGAAATTTTATTATTTATATTTGAAATTTATTATCGCCCGGATCCCCGGGTCCCCGGGGCCCGTGAAACGGCCGATCCTCCTCGCCCCCTTCCCCTCCGTCCCCTCCGGTATTCTTTCCGCGGCGTGTTCTGCCCTCCCTCCCTCCTTCCTTCCTTCTCGCGCCGGCGTCTCGTCGCCGGCCTAATTTATCGTTCCTCAACTTTTTATTAATTTCTTACCGCTCGCGGAATCGCGATCGCATTAAAAGGAACGGTCACCGAAATGCGAATCGGTACACAGACGGCGGAATGCCGTCCCTAATTTTTCGCTCTCCTTCTCCTTCTCCTCCCCCTCACGGAGAGCAGCGCCGCGCGGGGAGGATCCATCTCCTCCTCCTCCTCCTCCTCCTCCTCCTCCGTTCTTTTAGCGCGCGGCGCCCGTTGGCCGCCCCGCCATCGATGCCTATCGGCACACCGGCCAGAAGAAACGCATTTTTCCTCAAACTGCCGCGCTGGTGGCGCTCGGTCGCCACCAACCCCTCCTCGCCGCCCCCTCCTCAGGTAAAAAGGGGCCGAGTTGAAAATTCCGACAATTCGACCACGATCCCCCTCCCTCTGCCTCTGCTTCACCCGCGCTCCTTCCAACGTTCGAGAGAAGTCGAAGAGAAGCCGACCGTTAGTTAATTCCTCCGCTCGATATCTATTTATATATATATATATGTGTGTGTGTGTATGTACGTCGAGGAAGTATGTTTCCGGGGTTGAAGAGAAAAACGGGTTTTTTCAGCTCGAAGATCTGGCATTGAATCGTCGGTTAATATATATAATGAGTGTACTCGTGTCGAGTATAACGATACGTGTAAAGGAGCGGGTGAAGAGGGGATCTCTGAGGCCGAGGAGGTTTCAAGGTTCGCGACAGCTCGAAATTAGACGTTAAGATTCGATTAGTTAATCGGCGCCGGGGGAGGGGGATAAATTGGTGGCCGGGGTTTGTAATTCTTGGCGGGCGGGCGAAAAATCGCGAGACGTCGGCCAGGAAAGAAACGAGGACGGGCAAAAGCGAAATAGGGAGGTTAGAGGGAGGGAGGGGGGGATCATCGAAACGGACGGGCATCGATCGATAGGACGGGATAAGAGTAGGCAACGGATAGATTCCTGAGAGTTTCGAGGACGGCATGCGACGATTGCCAATCGCCTGCTTGTTTCCCGATACAAAGCCGATCGGGGCCAATCGAGCGGCCAACAAACATTGCGGCACACCATTCGCTTTCGCAATTCCCTTTTCGAACTCGAGTTCACTTTTATTGCCAGATATTCTGCCAGCCCCTGCCTACCCTCCTCGCGACCCCCTCCCTCCCTCCTCTGGCGCGGTCGAGCGTTAATTATAGCGAGGAGCGGAGGGAAAAAAAAGAAAAAAGAGAAAAACGAAACGACTCTCTTTCTTCTTTAGTCCACTGTTTCTCTTCCCTCGTCTTCCTCTAGTCTTCCTCTTTATCTTCGCGCAAACAAGAAGAAGATTCGCGAACGAAGCGAGGAATCGTTCCATCGTTCGTTACGATCATCGATCGATGGAATGGAAATATCGGCGCGAGCCGATTTTTCGAACGAGCACAAACGGGCGTATCGTGGCTCGCCTCGATCTCCTTTTTGGACGGGCGTCGTTTCCCCGGCGTCGAGGGAAGGAGGAGGAGAAGGAGCTCGGCCGCTTAATCGCGCACTTAAATATTTATACGCGCGGGAATATAAATCGAATCGATTCATAAAAGGGCCGGGAGTGGATGGAGGAGCGAGAGGAGCGGCGGCAACAGCGGGTTTCTCGGGAGCGTGGCCAGGGAAACAAGACGATGGTCGAGGGACCGCGATCCTTCGGCTCGTTGGCAAAAAAGGGCGAAAACGAGAGAGAGAGGAGGGGGAGGAAAGAGGGAGAGAGGCGACGAGGTATACATCGCCTCTCTCCCTCTTCTCCCGTTTGGCTGCTCTATTAATTAGCTCGCGGCAGCTCGCTCTCTCTCCACTCTGTTAATTTACTCTCGGAGGGGGCGCATTTTATTTTTCGTACGGGCCTGAGCGTCTTCGTCGTCGTCGTCCTCGTCCTCGTCGTCGTCGATCCTCCCGGTCGCCTCCTCAATCCGGCTCTATTAATTAGCCGGGGCCCTTTTTTCCCCGCGGTCGGGCCCGTAAGACCCGTCGAATCCCGTCAGGAAAAAGGGAACGGCGGGCACGGGAGAAAAAGAAAGCGCGGCCAGCGTCCGTCTCGGATTCCAGAATCACCGGAAAGGGAGAAGAAATATTCCGGTTTCGAGCAAAACGATCCTCCTCTCTCCCTCTCTTTCCCTCTCTCTCTCTTTTTCTCGATTGCTGCTCGTGGCTCTGTTCGCGAATCCCGGACCGTTTTCGTTGGAACTCGTACAGCAACGATCCTCTTTGGCCGATCGGTTATGTATGACGGTTTCGTAACGCGTGGGATTCTACTTCTCGAGGGTCGAATTTTCGAAACGAATTTGCAAATTACGTAATATAATACAACTCGATCGTGACGTGGAATGGATAAAGATGACGAAACAGGCTAGTTCTTCAGAGTTAAAAATCTCGCGAGGGGGAATTGTTGTTGTTGTTGTTGGTTGAATCGTTGCGTCGATGAGAGATTGGAAGGAGATTGTTTAAAGGGAAGTGGAAAATGGAGATTGGACGCACGAGAGCCGATTTCGAAGCGATATATGGGTGGATTCGTTGGAAGGGGCGATTTGTCAAACGCTTTAACAGCTGCCGTACGCCGACAGCATTATGGAGAGGAGTGTATTATCGATTTTCACCAAGTAATTCAGACGCCATGCTTGTCCAGCCACGCGGAAAGCGCTTAATCCGAAACCCTTCGAACAGTTTTGCACACGTTAAACCGCATAAAACGCCAAGTCTCGCACCCGTGTACACCTACGGGTTCAGCAAAATTTCAATTTCTCGATTTTTTATGGAAAATTTTATTGCTCGTCCCTCCTCTACATCGTATTAAAAGAAAGTAAAAAGAAGAAGAGGAAGAAGAGGTCTAATTATATAACGCTTAATCGTCCCTACAATTTTTTTTTTTTTTCTTCTCTTCAATTAACCAATTTTGTGCTGAAAATTCTCATCTCTTCACCGGATGGAACGAATCGCGTGCACTTATGAAGACATTCGGTTACCGTTCGATCAGCTCGAAGCTGGAATCGAGCGCGAAGGAAATTACACGGTGCGTCGATCGAATCTCTCTCGGTCAATCGATGATGCCTCTTCAAACAAACTCGTGGCGCATTCCTCGCGAATCCTCTTCTTCCTCTCTTTTCGTTCCATCGATTTCTTTCCCACCCGCCTCCCCTCTCTTCGCTACGAGATATCCGCAACATCTCTCGAAAGAGGAGAAGAAGAAGAAGAAGAAGAAGAAGATATACTCTTCTTTATATAATTTCGTTCCCGTATTCCGCGATCGGCCTACACTCGCGAGCGCAAAGTTTCATTATTTTTCGTTGGAAAAAGGGTGGCCAGAAATATACGGAATATCCGCGAGCGCGCCGGCATCCGGTTGACTATTTCGAGAATATAATCGCGAAAAGAGGAGAGGAAAAGAGGGGACGACGGAATGGAGAAGAAATGGAAAAGGGGCAAGCCGAGTGTTGAGAAAGCAGCCCGTTTTTCTACCTCCTTCTAGGCTTACTTAACTCCTTCCCTCGCCTTCCTCCTTTATCCAACGCTCCAACCGCCCCACCCCTTTCCCCTCCCCTGTAATGGGCCGTTTCGTTTCGTCCCGAGCACGCGATGACAGGGCCAACTACCGAGAAACAATTTCGGAATACGCCGCGCATAAACGCCGCGCATTCGAATTCCACGAGTCCCGATTCATTCTTCCTCCTCCTCTCGAAACTCGTCGTGGATGCTCTGGAAAATTACATATATATATGTTTCGTAACATACTTCTCCCTCTCCTTTGACTCATCGTCGTTTCCTCCGCGTCATCGATCTCGTTAAAATCTCGTTAAAATCTCGGGATCGATTTGTCGCTCGATCGATCGATCGGCTCCTTCTCTTTCCTTTTCTCCTTCCTTTTCTTTTCTCTCTCTTATCTATATACCTCGACGACGATATCTCTTCGCGCACGAATAAAGAGGAGGAGGTGGAGGATTCACGCAAGAAGAATCGCGAGATGTATCTAATTAAAAAGATAGAGATCGTAACGGTACACGGATTAATAATTCATTCAAGGGTTATTAGTATCCCTTACGATCTTGTTTCCCTCGGCCCGATCAAAGAGGCAAAAGATAGAAGGTGGATAGAAGGAAGGAGGGGTGGGTTGGTTCGCTGCCATACCCATGCGCGTGTCCATAACTTGTCCGAATTTCCGGCCGTGTGTGTCGCGGGACCGGTGGTTCGGGGAAGTAAACCCCGTAAATCAATTTCCTCGAGCGAGTCTCGAGAAAATGACAGAGAGAGAGAGGGAGGGAGAGCGGTGGCGTCGTCGTGTCGTTAATAAATCGAGCTTTCTTCCTCGGCTTTATCCCCGGGTTCGCGTCGTTCCACCGATTCGCCATAAGTCGCTTAAAGCCGTTCCTCTTCGCCGCTTTGGTAATTCGAGTTAGCCGTTCAGGCCCTCTCTCTCCCTCCCTCTTCCCTCCCCCTTCTCTCTGTTATTTCGCGCTTGGCGAGAAGGAAAGCGAGAAAAAGGAAAGCGTCGTACCGTCGGTGGAAACGAGCGGCGGGGGAGAGTGCGGAGGGCCGAAAGAGAGAGAGAAAGAGACCACGCCGATTGTTTTAGCCAAACTAAAACGGCCGAACTGAGAACTCGGCGGGAGGGTCAGGGCCGTGACGTCTCTCGGGGTCTCGGGAAACAGGAACGTTTCGTCATTCCAACTCCTCTCGATATCTTCATCCTCCCTCCAATGCAAATTTTCATTTCGAGAACGAAAACTTGTGCTGCTCTCCCCTTCTCCTTCTTCGTCGTCGCTTAATTTGCGGTATTGCGACGTAAATCGATGGAAGGATAGAAGGAATAAAGTTCATAGGAATGACGAGATTTATGAATCGTTGGCAAAAGTCGATTCCTCTCCTCTGGAAGATTCATTTCGTTAGATCGTTAATGATCGATGATGAGATGATGGTCGGTCGGGTGTTTTTTGTTTCAAAGGAAAATTCCATTCGCGGAATGGATGGCGCGTTACGGTACTGTAGGTGCGGGTTTTGCAAGAGGATCGCGAGGAATCGATCCCTCGCTCTCTGTGTGTTTCCCTCGCGCTTTCCTCTCCTCTCCCCCTCCCCCTCCCCCTGTCCGTCACTTGGTTTCACTTGGTTCTTTCCTCTCCTCTTGTTCTCTCGTCCCTCTTGTTCTTATTGTTCTTGGTGGGGACCACGAGAGAACGACCACGTGCCAAATCATCCGAGTGGAATCGGAGAAATTTAAAAAATATTCTAAATTTAATTACCCCGGCGAGCCTCGGTCTTTCGAAATCGTCCGGGCTGCCAATGGCTGGTTGAAAAATAGCCGATCGACGAACCGTGCGACGAACTTCTAGCGGGGTAGCATTTGGATTTGGCGTTGAAAAAAAAGGGGGAAGAAAGAGAAAGAGAAACGCGTGTGCGCCTCTCTCTCCGGGCCCCGTTCGAGATTGTAGAAAGAGGAAGAGATTTAAAATTTGAATTAGGTGTCGGGGAGAATCTGCTGTAAAAACGATTTCGTCGAAAAGGAAAAAGAAGAAAAGATGAAGAGAAACGTCGTATGCGTCTCGAACCTCTGGACCCTCTGTCATCATTTTTATTCATAGAAGGAGGAAGTATTTATATTAAGAATATTTTAAAATTGGAAGAATCAAAAGAAAGAAGGAAAAAAGGAATCTCTAAATCTTCGAATCGTGGAAAGAAGAAGAAACTCGTTAAGAACGTATATATATATATATATATATATAGTTTGAACTTCGATTGAAAGGAATATCTGGCGAGCGAGAAGAGTATTTTAGAAAGAAAGAAACACCGCTCGTTCGTCAACGAGTTTATAAAAGAGTTAAAGAGTTGGAATTGGAAAAAGGGAGAAGAAAGAAGATCGAGCCGAGTAATGAAGAGGTTAACGAGAGCACCCAATTTCAATTTCTCTTTCCCACGCTTCGCCGTCGTTCTCGTCGTCGGATCGATTCCCCCCAATATTTCTTTTCTCGACAATCCTTGCTCTCGATCGAGAAATCCCGATCGAACCCGCGTGTACAAAAATCAATCGAACTCCATAAAAATACGTCGCCCGTTCGCGAAGTACGAGAAACGGAAAGATTTTCGCGGGTGCGTATGACGGGTGTATTCCCCGAGCGTTCTCTCCCCTCCCCTCTCCCCTTCGTTTAAAATTCGTCAGACGTTCGCCACGCTCTTTGAAAATTCTCTCTTACCACCGTTCACCCTCTAGAGAACACTCGACCACCCCTTCTGCATCCACGCTCGCAATCATCCCCTCCCCTCCCGTGTTACACGCGCGTTCCCAATATCTTCTCTATTCAAAAGAAAAGAAGAAAAGAAAAACTAAACTATACACTTTGTCTCGATCGATTCTTCGATTGGTTCGAGAATATATCGAGATTATATATTACGCGTATCTTCGTACCGTCTCGAACAGAAGAGGGAAAAAAATTTGTTCGATCTTGAATAATCTGTTTCACGGCCGTTGAAAGTGGACGATCTCTCTCGAAGGGTTAAAAATACGAGGGTTTTTCCGGAAGGAGGTGATGGAAACGAGAGGGGTAGATCCAGAGGCGAGGTGGCTCGGACGAGGACAGAAACGCCACCGGGCATCGATAGAGCGTGGCGGTGCACGCTTAATAATAGTCCTCGCTCGTTACGCACTCGTCGAACTGCCTTGTTAAGGCTAACAGCCACTCGCTCTCGGGGAATATTCGAAAGTTATCGGGACACGCGATCTCGTAAATCAACGCGCGTTATGGAACTTTGTGGAAGTTTGGGGCAGCCGAGGTTTAATAATTTGTCATGAATCTTCGCCTCGGAAAGTCGAAGAAGCGATACAATCGGAACGGGCAAAGTTATTCCCGTCGGCTGTGCCGTGTTTTAACATTCTCATTCGATCGAGGCAGGGAACGTGGTTCTCTCTCTCTCTCTTTCTCTCTCTTTGTCTTTCTCTCTGTTCAAAAAAAAAAATAATTTTAATTTTATCTTTTATCGCCTACGATTAAAAGTTTAACCGTGGCTCTGTGGAACTGTGGAACGGTTGGTCCACCGCTTTGGCTAATTCTGCCAATTATCTTAAGTAATTCTATTAAGCCCGATCGTGGTCACGATTCGGATGTTGCCTCGGGGCATCCCCGTTTCGCGTCTCGTGGCACAGATTGTTGCGATTTAATCAGAGATAACGGCCGATTCCTCTCGGGGATTTTCTTCTTGGAGGGGGGAGGGGAGGGGATAAAACTTGCCTCTGGACAGGAATAGAAATTAAAAAAGAAAGAAAGAAAGAAAGAAAGAGAGAAAAAGATAATACGTCGCGTCCACCAATTATCCCATTTCGGCCGATTATTAATCATCTGTGCGTCACCACCCCTCGAAAAATTGACTCGTTCGGCTCAACGATATCGTGTTTCCGTGTAAACAGAGAGCGATCGATCGTTCAATATTTCACCGCGACCCGGCTATTTTATTTTATTACCGATCCATTTCGTCACCCCTTTCCCGGATATATTCTCCCGGGTCTCGGGAAAAATTCGTCGAATGAAAAATCGACGGGGAGAGGGGAGGGGTTCATTCCTCCCGATCGAATTTCGTGTTTTGACAGCGGATCGCCGATCCGTGGCTATTTCCTTCCCCTGCCTTCTCTTTATCCTTCTTCGGTCTAATTTTTTTCGAAAAAGTCGGGGGACAAAAGAAAGAAGGGAGAGAAGGGAGGGAGGCAGCGAGGAGGCAGCCGCTCTCTCCCCCCTCTTCCGGCTATTTGAATTTGTAGAAAGGGTTCGATTCTGTGTTTATTTTCGGGCGCGCGTGGATGTGAGTCGAGGGTGGAGGGAAAGAGAGAGAGAGGGGGGAGAGGAGACACGCTCACACGTGAATGGCCGATATTACTACGCGCGCCTCGTTCACCCCTCGTGAAAAGTTTACGCGCGTGAGGGGTGAGAGTGGAGAGAGAGAGAGAGAGAGAGAGACGTGGGGGCGAGCTGGGGGGATCGCGGGCGATAAGTAGTACGCGTGTTTTCGTACGCTCCGACTCAATTTAACCCCTCGAACGATCGAAACGATGGAAACACCGAGAGGCGAAAGAAAGGGCGTTGGAATAGAGGGGAGAGAGAGGGTTTTTTTCCTTTGAAACTTAAAAAAATCTTTATATTCCTCGAACCAGAGGATTTTTAAACCGCTCGAAAGGGAGAGAGAGTGAGTGTGAGTGTATCGAACAACTTCCCTTCTCCTCTCTCCTTTTTTCTTTTTTTTTTTTAATTGCTACGTTCTACAATTGCCGCGATAACAACAATAGGCCGATTAATGAAACGAAAGGGAAGAGAGAGGCTCGAAAAGCTGTGTTCTTGGAACGCAGAATCCTTGACGTTTCACGATTCACATCACGCTCCGTTGCGCTCGAATTCGGTGTGCGTTGAAAAAGAGAGGAAAGAAGAAAAAGAGGAAGAGGAAAAAAACGATTTCCATATCGCAGTTTTATATATACGCTTTATAAAAAAAAGAAAAAGAAAAAAGAACCGGTTCGAATCGAGCGGTGGTCGGCTCGGTCAATAATTTCGGAAATCATTGTTCTCCGATATTCCACGAGGAGAGGTTTCCCCCTCGTTAAATTTAACGCGGCCGCCATAAGTAACAGTGGAGCGAGAAACGGGAGAAAGAGAGAGAGAGAGAGAGAGGGAGGGGGTTGCTCGACCCACGACGCCGTGAAAAGAAGGGGGTGCGTAGCAGAAAGGAGCAAGGGAGAAGAGAGAAGAGGGGTGGTTGGTTGACACTAAGTAGTATGTCCGTAACAGTGGCCCCGAAAAATCTATACGTTGGAGGGCAGGCTAGATTAAAATGAAAAAAAAAAAAAGAAAAAAAGAAGAAGGAGAAGGAGAAAAGTAGAGGGGAGGGGAAAAAATTCCGCGCCTCGCCTCGCCTCGTCTCGCCTCGTCTCGCCGTAGGGGTAAAATGATACCAACTATGCTACGCGACATTAATGAATGTGCCTTTAGAAACGGCCACGCGGAGGGAGGAAGGGAGAGGGAGAGAGAGGAAAGAGAGAGAAATGGAGAGAGGAGAAGAGGGAGAGAGAGAGAGAGAGAGAGAGAGAGAGAGAGAGAGAGAGAGCAAGCGCGTAGCACGTGGCTTGATTGCTTTAACGACCGTTTGTACGCGCGCGCGTTCGTTCACGCACGCTGCGCCTCACGAAAGCCTCGTCGCTTAATAATCGTCCTCGATGAATAATCACGTTTTCGGCGCATCGATAACCCCCCACCACTCGTGCAATTTTTTTTCGCATCGAGATGTAACCGATCCCTCGCGCGGATTGTGCCACGCGATTCGAGAAACATGGAAGAATTCTTAACTCGATCTATTAATTTATTCTCCAGAATTTTTGTGTTGCGTATTGATCGCGATCGAATCGTATCGCGAGAACTTAGCTGGAATCTTATCGATCGAACGCGCGACTGAATTGTACGCGCGCCGGCGGTGGTCGCGGCGAGATAGATCGGCGAATCCGGGGATATCAGAACGGCCAGATCCTATAAATACCAGAGCTATAAATCTCGCGGTTACACCGAGGCTAGTAATAATTAGGAGGAAGGAGAAGACAAAGGTGGGAATAATTCTATCGGCAGTACAAGGAGGGGAAGCTCGTAAATTCCCGGTTGGAAAGGGAGCGTGTTTCTCGAGAATCTTGCCGGTCCTCTGGAAACTCACTTACTACTCCGCGTCTTTTCTTCTTTGCGCCGGTCCTCTCTTCCCTAAAGAAGGAATCGCGTTAATTATAATGGCAGCGTGTAACCGACGTTTATTCTGGTCGCGCAACCGTTTTCCACCGAAGAAGATCGGGGGAAGAGGGAGGGGAGGAAGGAGGTGGAAGGAGAAATGAGCTCTGTGTAGCATGAAAGAAGGTGCTAAACGGGTAGCACCGAGAGAAACGGGACAGGAGAATGGCGACCATAACGTAATTTTGACAGAAATAACGCCGCCGTGCCCGCTGAGAGACAATAAGTTCGCGACACTCTCTCTCGCAGGGGAGCTTAGAATAGTTTAGTGTCCGCCCGTCTCTTCCTCGCTCTGGATTATCTCCCTCTTTCTCTCTCTCTCTCTTTTTCTCTTTCTCTCTTTCGCTCCACCTTCGACCGCGACTTTCATCCGCTCGCTTCGCCTGACCCTCTTGGCGCCACGATTTTCATGGATTGACGATTACACCATTTTAGTTTCAGCCCTTTAGTTTCTTCCGCTCAAAAACTTTTTCTCGTCGAACCGTGATTTTCAGGAACACGCGATTTCGAGGAAATTTCAAAAGTAAATACATTCCTTCTTTTCTATTTTTTCGTCTTCTTTGCTGGGATAGAAGACGATAAAAAGAAAGAAAAGAAAGAAAGAAAGATTCGAAAAAAAATCGTGGAAAGGGAAATTTTCAAGGATCGATGGAACTTTTATTATATCTCGATCTCGATGGAAGATTAGAGGTAATCCTTGCTTTTCGAAAGGTTTCGAAAATATTGGCGTTCAACGTCAAAATATTCTCGGTGTTCCGCATCATTCCTCCCCAAAGATCCGTGAAATCAACGAAACGTGTCTCTATTCTGGCTCGTTAAATCGCATCTGGCCGCTTGCTTCTTTTTTTTTTTTTTTACGAAGCCGTTTTTCCGGAAACAATGTTGTGACGAGGACCGTCGAAAAAAGGGTAAAGAGGCGCAGAGAAAGAAGGGTGGGATTTGCCCGTTGAGATTTTTTTTGTCGATATTTACTTGAGAGAGAGAAAGAGAGAGAGAGAGAGAGAGCAAAAGATTCAATGGACCTTTCGCGACCGCTACGCAGAACTGCGACCACACTTGACGCATTATCCAAACACGCACATTTGTTTTTTTCTAGAGAGTTCTTGATTCGTTCTTGCCCCCCTTTTCTTCTCTTCGACGTTATCTTTGGATTAATAAAAATGCACGATTTATCAAACGTCCTTTGTCGTAAAAAAAAAAAGAGGGGGAAAAAAGAAAGAAAGAAAGAAAAAATAGAATATATTTATTGAATCAAATTTGAAAGCATCGAAACATTTGCGTGGAGATTGTGCTCGGTCGAGGATTTTCGGTAGCCGTGGACTGAGAGATCACGTGTATAAAGGGTTATTCAGCTTAAGGCTGCACGGATTAAATGTTAAAAAAAGAGAAGAGGGAGAGAGAGAGAGGGAAAGAGAGAGAGAACCGCTGAAATACGGGGGCCTCCTTTTCAGGATCGGGCTTTTTGAAAATTTTAAACTCTCCCCGATCGTGGGGCCCCGAGGTTTTTCATCCACAGCCGGATCGACCTCTCCCCTCCAGCCCGCGCGAGTTTCGAGAACCACGAATAAAAGGGTTCAGCCGCTCTCTCTCTCTCTCTCTCTCTGAAAGCCGCTACGGATATTCGTGCATTGGGGTAGGAAAAGGGGGATCGGGGTCCGTAGATTTCTCGTATTTTTTAAGATTTGCTTCTTAAATCCTGTCACGTTCCTCACGTATTCTTCGTTTTCGATTATATATATACACGAGCCCCCCTCCCCCCACTCCCTTCCTTCCGAAACAGCTGACACTCGATCATACAGATCTTCAACTTAACTTCTTCGTACGTTTTAATTCTCGATCGAATTCTCTTTCTTCTCGAGTCTCGAGGAGAGTTGGAGGAGAACTGCACGATGAAAATGAATTTTTTTCTTTCTTTCTTTCTCTCTTTCCTTTCCTTTCCTTTTCTTTTTCTTTCTTCTTTTTTTTGCGAAAGACGCAGAGAAGACGATTACATTCGCGTGGAATGCACATCCAAGGCCAGGTTCCTTTCGACGGTAGCACCGCGGTTGTTTTGGCACGCTTCCTGCGACGCGGCCCGCATAATTGGTCGTCAACGAAACGTCCAACACGTTGCCGAATAGAAATGGAATAAAGAAGGGACCGCGATCGGATCGGATTTTCCCGATTTGTTGTTTAACGCTCGACCCCGCTCCATGGTGGGGGGAGGGGGGAACCTTAACCTCGCTTAATTATATCCGCCTCCTCCTCCCTATCGCGTAACACGCCGGCCGTAAATTCACGCGAATAAGAGTTTCCTCGACGAGAAGGCTGGTAGACGAGAAGGTGCTCTAACGAGCTACACAAAACACGCAGCTGCGTTACATAATTACTGCAGCGGAGGATGGATTAACAGTCATAACCGAACGTTACGCAACAATATGCATCAACGGCTATCCCGATTCGGCTAAACCGGGATAATTAATTCTAAGCGTTCTAAGAGCTGGAATGGAAATTTCGTAATTTCGGGCGAGTGTGTTCGTCGAGAGAGACCTTGTTCGTAGAGAGACCTTCCTCAATCCTTCTCTCGAGGATGATCGAGGAGTCCAGTAGGCCGTGCTACTAATAAATTGTCCCCGCGGATTTCAGATTCCACGGATTCGATTTCACGATCCTTGCCCTCTCTCCGATTCGATTCGGGGAGGAGAGATGGTGGGATGGGGTTATATAGAGATTCGGAAGCCTCGTGTATATATACTCCTCGAGGAGAACATAATACCGAGGGCATAATGGTTTAGCCTCTCTCCCTCGCAACCTTTACCATTTCGTCTGTTTTCTCGTCGTTCCTTTTTCTTTCGTTTCCCTCTTCTCTTCGTAACCCTTCTTCTCTTTCGCGTACACACGTGCGCATAAAACTCGGCTGGTACCTATCCCCACCGCCGAGCAGCACACGGCCGAAAGGGGGGAACCCCTAAGAGAAATATTCGACAATTTTTAAACTCGTTTCTGAACGCATTCAAACGTGCACAGTCGACAAGTAGGAATTTCTTGGAATCAACCGAGAGAGCCTTTTTGGTAGGGCACGCCGAACGTGGTTTCCGGCTGCCGGAGGTGGGGCCTCCGCCATATATTCTCCCCTTTGGTTATATATTTCGCGGCTTCTATTCGCGAAATTCTGTGGAAGAGGAGTGCATTGTTGTCACTTGAACGCGAATCGTACGCGTAATGGTAAAGATTAATAATTCAGATCGGGCAGCTTTGATAAACATTGAAAAATGAATCCTTAACGTAGCTAATTTTCTACGTGGAATATACATTTCGAAGAAGACACGACGTTCGAAGTGGGTCGATTGCTCGAGAGAAGGAAAATCGAAAACGAAAATGGAACGAGAAAAAGAAAAAATGATGCAACCTACCCTGTTATACTCGATGTTAACCCTTTGTCTCTGTGGTCCGCGTCCAACTCGGGTCGTGGTCATCCTCGACGATTGCGATTCGTGCGAGATCGCATTTCTGTGTCGAGGATAGAGATAAATAGAATAAAGAAAAAAAAAAGAAAGCGAAGCAGCAGAGAAAGAGATCAATTCGTATTCGTTTCTTCGTTAGAATTTTCGTTAGATAGATTTCTACTTTTCACCGTAGATAAAGCGGTTGGTAAGAGTAGAGCGAGCTCTCTTCGTTGGCTTGCAGAACGCTTCCTTACCAACCTCGATCCTTCGTTAACGGCAGAGGCCGAGTTACCGAGTCCATCTATCGACTGTCGAAAAGATGAGGGAATTATTTTATCAGGGGAAAATAAAAGCAAAAGTTTTCTCTTTTCGAAAAGAAAAGGTTGGACAGCACGTTCGATTCCCCGTTCGTCGTTACGTAGGCTAAATCCCCCAAGAGTAATCCTCACCTCTTCTCTTTGGTTTCTGATTTCAGCATTATTGAGACAAAGCATGTCTCCGGTTGCGGACACCTTGATCGGTAGCTCGAAAAGCTCCGTGTCACAACCAATAATCGATTACTCCCGATACGTGAGGCGGTACACGTCGGGTCAAGAATGCGGTAGCTCGTATTGTAAGGAGCTCGGTTGCCGAGAGCATTTTCACTGTCTGGATTGCAGTGGTAGGGTCTTTGTGAAAAAGGAGGAAATGATCAGGCATTTCAAGTGGCACAAAAAGAGGGACGAATCTTTGCAGCACGGCTTCATGAGGTATTCGCCGACGGATGATTGCTCGGAGAGACATCCGGGCCGTGCCTGCCCCCACAATAGAAAACAGACGCACTACCACTGTATCCACGAGAATTGCGATAAAGTTTACATATCGACGTCGGACGTGCAGATGCACGCCAATTACCATCGCAAGGATTCGGCTATCATACAAGAGGGTTTCCAGAGATTTCGAGCTACCGAGAGCTGTGCTACCGATCACTGTCCCTTCGTTGGCCAGCGGACCACGCACTTCCATTGCCGGCGACCAGGTTGCCGGTTCACCTTCAAGAACAAGGCTGACATGGGTAAAGAACTACTCGCAGTTCTGCCTCTCTTAGAAATTATATAGTCTCCTCTCTTTCCTAGATTACTCGTTACATTATACTTGTGTTACCGTGCTGCCAATATATATGTATATGTATATATATATTAGCGATTTCTGTTTGCTTGCCGATCATATCACATACACATCTCTGGCTAAAATGTAATACGAGACAGACTTAGACCTAGCTCTCTCTCCCCCCCTCCCCCCTCCCCCCAGTTCAGCAGGTTCGCCCCTAATACGCCCGTTTTTTCGTGATTTTCTTCTTACAGACAAGCACAAATCGTACCACATCAAAGACGAGCAATTGTCCCGCGATGGGTTCAAGAAATTCATGAAGTCCGAGGCATGTCCGTTCGAGCAATGCCGTTTCTCGCGCGTGTGCAATCACATACACTGCATACGACCGCACTGTAGCTACGTTCTTCACTCGTCGGGCCAATTGTTCTCCCATAAACGAAAACACGAGCGCCACGAGACCGAGTTGGCCTACAGAAAGTACAAGCAGATCAACGCGGTCGGCGGTATCCGGCCGCCAGGCTCCTGGCCACCGGACGATCTCACCACGCAAAGTCTCTCCCTCAGCCTGAACGGCGAAAGTTCGAACGAGGACAGAGGCTCCCCCTCCTACTATTCCCTCGACGATTCGTTTCAGAGTGGCAGCGATCTAGCGATAGATCTAACCGCGCCGACCACGACCACCGTCACCACGGCAAGCGGGAGTTCCACGGTGACCATGGACCAACAGCAGCAGCAGCAGCAACAGCAACAGAGCGGCCAACAGCTCACCGCCATCGAATTGGCGTATCTGGTGCCCGGTAGCGCCGATTGCCCCTGTCACCTGGGCAGGGAACACCATCACTGCGGGTTGGACCGTTGCGGCGCACCTCTCAAGGATCCTCGCGAGGTGAGGGAACATTTGAAGGAGCACGAGACCCAGGAGCGCATCACGGACGCCTTCTTCGAGGAGGGTGGATGCGACGACAGTTGCCCGTACGCCGACAAGGAGAAGCATTATCACTGCAACTGGGAGAATTGCCGGGAGGTGATCCTCTCCACGGACAAGCCGTTCCGCCGACTTCAGCACTACAAGATACACGAGTACAGCCGACAGTTGAACCTGTCCTGCACCTCCCACGCCCTGTCCTCGGACGTGACGTTGACCCATCTGACCAACATCGACGCCATGTTCAGGCGGAAGAGGGGCAGGCCACCGAAGAACAGAGTGATCGAGATCTGGTCGGGTGGCGACCCGGCCACCCACACCCACGACTCCCCCCAAGCGATCTTCACGAGTTTCAAGCTGCCGAAACCTCAAACCCCTAGTCTCGCGTCGAATCCTATGGCCGAGGATCGCGAGGGGAGCGTCTCGCCCTCGAACAGCCTCGGCGAGCCCGACGGTTTCTCCACCTATAATCCCGACGGATGCCCAGATCCGGCTTGCGTGTTGAGATCTACCAGACACCATCATTGCTCCCAGCTTAGGTGCCACTTCTCCACGGACAGGCCCGACCAATTACTGATGCACAGCAAAGACTTTCACGATAACGTCGACATACCGCCCGGCTTCGCCTTCTTCGATAAGATGGTAGATTGCCGGCTGGTCGGTTGTCACAGTAATCGCGTTAATCGCCATTTCCATTGCACCAGGCCGAACTGCGGCTACTCGTTCGTCAGATACTCGACCATGGCGATGCACGAGAAACAGCACGGCAATAGCCACGTAGGCAACGACAGCCGGTCCAACGTCGAATCGTCGTCGTCGTCGTCGTCCAACCAAGAGTGTCAGACCCACGGCCCTCAACCAATGGTCCAGGATACGACGAAGCCTAGGATCCAAGTGAAGAATCCGGCCGAGCTGATCGAAAAACCCGAAGAATGTATGGCGAGTGGTGGTGGTGGTGGTAGTGGTGGTGGTGGTGGTGATATGGAGAATAGATCGATGATGGACGAGAAGGAATCGGAGATTCCGAGCCCGGATGTCAACAAGACGACCGGTAAGTTTAATTTTCGACGCGGACACGAACCAGTGCACCTGTTGTATAGTATTGTTTTATAGACGATATTGTTTTGTTTGGTAGTTATTTGAGATGTTGAGATGTCGAGGAGACAATTGTCGAGTCGATGCATGTCTTTTGCACGTACACGCACACCTCATGTGTATATTATATACGATTCACGTCGGCACTTTTCAATCCTCTTATTATTCGCGGACAATTATTTATTCCATCTTTCCGTCGAAAGGATTTTAAAAAAGAAAAAGAAAAGAAACGAAAGAAAAAGAAAAATATATCTTCACCCTATTTTTGTTCTCCTTTTTTTTTTTATTTCTCTACATAGACACACGCACATACACACAAACACACATATTTTATATATATATATATATATAATTTTTTCTCTTGTTGCGTTTGACTATTGCGTTTATCTATTGTACGTAAGGTGGTTGTAATTATAGTGGGAGGTATTGAAGTGTTGGTTGTTTGGTTGATTGTTGCTAGTGGTGAGGGCGGCAGGCACCTATTATCCGGTTAGTGGACCGCCGAGTGAACCCGCACTTCCGGGCGTCGTGCTATCCATGCGAACTTCCGTGCACCAAGGTTCGTGTCTCTCTCTCTCTCTCTCTCTTTCTCTTTCGACGACCAATTCTCTCTTTGCCTTGAATTGTGTCTCTCTCTTTCTCTCTCTCTCTCTTTCTCAGCATCGGTACAATACGACGCTCCCACGTCGTCGCCTCCGTTTCTGCTCCTCCTTTCCTCCTCCTCGCTTCCCTTTCTTCCGTAAAGTAAACGCTAACGCGGGTCAATCTCTCCGTTGCAGAATCCCCCGTTCTTCCATCGACCAGCTCGGCCTCGCCCCACACCCTCTACGGACCGGAGCAGAGCTGTAGCAGGCCGTTCTGCAAGTTGAAACGTAAAAACCATTACCATTGTAACGCCTGCAATCAAGCATTCTCCGAATTGGATCGACTGGTGGCCCACATAGCGAAACATTCGACAGGTGCCATCCTCAGCCAGCAGCAGCACGAGCTGGGCGGCGGTCAGCCCCCTAATCAACTGCAGCACGACTACCTGGCCCAATTGTCGCAGAAGCACGACTTCATGGCGCAGAACGCCCAGATGGCGCAGAACATACAGAATTTCCAGAATCAGATGCAGCGTCAGATGCAGCAGACCCTCGGCCAGATCAGCCAGCAGACCCAGCAGCAGGTGGTGAAGGAGGTGAAGATCGAGCCGGCTAGGTGCGGGTCGGACGTCGGCGTGCAAAACGTTCCCAGCGTGAAGAGGGAGCCCGGTGAAATTTCGCGGGGAGACGAGGGGAACAATTCGGTGATGGACGGCAACGAGAACGGTCAATTGTCCCAGCCGAGCATGCCACCCAGTGTTCAACAGTCCCCGGTTCCGGCCAGCTTCGAGCTGGACCTTAGCCACGGATTCCACTTCCCCAGCCCGGCGGTGATGGCGGCCATGAATCAACAGATAGCCCTGATGAACCAAGCCCTGCCGCCGTTCCTGCAACACGGCGGCATGTACACGGGCGGGCCAGGTTTGATGTTCGCGCCTGGTCTGCCGCCCGCCAACTTTCTACCTCCCGCAAGAGACGAGAACCCATTGGCCTCGCTCGCGGCCAATCTCAACTTGAACAAGAGATCCTTGTCCCCGCCCGACAGCAATTCTCCAGAGGCGAAGAAGCAGAGGCTTCATCACTCCATGCGGATGCTCAAGGACGAACCGGTGCCGGAAGGATACGTTAGGTTCGTCGCAACTCCTCTCGCACCTCCCTTCTTTTCAGTCTGTCTTACTAGTATGATGTAGTAGTAAAGAAATGTATGTAACGCGTGATTTAATCATTTCTCGTCTCGTTGGATATTTCAGGTTCAGATTCAACGAGGACTGCAGGTATCCCCACTGCGGTTACAGGGAGCATCAAACGCATTTCCACTGCATGCGTCAAGACTGCGGCTACTCGTTCTGCGACAAAACTCGTTTCGTCCAGCACACGGCGAGACACGAGCGCCTCGACACCCTGATGGGTGGCGACTTCCAACAGTACAGAGCGAACGTGCCGTGCGGGAGGGCACAGTGCGCGTACACGTCCTCGTTGGGCTCGATGCAGAACAAGGCGTCCCACTTCCATTGCCTCAAGTGCGACTTCGTTTGCACGGACACGAACAAAGTGGTCGCCCACAGGCGGCAACACGCGAAATTGGACAGTATAGCGGCGGCGGGCTTTCAGAAGTTCACGCCTAGCCAGCCTTGCGGTGGTGTGCAGTGCCAGCATTCCGGCAAACAGACTCACTATCATTGCCTTCAGTGCCAGTACGCCGTCCTCGGCCTAGCGCAGATGTCCGCTCACAAGTACCGCCACATGGACACATAACACAACTCTGTTCGCTCGAACTGCCATTAAGTTGGAGATGGAAACTTGAAGAAAGACAATTTCTCTTAGGTCCCCTTAGACATTCCTTGAACACGGTCGAGGCCCGGAATCGAAGAAGGGAGGGCGAAGTAAGGAAGCAGCGGGGGGTTGGATCCGTCGGATCCCGACCAATTTCGGATCGCGCCGATCGAATCTGAATCTTATATATAAAGAGGACTGAGGAAGAAGAAGGAGAAAAAAAGAAGAAAGGAAGAGGAAGAAGAAAAAAAGACAATTTCATACGCACCCTGTAGACATTCCCTGCAGAATTTGCTCGCGATTGTCCATGCCCGGCACACACGATTGCGTGTTGTTGCGTACATTCGTTGGAGACGAGGCTGGATGATTAGGAGCAGACCCCGACCGCGGCCTAGTCATTAATCTTCAGCCGTTCTATCGACCAGGAGTAATCGATAGCTCTTTTATAGCGGCGTGTGTCTTCTCGTTCGGATCGGAACACCAACGGATATTATAATCCGTTAATATCGGTCGATGCATCGAATGGAACTGTTCAAATCACCTCGATGACTTCGTACTTACGAGAGAGATATTTTTTATCGATCATCTTGCAAACATTTCGCACGATCACTTCTCGAATCCGAATGGTGCTTGAAGAGACTTTCGTGTGGCACGATGCGATTCGGCAGACAGAAGAGATCTTAAAAAGGAAACGAAAAGGAGAGAGAGAGAGAGAGAGAGAGAGAGAGAGAGCGAAAGAGAGAGAGAGTGAAAGAGAGAGAGAATGAAAGAGAGAAAGAGAGAGAGAGAGAGAAAACCTGGCATAGAACCCGTAGACAATAACAAGAATGACGAGTCTATCGTATAGCTTTAGATCGCGAGGATAAAAGACAAACTATAATATTTAATAGAAAAAGACCTTGTACATTTCGTTTTTTCGTTTTTTTTTTCCTCCCTCCCCCTTTTTTTTTCTAGTATCACTCGTGTACCCTCCACGTGGTGCAAAGTAAAATCGTCGTGACCACTCTATCTCCTAAAATATATATATATATATAAAATATATATATATGCGAAGAGAATGAAATCAATGATCAAAGAAGTCCTCGAAGAGGAATCGGATTATTTATAACGAGTTCAACTGATTCTATATGATCAACCGTCGGCAAGCAGACGCGAGTTAAAAAGACAGAGATACTATTACGTCTAGTCCATCGCACCATCGATGAATCGTTGAAGAAAAGAATTCTCCCATGTTTTCAACATCCTCCCCATCAATGGTGCAATGATTTTTCTACGATTGTCCGCAGTTTTTCCCCCTCCTCCTTTCTTTCTTTTTCTTCTCTCCCCTCTCCTACAATTGTTATTACTTCTTAAGTTCCCTCTTTTTTCTTTTTTTTTGTTTTTTGTTTTTCCACACCGGAAAGGAATAATGAACGGTAACGAATCGTACTAAAGATTTATTATAATACGCTTTCACGCCGCGACTAGGAGGGTACGCGTGATTTTTACATCGTTATTAATCGTATTACGAACAGTATTGATATAAAAAAAAAAAATTAAAAAGAAGAAAACACGAAAAAAAAAAAAAGAAAAGAACTGCAAGAAAATTAACTGAGAGTTAACAAAAAGACTGCCAGCCAAGACGAGACATGTAGCGAACATTAGAGATCAAGGATGATTCGGTGATTCCGTTCGTTTTCGAGGCAACCGTTGCTCGCAGGAAACAAAATATTATTTGTTGCGGATATATTTTGTTGTAAAGTAATTAGTATATCTTGTGTGTGTGTGTATATATATATATATATATATATATATATATATATATATATATATATATATATATATATATATATATATATATATATACATATATATACATATATATATATACGAGATCGTCATGAAGATTCGAAAGAGAAGCATGTATACTGTAAAATGCGAGAGCAACTCGAAATAAAAGATGGACGAGTGTGTAGTACGTGTTTTATACGTGAAAATGAAAATGGAAATTCTCGCGTTCCTGTTCTCAACACGGTTATTCAACAACGATACGATTATTAATTCTGTATTCCGTAAATCTGTGTCTTTTTACCCCTAAACTCTTTCCCTTTTTAATCATATTTATCGAGATTTAATCGAGTTTTAAAAATTTTTTTTTTTTAGCTCTCTTATACGAATCTTGTATAAATATTAAATATTCTTTCAGTTCTTTCAAATTGGTATATTCTTGAATCAAATACGATTACGATCGTATCGTTGATGAAATCTCCCCTGTGAAAGAAAAAAAGAGAAGAAGAAGAAGAAGAAAAAGATGAAGATGAAGATGAAGAAGAAGAAGAAGAAGAAGAAGACGATCGACGACGAGTAACACGACGAACCTGAAGAAAATAATCATCATAAAATGTATTTTTTCGAGCACTATTGATCACACTAGTAGCTGTTAGAGCATGCATAATCCCGTTGGGACGTTGTACAAGTGTGCGAGTGTAAGGGTGACGCGCTAGGGTGCCTTTAGAGTTTTCCCCGAACTTGTAGGACCGTGCCTTAGCAAAAGACCGACCGTTTATTAAATACGCAAATTCTTTTCAAAAAAAAAAACACTGAGCTGTACGAGAAAGTAAAAAAAAAAAAAAAAGTAAGAAAAAGAAAAAGAGAAGGAAAAAAGAAGAAAAAAATAATAATAATACGAAAAGACATGCACAGGAAGGAACGATGTGAACACGATCGTAGGAAGTTAGTGCCTTAAATAAGCGCGTCAAAAAAACATACACGAAGAGAAACGAACATCCAGTCGCCAAGAATTATCCTTTCGTCTTTTTTTTTTTTCATCCGACAATATATAATGGAAGAATAGTATACTTCGATACTAGAAAGAATATATAGAACGATCGATAATAGAAATTTTTTTTTTAGAGGCTTGTACACGCGGTTGAAGGAGTTCGAATTTTTGCGACCGAGGACTTGGAGGATCCTTCGTTTTTTTTTTTTTTTTCTCTCTCTTTTAGACACTTTTTTCCAACGTTTCGTGAATCGAGCACCACGAGACAAGGGACGAGAATTAATTTCGTCCGCCATTTTGGAGATCCGCTTTACTTTTACTTCAACGATAATCCGTTTCCGAAATTCGAAAATATGTTTATTTGTCACGAGAAAAATTTGTCGATTACTACTTGTTTTTTTTTCTTTCTTTCTTTCTTTCTTTCGTTCATTTGTCTTTGAATTTTATTATTATTATTATTATTATTACTATTATTATTATTACTATTACTACTATTACTATTACTATTACTATTATTATTATTATTATTATTATTATTATTACTATTATTATTATTATTATTATTATAATCTTTCGAGAAGATTAAAGACACAAGAGCGGGTCTCTGGTGGGTCCGGGATGAGGTTTCCCAAAAAAAACTCAATCCTAATCTTCCCCTTTATTAGTCTCTAGTATATCATTCCACTAGCAAGGTTGCGCGTGTCAACGAAGTCGATTAGTCATGTAGATCGGTCCCCGCCCTCCTCTCGCGATCGAGCGAATCGAAATCCGAGGAACGATAGAAGAAGATATCGGCCATCGCGATATGCCCGGTTTCTTCGATCTTTCTCTTCGATCTTTCGGAGGAGGAAAGATTCGAGCCGGGAGGGGGGGGGAAAGAAAGATTCGTACATTATCCGCTCGTAAACTCGCGTGAAAAATTGCGCGAAGGGTAAAAGAAAAAAAAAAGAAAAAAGCGAGGATAAAGCGCGGAGGATCGCTGATGGATAAGTTGCTTGAGAGCCGAGCCATTTTAAACGAGTGCCATAAAAACGATTTAGAGTCTCTCTCTCTCTCTCGAGCCTCGCCTCGTGTCGCTTTTATTATTAATCCCTTTTTTGGCGTGTGAAGGATATCCCCCACGTGCGTGCGAGGGAGGAGGGAAGAGGGAGAAAGAGAAGAAGAAAAAAAGAAAGAAAAAAAAAAAAGAGTAAAAACTACTACTACTGTAAAATATTTATTATTACTACTTAACGGAACGGAAGAAGAGGTGAAGTTTGTTGTTTGGTTATGCGATATATATATATATATATATTGCGGTGGGGACCGGAAGTGGCGAGATCGCGAGAGGATCGTGCGTTGCGAAAGGGGTGTGAGATCAACCTCGATGGATCATCGCGAGAGAGATCATGGAAAGAGAGGAAGAGATGAATAGAAAGAGAGAGAGAGAGAGAGAGAGAATGTGAGAATGTTTGAAATAGCGACGATGAACTGAGGTTGCCTTATAACTATCGAGCCTATAATATATATAAATATATATATATATATATAAATAGAAAAATATATTATTGCGAAGATCGTCAACGACGATGAAGGGAAAAATATTAAAAGATTAAAAGGAGGAACGAAGCAAGAGTGTGTACGAGTGCGTGTGTATGTATGCATGTATGTATGCACGTGTGTATGTAAAAGAGAATAAAAGAGAGATCGTGTGTAAAAGAATGATATATGTATACCAGTAGAAAGAAAAACGTACTATTATTATTTGAAGAGAATAGGGAGAATAGGGAGAAAAAGAGAGAGAAAGAGAAAGAGAGAGAGAGAGAGATGAGAAAAAGGGAGAGAAGAGAAAATTTATCGTACGATCATTAGTATTAAAATACCTGCTGTATGGATGTAAGAGAAAAGAAAGCTATTATATAATTTTATCTATTATTATTAATTATTATTAATTATTAATTAATATCCTCTATTATTATTATTATTATTATTATTATTAATTATTATTATTATTAATTATTATTATTATTATTATTATTATTATTATTATTATTATATTATGAATGAGTATCGGAACCACACATCTTATGTAGCTGTGATTTTGCTTTCGAACAAGTAAAGATTAAAAATATTTATAGCAACGAATGGTATTTTGTTATTTCATCGATATATAACGCTTATTTCCTATCGAAATAGTAGAATAGTAGTCTCGGATTTATTGAGGCTACTTAATTAGAAGTTAACAAGATTTTTAATTAGAAAACAATCACGGAAATATCACTGTTTTTTTAAACGCTCACGATAGGCCAGTTTCCATACTGGAAAATCACTAATAAATGAAATGTATGATCACTTTATAATTTATCTTTCAACGTTTTGTTTAATAATTTTTTAAACCTCTCGATTCGTCGAGAAAGAAAGAAAGAAAGAAATCGTGGGGAGAACAATAATCGTGTCATGATAATTGAGAACAAAAAAATAAGCAAAGGTAAATGGAAATATTATATTTAAATTGATAGTAGAGTAGAAATACTCTTGAACGATGGGTTGAGAAAAAGCTGATGGAGAATTTTCAGAAAATTTTCATTAATTTAGCAATCGGTTTAATCGTGGAGTGGAAATGTTTAAACGTTATTTTATCTCTCGTTCTTGTAATCGCTTGAAAATTTTAATTATACGTATTACTTTCAACTTAATTGATTAAATTGTTATTCAAAGACTATTTATACGATACTCACCATTTCATTATACTTAATAATAGATTTTTCCTATCATACGTGCGAATATCAGTCCAGAACCAAAATATTTGCATGATCGTATAAATGTTCGAAGGCGACAAAACTCTTAATTATCGATTATACGTAAAAAATATTGCGTAACGATGTTTATAATTATCGAAAGTTTTGCGTAATGATGTTAAATTGGTTATTCTTCTTGTTTTCGTTTAATATTTTATCGGTCGGTTTATCGTTTAGTTTACTAAATATGTCTAATGAATAACATCGATTCAGCACTTGGTAATTAAAATTTGCTTTACGATATTTGTTATATCATCAATACACAATGTTTATTATCATCGAACGTTATTATAGGCTGTATCAATCAGGATTGAAAAATTGTATTTCGCGAGGTTAAAAGAAACAAACATAATTTTATATAAGATAATTCCTTTGAATGTATTACATTTCTAAAATTTTATTATTCCAAGATGTACTTGTGTGGAAATATTTATTGATCGTATTAACCTCGCAATAACGTGTTGTTTAAGCGCGTGGATTTTTCATAGATTCGAACGATTGATAATAATAATTGAATCGGATATTAATAAAAATTGAATCCAGTTTATGAAAATTAATTCAGATTAAATATTAAATTATCTAAATTAGAATGAATGAACAACGTGTAATTATTTTTACTTCAAACGATAATTCAATCTTTATTGAATCCTATAAATAAATTCAGCGGAACTGTTACAAAAATTAATAAAACACGTTTTGAATATCGGCCAGTCACAGACGAAGAAAAGAAATAGTGAAAAAAGGATAGAGATAGGGAAAAAAATATGGGAATCAGTGCCATCTCTAGAGTGCCGCAAATGAAACGCGTGTAGAAAGGATAGAAAATATAGGGAGAAAGATAGATATAGAATAAGAATTGACATTCAACGCTATCTTTCGGATATCGAAAACATTATTTTGAACATAGGATAAAACAGAGTACGAATTGATCATTTACGTTATCTCTTGAGTCAAAACATTCGATGCATATATTGAAAAGATGGCGCAAATATGCAGTTCTTACACTAACTTATCTTGCTTTCGTAGAAATGTTTTTGATATTTAAGAGATGACGCTAATGATCAATTCCCAATCTATTCCAAATCCTATTTCTATTCTTTTCATATCGTTTACTCTCCTTATTTGTTTTATCTGCAACACTCTGAAGATAATGCTGATTTTCTCTCTCTTCTTTCTATAAGTACATGCTTCCCTCATCTATATTTATTCTACAAATTAATCAAGAGGTGATATTAATGTCTGATTAACTTTATTATCTATATTATGCATTCGTCATGTTATTTTTAGATATATTATTTAGATATAAATTAATTTTTCTATATCTCTTTTATATATATATATATATACATATTTTTTTTTCCAGTATTTTCTGAAAATATGACAACATAAAAAGCTAGGCTTATAAAACGTAAGTATAAAACAGATAAGTAAATTAAATTTCACAATAAATATTAAGTAAAATGATGAAAAAAATGTATTTTCTGTAGCTTATAAAAAGTATATCTTGAAAGATAAGTATAAAAAAATAAGTATATAAAGAATTAGTACATCAAATTTCAAGAAAAATTTCTCGAGCAATTTTTCGGAATTTTTTTCGGATTATAGTTCCTGATACAAAATGAATATGATTTATTACAAAAATTTCGACAGTTCTGAAAAATAACGTCACATTCCTGGAATTTCCGAAATTCTTGGAAATGACGTCAAATTCTTGGAATTTTAAAAAATTTCTATATTTTTCGGAATCCGATTTCAAAATTTGTCTTTGTTTACAAACAAAGGTTTATTTACATTTTCAATGTTTATTTACAAAAATTTTCTAAATTTTTATAAAATTTTGATGGCCGGTCTTAGAAATTTCGTTTGTTTGCAAACAAAGGTATGTTTATTTACATTTTTTGTTGTTTGTTTTGAGAAAATTCTTAGAAATGACGTCACATTCCTGGAATTTCCTTAAATTTTCTTAAATTTAAGTTACTCACTTGTTTTATATTTACCTTTTATTTGTACTTACCTCTTTAAATTGCCATTTTTTAATCATTTTAGTCAATTCTAATTATAGACCTACATTTATGTATTTATTTACTTTTGCTTATTTTTTTTTAACTCTTCTTGCTTCAATTTTTTGCGATACTCAATATTTTTAAAACAGATACTTATTATTTACGTAATTATTTTTTCCAATTTTTTAATATTGGAAGTTTCTTACAGGTTTCTCAATATTAAAATTTTACTGTACTAAGATAAGTATAACACATAAAGATGGAGATAGAGTATATTAAGAGAATAGAAAATATAGGAGTACCGATTATATTTGCATCTTATAGCTGCTATTTTTCTTATACATAACGTTTTCTTTATTATATTTCTACAGGAGGATTCAAAAAAATATACGAAGTGGGATAAGTAGATTTAAAGTAGGTTTAATTTATTATAAAAATCGATATATTCTCACACGTGAGTAAAGTATATCCTTGTTTAGACGCGACGCAATTTGCTCTTGCCATTGTAATCGATATTTTTACTAATAAAAGTAAAGTTTTTCAAAGCATCTTATTAATTCGATAATTTTAATCACGCTGTAAAACACGAACATTCATTAATTTTCGATCACAAAATGCAATAAAAATTCAATAAATAGGATAATACAATGCACAGTTATCCCTTCTTTAATAACTGTGCGCCAATGAAACTGATATTTATTTCTTTATCTAATCGCAGTGGGAAAAATTTAGATAAGAGTACTTTATTTCTAGAGTTTAAGATCGTGCACTATACATAGATGCTCTGGTACGATGCTGGTACTTGGAATTCGCTCTAAAATCCTCGTCTATTTCTTTCTACGAAGCAAAAAAATCCAAGATTTCTTGACCCTTGATCAAAGAAGCAAATAAATATAAATATATATAAGTGCAAATAAAAAAAAAAGAGAGAAAAAATTGAAAATAAAAAAATATAAAAAAAAAGAAATAAGTCATTAATTTTCTTGATAATAAGTTAATCGATCTTTCCTTATCAAATGAACCATGAAATTTGTCCCTCCAATGATGTAATCGATCCTCACAGCTACGCAGAACTCTCTTCTTCGCCGAGAGTTGGTATCGTCTTCATGAGGTAGGCCGCACTCACTTATCACGCGCGATTAATTTATTCCTGCACATTTTCAGTCACCGGAGAAAATCGATTATCACCCTTGAAATTACCACAGGCTCCTCCTCGATCCTTCCTTCGATCCATCGTGGAGTGGAGGGAAAAAATAAGATGGCGAATTTACGAATGGCGAATTTTAATACTCGTTAGAGAAGAAATATCCGGGTGTATTTTCATTTCTCAGAAAAGAAAAAAAAAAAACAAGAAAAGTTTAGGGGAAAGGAAATATGCACGCGCATACAACACGCGTACAACACACGCGTTTCAATTTTTATATAACTCTCGAAATATCCAATATCTCTCGCGATTAATTTATATATACGATGCAGATTCGTTTCCCAGAATCCCTCGACTTTTTTTCCCCACCCCGAGGAGGAAAGACTCGCTTTGACCGCTCCACACCTTTTGCCATTTCTTACTATTCTTGCTATCCCGTACCCCGGTGGCATCGCGCGACCGATGCGGAGCGGATTCTCGCAACCGCGAGCGCAAACCGAGCAGCGTTTGAAAAATGTCGTTTGCGGAGTACGGCCAGGGCCGTATCCGTGTGCCGTTCGTCGACCTGTCGACACATATAGGGAACGAAAAATGGTGGACACGAGAATAGACGGGTTTCTGCGGCTTCTGAAGCGCGAAGGGGGGAAAGCGTGCAGCAGCCAGTGATCGCGAGAAGCGGGTAATTCCAAACCGAGAGAATTATTTCTGAGTAAGAGGAAAAATGGTTGGACACCCATAGTCATTTCTCCCATTCGTGAGGGAGAAACGTTAGACTCATCCCCGTTTAGAGAAATTATTCGATGATTATTCGATAAGGTGTAGCTGCTTCGTTCTTCGAAGAGGTTCCATCATCCATCGATCATTGTATCCGTAGACCTTCGAATTTAAATGGCGAGAACGAGTCTTTGTCCAGATAAAAAGAAGACCTTGCCTTTTAACGGTACAGTGTTGGAAAATTCTTTGTTCGAAATCCGATTATAAAATCGGATTATTGAAATTTTTATTACCTAGTTGAAAATTAGTCGAGTACAATAAAAGTTGGGTTGTAAAATCTATTTTGAAATTGCTTTAAAATTATCCGATTGTACAGAAATAAATAAATGTTTAAAAATATGTAGATCCTCCTTTGTCTTGAATTCCTTTGAAAATATTTAATAATTATTTAATAATTAATTTAAAGTTTCCTAAAATTTTAAGAATATTGTAAAATTTTACAGTTTGTAGAAATTATTTTTTTCGTTTTATTACAATCTTTCATTTTTTGGGAACTTTGGAAAATTTTAATTCTTTTTGGCAATGTTTAAACATAAATTTAAAGTAATATTGTATGTTTTTTATTTTAACATTTTATGTTTCTTATTAATCTTCTCTTCCGTGCTTCGATCACTTTTTTACATCTGTCTCAATTGCGTATAAAATACGGGACAATGACTCTTCTTTATTTTCGTAACAGTGTACCCGCATTCTCACCTACACAAAGTCTACATCTGGCAGCATTTATGGTCGTAAGGTAACGAGTACAGTGCAATAAGAGTCTACAAGTTCAGACCAGATAGCGACACCGACGACGCAATTAATTAAAATCCATGATAAGAACTCGGAGGATATGTATGTTACTAACACGTGCCAAAAAATCTGATGTAATCTTCACGAATTGCTCTATTTAAAAAAAAGGTTATCGTTTTTGAACGAAAATTGAAACTAATAGAATGATTGCAATTCTCTTTCTCTCTCTTTTAAATTTTTTTTTTAATCAAATAATCGATGATTCTTTCACGAAATTTTGCTAACTTTGCTCATACAATATTTTCCAATCGTTTGCGTAATTTTATCCATTCTCCTGTTCCCCATTTGTCCTTCATGACGTATATGCATGTGAATAGCGTACAAAATGATGCACAGATTCGAGGCAAATTCGATGTGAATTTAAGACGAATGACGATACGAAAGATAAAGAAGAAAAAGTCTTGAAAAGATTCTTGGAAATTCTATATAAAGCAACTAACGGGACAAATATAAATTTATATTTTTATTTATCATAAGTGGAAAAATATTTATTTAAAAATCACGTTTTATGCACACGAGACTTTGACATCCCATTTTATAATTATTATTTAGGAAATTATATCATATTAATTATATCAATTATATCATACGAAACATAAATATACGAACGTATAT
This sequence comes from Apis mellifera, assembly GCF_003254395.2. Lineage (NCBI taxonomy): Eukaryota > Metazoa > Arthropoda > Insecta > Hymenoptera > Apidae > Apis > Apis mellifera. The sequence goes on from NC_037651.1 coordinate 8,627,888, forward strand.
CTATTTCGTTTCGATAATTCGTTCTACGAGTCAATTGTAGATATTTAATTCTTCATTGCATGCGATTGAATCTGTGCGAATCACATAAATCATCATTTTCCATTTGTTTTCATTATCTCTTCTTTCAAATTTTTTATCCAACAGCAATATTCAGTCAAAATATTTCGTCGAAATATCGCTGAAAAAAAGTATCTAATTAATATAAAAAATTATATTAATATTTACTTAAAAACACATACCATCAAGCGATGTTAATGTATCAAAATTTTACGTAATGCAGATTTGTAGTTTAAAAAAAAATTGCGTTTATCATATTTGCCAATGAAATTATCATAATAGCAACTATGAGCACAACATAATGATAAATTATTATTTCCAAAAACGGACGCAATACAAAATTCTTCTAAATTATTTAGAGTTAAACAAAATTTACCAAAATTTTTCTTCTTTCCATTTTCAAACCAATTTTACTTGTTTCGCATCTTATCATTTCTTTTATTTCAAAAAAAAAAAGAACAAAAAACTTAATCCATCATATGAATAATCCTTATTCTTTGTCTCTGATAATGTTTTTTAACAAATTTCTGATAATAGATGATCAACGGATTAATGCACAAACAGCTATTAAAAAAAAGATAAGATATTAAAAAAAAAGCGAATTGGTAGCAAAACAATGATTAATTCTTTGATTTTCATGTATACTACAGATATCAACAAGATAATTATACTATGACTGTTTTCTTCCTTATATGTCTTCATTATATTTGGATTCTCGAAGCCTATATCTATTACTCGGAAAGGTCAAAATAGGCAGACAGCGTCTCTGATGGAATTACGTAATTTTATTTTGTCTAGCGTGACGCGACCCAAATCCACAAAATTTCTGAAACTTGCGAATATCGGCACCGTGATTGATGACTCCTTGGCATCCATCAATTGCGAAATTCTAAGGAAGAACAGTTTGACATTGAATTTTGGAACATTCTAATATTTTTTTTTTTTATCAAATTCAAAATTTAATTTTTTTTTTTTTTTTTAGAACGAGAATATAATAATAACATTCTTTGCTATCGATTAACGCTCTTTGATTTAACTTCAATGCATGAAAAGAAATGTATTTAAAAAAAAAAATGTTTGCTTACCTTATTCGCAATTCAATACGTATTTCTTGTTTCATTCTTGTTTTTTTTCCTTCCAGAGTCGTTAAATCACTAATCCTCGATGCATCACGGTGACAGATTAATCATGTTTAACAAATTTAAGGAATAGCAATGGAAGTCATTTTTCGCATGCAGTAAATAATTTTTTCGCTCGCTTGAGTATTTCGATAGTGAGTACACGATGAAAAATGGCGAAGATAAGAGAAGTCCGAGTGTCACCGGAACCTCTAATCAATGGACCAACGTCCACTCAAGATTGCACGCTGGGAAATTAGAAAATGACAGGATTTTTAAGATTTTTCAAACATCGAACTGGTAACCACGCGAGCATCGCGTGAACACAAACTGTGAATAGATGCTTTGTGGTTTTCAATCCTATGTATAGTAACCCATACGTTTTTCTCGTATCATCTACCCAGTCTTTTGCTCGTATTATGTCATAAAACGTTGCATAAAATTTATATTCATCAATGCTCATGATATTCACCTGAAAATCGAGTATGACTGTGCATTAAAATATTTCCTCATTTTATTTTTGTTTTTTTTCTTTACTATTAAATAATTAACGAGGTAATGATCAATCAATGTACAATACACTCTCGATAATGATAAGATACACTCTAAGTCAGATTGTTTTTTTTTTTTTTATTTCAGATATTCATCAGTTTATTAATATTAAAGAATCACGATAAAAGTGAGCGTATTGCACTTGGAAAGCTTCTAGCATGGTCTTGTCCGTATGTTAAGCTTGTTCAAGGAAAAAGAGCAAAGCGACTGCGTGATTCTCTTTTGACGATAGAATTGAACTAGTTTTTTTAAATGATTTTAGATAACGCTAACACTATTCTATTTGGAATCTTAATGACGCTGATATGAATACTTACATCCAAACATTTCAATAATTCAATGAAATTTAAAAAAAATTTCTTGCGAACTTTGTACTGGTTAAAAACTACACTGATACACTAACATAAATTAAATTTGCTGGCCACGGATCAATCCATGGCTTTCACTCACGAGAACACGTGCTAAGCTGAATCGTTTTCATCACTATCACGTGCCATAGTTTAATTTGAATCACGTTTTCGTCTCGATGAACCAGTTAAAATTTTCTTACCACTGATATAATTTTGTTATTCGATTAGGAAATCACGTGGCTGTTTCACGTTTTTTTTCCTATTCAGAGAAACCTCAAAAGAGTTCTGTACACATGTAACAATATAGCAATCTATTCGTCTACAATAAATTTCCTAAAAGTGTATTTAAAAATCCAAAATTGTATCTTATCGGTATCTCATCGAGGGTATTCGTGTATACTACAATCTATTCTCTCACCCTGACATACCTATACAAATACAAAAGTATTATTGACTAACCTCTCTCTCGAGGTCGTAGGACCCAGGTAATTTCGAAACATCACGAGGAAGCCTCATGTCAAAATATACGTGACTGTTCTCGCGTTTCCGTTAATTGGCCCTTTGCTTCCTTCACAGCTGCGCTACCAGTAAGTACCTCGTAGACGTGTGCCAATTGGTCGGAGCACCCTTGAAACTCGGGCGGATGACCAATCGACTGGTCGGTACGGAAAGGCTCCTAGGAAACGTGAGGTCGCCACTCGTGCCAGCTTTAACGTGCCGCTTCGACAGTTAACCACAGTCGTTGTTTGTGTTTTGTCGCAGACGAACGAAGAGACTGATCGTGAGTTCAGTCTCTTCTGACAGAGATTTGCGCGTTATATCAGAATTCGACTTACTCTTTGTCGATCTCTCGAGTGATAATTGAGATTTATTAAATAATGTATACATCTCGCGAATTTTCCATCGTCTTTAATCTCTACGAGAAATATAGTTAAACGATTTCGAACAAGATATAAAAGGTAAACGGAGTTGATTATATGAACACTGACAACGGTACGAGCGTTTAATTCAGTGAAGCGTGCATGCCGGCCACAGTAACTGAGGTGAGTCAATAAAGTCGCAGAATTTTTCAACGATCATTCAATTTAATTCCACTCGATTCCCTTGACCAGGCGCAACGATAATTCGAGCGATCAATTAGTCTCATGGCCAGTCGGCAATCGCACCGCTTCCGTTGTATCTAATTAGATACATAGGTCCGCGATGCGGTAACACTATGTAAGGGATCAATTTACGAGATTTTTTTACTCTTTGTTTATTTCGTCGTATCAGTTAACTTCGTAACATCGTGATCAACCGTCGAGAAAATTTAAAATTTATGTATAACGTATCGAATTTGATAAACTCATTCACTGGTGATCATATATTCAAGGTTACATTGTGATAATGTGATTTATCATTAATGTGAAACTTTTGCGTTAATTTTGAATAATTTTTGTACTGTTAAATATTTGTAGAGATTCCCCTTGCGTTCGCCAATTCTATATATCTATGAAACGTTTAATAATTTGCGTGGTCAGAGTAATAATGCGTGGTGAGGGGTGGGAGGTGGATAAGCGCGCCTGCAGAGTATATTATGATCAAGTGACAGTTCGCCAGCACATCATAACGTTCGTGTCGTTGAAAACTCGTGCATCGTTCGGTTACGGTGTATGTCATTTTTCGCGCCTTTCCATTTTAAAATTCCGATTGATCAGTCCAAGTTAGCCTGGCAGGGCGTTAACAATAAAATAAACGATTCGATTGGCTACGATATTGTGGAAAGATTTTGTAAAAAAGTAACTGTAAATTTTAATCTCGGGTCGTGAGGGCTATCACATCGTCGCATTTCTCTTTTTCTTTTCACTCGACGCTTTGTATAACACGAAAAGTCGAAGATCTGTTCAGTGTTGATCGAAACGTATCTTCGTCTCGAATGAATTCCAAGAAAAGAGGTATCGTGTTTTTGTTAATTCAATCTTTCATTCGCGAAATCAGATATTTTCTGACAAAAATTGTACTTATATATCCTTCGTAAGGAATAAATGATGATAAAATGATGATAAAATTTAATATTTTTTTTTCAGAGGAAAGCAATCGTAATCAAGTGTAACTGCTAATATACTCGTTATATCGAAAAGTTTAAGGAAGAATATCCGGAGTATATACGATCATTGTTTCGAATACAATAAGCAGTATGACTAAAGTATCGGGAATGGTCGAGACAGAGGACGTTGTCGGGAAACCGACTTTTGTTCGACGTGTGTCCAATATGCTAAAAGGTAAGAATCTTCGTTTTATCGATAATTGAAGATAAGATGAAATTATATCTTCCAATTATTGATCGATTATTTTTTTATAAATTATAATAAATTTTATAAATCGATTACCATTTTTTTTTTTTTCACAGATGGAAGTTACAGCGAACCACCGATGCTATTTCGTCACGCTTCTATGCAGAAAATTCGCCACTGTTGTCAAAACTTGAATTTATTGCCTTATTTGCTATACTCCTTCGACAACTCGAAGTCGCACCCAATCGCCCGTAAAGTGCACAATTGCCTCGGCCAATTTCTTCAAATAGTCACAGCGAGGATCTTTTTGATATACAAAAGTTTTCGGCGATCATTGCTCTGCGGTATTCGTTCAAGCGAATTTCAAGCATCCGAGCCACCAAAAACCCCCGAACCTTGCAAATTTACGGCGAGATTCCAAACTACAAGGCAATTGAAGCGCAAACAAAATAATCGGCTGATCTTGACCCTAGGCGTGTACTTTGCCCCTTTGTTTTTGTTCTCACAGCTGGTCGGGCTATTCTGTCTGATGATATTTGGAAAGTATACGCCCGGTTTCATTTTCCTAATATCGGCCCTATTGTTTCTCGCCTACATCTCGTTCAAAGTTCTCTTTCACGATATCGAATCGACGAGACCGTCTAGACGTAGATGTCGCAAAATAATTAAAGCGGAGTGATTGTATCTTGTGCCCGCTTATCACTAAACTATCACTATACGATCAGACTGTCCATTGAATAGATAATAGACCTGAGAGTATTGAGAGTCTTTGCCTAATTTACCGTTCTCCATTTTTCGTATTTGATTATACTTAAGCGATGCGATACCAGGTAGAGCTTTACTTATTACATGGTCTTCTATATCGTATGAATCAGTTTCGTCCATATTCATTCATACCCGTCTCTCTTTTTCCAATATATGTACATGATAATCATGTTTTCATCATCGAAAGCTTCGTAGGTTACTTTAGGATCACGATCGATCGATCCCGTCGGTTCGGAAATTTCATAATATTCGTTTTTTTTTTTTCTTTTGTACTTCGTCATTTATCGGACTGATACACGTAATCGTATGCTCGTTGTTGCGACGTGTAGAAGATAGAAGGTAATGATGTGCTTTTTTTTTTTATAAATAGGTCTTAAAAATTCATGCGATAAATTTTTATCAACACTGGCATAAATCGTAATCCTTCTGTTATTTTATATTTTTGCCTTTTTCAAAATAATTCTAAGAATCATTGTCAAATATTATATCATCGTGTTAGTTAACGCTGTGTATAATATGAAGTGCAATTTACGAGTTACCTGGATAGCATATTGCAAATCATTGTCTATAGCAAAAAAAGACTGAAAATCGTTTTAACTTGTATATATATAAAAAAAATTAGACGCGTGATGAAAAAAAAATATATACATATAAATATGCGAGAAGAAAATGATTTATTCTATATCATAAGATATATAATATAATTATCTTTCTTTGGAAAGACTTAGCACGTCCACTGAGCGAGTTAGGCTAATCTGTGATTAAGTGGACCCAAGTGTATTTTTCATAGCCATTTGTTGTCCCGTTTACTTAAGTATGATAAGGAAATATGTAACTTTGATCTTTTTTTTTAAAATATACACGTTAGCCTTACATAATCTGAATATATCGTCTTTTTTTTTTTCTTTTTAATACTGTACAATTCATGATCTACCTATTTTCACCTTGTCAATGAAATAACACTAAAAGAAACAAGCAACAATATATGAAAACATTAATTATATTACTATAGTGTTTTCCAGCGTTGTTTTCAGACTTTAATTTCATATCCGACTTTAATTTCATATTAGACTTCAATTTCATAGCGTGTGCAATCACAAGTGCAACATAGCTTTGTTCGTGTACACTATGAAATAAGTGAGCATACGGACCTAAAAGATAAATATTTGTTTAAACTTAAATTTCTCAAGTTGATTATTGTGAATCATCGAAATATATATATATATATATACCTATAGCATAGACAGCTACGTCACCGCCACCATGATAAGCTTCATCCGATATAATAGTTGCCTGTTGACTATACGTGAATTCTGTAGTATTTTCTTTAGAAGGATCTATCCTAACAGAATTAGAATTATTAACTGTATACGCCATATTATTCGGTCCACCTGTGCTATAACTCAACGTAGTATATGGGATTCCGTCGATTTTAGATTTCTGAGCTATGCCTGCAATATAAATTACAATTATATTTGCATAATCCTCAATTTATTACGTTTAACTTAAAATATATATTATTATAAAAATCGTGTACCTAGAATGTGTGAACCTCTATCGCTATATCCATTAAAGCTCATCGAATGCGTGTGATCACTGGTTACGATAACAAGTGTGTCTTGCGTATTGATCATCTTCAAAGTTGCATTAATGGCGTCCGAAAACCTAACGGTTTCTAATAATGCTTGTGCAGCGTGACCACGATGATGAGCAAAATCAATAAGTCCTCCCTCAACCTAAAAATTATCATACCTTCACATATCCATCATACCTTTACATATCCAATTAATACAAGTTTTCGTTTAGTTGTTTTAGTAAAACGAAGACCATACCACGAGAAGATAACCATATTTTGATTTCTGTAAAATTTTCAATGCCGTCACAGTCATGTCTTCGAGACTCGGTTGCCCTTTGGGACCTTTTTTTCTGTTCCAGTCCATACTAATATGACCATTTGCAAAAATTCCTAACAAGTAATCGATTTTATCAATGTTTACGCGAGATAATTCTTCGTTATTTTGAACAACACTGAAGGCCAATCCTCTAGAGGATTTGTCTCGTTTCCATTCCTCGATTAAATCTTTACCATCCTGTCTGTGACCAGCCCACTCGTCTATAGGATCATATTCAGTACCTGTAGCATTAGTCTTGAGCATTTGTCTACCACCTCCCATAATTACCTAAGCCAAAAATACAGAGTTACAAAGATACAAAAATTAACATTTTTTTTTTATCATATTCTATCGATTTCGAATGTTTCATGCAATTGAATTAATATATTTAACAAAAGATGAAAGATGATGTACTTAACAATCTCTCAAATTGATGCGAAACATTCTACTGAACAATCAGGATATATTATAGTTTGCCTTGATATTTCTTCCTGGCAGATCTTCCACCAATTGTCTGGCGATGTCTTTGCATTTTTCAGCAGTCTTCGGCATTTTCGACTCGCATTCCCATCGTCTGTTCGCGCTATGCGCATACAAAGGTGCTGGAGTTGCATGGGTCACCCTGGTAGTCGTCACAAATCCTATAAAGTCATAATTTGAATTCTTATTCCCGTAGAAAAGATTCCTATTTATTTTTATTTAATTTATTGTTACTACCTGTGTCTTTACCAGTAGTCTGCGCCCATGAAATAATAGAATCCACATGATAATCTGTTTTCAAACTCTTAGAGCAATTGTTTAGCTCTACATTTGCATCCAGTCCAACCAAATCGAAATTTGTTTTCACTCCACCAAACAAAGCAGTTGCCGTTGAAGCTGAATCTGGTACTTGCTTGTTAGTATTATACGTCTATTTTATTAAAAATTAATATTAATTATCTTTTCTTTGTAATTGTTTTTAGAAGATTAACAGGAATGAAGACCTTAAGAATGCCTATGTGAGGAAAATTTTCCCAAGCCAAACGACTGTTCTCGCCAGCACGGTATATTCTACTGGCGGTTATGGTGTCAGGACTCATGCCATCGCCTACAAAGACGATCACGTTCTTCGCTTTGTTCGTATTCCATTTGTACGATAAAGCTTCCTCCAATTCTTCATTAGCCAATTCCCGCCAATATTGAATATCTGGATAAAAGAAAAAATTCTGATTAAATAATTGATCTCTGTCTTTTGAATTTGTTCACGTGGCACGTACACAGCACGTGTACTTTGCATAATGATAAATAAATAGGACAGACATGATAATTGTATAAATAGAAATTCATATTTTGAATGAAGAATTATAATTGCGATACTTGTTCTCGGAAATGATTATTTTTAGATACGAATACTTCGGCAAGATCAATGAAAGGAAATATAGAGAGTATAAGAGAGAAAATATCGTTTGTACTATGTCATCATTGGAGGAAAAAAATCAGTTGTTTCGCTGATTGCTGATAATCATAAAATGTGCACGAATTAATATATACCTTCTTTCAATGTGGCAACAACAATTCCAACAAGAGAAAAGCTGATGTATAACACGGTGAATTTAGTTTTTAACATAATGAAATATTACACTGATTTTTAACTACGTCTCTTATAATTGCGTACAAGTGTTACTACATGTTATTACATGCTGAGCATGACTAGATAGAATATGTCATATCATCTACTTTTTACGATGGATCGTAACGCTCTCTATTATGAAACGCATTGTATCAAATCGATAAGGAAGAATCCTGTTTTATTTCTTACTTTTTTTTTTTTATCATTTTTTTCATTTTTGGATATTTTGATAGGTTGATCGGATGAAAAAATTAAACTGGATTAACTAACATTCACTGTAACGTTTTATTTGATTTTTGTTCATATTCATCGTCTGTTCGTACAGATCGTAACACATCGCGTAATACAATCTCTGAAGAATTATTTTTTCTTTCTTTTCGCGTGTCTGACATTTTAAACAAAATTAAAAAAAAATAGAATTGATAAAATCTACCATTTGAACCTGTTTTTTATCTCGAATATTTAATTTGATTAAAAAAAAAAAAAAAAAAAAACATACAGTAAAAAGAAAATATAAAAATTGATTTGTCTTCACGCGTTCAAAACAATATTTTTTTTAAAGATTCATCAAAGGAGCAAGTTCCATTATGCTAATATATTATCATCTTAATCCATCAATTCCTACAATTAAATAAGTTTATAAATTTTGATTTTTTTCAACGCGAAACTTGCTTCTCGATGCAACTTTCGATTATAAATAAAAGAAAATCATCTACGAACAAATTATGTTTCCTCTTAACGTTAAGTAATACAATTTCGTTAATCTATATTTGGCCAAGAACAGGTACCTTGGAACGAAATAAAAATCATTGAAAATTACGAGAGAATACGTTCGGAATCGGCACTCGAGATATTATATCCTTCGATGGATCCTTTCACCGTCCACGTATCACACAAATTGATCATCCAGGCAATTGTTACGCGAGTATTATGCTGGAACGCGACACGATCTTTCGTGCCTGTAATTGTGGCCAACTATTTGAACTGTTCGAGGTCAATTTTTAGCACTTTTAGCTTCGTTCACCCGGATGTGCTATTTCACCATTCAATATTTCTCGTCGATTATTCGAACATTCGATTGATTCCGCAAGCTTGGCGATGATGAAACTGGGAGAATAAAAGACGAGCTAATTAAAACATGGTGGATCAGACGCGAAGCGGAACGAAATTCTCTTCTTTGAAGGGAAGGGAATTGGAATAGTTGGCCACGATTTCTTTTGAAGGAGAAAAAAAAAAACATCACTATCGTATTATAACTCTCACTGTGACAATTGGCCTAATATAAACTCTCTACAAATCTCTCTTACACGATAAAGTACAATAAAGTTATCCTCGTATTGAACGCGATACATGCACGTCGCGCTGTATCGATTACAGACGCCGCACGATTCATCTCTCTCTCTCTCTCTCTCTCTCTCTCTCTCTCTCTCTCTCTCTCTCTCGCTCCCTCTCTCTCTCATCCACCGCTACTCTCTCTCTCTCTTTTTCTAGTTGAAATATTATTGCCAACAATTTTTGTGTCTCGAGATATTTATAAGTTTGCCTTTCCTTTCTTAAATAATCCTTCGAAATGCTACATATACGAAAAATCTTCGTATCTCAACAATTTATCTCTTTCAATCCGCATTTATACAGCATCATCTCTACTATCGTCTATCGAAGCATTTTCAGATCCCCTATTATATTTCTCGATCCTCCTTGCTTTCAGATCGATCGAGTGTACGTGATATAGCGGATCGCAAACTAGAAGAACGAACCACGATCTTGTAAATACGCTTGCATACGAAGTGACGCCAGGAAGGCCAGGATTTACGGTCAGGATCGTACGATATTGATACATACAATTTCTTACGATCCGGCCAAAGATATAAATAAAATCGCTGAACCTGAAGGAGTCTATCCCTTTCTCTCCATCCCTTTCGAGTTTCAGGCCACGTATATATCGAAGAATCGTCCGCTGAAAATCGTCTCAGCAAAAATATCTACCTGCAGCGTCCGTTTTTTTATCGAAACGATATACATATACATACGTACACGATAAAATTGACTTTACGATGGCAGAAAACACTCACGCACACACACACACACACACTCTCTCTCTCTCTCTCTTTCTCACGCGCGCGCGCACGACATATTTTCTTTCTCTCCTTCTCTCTCTCTCTCTCTTTATTTCCGTGATCTATATTCTATCTTCTCGAAAATTTTCTTTTCTTTCCCTCTCGTCTCTCTCTCTCTCTCTCTCCCTTTTCTTTTCACGTCAGATTCGAGAAAGTCTCGAAGAACGCAACGAAACGATTCGAAATGTGAACGCGTGAAGATTCCCTTGACACTGTTCCCTCGAACCCTGGAAAGAAGCGCGCGTGCTTCTTTTTCTTAATGGAGTTCGAGTGGCGCTCGAGCGGCACGAGCCCCTTCGGAATAGAATAAACGCCGATTTCGATTACGATGATGCATGCTTACGTGAAATGCTCGGCCCGTTAACGAATGGAAACCGATGTAACAGGTAATAATTGACAGTCTACACGTTACACGCTAATTGGCAGCGTCCTCGAGTTTAACTTCATCGTATCGGCTCGACAAGATACGAAACCCCGGTCCCCGGTCGACACGGATTTTCACGTTCTAGATGAAGTTGGGTTGCAAAGACGCCGAGTAAAATGCATTAATCACTACTGATATGTGCGCGATGATTTTTATCTCGGATACAAACAAAGAGATCTGTCTTTTTCAATCCGCAATCCGCCACGGACGACGAAATCTCTCACGGAAAGGGATTCCCTGTTCGCGCGCGGATGGATTCGTCTTTATATCGACCAGAGTTATCTTCTATCGTCGTTCGAACGGAGGAAAACTGGAGACTTTCTCGACCGTTTTTTTTTTCTTCGCGAGAAAAATTTAAAATGACACGCGAAATCAAAAGGAAAGGAATCGATCGAACTCCGCTCCCCTTTCTTTTTTTCTTTTTTTTCTTTCCTTTTTATAAAAAAGAGAAACGTTTATCCCTCGAATCAAAAACGATCCGATTCGTTACACGTCGATTTAATATCCCTCGCCTTTCCTCGCAAAGTTCGATCGTTCGAGAAATCAAAATCACCGGCAGTGCGTAAATTAGGTCGAGTTAGGAGGAGGGCGAGCAACGTTACGAAGGAATATATAAAAAAATAAAAAGAGAGAATGACAGAAGAACGGAAATAGGGAGGTAACGAATAGAACAGAAAAGAAAAAGCGAGAATTCTTCGCTTCTCATCGAGAAATTGTCTCTGCTGATCGATACTTGCTTTCTGATCCTAATCATCCCGAATTTTCCAAATTCTTCTCGTCTCTTGTCTCTTGCTTCCCTTTTCCCTCTCTCCCTTTTCTCTTTTCCTCGCATCCCATCGCTCTTTGTAAATATCATTGTCGCGCGCTGTAAAAAAATTGCTTTTGATTTTTGGCTGCTTGAGCTTGGCTTCCCGAGCGATGCTGGCTCACAAAGTGATCGCTAAAAAAAAATCTACTAATAATCTGTCATCGAAACTGGAGAGATGAAGTAAAAGAAAAAGAAAAAGAAAAAGAAAAGGAAAATTTCAAAATCGTAAACTCGTAACTCCCCGTGTCAAGAACGAAAAGACCATCGGTCTGTCTAATAATAATGCGAGAATATCGATCAAACATTTTATTAATTCTATCCCCGAGCATCATTTTATCCAGTATCGCTCATCGAACCGAAGGGTTGAAAAAGTAGGGGCAGGGACAGGGGGGTGGGGGGAGGGGCGAGAACAGTTTCAAAGAGGTTTAATCGCGGGATTAGTCTCGTAACTCCCGTGAATCGTGTATACTCCGTGATATTCAACCTACTTTTTCCTCCCTCATTCGCCACTTTCTTATACCCGTCCGCCGCTTGAAATATCACGTATAACGTTTAACACGTTTCGCAATTTCCAATCTCTCTTGTGAAAAGTCACAAGTGGTGGTGGTGGATTTTTCAACCCGCGATATTTTCGAATCGATCAAGTGTTCTGAATTCTTCTTCTGAATATTACAATTACGGATTTCACGCAATTTCCTCCATCCTATCGATATTGATATTGTTTTTTTTAAAAAGTTTAGTACGTAGCAGTTTTCGAATACCAGAGATTAGAAATAACATCCAAAAGAGAATATTACGAGTAGTGAGTAAAGTTCACGAAACATCGGATCGTTTCCCGTCCAACGAGTAATTTATCACTTCCGCTCGCTTGGAAAGGGTTACAGGACAGGAGATAAAGAGGACTCTTTGAAATAGCGCCTAGGGCAACGTGGTGGCAAAGGGTGGTAATAGTTTTAGCAAGTAGTAGTTGATCGATTAATTAAGCTTCTCGAGCCTTGTCTCGAGAGAGAGAAGAGGATTTTAAACGAATCGATAAAACGACTACTCATCTACGATAATCACGAAGTCGATAAACGAGGCACGCACTGCGCTCGAAACTCTGCTTTCGTCTTCTATCTATCTATCGTATTGTACTATGATTATTTTTTTTTTCCTTTTATTTCCTTTTTTTTATTTTTTTTCATTTATTTATTTATTTATTTTTTTTTACTTTTTTTCCTTTTTTTCCTTTCAAACTCTATTCCCACCGTTGTGTAACAAACGGTCCTTCCACATGAAGTTCTCAATCGAACCCTTGCTTAGGCTTGGTATCGTCGTGGTACACGTATATACGTATACGTGAATTACGTCTACCTCCCTTCGAGTGAATACACTCGTCTCACAAATGTGCGCGTACGTATACAGGAGTACGTATGCGCGAAGGGAACAACAGGATGAAATTAATAATCGATCGGCAAGGATGAAAACGAGGGGGAAAAAAAAAAAGAAGAAAGAAAAATACTTTTTGATCGGTACTCGATAAAATGGAATTCGCTTTTCACGCTTGATGATTCTCATCGACATTTCTACGTTTCATCTTCTTCTAGCGATAACAGTCGTGGATCTGAAGAAACAATGGTGAATTTTAATGTTAACACACGAGTTTCTATAACGAACTATATATATATGCACCGATGACTTCGAGTACGAATCGATTGGAGGAGGAACAAGAATTATCTTGGGATGCACGATCGAAGAGATTCGTCGAACGAAGAACAACAATTTCGACGACAAGTTTTCTTTTCTTCCTAGAGAAATAACGAACTGGAGGGGAGGGGGGAGATTAATAATAACTGCGAATCAACAAACTACTACAACTCGAAAGTATTGTCCGTGAAGCAGATATATTCGAAAAATAAGTTTTCGATAACGTGGTGGTTGGTTCGTAGAACCAACCAAGATCCAGAAATTCGATCGATTTCGAGTTCGGTGATCGAGCAGTAAGTGATGATCCTATAAAAAAAAGTAACGACAAAACGTCACGAGGTAACTGTTCCTACAAAAAGGAAACGCCCAGGATAAAGGGTTTGTTATAGATTACGCGATAATCAAATAATAGCAACGCAGCGCTACGCTTTTCTCTCGAGTCTTCCTATCGATTAGTAATTATTAGTCCGCGATAACTCGATATGACAGGTTACTATGTTTGGCCGCTTCTAGGTTTTCTTAGATATACGTTTTTTTTTCTCTCTCTCTCACTCACTATCGCCGCTACACCGTTCTCACATCCCTCGGGATTGGCATCGGTTCAAGCTGTCCCGCGAAACTATCCACTAACCCACCTCTATCCGCCCTTTTATAAAACGTTAAAATGCCTTATCCTAATTGTTCTTTAAATAAAGCGGTAATATATATATATATATGTAGTCGATAAATAGACCCTTCCTCTCCGGAATGAAAACGCTATTATTATTATTATTACATGAATAGACGGTAGACACAACCCGTCTACTTTGAATCATCGAAATGGCCGCGTATCTCGAGAAGAACACTAGCTAGACCCTAGAAGAATTTACAAAATGCTCGTGAATCTTTTGATTTCTTTTTCTTTTTTTCTTTTTTTTTCTTTTTCTTTTTCTCCCTTTCTTTAACAACGATCGCGTCCACGACACAGCTTGAACGTGCCAGCGAGCTGACGATGAGATCCTATCTAACATTCGAGATCCTTTTTTTTTTTTTCCTCTTCCAGGCTTCCACATCGATCGTTCCGGATTTTTCTAACTTGTCTAACCCCCTACTCGACCACTCGAAGACTACTACTTCTCCTCCCTGAGGAGGGATTCCTCTGCCTCCTTTCGCCTCGCCTTCGCTTCCTTCTTCGCCCTCTTCTTCTCCTCCTTGGCCAATTTCTTAGCCTCCTTCTGCCTCGTCTTCTCCGCCTTCTCCTCCTCCTTCTGACGGGCCTTCTCCGCTTTCTCCCGCTCCTTCTCCCTCTCCTTCTCCTTCTTCGACTTCTGTATCTCTTGGACCACCGACAACTTCGGCGCAGACTGAGGCCTCTTCGACGTGGATTTCGTCGTTGACGAGGACGTCGAGCTGGACACGTTGCTCGAGTCCCTGGGACTCGGCGACGCTTCCAGTTGAGTCACAATTTTTTGAGCACATCTGGGGGAATGAAACCGTTAAACGCGAAATAATACGAGATATATACATAAAAAAAAAATATCCAATTTAATTTACCACCTTATCCTAGTGGATGCTTTCCCCGCGCGATAATCTCTTTGGAATTCCTTGATAGGCGGCAATCTACGATTCTCCCTCATCACCTCCTCCTCCTCGGCGACCTGTTGAACCGGATCTTGATACTCCTGATTAGATACAATTAGATACAAGAAAAGGGGATTAACGAATTTCACTTAGAATTGTTAAGACGATGCTGTTATCCAACGGACCTGAATCCTCATTTTCATAGATTGCGTCTGGGAGCGTCTCAAAGTCGCGCCGGAAGGTTGCCTCACCCTCGTCGGTTTCCCAAGATTCGAACTTGCCGTGCTACTCGCGGAGGACGAACTCGAGGAAGAAACGGAAGACACTCCTGCGAATCAAGTAACGTTTATTAAAACGTGGACAAACGAAGAGAGAATTTCATCGACGAGTTTCGACCAACCGGAAATAGAGGACGAACCGCTCGCCATGGAGTAGAGGGAGGCGGATGCTGGGACGCTTCCAGCGACCCATCTTCCACCGGGTCCAGTCACTCCAACGGGCACTCCCGTCCCCATGTTGTACTCCGAGGCGCTTTGCGGCAGAACCCACGACTTCCCTGACATCGAGTACTGTAAAAAGTATCGCCAAGATTTTGTGAAAAGTAAAGAAAAAGGGAAGAGGAGGATATTTTAGGGGCGCGGTTTAATTGAAGCAACGTTCGAGAAATCGTTTCCAAGTTTAATCGAAATAAACCGTGGAATTATTCACGGATCGTGCAGGAAGGAGATTGAAATTTCGCGAGATTAATTGCGGGATTGGCGATATTTATTAAAACCGTTTCGAAAATAATCGTGTCGCGCTATTCGACCTCGCAGCCAAGGCGACGAGTGGTTTCCGAGCTCGCTCCAATTAACCACAATTTTACACTCGTGCGCGATCGTGCATCGACGGGCACGAATACCACGCTTCTTCCGCTCGCGCGCGTTTTCTAATTTTTTTTTTTTTGCATCTGTGGAAAAAAAGGAGGAAGAAAATCGAGAAGCAAATCGCAAGTAAGACGCAACGCGTCGTTCCTCGAGGGGGAGAAAAAGAGGAGAGGTGATTGAAAAAAGCTGTGTTGATTATTTGCACTACTTACGTCCCGTGGGATGAGGGTTTGTTTCAAACGTAGAATCTTTGCCCTGCATATCACGCATCTCAAAGGTAAAAGCCTCTGCGAAACGGCCATTTGTATCGTCTTGACGAAGCAACGCCTGTGATCGAAACGGAAAATGTAATATAATATTGTATATATCGTTGCGAAATTCAGAAAGAAAATCTTTCTTTTACCTGCAAACGACCCGATGACCGCACGGAGCTGTCTGCATCGTGGCTCTGGCATTCACGCAGATCACGCACTATGAAGGAAGAAAGCGAAATTTTTAAATTAACATTTCATTTTAATTAATTTTAATTAATTTCTCGACCTGCACGTTTCAGATCCACGCGACCGATTGGCGCGAGGGGGCGAAAGATAAAATCCGATGAAATCCCCTTCGGGAGTCAGAGGAGGAAATTTTCAACGATTAACAAACAAGTAACAAAAGCAGCAAGGGATCCCTATCTTCCTCGGAATAACAATTCTTCCAAGGAAGAAGGGAGTTTCATAAGGAATGGATGGAATTTACACATGGAAAGACAAAAACAAAACTCGAACAAGAATTGTTTCTTTTCTTTTCCTTTATCAAATCGATTTATTCCAACATTTTAATCTAAACTACAGTACAGTAGTCCCTTGACCATATCTAAAAATTATCCGATCCTACTTGTAACTGTTTCATACTATGATGAACCTTGGCGAATAAGTGTTGTCGTTCTTAGTTTGCTGAAAAAAGAATAAAGAAAGAATACATCGTACCATTTCTTTAACAATAACTTGTTAAATATTCTCATAGATGCATTTATTTTTCTTTTCTTTTCTTTTCTTTTTTCACGTACCCGAACTTCCACCAGCACCAGCTTTCGCGCCAGCTCCAAAGTTAACACCCATGCTAACTCCACCTTCCATACCACCTCCCATCCCTGGTATGGGATTTTCCGCCGCTCTTCTACTTCTCACTTGAGACGGCCTGTTTGGCATATCGTCTCCCATATCGTACATTCTTCCTTCCATAGGACTCTCAGCCGCTCTCTTATTCCTCAACCGAGACCCGCCACCTCCCATACCACCTCCAGCGCCGCCTCCCATACTAGCTCCCATGCTAGCTCCCATACCACCTCCCATGTCGCCCATGCCACCCGGCATAGGCATGTTTTGAGCGGATCTTTTGTTTCTCAAGCGAGACCCGCCACCTCCCATGCCTCCTCCAGCGCCGCCTCCCATGCTGGCTCCCATGCTAGCTCCCATTCCAGCTCCCATGTCGCCCATGCCACCCGGCATAGGCATGTTTTGAGCGGATCTCTTGCTCCTCGATTCCTCCAGGTTCGACGATCCTTCAGCTAACTGATCCATCATGTCTTCCGGAGGAGGTCCTGACGGAGGAGGCCCGGATGGAGGAGGTCCAGGCGGATGTGGGCCGTGAGGAGGTGGGCCGTAAGGAGGGCCGCCATCGTCAGGGCTGCGTTTCTCCCGACTGGTGCTGTCGCTAGAAATGCTCGAGTATTCGGACGACAATGCGCCGACCAACTGGTTTGAAAGTATTATTTTGCAATTATTGATATAATATCGAAAGAAGGATTCGATAAATGAATTGGTGCTGCTTACGGAGAGGCCGAGGAGAGTAACGAAGAGAAGAAGGTGCTTCATGTTCACCGTTCACCGACGTTTTGACACTGGACATTACCTCGCGCGGATATTTAATCCGTGGATAAATAGCATGCGCGCGATGCGCAATTAAGCGAAAACTGGAGGTGGAGAGGATTATATGGATTGGTTAATAAGGGACGTTCTCGTTCTCGCCTTCCATCCTCGTTACGTGTACCGTATTTTTTTCCATTCCATGGTGATGGCAACTTGTATTTTTCCTTTGTTTTTCGCCGGGGGGAATAACAAGCGGAAACAATGGAAGGATTTTTCGCGGCCGTGGCGGTGTTCCTCCTCTTCGAGGGACGAAGATGGACGGATGATAATTGGTGTCGTGTCGTTATCCAGTTATCGCTAAGTCCAATCGTTTGTCTAACGCTCTTTTAACAACAAATCCATCTTCTCCCAGGAAGTCAATTTTGCTGGTAATGACAACAATGCCGAGTGATTTGCCAAGTTGTATAACCATTTATTATTAACTCGAACAGTTTGTTATTCAATATAAGAAATATATCAATCGATCTCTTCCGATGAATCTTTCTTGTTCTTTTCAAATATCTCTTCGAGAATCGAGTTGTGCATTGCCTGAACGTAATATTTGACTCGAACTCTACAAGTTTAAAGCTCCACAAGTAAAAATTCATCCTGTTAATCCTTAGAAGATATTCCAAACGAACGTGGTTGCATCCAAACGCAACATTAAAATAATATAATTAAAAACAGAAGATGTTCCATCGTTCAAGGATTATGTTGGCAACGATTATAATCGACACGAGCGAGGCAGCGTCGATTAAATTGGAATATTAATAGCAGCTCGAGGGTGGATAGACACGTCAGGAGTCGCAGGGTCGTCGTAGACAAACCACTTTGTCAGCTTCGTTAATCGACTTTCGCGACCCATTGAGCAAGCTTATTCGCTCGGAAATTGTAATTTTTCTGGACCAACGAGCGTCTTCGAAAGAAAGGCTTGCCTCTCTTGTGCAGCCTTCAGTCCGTTTGACCGTCGAAAATTGCACCCTCCGTGTGTACGTGTGCGCGTCGTCGGACCCTCGTTCGATGCATTTAATTTCGTTCTGGGTCACTGTACTCCTCCCTGCCTCGTTTTCCCGCGATCGCGAAAACAAGTTTTTAAAATAACTCGGCGAGAATTAATTTTTACCAGATCAAATTCCTCCCGAAAATATGTTCCACGCGAGAAAATGAATCCACCTTAACCAGCACACATTAATCCTTGATGATCTCGATGAATCAAGGAAAGGAAAAGAAGAAAGCAGTACAAAATATCGAAATCTCGATCGTCGAACCGAATTAGTTTCGCGATAATTCGCGACGCCACTTGGAATCATCGAGAGATTCCCTCCCTTTCTTCGTTCCCTTTTCTTCGACAATCTCATTTCCACCCTCGCCAATCATCGCCAATTCTCTCCTCCTTTGGCATTGGAAAATGACGAATTAGGCTTCGGATTGCGCTTTTTGTCCAAGCCGGCGAGGTAACGAGGTTAACCTCGGGCAACCTCGAAGGAAGAAGAAAAAAAAAAAAAAAAGAAAAGAGTCGAAAAATGCGACTGACCTCGCCTGGCCGGGACCCTCAACACCGGGATGATAATTAAATCGAGGGGGGTAACCTCGACTTCCGACCGAGTAAATTTCTTTCGCTCCAAGATTAAGTGGTAATTCCCTTTTCCCCTCCCTCCTGTGATTTTTCATCCAATCGAGATATCCGATTCCACCGAGGCCAATTCAACCGAGAATCCTACCAACCTTCGATCGATCTTTAAAGTAATCGCAAGAAATCGTTTACTCACCTCGTCTTCTTGAGAGGAGGCTAATTCCGGCTCGTTTTTCTCGAGCTTGGTCAACAGCTTGTCCTGAAAACAGAAAATATATATCCGATGATTGAGACTTCGTTGAGAGTAACAGGTTTAATCGATCGATTCCTCTTTTCTTTCTTTTTTTTTTTCTTCCCCTCCTTTTCTTCGTAACCAAGAAAAACAATTGTAACACTTCAAATAATAGTTTCCGATCCTATTCTTACACGTATATATCGATCCACGTGTTACGACTTTGTAGGTTTCTTTATTATTCCCTTTTTTTTTACTATTAAATTCTATCTTTAGAAGATTTTCTTTTTCAATGTTCATCAAGAACATTATACATCCAATATATAATTATTCAATTCTCGATTTTTGCTATAGAAATCGATCGAAAATGAGGAACGATCGAGAAAAGAAGGATTCACACGTCGAAGAGAGTAAAAGCGGGGTATCGACTCGTGATAAACGGATCAGAGTGAAGAGAGATTTGATTCGAGATGGTCGACAACACGGTGCGTCACACAGTGAAAAGTTGCTGTACCAATGTTGCATCGTGGAGGGGATATTTTGCGCATCATCCCCCTAATATCCGGAAAGCACCCTGACCCAGATACACGTACGTGCGGAACGACCGGACGATCCTCGGGACGCAGGATCATCCGGCATCCAGTGAAAACACGCGTTTCACTCCGAGGATCGCGGCAACGAAGATCGAGGGAAATAATATTACGAAAGAAAAAAAAATTCAATTCCGCGCATTTCACGTTTAAGCGCCGTGTTTGTCTTAACGGCGGCAGATTTATCTCTACGATGACTACGATCGATTAAACTCCTCAAAATCTCGGCAGTCATAGGGATAATGGAATTACCACGAGGAAATTGTCCAATCTCTATCCGATACACCGTTCCTGGATTTCCAATCGTAGCGCGGCAAGGTATCCATCAAGCATTCGATTAGTTCCCCAATTTATTGCTTTCAATTTTCTCGGTAATTGTTATAGCACGTATACCAAACTCTATCCAGCGGTGCGAATTTTTATTTTTATCTTTTTTTCCTTCGTGTCCCAGAAATTTTTCGGGGACGGAAAAATCTGAATCTCGAATACAATGCGAGGCTTTCCTTTTTTTCTCGAGTTTAATGATTCGGAACGGGATCGCGTAAAAGTAAATGCCTTCGAGGAAAAAGTGGCTCGAAATCGGCGATCCGAGGCGATGCGAGAGATTCTGACTCTCGATTTCCGTCAGTTTACTCTTGCATCTGGTTCGAATCCGGTTCATTCCGTTCCCAGTTCCGTTGTTTTCGAGTCATTTCGTCCCTCCGATCGGATGACATGATACCATTGTTTCTCGCCTCTGTGCTGTGTCGCGTAATCGTCTTTAAAAGAGGTAATCTTCGATCAAGTTTTATCCTTCTAGCGATTCTTTTTCTTTCTTCCTTTTCCGTATATAATTTCCGAACGAACGAACGATCATTTATCGCTTCCTCGATATTTATTTGACGGATAGTCAATCAAGTTTCTACGGTTGATTGAAAATTAAAAAAAATAGCGGCTGAAAGCGACTGTGAAAGTGCCAGAAATATCTGCACCCTTTGTTCCCGAGAAAGAGTACTTTCGTAATGCGCGCGTATTCGGAACCAAAGAGACGGATAATGGCGCTATTTAAATTTTAGGGGATCGCCTTTGCCGACCTCCTTTCCATTCAAAATCCTGAATGCTTCCATTCACGAATAGGATTTCGAATGTATGTGGAAATTCCACAGCTTTTTTCCTTTCCTTTCCTTTTTTTTTTTTTGTACACGACGGAAAATTCTACCCGCGAATACGAGTTTTCCAGTTTTTAAATATCCAGAATTATTCCCTCCTCCCTCTTGTATTTATATCCGTCATCATATTGTCGTACAATTCTCGATTTAATTGTCGTAAAGAGAAAGTAAGTTCGATTCGAGAATTTATTCGTCGCATAAATTATCCACGCATTGTTCCACTTTCGCTTCTTCAAAGCGCGATACCGAAATCTGAAATCATCGGATTGAACTGGATTCAATCACCGTCGATTCTCTCTCGGATATTACCACCTTTTAAAAACCTAAAACGGAACGAATCGCGGAATAGCAAACGCGCGTGTTATCGGCCACGCGACGACAAACAATACGTTTCATCGAGCAAGATCACGGTTATCGAGCCGCCATTACCGTGTCGCATTAGATTAACAGCGTGTAATCGATACCGCGACAGGCTCGCTTCCCCGAACCTGTTTCGCCTTCGACTTTTACCAACAACTTGACGCTTATAGCCTGCCACTACGATACGCGGCAACAATCAACCTCACGGTTGATCAGTGTCGTGGAACGCTTTCGAACGTTGCTTTCTCCCTTACAAGAAACAAATCGTAACCTTTTCTCAAAGCACGATATCCTTTCATCGAGTCGTCGAGGAAATTCGAATCCATTCCCAACGAAAGAAAGATTCATCGCGTTTCGGTAAGAATCGAATTTTCGTCCATAAGCCATTTCTTCTCCTCGTTTCGATTATTTCTCCTCGTAGGGAATCCGTCCATTAAGTTAGTCAAGTCTGGGTCGATGTTGGACAAACGTTCGTTATTCGAATGAAAAAAATTTAATCGCCGACGGGCACGATACTCGGGGAGAGGGAGGGGGCATCACGTGACAGAGATCGGCGTAACGAGACGCGCGGAAAGAGGGGGGGACCATCGCCAGCACCACCACTACTCACACTGCCATCGCTGCTGTTGTTATTACTGCCTCTTTGTCCTCGGCGGAAATTACGTAGGTCGACCGAGGCGGCGATAAGCGACGCCTGGCAAAATTTACCAGGTCATAAAGCGTACCGCCGTACGTACACGTAACTGATTTACGTTCCGTTCTCGCGTAGAATTCCGTTTCGCGAACCAACTTGCTTATGGTTTCCAGTCCCGGGTATTAAACCGAGCCAAGTGACGCGTGAGTGTGAGTTTCCTTCCTTCTCTCCCTCGAGTGACGAAACGCAACAACAAGAGATCCGACGGTGGATGTATGTAAATCGCTGGGCGATCGTTAATCACGATAATAGTCGCGATATATATCAATCCGGCTTGTTTCCGATAAATTCCTTGTTTTCCATTCCTCGGTGGAAGAAATCCTTCGGAGACGGATCGTCCAAGGGGGGGAGCGGGGGCCAGTGGGAGCAGTAGTCGAATTTTACACGAGCACGCGACATCACGTGCACGTGTTTTTCAGGTTCAACGACGAAGATCCTTGCTCGAGGTCGAGTTTTTTTACGATTCCTTTTTCTCTCTCTCTTTCTTTCCTATTTCAGGCGAGAATGCGCTCCACGCCACGCCGTTCCCATCGGGCGTCTGCTCTTACTGTTGCCCCATCGACGTGAACCGGGACATAGAGTATCTTTTGTACACCAGGTGAGTTCGTAGAAGAATTCGTTCGAGATTAGACTTGACAGGGTGGAAATTTCGCAGGAGGAATCCAAATTGCGGAGCAACGTTGAATATTTCGGACCCGTATTCGTTACGAAGGAGCAATTTCAACGACAGATATCCGACCGTGATTTTCATCCACGGGTACAGCGAGAGCGCGACGGGAAGAAGCGCAGTGGCAATACGTGATGGTACTTTTACGATTATTATTACAATCGTTTAATCAGAATCCAACGAATTTTTAATTATAACTCGTACATTATTATCATCGGTCGATAATTTCATTCGATTAATCCTTAAAGAGAAACGCGAAGAAAGGAACCTCTTCTTTTTGCTCTTCGGTGAAAAGTAATTCTCCCCGATTGAGAAAATTTTAAACCTTCACGAATGGAAAATCGTATAAAATGCCGCTACTGGAATATCCCGGAATGAGAACGTGTCATCAGATTAGTCGAATAGCGAGTGGACAGGGACCGATGGAACTAGGCTGAGGACATGGGTAGGTGCAAGCCTATCGACTGACAAGCCGTTGGCAAGACATTTTGACAGAATGACGAATCGATCTCGAATCGTGGAAACTTTCGCCAGTTCGGAAACTTCAATCATCGGGATCCGTATTTTCCGACCTCGGCCCCTTTCGACGCGGTCGCACACTTCGAGTTCCCGATCAACCAAAACTTTTCCCCCTTCCGAATCACGATCGATTCGACTCGCTTCAACTCCAGATCCGTCCAACTCGAAATAAAAAAAAGAAAAAATTGCCAATTTCCTCCGGAGAAAGGGGAATTTATTCAGAGAATTCGTTTCAGTTTATCTGAGTCGAGGGGAGTACAACGTGATTCTGGTGAACTGGGCCAAGTTGGCCGGCCTGCCATGGTACGTGACAGCGGTTCGAAACACGAGAATAGTCGGGCCTCAGCTCGCCCGCCTCGTCGAATGGCTGGCCGCTCGGGGGGCCGTGTCTCTGCCCGACTTGCACGTAATTGGTTTCAGCCTGGGGGCCGAGATAGCTGGTTTCATGGGGAAAGCTTTGTCCCCGCGGAAGGTGAGAGCCGAGGAAACTCTCCTTTTCCTTTCTCTAATTAAAAATTACCCCTCAAGGTGGGCAGGATCACGGGGCTGGACGCCGCCTACCCTCTCTACATGAACACTGGCAGCGAGAGCCACTTGGCGAGGACGGACGCCACGTTCGTGGACGTGATCCACACGGACGGGGGGATCCTGGGTTTCCCCGACCCTTTGGGCCACGTCGACTTCTACCCAAACGGTGGCAAGCCCGAGCAACCCGGTTGCAACCTGGAGAACGCGTTTCAGAGAAGCTTGTCGAGATTCATCAATCAGTACAGTAAGAAAAGTCCAAAAGAATCCTTTCTTCCTCGCGCAAACGAGCGACGCTTCTGTCTTCTGTTTCTCCTCGCAGTCGCGTGCGGCCATCATCGCGCGTGGATGTTCTACGCCGAGTCGGTGACGAATCCTTTCGGCTTCCCGGCCAGTCGATGCGCGAAATGGCGGCCGGATATCAGACTGGATTGCAAGTGGACGCCCCAAGCGTTGATGGGCTTCGCCGTGGATCCCACAGTGAGAGGGAAATTCTACTTGAGGACCAACGCGCAGCCACCCTTCGCGAGAAACGCGACGGGATACGTATTATGAAGTTTTGGATGAACCAAACTCGTTATACGTGTCTGACAGTATTCCTTCGAAAGAGCTCGCTTTCGAGAGGGATACGAATGAAAAAGAACAGGCTGTGGAAGGATTTTGTAACAAGAAAGCGGAAGAGATGGAAATTGTTCCGTTTTATTAGCTCCGAAGGAAAGGAAAGGAGGGAAAATGCGGCGACGAGGTTAATGTTGTCCGCGGTGAACTCGACTAGTATCGAGTTTCGCTCTCCTCCTTTTCGACGATGTAGTGTACCAGTAACTTTGCCACAATTTATTTATAACCTTATTAACCTTGCCTCGAAATATGGAAATTCCAAGGGCCATTCTCTTTTCAGCAAATAACTTTTCATAAGGATAACTTGTCGGGGATAATTTTGATCAACCTCGTATGAACAAGGGGAAAAAGCGAATCTGGCCGATCTCCAATACTGCCTCGAGCTTATACTTTTTCGATACTGTCGCGATGATCAAAGACTCGAAGATTCCGCATTCGAGAAAAAGAGGCAAGTTTTTGAAGAGAGATGTAGGGGAGAGGAATTTTTGAAAAAAGTTTCGCGCGAAATGTTTACGTCAGAGAGAGAGAGAGAGAGAGAAATATTTCTATGAAACCGTGAGCTACGTTTCTTTCTTTCTTTCTTTCTTTTTTTTCCTTTATCATTACAAGAAGGGCGGTTTACAATGGTGAACGTGCATTTACGCTCGAGACAATATGCTTTCCCCCTTGCTCATCGCCACCTTTCTCCGCCTTCGTTTCCCATCCAAAGTGAATGCAGTCGTCTCGTTTCCAGAATAGGGAACCGTGTCTCGTATTCGTCGCCACGCTTTCTCGATAATGAAACGAACCGAAGAATACTTACGAGAATAATTTTTTCGAAGAATTTATCATTTAAAGCGACGAATGAGGTAAAAAAAAGAAATCTGGAACAAACGCCACTCTAAAATCCAAATGTTTACCCGCAACCGCATCGAATCAGCTGATGTACTGTCTGGTATTTTCGAAACGGATCCAAAGTTCGAGTGGTTGTAGTGCTCTCGAGAAGTCGATAAAAGCGAGGGAGAGAGAGAGAGAGGAAGAGGGTGAGACTTTTGTAAGTTACGTGATCATATTGCGAAATTTGTGTACGAGATCTAGCGTTAAACGCGAATAAAGAAAGAAAGAAAGGGAGCTGGATTGAGTGTATCTCCTCCGAGGTTTATCTCTCGAGGAGATGCACTTTGAATGAATCGTAGAAGACTGGGTGCACGATAGAGACACGATAGAGATGCAATTTCGTGGAATCAAATAATTTATTGTAAAGTGCTCTCCTCGCTCTACTCTCCTTTTCCTTATCTTATCTTCGAATGGCGCGAATTTCTTTCTTCTTTGCCATTGTTAATAATTTCCACTTCGAGGCTCGAAGCTTCTGTTTTTCCTTTTTCTCCCAGAGTGCGCGCGCAAAATCTTTCAATCTTTACCGAGAGACACGGGATTGGCGGTCAATCAACCCGGCAACTACGTTAAAAAATTCACCACCGACAGGTCGATAACGATCGACGACCTATGGCCAGGGTTATAGATGACCCTAGTCTTGAAAGAGCACCGGGTGTAAAGGCTGGACACGAATGCGCCACGTTTCCTCTCGGTATCGTGGAAATCCCACGAGTGTCGTGGCCAGCTGCGTTCCTACCTCGTAGGTATCTGGAAAACCGAGTTTTGCGCAAAAACCGGAATGGGCGGATCTTTGGATTAAACTTTCCTCCAACAGGATCGTTTCTCCATAACGAATATTCCAAACTTAAAACCTCTCGTTAATTATTTTCGAAGCCTTTAGAAAAACTTTTTCTCGCTTGCCAAGACGTAGCGACGCCGTGGAAAAACCAACTTCTATAGTCGATCTCGCGTCGAAAATTCAATTTTCCGAAACGGATTTCGTCGCTTTCGGAACGAAGAGGTTATTTACGGGAGGCGATAAGCGAAAGAGAATATCTACGAGAGGCGAGTGGGCGGGTTTAGTTTTGCAACACGTTCCTCGCGTTCGCGTTTAACGAAACATACCCCCGGAGAGGGTAAATGTCGCGCACGTTGAATCTTGCGCTTTAACCCTCCTCCGCCTTTCCCTAGTAATTTCAAATTTATTTCGAGCCCGCGTAATGGAAGCGAATTTCCAGCGTAATTTCTTACACGGAAATTCCACTCGATCGATAAAGGAGCGAGCCTCTGCATTTTCCTAAATGCGTTCAGTTGTTAAAGCTTTCCCTGTGTATGTATATATATATGTAATGAATGGCGACTCGATCTTGCCGATATATACGATCATTGTACGAGAAAGGGTTATCGCGGCAAAGTATGAATTTCATCGGGAATTTCTCGCCGAATTGACTCCAATGAGACGTAACGTTATCGGCTTCTTTTTTACCAGGTGCTGTTAGTGACAGCGGCGAAATCGATGGGACGAAATAAAGTCTGGTCTCGGGCGCAGTCTCGGCAGCATTGAAACGGGGCTTCCACGTCCCTTTATCATCATCGATAAAGGAGGTGCACCTACGTTCCCCGTAGAAATAGAGAACGAAAACACACGGCTCCACCCCTTTCGTTCCCTTTGTTCTCGAACGATATACCAATCGATGCGTTCCTCCCTTTCTTGTTGCATTTGTCGTTTTCGTTTCGTGCACTTGCACCCGTTGTTATTGGTATTCCTGGAACAACTGTTCCAAGGGGTTGTCCACCACGCTTCCACGCTGAAGGATGATTCGCGTAGACGATTCGTATCGAGGATCGATTTAACGAGGGATGGGAAAAATTAATGAAAACGTGTATACCGGGAATAGGTCGGCCTCCTCCTCTCTGCAAAATTGCAACACGTGCGCGACTACGTGGATGACGTCACGCGATTATTCCCGCCAAGGGGAAACGCTTACGCAGCCGGCAGTGACGCCCGGGGCGGTAACGCCTCATTAACGCCTTCCATAAATGACGCGATCCTTCGTCACGCGCCACCACTCGTTTCATTCTTCCTCCCTCTTTTTTTTCTTTCTTTCTTATAACTCTTCCTCCCTCCGATTTTCTACTTCTCCAACCACTCCAAAACCGCCCACATTCCGACGAGAAGAAACTATTCGAATTATTAAACTTGTTCAATAGTTACCCTCCCCAGTCTTTTGCAGCCAACTACTGCAGACTACTCTACTCTACTTTTACAGTACCAGCATCTCTCGCTCGGAAGATTTATGGAGCTGCAAGCGGCAGCAACTTCCCTCCCCCCAGAGACTTGTTAAGTCCTCGCTAGGCCCCCGTTTAGTTTCCTTTCCGGAGGCTGCTAAATGGAACTTGAGGGAAAAAGAGAGGTTAAGATTTCTTCCCTCTTCGAATTCGATCCGCAAATTTCCTGTTAAATTAAACAAAGGGAAACAAAACTGGAAACCGAGAGGAAGGAAGGGGGAAAACGACGCTTCTTCCCTCCCCCTCCGTGGCGCGAAACCTCATTAAGCCTCGAACACGGCCCAAAAGTATCACGGCCATTCTATTTTTGCGGCTCGTCCAGAAACTATCTCGCCCCGGGGTAATTAAGCTCTTCGTTTCAATTGTTCCGGCTTCCCACCTTCAATCTTTCTTCCACCCCAATTCCGCTCCAACCCCCTTTTCATTATCCGTCGAACTCGCGAGGCGGGATGCGAATCGGGATACAAATTTCCGATTTGAACAAGGATCTCCTCTCCTCTCTTTCTCTGCCCCGCGAAAAAAGCTTTGCATTCCCTTCGAAACCAGATTTCTCGGTTAATTCGAATCGGTTCTCGATATCTTCTATTCAACGGCCTCAGAAAATGCGCTCTCTCTTCGCTTCTTCCCCGTGTTTCAAACTCCAACTTCCATTTTCCTCTCTACTTTCCTTCCATTAGGGGGGAATTATAGGCGCGATACAACAGTCTCATTCATCCTTTGGGGAATACAATAGTGGAGGAGGAGGAGGAGGAGGAGTCCACTCGTACGCTGGTGCACAGGAAGTCCGCTCCGCGGCCATTAATGGCAACGGGGTGTGCATCGTCGAGGAAGCATCGAATTATTCAGCTTCCAGCCTCCATTCACGCGATGCGCAATTTTTTATCCAACATTTTACCCTCCACTTTTCTTCGCTCGCGTCTTGAAAGGAGGGTTTCGAGGATAAAAGTTTGAAAACGTTTTACGATTTTTGGCGAGGCGAGATTTGCTTCGAAAATGGAATAAGGAGGGGAAGGAGAGTTAGTTTAAAGAGTTTAAGTTGAAAGAAAGAATTTCGAGCAGATTACAACCGAGTTTGAACAAGGTTAAGAAGGAGATCAAGTCGTGTCCGGTGAAATTGTACGGTTTCGATTCGATATCCTTCAACGTGGCCATCTTCGCGCGTTTAATATTCTTCGAAATTCATCCTTATTTCGTAATTTCAAAATTCCAAAGGTAATTCAAGTCGATAAGATAACTTTAAAACGAAATAGTTTCTTTTCTTTATTTTTCAAGCAAAATTCGGATTTTCAGAAGGATTTAAATCGCGATTCCGTGATTCAACTTCCATTGAAAGTTAACAAACTCTTCTTCTCTTTCTTCAAAAGCTGAGAAACGAGAGAAAATACGATTGATTTTTTAATATTCTCGATTTTTAAAAAAATATCCGATACACTTAATCCTTAAAAGCTTAAACAAGAGATTTTCGATCTTAATCCTCTCATCGTTAAAATTCAACAGGAGTAAGTAACAGGCATTTTTCTACGGAGTATAAAAAAGGTTGTACCGTTGTAACGACATTCAGACGATCGTAACGAGTTATCATTCTTATGGCAGCGTTATCGCTTTACAACGAGGGAGACAAGCGGACGGAGAGACAAATGGCGAACATTCTTTGCAACAACGTCGTTAATTTTTAAGATTACTTCAACGTCCAAGTGCACGGTTCAACGAGAGGCTCTTCAGAGAAGCTGAAGGGGTAGATCCGCCGGTAATTAGGCTTGTGAAATATCGTACAACCATCGAACCATCGTATCGCGATGGAAACGATAAAAAAAGAAAAGAAAAGTAAATAAATATCGGAATTTTGAGATAATCTGGAAAATTTGGAACATATCTGCAATTTTTTAAAAGAAGAAATGGTAATAGAGGAAGTGTAACAGAGGATTAATCTTGGAAGAGAGTTACGTTCGGTATTGAAGATGCTCGATCGAAGGCGGCGCGCGAAACGCATGCGATATTCAACGAGTATCGGGGAAAATGCAGCCCCGGGACGTCCGAGCAACAGTTTTTCCTCCCAAACAACCTCGAGTGTATTTCGAGTCTGCTTGTATAATACAATAAAAGAGGCAAGATCTTGGTTGGTCATCGCTTTAAAACAATAGCCCAGACGGCAAGCCAAGAAAAATGCAAGAGAGAATTTTTAAGACGCTCTCGAAAGTACGCGACACTTTATGACCGATCGATACCTTCGTCTTTTTTTTATCTTTTCTCGGAAAAAAAAAAAAAGTCGAGGAACAACTCGCTCAACAAAGAAAGAAAAGAAAGAAACGATTACATTTTCGATCATTCTTTCAAAATGAAGTTAAAAAAAAAAAGGAGGGGGGAAAAAATACGTTTACGCCAATCGTCGGTTATGGAGATAATCCTCGAAACTTGTGTCTGGAAAGTGAACAAGCCTCGTGTAATCTAACAGAAGCAGAAAGCTGCATCGATCGGCATTTCTAAGGTCTGCGCATTATGGGGGTTCGTGCGGTCGGTCTAATGGTATTATCAACCCTTAAAGCTGGACTGCTTTCAGGTCATTGGCCACTCGGTCATCGGTATATTCTCCTCTCTCTCTCTCTCTCTCCTTTCCTTCTCCCTCTTTTACTTCTTTTTTTCCCCCTCCTCTCCGTTCGCTTCACTCTTCTTAATTAACTTGGTTTCATTCGTGGAAATGAACACGAAAGCGCTCTAAAAATGGCACAACCCACACGTGCATGATACTATACACCGGTTCATTGTCACAAAGGGAGTTCATTGGCGTCACCCGTGCGTTACGTAGTGGAAGAGATAAGGTGGCAATAGAATCGCTCTTGAAACCAGCTCGCTTCCAATTTTCTTGCAATTCTAAAAATACGAGCTAGAGTGTACGAGCCGTTTTATATATATATATATATACACACACACACACATATACACGACTCGTTTGCCCGAGTGTCGAGTACGTTAATTAAGAAAATTTCTATGCCTATCGTTGTCAAATTACACGAGGGAACGAAGGAAAGAAACGTGGTCACGCGATCGACACGAGGAGAGGGTAAATTTTTCTCGAAAAAAAATGTATCTGTCTTAACGATTTTTGATCACGATTCACAAGAGTAATTCATAAATGCCACTTGTGATTCACGGCAAAGATAATGACGTTGGAAATTTAAAAGTCAAACTTTCTCGTCGGAGAGAAAGAGAGAGAGAGTCGAAACATTTCCCTCGAAACGATTGCCTGAAATTGCGCGACGCGACATCGAGAATTTTGGGGAGGAATGGAAGAAACGAAAAGTACAAGGAATAATTTCCATATGGAAAGCGTTTCCCTTTCTCTCTTTCTTCCTCTCTCTCTCTCTCTCCCCCCACGTGACATAGGCATTCCGTTAAAACGAACGGCGTTTTAAGGTTCACCGAACACGATCCCGATCTTAACGCAAAGTTGGCGTGCATCTTATCTGCCACGACGTCTAAGCCCCCGTTGAATTACGAAGCAAAGCAACAAAGGCTCGAACTTTGTCGCAAGTTTTTTTACTTATCCACTTGTGGCCGCGCGTGTCAAGGTTGAGGTTCTTCTTCCTCTCCGAAACGATGCTCGAGCAACGATCGGATAATATCCGATCTCTCTCTCCTATTCTCTCTATTTCACGCGTACAAGGTCAAGACCCAAAAGCTCGGGGTTCGCACGCGAATTTCAGAATATTTTAAAAACAGTCCCCCTTCGTTATTCCACCGATAACCTACCGATTCGGTGCAGTCATTAATGATACCCGTTATTTAATATCGCGATTGGGGGTTGAAACATTCCAAGGCCTCCCCGATCGTCGTTTACCGGCACGCGAGTTTACGGTTCCGTTTCCCTTTGTTGTTTTTTCCTAACGTTTCGTGACCGAGGTTTTCGGGCGTGGCGCATCCCCCCAACCTCGCCTCTCCTCAACAGAATCCCTTCCTCCTCGGATTTATCGGGTTAAATCGGGCGGATAATATTCCCTGGGATCGAACACCGATTCGACGGGGATATTCCTATCGTATCGTTGCTCTGTTTCTGATAAGGAAGGGATAAATCAGAGCAGTGACGGCGCGCGGTTTTAAACGGATTCGAGGGATTCCGGTTTCGAGGTGGGACCGGAGAAATGTTGGCGGCCATACCGAGTATAACCGAGGCTTGCCGAATCCGCGTGGATCCGCGTGGCGTGAATATCGTCGGTTGGCAGCCATCCTGACAAGGGGGAGGAGGATGGAGATACTTTTTCCATTTTCATTTTTCCCCGACCACTGCCAAATCTGCGACTGACCTACTACCGCTACTCGTTGCCTCGGGTATGGAGGCAATTTTCGAAGGTGACCCCTTCGATAATTGTCCACGGATGTAGAAACTTATTCGGCTATTAAAACACGGGGGGAGAGGGGAATAAATTAGCCTCGTAGAGAGAGGCTATTGGGCGTGGGTTCAAATCCCACCGATTCTTTAAAAAAAGAAAGAAAGAAAAGAGAAGAAAAGAAAGATTGTATCTATTCGAGTCGAAATTAAAAACAACAGCGATATGGAAATCGATACTTGGTCAACTACTATTTCTTTATTTTTCCAGAAGAAAATAAAGGAAGAATCACAATTTTCATTTTCGATTGATCGAACGAGCTCGAATTAACTCGATATACGATTTATTTTCTTCCAGTTTAATACAATCGTTTATTACAGATGCGGTTATCAAAATTATCGCCTCGAAGAATGTATATAGATTGTATAGATGCGTGTAAAAGTGAAGGCAACACTCTATAACTGTGCAGTAATAAATTGTTTTAGCCTTTTCGAGCTGTTACAGAGACTTTCCACCGAGCGATGATCGTATTAACCTCGGGTAATTGAACCCCTCCTTCTCCCAGCCCTATCCTTTCGCGTCTACTTTCTCGGATATCGTGTGTTTAGCTACGCCTCCGTCCCGCCTGTCGTCCCCGGGATAATCATCGTGGGAACGGGCCGCAAACTCGTTAATACGATGGAAGAACACGATTATTACAGTAGACAAAGGGACACGTCCATTGAAAAACGAGAATCGACGGGAACAGAGGCTGTACGAGTATTTAGGGAAGATTGGCCGAGTTCTCGGAAACTCGATGAAAACGTAATAAACGAGAGAGAGAGAGAGAGGGGGGGGGAGTCTGTGCTATTTTAAACGAGAGGAGATCGAGCCACGATTCTTTGTACGGGCAACGGAATCGTGGAAAGGCCACAACAGGTGGAATCGAAAAACTCGTGTAACGTTCTGAACGAAGATCGAACGATCTTTCCCCTAATTTTTAATTGTGTAGCAATTTCATAATTTTCCCAAGTTTCTTTTATATAACTAACAATTATCGAATAATTTTCTTCTCGAAATTTCACGCAATTTCTTTAATCCTTTGACGATCCTTATCTCCTTTGATTACCGTGCGTTTTCAAATCTCTTTCAAGTGGTGGAAAGAATGATCTGATTTCTCGCTTGCCATCTCTGAACAGAGTTCGAATCTTTGATATATAACTGCTCTAATTCCAATGTTGAAAACCGAGTCGTATAACGGACAACAACTCCTCGTCCAAATTGCCCTGACCAACCTCGATATAGAATGCTTTAGTATCGAACCATTTTTGTACTACTTTTCTAATTTCATAATTTTATTACACCCTGTGGAATATCTTTCCACCTACGCCCCGTTGAAAACTTTTACTGTCGCCCTGATACGCGGCAGTCAACACGCCAATACAAATTTCAAAAGAAAGAAAAAAGAAAAATATATGGAAAGAAATACTCACGATCTTGTGATGAAGATGTTGAAGCTCCCTCTCGGTGACCCGCCTCCGTGACAGTTCGCGCTGCTCCCTCCTGTACTGGCTGTACTTGTAGAAAAGATACATGCCAGGAAGGGCGAGGACAACCAGGGGTTTCATAAGGCTGGCCCTTCCGCTCCCACCGCGGACACGAGGCTCTGGAGGCTCGTCAAGGTCCTCCAGTTGGCCGGCACCCTCGGCTGGCACGACCGGCATGATTAATTACCTTCCAACGGAAAATCGATATATTACAACGTGAGAAAATGGATTCGATACATCCCTCTCTCTCTCTCTCTTCCTAATCCGATTAACCGCGTGCGCGTTTTTAATTTTTCCTTTTCTTTTCTCCATCGCGCCAAGACGCGTCGAAGGGGGAAACACGGTTTCCCCTTATTAATTAACGACAACATCGCGATCCAATTATTGGCGAGGCCTGTTAAACAATACCCTGTAACGGCGCATTGTTCCTCGTTCAGGATATTGAAACGACGGTGCGGCTACCGCCGCGCCAATTGGCCGGAATGCACTTTAACGGGGAGACGACGAAACCGTCCCACCTCGCCAATGGATCATTTGTTCGGGGCGGTTAATTAGCCCCTTCCCCCTCTCTAGTTGCGAAACTCTGTGCCTGTATCGGTGGAACGGAGTTAAACTTGGAAGGGAAGTTGAACGAAGTTGGAAGTGAAAGGAAGGAGGAGGAAGAGGAGGTGTTGGAGAAATTGTTCCGCACACGCGGATAGGAATTTTTCTGCTGATATTTTCGTAAACTATTTCAATGCACTGATAAAAGTTGAGCGGACGAGAAGGAGGGAGGGGGAGTTCTAGGTCAGTAGGAGATGACACTATTGGGTATTGGTTTTCCATCAAATCGTTTTTCCTCTTTTTTTTCTACAATCCCTTGTCATCCACGTATTTTCTTTCCACGATATATCCCCGATATTTATAATCCTCGTTAATGTCTCCTTCCTGAAACGAAACGA
This sequence comes from Apis mellifera, assembly GCF_003254395.2. Classification (NCBI taxonomy): domain Eukaryota; kingdom Metazoa; phylum Arthropoda; class Insecta; order Hymenoptera; family Apidae; genus Apis; species Apis mellifera. The sequence goes on from NC_037651.1 coordinate 8,662,716, forward strand.
AACCCTTCCATCTCTGTCGAGGACGATCGAGACGAAGAGGAATCACGTTGAATTTTATCGATCGAAGACTTCAATCTCACCGCATTTCCAATTCAATTTAGATTAGAGACTAGATCGATTTCTGCTCATCGAGCTATTTTCTACTGGGAGGGGGAAAAAAAATTGCGGCAGGACAACGTCCTCACGGATTTCCGTGACTCGGATGAAATTTCGTAATATAACTAGCCGGTCGTTCACCGACTATATTTAATTCAACCGTCTACTCGCCGTGCTATTCTTAACTAGCTGCTCTAGAAATACGCCGAGCTGTTACGCCGCCCGTGGCTGGGTCGCGTACCCTCCAACGTTTCGCTGCAATTTGCTCCGGGGATGCGGCACTGTCTCTCGTGATCCGATTATGACCAGTTTCTATACGGTATCCCCGAGTTAAAGGAAACGACGATTGATTCGGACAACAACTTTCTCTAATTCTTGATAGAATCGATCTTCCGCCACGTACGGGTTCGATTTAAATCTCGATTCGTTGAATTTCTTCTGATAATTTATTCGAACGCTCGGAGAAGAGAATAGTTTCTTGAGTGACGATTTGGTTATAAAAAAGAGAGAATGGAGGGATTATAGAGGAAAAGAAGAAACGAAACGAGAGGAGAAAGAGAAAAAAAATCGTATGTAAATAGATAAAACGTCAGAAGAAGAAAAATAGTAATAGAGAGAAAGAAAAGATAACATCTCATTACGGATTTCATTCTACTATTTTTCTCGAACACGAAAAATCTACTCCCGATCGATCTTACGACTTCGTATCTCGAGATTTTATTTCGAATATCGAATAACACGCGTAAGCTAATCAATTTGTCATTTAATTGTAAAAGAATGTCGATAAGACTCGTTCTAGTAGAAATGAAAAATAACGATATCATAAATATAAATATATATAAAGTATCGTGCACACAAGTATCGAGATTTAAGGGGGTGGGGAAAGAATTCAATCGAATAATCATGACGAACGCTACGCAAACGTGGAATTCTATACTATTATATCTCTACCATTCTCGAAAGATATCGAACGAGTTGTTCTACCAGCGATCGAGAAAGAATCGTAAAAGAGATCGGGTATGCGAGGAGGATCGTCGAAAAAAGGAGGAAGAAAGAAAACTGAAGCGAGAAATTCGATATTTTTTTTTCGAGACAAGAGCATATCTGGTGTAACGTATATCGTGTACGTGTACTTTCGTACGTGTTATCGCCTCGAATGGCAATACATTATCGGGAATAAGTCGATATATCGACTGATGTACATCTGACACCGTCAGAAAAGCACGCCACCTTGGGGTTGCTCCGTGTTTTTACCAGCAAGGGCAAGGTTATTCACGCGTTCTTTTTCGCCGCTTCGAGAAAAAAAAAAAATACTCGACGAGGTTGCGACGGGATAATCACGGCCGCCTCTCCGTCCTTTTTCGAAACAAATTTGAGAAGCGTGAGGGGGAAACGTGAGAAGGATACCTGGGAGCGCGTATCTCTCCTGCGATATTATCCGTAGAAAAATCTACGATACGGTATCGCGTCGTAGATTGGAGGGGTGAGGAAAAGAAGGGGAGAGAGGGAGGAGATAAAGCGGAGGAACGGTCGAACAATGTTCGGGGGGGGGGGGAATTATTACGCTATTATCGCGACGATTATCGCGGGGATCTAATATTACACGTACATATGCGTCTCGCCTTGACACGTCGTAATGGCGGTCGCAAGAACAAGGACACCCACCGCGGCAGGATAACATCGTATAGGCTACGGCCAAGTACACGTCCTGCTCTCCCTTCTATTTTTATAGCCAGCTTTTCCTCCCTGTTGTGCCGTTCGATTGTCGTGTGTATTGCACGATTAGAATCGATCTGCCCACACTTTTCCTCATCCTCACGTGACTCCACGCGAAACCTGATGCCGTGACAGAGAGACACAACACCCGCCAAACAGTGGTCGAATTTGACTTTAATCGTTCCATTCGATTTCTCGTCAAACGCGTTCACTCGCGATTCTATTCCTCTCCCGAATACGGGGTAAAATGATAATACGGGGGAAGGAGGATAGACCATTCATCCGATCATCCATTGTGTCATTAACGTTTCAAGTACGCGGCTACTAAGTCGTGTATCGAGTCCCGACGTGTTGCTAGCGCGTAACTTTAGACGCGATGGAAAGGGTTGAGTAGAAAATAACACGCGATTTCGTGTACAATTTTATCGTCCTACGCCAATATTTGATTGAACAAACGGGTAAATATCTGATCAGTTCGTTCCGACGGTAGGATTCGATAAAGGAGAATTATATCTCGACAATCTATCCGATTTTTCTTTTCCTTACAAGAAGAAATTACGATGCACAAATTTGTATGATAAGAATTTGACTCAAACGCGTATCAATATTAACTCGATGATCGTCGTTTAACATCAGTTCCGGGAAGTATTTACCCGATTAGGCTCGACAACACGTTTTTAAGAACTCGTGTGAATTTATGAAGTTTACGAAGGCCGTTTACGATTCGACCGTGTATGTAAACACAGGCAACGATTGGCGGCCGAAGACACCGAGCGATAACACATTCGAAACGAACCATACCACGAGCCATTTCCAAACACTGACACTCCTGCCTTCGTCGATCTTACCATTTGTTGCGGTTAACGATTCACCCCTTCTCTCTACCGTTAAAAAGAACACCCGTCGAATATGAATCGAATGCACGGAGCGGCTGCTCGACCATCGTACGTGCCGTCACACATCGAGTACAAAAATCTAGGTATCTAAGCAACACCATGGTGACTGTCACGAAGCACTTACGTCGTGTTCGTCGGTGAGACTAGGTTCGTTCGATGATCGCGCCGGACGACGAGACCCGTTTGTCCACGATCGAATCGCACACGTGAAGGGGGAACGGTGGAGAAAGGCGGCGAGAAACGAACGGAAAGAGCACGAGAAGAGGACGAACCGGCGGCGACACGAGCCGTCCCTCGTGCGCTCACCTCAGCTGAAACATAGCCGAGCAGCGACTGCGAGGCTGCTTCTACCGGCGGCTGCACTGCGCGCCTGCAATCAGCCGAACCGCGCAACGGCTCCGACTCGTGATTGTTCGACGCCAATCGGTCGTTTCCGCCACGCCTCGGCAATATCCGCTATCACCCGTCCGACCTCGATACTTTTTGGCGGTCTTCGAGGAACTTCGACCGCCTGCGCGTTACAGCCGCAGGGTTGTAACTACACGGGGACGCCTTCGCGATATTTTCGCTCGGATTTCACGGAGGCGCGTCCATCCACTGCGCAACCATACTAACCGTTTCGCCACCGTTCCATCTTCCAAGTATCTTTCCCCGTGATTCGGTGCAGGCCCCTGGCTGTATTCCAGCTTTCGCCTTCGAATCGAATTTTCCAGAGCTCTCGGATTATTCAACGAAAATATTTCGTAACGTATACCAGGCCAAGCTCTATCGAAATTTAGAAGCCGGATTACGTATCGGATTTCGAGGATGGAATCGAGACGATTAGCCTCGCGCTGTATTCATTCATGAGATTCCTCGTGCAATACGAAACGAACGATCGATCGTGTACGATTGTACGTACACGCGATCACCGTGACCATGCAACTGGACGGTGAGTGACGCAATGCACTTATGAGAGACTTATTGGCGAAAGAGACGATCGAGGCAAATTCTATTCGGCATAGCGGCCGGGTGGTACGCGGTCCTCGTTGCTGATTCCTAGCGACGATGTTGCGCTACTGCTCCGCTGGAGGAGGATCGATAAAGGGAGGAGGGATGGAACCACCCGGGAAGAAACGATGGAATCTGCGCTCTTCCTTTCCTCCCCTTTCTACCAACCTCGCGAGCACACCGTTCACCCACACGCATGACTGTTTGGTAAATCCGCCGATGTCGGTCTATTCTTCGGTTCCCTCTTCCACCTGGTCCCCCTTTTTTCTCTCTCTCTACTTTTTATCCCTTCCTCCATTTCCCTTCCTCTTCCTACCTTTCGAATACCAGTTCCATCTCTCCCGATGCGATATTAGGGTTAGTGAACTCTGGATCGACGCAGATAAGCGTCCGAGGTCTTTTCACCAGGCGGCTGATTATTTCCCGGCGTACGATAAAAGCGAGCATTCTCAGATTTTTGCTTTTCCAGTTATTTATCAACCTCTCTCTCTCTCTCTTTCTCTTTTTCATCGAAGCGTAATTACAATTCTTGCTGATACGCTCGGCAGAGAGGGAAGGAATTGGGTTAGGTCGCCTCTCTATTTAATATTCAAGTATATGATAATTAAAGATGGGGAAAAGTTAATTAACGAGCCGTGCGCAATCATTGATGAAGCGGAGATGAGACGTAACCTTTCGCAATCGTGGAACGTTCGTTACGATCCATCGGGAGAAACGGGGCTCGGGAATATTGCACGCCCTCCTTAAATAATTCATCAACAATTTATCAAGAAACACTCGCTCGCGGTCAGCCTTGGATAGTTTTCGAGGGAATAAATGATTTCGCGCGAGAAAAGCTTTGGATTGCAACGTATTGTTTCTTTCGAGCTCGTTTCAATGTATCCTTTATCCAAAAATCTGAAATTTTCCTTATATTATTAATGCACAATGTCGAAAAGATTTAATTACTCGGCCACGCCAGGTATCATCCATTTAATCATTATGGAGTGGAACGTAAGGCTACACCAGATTTTATCGCGCATTATTTGTAGGAATAGCGGGTTGATCTCGAATCGGGGAAAAGGTCAGAGTGGATATACGCCCTCGCACATTCGGTCCAGAAGATCGCGAGTCGCTTTGATACCCGCTAATTCTATTCGACATTGGTATGAAAAAGAAAAAAAAAAAGGAAGGAAAGAAAAAACATAAAGAAAAAAAAAAACAGGCGCATTGTCTTTCGTCCGGGGTTGCTTTTAACCCGAACTCGAGGATTAAAGTGGAAAATAGGGACAAAAGGGATGGTAGATCGCGCGCGCGGCCGTGTGTCGAAAATCCGAGAATCCCTCGAGTTTGTGTGCCGCGCGCGGCCGATTCAATGCACTCGCTTGGTAACGAGTACGAGTTTCTGACGTCCCCCTCGAAATAACGAGGCCTCCGAACAAAAGTGCGGAGGCCTTCTTGTGCACCTAAGCTAGGGGTAAAAGAGTGTCATTACGTAATAATATCTCTGAAAATTCAACGTGTTACCGCTCCCTTGCACGACTCTCCCAGAAACAAGCAATTTAGTCCTCTCTTGCTGCAAGGACCTCTTCACAGTGCGCTGCACCATCCCTCTATCTCTCCGGTCTTCGTCCACCTAGGGGGAGGAGACACTTTGACAATGCGAGCAAGAGAATGTGCAAGGGAATACGTAGAATCATCTTCTTTCTTTTCTTTTTTTTCCAACGTTCGATCGACGAGAGAGAGGAACGAAGCGAAGCACAAGCTCCCATTTTGGAACACCATCGGCCAAGGAAATCGTCCATCCTTGAATCGTGGCCAGCATCCTAGAAGCACGGGCCGTTTTTCGTGACGTTTGACCCGTTTCTACTGGATGAGGGTGACGTCACCGCGGGGAATGTTCAGATCAATGGTCCTCGGAGGGTTGGCGGCACTGCTTTTGCCACCGTCCTCCTATGTTCCTGTAGTAAACACGTGCCCACAGACGTCCTGCCCACTCGAGTCCCCGATTCGATGAAAACGATCGAGGATATAACGTGTACATAATGACGAGCCGTGACTATCGGATATCCCAATTTGTATCTTTCGATTTCCCTCTGATCGACGCGAATGTAATATAATATTTTTTTTTTCAACCGTGTCCTATTTCCACGTCTCTCGCGTAGGAATTAATTAAAAGACGAGAAGCGTTGAGAAATAATAACAATAATAGAATATTTCGTTTGAACGGTATCCGATCATCCGTGCGAATTCTTGCACAGTGAACCCATTATCACGGAACCGTGGCCTCTCAATAGGGCATCAATCTTGGGCTTAATAGTCTCGGTGACAAGACGCTCATCTTGTAAAATTGATGCCTTCGTTAAAGGGCGCTCATACACTCGTTTCAATCACCATTTCATCGAGATTTCGATCGTTTCGTTTCTCTATAACTTATGTATCGTCGCGTGTTTCGAGTCGAAACAGGCTTCCACACAGCTTGGTCGATGACACGTTACGTTAACGAAACGAGCGTTATCTCGGCGCGATCGTTCCCCAAAAGAGAGTTGAGAAGCACTGGCGTGACGTCACGGAAAGTTCAATGACGTCATAGACCGTTCGATACACCGTGATCCAATGGTGGGGGTTCGGTTTCACCGAGAGAAGCGTTCGGGACCATGGGTAGGAGGATGAAACGAAGCTGTGCGGCACGGGAGGAGGGAGGCGTGGGGGCGAGGAGGAGGAGGAGGGGTAGGGGGATACCAGCGCACGGAGAACGAGAGACTTTTCACGCCGTTGCAACTGAATGCTGGTACCATTACACTCGGTAGATCAAAGAACTAGGCTGACAGATTCGGCCACGTTGTTACCCCCGTTTCTTCCCCATCCCCGTTCCTCCTCCCTCGAGATTTCCACAGAGAAACAAACATTTTTCCGTGTCGCGGAATCTGGATGATGAAAACTTTCCAAATGGAATATTTTCCACGTGTAAAGTCGTTCGATCGTCCAGATAAATCGTGCATTCCAATTTCTCGTTGATATTTTGAAAGGTATTGTAAGAAAATATATATATTTTTTTCTCTCTCTCGTTCAAATGCTAATTAACATCGCAGTAACGAGTTAAAGCAAGGTTATTCTAGCGGGGAGTATAACGATAAATTAACAACCTGGTGTCCAGGCTGCATGTGCATACAGAGAAGGAAGCTTACTATGTCGACTGATTCTGAAGCACGAAAGAAGAGGCGCGTCGAGTGGATACCGAGGCTCGAAGAGGCAGGTAGCTCGGCATCTAAACGAGGATTTTCTCGAGCTACGATGACGTATATACGCGTCGAGGTGGCCCCGAAAGCCGGGCCAGAATTTTCCTCTTTCTCTTCTATCGCGGGTCGTCATCTGAAAGAAGCCGACTTGAAGGAGGAGAGACCTCTTCAACCCTCTCGTTTCCAGACTTTCTTTCCGGCTCACCCGTGCCACGAGATCTCCGCCGAGCCGATGCGATCCACCAAGACCTCGAGTTTTTGCGGTTAAAATGGTCGAAGACGAGACGAGATCGGAGGCGCAATTCGACTCGAATCGAGCCGTGAAATATATATATATATAAAACTCTCGATGAATTTTCTCTCCGCTCGACGGGACCAAAACCTTCTATCGATGTCTCTTTCAAATTTCTTATACGAAACGCGTCATCGTATTTAATTAGGAAACGATCCGCGGAGATGTTGTACGATCGAGTCAAGAATGACCATTTCTTCGAAGAGAACGAAGGTACTAGGAAATCTCCAGCGACCTGTTTATCCGTTCTTGAGGATGCAATTCAGGGTAGCCGCATTGCGCCACCCCCACTATCAGTCAGGGCTGCTTATAAAAGGTATATGCTTGTAATTTTCGTTCCGCGACTTTGGTGCACTCTGCGGTTTCCGGTTTCCTGGCCGAAAGACACCGGTACACCGGAAACACCGCCGACACGCTCCTCTCGGCCGTTAAATCGCGTTATGTAACGCGATGTTGCCCGCCAGGCATCGCCTCTCCTCGTTATTTATATCACTCGATGCGCGAAACCAGGCATTCCAGTTTCGTTCGAATATGCATCATCTCTAGGAAGAGGGGGGGATTTTATACGCAGGGCAGGGAACGACTTCGCTTCCTTGACCAATATATTCGTCCACGTTCGACTCCCCACGTTCGTGTTAAATCTCGGGGGTGAAATTGGTCAATTGATTTCTTTTTTTTTCTTTCGATCTTTCGCGATAACGAAACGGAAGCGGAAACGCGCCCGTGTTCAGCGCCCTATTTTTACAGCGCGACAACCGATTTCCACGTTTAATTACCCGAACAAAATGAACGAGGATTTCTTGACTCTCGACGAGCATCGATTTCCTTTCCGTTGAAACAATGTCTGGGCGGAGCTATTCAGAAATTAGATGGAGGCCAACGGGAGAATTTCGTAGGAATGCTCGCATTAATCAACAAGGATCTTATTCCACGCCTGTTAGAAACTCGGTGTGTAATTTGTAAACGTCTAGATGATCGCGCGAGGGAAGAAATTACAATGCGAATTAAAACGCGAACGTGGGTTTTTGCGAGCAATAAATATGACCGTATGTAAAGAAGGATTATTTTTCTGTGACAAGTAATTTACATTCTGTTGTTTCATTTGATGGATAATTATTGATGGAAGAAATGTAACAATAAACGTATTTAAATATGCGAAACGATAAGACTTGTAAATTATTCTGTGTTTTGATTAAATAATTTAAAAAACAGTTTTAACGTTACATGGAATTTGTATTTTTGTCGACTTCGATGATATGCAACAAAAGTTACATAGTCGGTAAAATCTTCTTTATGCTCCGTCGATAAAGTAAAAATATTCCTATGCTGAAAATGATACTAGATGGAAAAAAATAATTAGTTGTTTATCGCAAACAGAAAAATTTAGCCATCATACCGAATTATGATTCAAACCGAAATTAATATTCGCGATTTTGATTCAGATGGCAATTTATGGCATTTCGAATGATGATGAGTCGGAAAATATATAAAAATAAAAAGAAAATATATATCGGCTAAATACAACTACGATATTAAACGAAGTGTCTTTTAATACTGTCAAATTGTAACAAAAATGATTTCCTATCCTTGAATCTTAAGAAAAGAAAAGACAAGTAATTAATATTTTTTCTATGGTAATTTGCTAGATCTCTTTTACTTATATCTTCTTCTTTTTTAAAAGATGCATGTTACTAAAACTTAAATCTAACCTCAAGATTTTCTAATCAAACAAAAATCCTATACATAAAGACAGAAAAAAATAAAACTATTATCATTATTCCAAATTATTTAATAAACGAAAAACGAAAAATTTTTATTATTAATATTTAGAAATACGATGTGTAAGAAATTCTAGTCTAATAAATAAAACGCAAAAACGAAATTATTATTCACGGATTAAATAAATCACTATTCTCGTTGCAAAATTCTAGATATATTATCAATCATTCATATCGATTCGAACTTTTTATCGATATAATTGAATAACTAGAGGAACAAAAATATATAAAACTCACCATTGATGCGAAAAATATTACGATTGATGGTGCTATGGTCCACTGTAGAGAATTTATTGTGTGCATCAAGTAAGATGTGGAAGCAATAAAACATCTAGTAACAAAAAGTAGAACAATATAATTAAAAATGAAATATAAATTGAAAAAATTGAAGAAAGAGATGATAATTTTGTGACAATGTGAAATAATCATCTGGGCAAAAAGCATGCGACTTACTGTTCGTAGATAGCATAGTGACGACGCAGTTTCTCATCCGTCCATAATAATGGCGAAATATACTGGCACTTGCGAATAAAACCGCGCGAAACTGTTGCCACAATGTTACACTTGTAGAAGAACGTATTTAAAACACTCATAAATAAATGAAAATATTACAAACACTGGCGAATGAATGTATTTTAAAGAATCACGATTAAATGCGTAATATGTTGAACACGAAATTCGTACGTAACCTTAAATTATACACAAAAACAAACACGTAATCTCGACACGTCTAAACAGTACAACGGCCAAAATAAAACTGACTCATGCCTTTTCCCATTCGGTAACCGCTCAGCGGATAAAGACGAGCGTCCCGGATATATATATTTGTGATAAAATATTTACTCGTAGAATACATATTATTATTTAAATATTACAATTTTTAATATTCTACTTACATTTCATTAATTTTATAATTTCTTAACGTCGCATATAATAATTTATAACATTACGATTTATTAAATTTAAAAATAATTCCTTCTTTTTATTAATTCATTAAAATCTACCGTTCTTTTGCACGTTGGTAAAGAATGTTAATTCAATTCTGATTTTTATTCGTGGTGCAGTAATCTTTTATTTCATCCTGAATCGGTAACGTTGGAAATGACAGCAAAGTGGTATATGTAATCGAAGTTCATTTCCAAGAATCCACCGTCCATCATAAATGTGTAAAACCTTTAAAAAATTCAAAAATATAAAACGATGTTACGTAGTTGCATTCGATGAATCTGATTGAAATATCATCGCACGTATGAATAGGTCAATTCGCATAAATATTAACGATACGAAAATACTTTTAACTCGAAAACACATCGTTCGTGCATTCCGTTGATTACAATTCAATTAGTCAACGCAATGATTCATCGTCCAGCCGTTTTCGAGTGTCGTCGCGGCTCGATTTATTCGCGAGAAGACGACAAGCGTCGAAAGAGCGGGAAGGGGGGAAAAAGATGCGTGGGTTCATCATACGCCGAGGAGAAATTGCATCAACACCTTTGAGCTTGCATTAAATCTTTTCCGCATAAGTTAAATAAAGATTTGTGACTCGCTGATTAATTCTTCGTTTAGTCACGTTCCGCCTGTGTCAGAGTTCATCGGCGCTATTGAGTTTGTGTCAGTGACTTCGTTTGACAACTACCGCCTTTGAGATAACGTACGAGTTATTTTCTTCTCCGAAAATAATATAATAAATATATGATATATATAATAAATATATTATTCTATGCAATAACAATTAGATACACGTATTATCGTCGCGTAATATTTTCTGAAGCAAAAGATCGAATTATATCGCAATTCTTTATTCGCTTCTGAAAAGATTTTGACGCGAATTGGTGCATAGTGGTCTCATTCTGCTGAATTTCCGTAATTTCATCCTCCGCCTATCAAGGAAATTGAATAGAATTACGAATAATGAGACGTAAATGTTCGTTAAACTGCATACCGATGCTCTTTTCGTAACATCACGGATTCTCCATAACGAATTTAATATACGAGTGGCTAGTGAAAGCACGAGCAGTAACAAGCGTGCAATCGCTACGTTCAGCTACGTCCCACGATTACGATCTTCGAGACGTAGGAACAATACGGGAAATTTATTATTCCAGGTCTGTAGAATTTTTTTTTTTTCATAATCTGACGAAGAGAGGAGGCAAGGCAACCGAATCCGATGGTTGTTCCGAGCCAGACCTTTTGCAATTTAACGATGAGTCAACGGGAGTAAAAATACATTTAGCAGGAAGAGCTGGCCGGTCTTTCTCTACTTATCGTGAAAACTTTTCTCGTTGTCGCCTCGTCGCAGGATGTTACAAAGTTCTTCCGATAAGCGATGAGATTCCTGAAATTCGTCAAATCCTATCTGACGGCCAGCTCGAAAAATTCGTAAGGAATGCTCGTCCGGCTAATAGCGCTCGGCGTCAGTGATCCCGCTGATCCCGCGGCAGCGTTTAAATCGAAGATAAAAAAAAAAGCCTGCAAAGCCTTTCATTCGGCTTTTACGATCCGTCTGATTCACCTGACTCACTGTCGTCGTTTCCAGACGACGAGGGTGGAAAATAAACATTAGAAAAGTCGCGAGAGCGACTTAACGAGTGCGCAGACGACGCGTAAGCGGACGTCTAAATTTGTATCCCGTTTGTCGGGATATATCCAGTTAATAGAACGCGTATGAATTTCACTTTATGAAAAATTCCGTGTATATCTCTTTCGTTCGCAACCGACTTATCACTCGATCGATCTCGACGATAACAAACCCACCATCCATCTCTCGCCGATCAACGATAATCTCGAATAACTTTTATCTCGACGCGAAAGAGTCGCGTGAGATCGAGGAGAAGAGGGACACGTATAATAACACGTATTCAAGAATCTTCTTAATACTGGTTGGAATTTCGAAACGTTTAATCGACGTGTTATAATTGATCCGTAAAGACAGGGCGCGGCACACGTTTCCACAAAGGTGAAAGTAAAAGCGGGCCCAACTTAGCTCGCGCGCGGTGCAAAACCGCACGTTTTACTCGCCTCTTATCGATTCGCGCGTCCAACCGCGCGTTCCTGTTGCGGTGACAACGCGCGCGCACCGCACGCTTCTCGCACTCGTCCACGTGATCTCCTCCAAAAAAAAAAAAAAAAAAAAAAGAAAAAAGAAAGAAAAAATCTCCCCTCTTATCTCCTTATTATCTCCATCCGTGTTCGCGATTAATTCTATCTTCAATCTCGAATAGTATCTTTCCATCGCGAATAATTTCGTATTGTGACACTCGAGTGATAGAACTAGTTAGCGGAAATTAAAACGTTGCAACGACTAGTTTTCCATGCTTCTGTTTCTCCAACCACCTCGTAACACGCGCAGTTAATTAAAATGGATCGTGTGGCAAGCGTGTATACGTATATACACGTATATCTGTGTCTGTGTCGTGACTCAGGGATCCGTCTCGCGGAGATTTTCTGACCCGATTGCGAGATCTTGCGAAGCCACGTTTTAACCCACCACCCGTTTCAAACCGTGCGTGTCCAGCACGCGTCCACGCGAGTGGATCGATCAATGCAGAGTCGGGTTAAACAGCGAGGTAAGCTTAGGTGTTCCTCGGGCCCCGACACTCGAGTCAATTAGAAGCTAGTTAGACAGACCGTATCGATTCCCTGTGGATTAATATCGGACGATAACTCCCGTTGGATCGATTCGAAATTTGCTAATTTTCTTTCCCTCGAGCGAAAAAGTTTACGAAAGTGGGGAGAGGATAGATTTAGTTAGAGTTTTAAGAGGGAAAAATTTCCAAATTTTTATTTCCAGAAGTTTTAACGGGAGGATAAATTTTATTTCTAGCTGGAAAACGCGCCCGTTTCTAAAGCGGCAAGAATCGAAACGGCACGGCGGTTCGTTTCGTTCGTGCGAACTACGCATCGGATATTTTTGGCACCGTCTCTTTCCCCCTTTTTCTCTTTTCTCCTCCGACTCTCCGGCTTTGGGGAGCCGTTTTATAACGGCAGCCGCATTTTTCCACTTGATAAAAATAACTTATACATATATATATATACGTATATAACAAAAAAAAAGAAAAGGAAAAGAAACGTTATTATTGCCAGACGTGCTCGAAATTGGACGGTGGCCATAGAGGAGGTTTAATATACTCGGCCATCTCTTTGTGCGCCCGCAAATATGCGACGGGAATACTGATATCGAATCGCAGGCGACATTCGAGAGCTCTCAATCGCCTAGCACCATTGTCGATACAATGCAGCCTCGATATGGATCGGTGCATTGTCCAATTACCTCTGACGTGCTTGGTCGCATTGCCGATCGATAATATTAAAAGGTATATCGAGAACATTTCATCCAGACCAAGGGAGGCCAAACGTCTATCACGGGCTGGGCATTATTTTTTTCCAAAAACTTTCATCCCTCGTCTACCATTTCTCTCTCTTTTTTTCTCATTTTTTTTCCAGGAATCGTATCTCGTCAAATTTACGACTACCTCCCCTCCGTTTATTAGTTAATGCGAAAAGCAAATAGGAGCTGCCCGATCTGCATGTAATTTCTTACATTCGGGATCGCAGATTCGATCCGTATTTTTTCACCTGCCCGCATTGTGTCAACCCCTCTTCGTCCCCTCTGATCCGTTTTTCCTCGCGTCACAATGGGAAGCTACTAATATGTCTTTTCCACAATCCCGCAATAAGGAAGGACATTTTTCTCGAGTTTTCGAATGATGGAAGATCATCCTGAATCATACCTGAATCATCTCGAATAAGAATGGCTCCCCATTTCTATATACGCGACTACCTAAGCGACGACGATTCAAAAATATTTGTTCGACGTTTAACCGTTTATTTCGAAGGAAAAATAGAAAAAGGAATAACAATTAATATCTGGAGTGAAGATCCGTTTAAAGAAGAAGAAGGCTGAGTCGAAATTAGAATAATTAGACAACAATGGGATAGATTATCACTTCCTGCTGCCGTATTATTAACATTTTTCCCGACCAAGCATTCCTCGAATCGATTATTTCTTCAACCGTTATCTTTATCGACGAGGAAGGGTGTGACTTGGTTTTTCTTCTTTTTCTTTCCTTTTTTTTTCCCCCCTACCGATATCCGGCCCGTTGCGTCGTTTTGCACGCAATTAGAGGGAATTTCAATGGTTCCGCTGCAGGTTGGCCGCGCAGTCGAAGAGTGAAAGTGTGTCACTCGTATTTTTCGTTTTTCCCGCAGACGGTTGGTCTTGAGACGTTTTGACGTCACGCCGATACCCATTTCCGCGGCCCATTCACTTCGCGCGAATTCTCCTTCTAATCGAGATCCAAACGCATCCCATCCAATTTGTCCGAGAAGTTCGATCGATCGATCGATCGGTTGGAAAACAGGAGAGATTAAACGGGGTGGTTGGCGAGCGATGGGTCAATTACGATCCGATTGCTTCGTAGAAAGCGAACTTGCATCGTTTCGATTCGATTGGAAATTTTATCAACTCGAGAAAATCGCGTTAACGGATTTATCATCGCGAGTCATTATCGACAACTTCGATAAGAGAGATACCGCGGTGTATAATCCGCCCGATTTAGATTTTTTGCACTCTCCATTCCATGGATTATTATTAACCACTTTACGTCCAGCGATAATATATATCAATAATCGTTGTAAATTGTTGATGATGGGAGAAAAGAGCAAAGTTGAAAATTAGCGTGTTTACAGCGTGGAATACAGCAAGGGATAGCGCAGCGTGTAAATTAAAGGAGGAAGGTCCGAGGGTTGGTCGAAGGGGGAGAGAAAAAGAGAAACGACGGCTCGAGAGTGGAAGGGGAACACGAGGCGGTCGGGCTCGATGCACTCGTCCGTCTATTTAGTCGTTGGTCGTGCGCGCGCCATGCTGGATAGCAGGCAGCGATCGTTCTCACTGCGTTGTTGTCACTTCGGCCAAACGTGTTCCTCGTCTCCTCATCGACGCGTTAATTAAACACTCTTGCGCGCTCGCCGCGACCGTTGACAACGCGGCGAGGGGGGGTTTGGGGGGGGTTCTTCGGTTAAAACTCGGGTGTGAAGAAAATCGAGCGAAAAAACGTTCGTGTCCATTTCTAAACGCGCACGAGAAACTACTACTACTACTACTACTTACTTACGTGTGCAAGTGTGCGTGCGAGTATACATCGAGTCGGACGACGAGGATCTTCGGTGTTGTTGTTCGTTATATGGAATAATCATCTTTCTCTCTCGATTCGTCGTTGGAACGAGTGAGGCCGAGTGCGGTTGGCAAGTTGTCAAGGGAGAAGGAAAGGAAGAAAGAGAGGGCGCGTGTTGTGAAACGGACGAATTCGCGAAAACAGTTGTACGAAAAAAGAGAGGAGGAGGAGGAGGAGGAGGAGGAGAACGCAACGGGGAGTTAATAAAGTTAATTTCGATGTTGTGCCATTCGAGCGGAGGCTTTCTAGAACGGGTTAAACGGGAAGAGATCGAGGAGAAGCACCGTGGACGAGAGAGTTGGCCGACGATATTCGTCGGTCCGCTCGTTAACCGCTCGTCGAAGGCAAAAGCCGGTTGATAACGTTATCTGTTTGCAATAATTGCAGTCTGTATCACGGCCGGCCATTGTCGTCGAACGAGTGGAGGCCTGCCGTCAAAGAAAGCTAGTGACCGCTAGTGTCAACAGGTGATACGTGATCACGATCGCAAAGAGGAGAAGAACGAAACGGAGAAGCGATTTATCGATCTGGAATCTGACGAAAGTCGATTCGAACGAGAGGAAGATAGAAAGAGTTGTGTTGCACGCTCGGTTCGGTGTATAGAAGAGGGATCAAAGGGATCAATCGAAACGAGACAGCGTGTTCTGGCCATTCGAACGTTTGGTCATGCGATAAGGTCAGGCCTCGCGTGTACCACGAGACGAGATAGAGCGATAAAATTTAAAACGTAAAGAGAGTGGAAAGGAGCCTCGTCTGGCGCCTTGCTCCTCGCTAAAGTGACGCGTCGCCTTGGCCAATAAAACGACAGACGGTCTAAACTGAACGGAATCGGCAGCTGCTCTCCCGGTGTGCGCCTCTCTCGTTCGTTGGCCCCGTCGTTTTAATTTCAGCCGGAGTCAGCCTCTAAGATCCCGACTAGTGGTCAACTCGTCGAGTTGAAAAAGTGTTTCACGGAGAGAAAGAGAGAGCGGAGGGAGAGGGGGCTTTTAATTCGTATCTCGTTGTAAAAGAGATGTCCGTTCTATTTCTCTTCCTCTGTTTGGATTTCACGTACCGGTGAAACGCGAGGATCCTATCCTTGGACGATGACTCGTAGGAACTGATCGACGCGAGGAGGAGAAGAAACAGAGGATTGGTCAAGATGATGATGGCACCGCAGATCGTGGGTGTCCTGCTGAAGAAACCGGGACAGCAGAGCCACCCACGCTTTCCACCGTTGGACCCACAAGAGACGAAAATAAGAGGTTAGTTTTCTCCAACGACTCGCGTTTCTATCTTATCTAGCCCAGCCAGTGTTTAATTAATAATTTCGAGCGAGTATAATTCCTGCCAGACTAACTTTTCTTCTCCGGGAATAATCGTTTCTTTCTTTTTTTTCTCTCTCCTTTTTTGTTTTTTCACGATCGAATCAGAATCGTCGGAATTTTCGACCGAGAATTTTCGATTATTTTGACCGAGCGAAATTAATCGTAGCGAGTTCGTTTCGTTTCGTTCAAATTTCGTTTCGACGTGACCTTAATAAAAGCGTATCGGGATACGATTGTTTACCAAGCGGCTAAGAAGGTAGGCAGGGTATCCCGCGGAAACGTAAATTCACCATTCACCGGCCTTCCCGATTCCCTCGTTACATTATCGATGTTATGATTCATTGGTCCGTGTTGTTACAACACACATCTTATCAGGCATCCGTAACCTCGAGGCGTTGTTTCGAACGAAAGTGAACGTTATTAGCTACACGTTTCCCCGGAACACGCGCTTTTTTTCCCTCGTCCAATCTATTCGATTTTCCGGAATAATATCGATGCCTCGTTTCGATGACTCTCTCGATTCGTTCGTAATATTTATCACATCATCGTTACTTGGATTTCTTTTTTTCTCTCGTAACACGATAATCGATCGATAAGCGAAAATTTGAGAAAGAAATGGATTAAATCATTCTATCCGAGAAATAACATCCAAGAAGAAAAAAATATCGTGTCGCGAAATTCTTGCGGTCCTCGAGGGCGGCCAGTGCGGTCGGCTTTTTCCGCAACGGAAACTCGCAGTCTCTCACGATTCGATTGACAATTCGTGCTCCGTAATCCGGTATCTGGGCTACCGTAACGGGATACTTTTACGCGGTTATCCACTCTGGGGAACATGAAAACTGACTGTCGGTCTAGCCAGAGCGCGCAACTTCTCGTTCCTTTTTTTTCTTCTTCTTTCTTTCTTTCTTTTTCTCGTCCCCGCACACGCTAACTCCCAGGGATCGTAGCCCTGACACCGTCCACGATTTAATGTCAGGGTTGACGACACCCGTGCAAAATTTCACCGCGAAATCTCGTCGACGAGATTCGTCGGAAGAACGAAAGAATTCGTCGACGTCGACGATGTTTCGAACGACGTTTTTTCTCAAAAAAAAATTTCTCTCCTTCGAAAATTTTTTCCTTCGTAAATTCGTAACTGGAAAAGAATTTATTGCATTCGCGGTAATCGAATTTCTTTCTTTTTTTTTTCTTCTTCTTCTTCTTCATACATCAACATTAACCTCGTACGCACGTCAACCCGATAAACAACGATATTTGCGGCGTTTTATCTAATCTCGTTACTCGATTCGTGCCGGTGTATATCGCGTGGCTCGAAGCGACGTTAGAATTGAGGAAGATCGATCATCGTGCAGGATGGTTGAAGTTGGTCGAGGGGGGGGTGTCGAGATAAATTTAAGTTACTGTTAGATAAAAATTGCGCGAAAGTGTCGACGGGATGGTTAATTGGTGCCGACAAGTGGAGTACCTAAATTCCACGGTTTACGGCAGGTCAAGAAACAGTAAATGGAAAGCAGGTGAACCTATCAATGCATTCGTACTGCTTTTTGATGGTGCCACCAATTGAATTTCTACAAGCTTTTCCTCCAAGCTCTTGCCTCTGCCCAATTATCATAGATCCTTTCTCTTCTAACGGAAACCCTTTTTTTTTTTTTTTTTTCATTCATTTAATCGCTCGATTTTCCCATCCTCTTGATTAATAAAAACCGTGTCTTTATATCGATTCTTTACATCGCGATACAGAGATTTCAATTTTCAACTTTCACATACTTTTTCCTCCTCGATTTTTCCTCCCTGTCGACGCAACGTATTCGGTACTTAATCGCGCGAGAGAAAGAAATTAATCGAAGCGAAAGTTTCTTCTTTACTGGGTTACGCTAATTTCTCAAATTCTTTTTTCGGAAATTTCAAACGTTGGAATCGAAAGATTGTTGTAAATAGGATTCCGTTTGAAAGAGGCCCACGGGACTCTGTACGTCCGCAAATGGTGATGTACAACGCGTTTCACGGTTCGAGGTCCGCGTGTATACGAGCCGGGAAACAGGATCTCGGTATTTTTTAGGCCGAACGAGAGTGGCTGTGCCGTAAATAAATTGTGAAATATCCCGGCCAATGGTCGAGGTGAAATAAATTTGCAACTCAATGACACGGCCTTTCCGCCCGATAACGTTGACACGGAGAGACAGACGATTCTCCACCGGCGGCCACTCTCCTTCCTATTATTCTATTTCGATTTTCTCTTTTCGATAAGCTGCCCGATAATTTAACACAGCTCTTTTTCTTTCTTTTTTTTTTTCGACTCGACTCTTGATCTTCCACAGATTCGATATAAGTTCGTTCGATAAAGTCGGTCTCGATATTTTCGGTAGAGCAGATTATTCGGTATCGCGATTCCCGTTGCCCCGAGGACGACAGCTTTGCGCACGCCATTGAAATTTAGGTCACGGTGTGGAATTAAGCACGGTTCACAAGTGGCATTGTCGAAAACTCGCTGCGACTACGGCGGGGATTAAGACGTAACGCAGGGACGCGTAATATATATATATATATGCCGAGTATTTCTCTTCAATCCTTTTCACGGACTGGCCTCCTCCCGTGTGAGAAGTTTGATCGATTCCTCCGTGGTTTGCCCTCTCCTATTCGACGAGGAGGATCGTCGTCTGTAAGTCGAACGAGGAATACGATTCGACTTTCTTTCGTCGTTCCACAATGAAGCGAAATTTTTTCCTTTTTTAATTGCGATATGGACGAGTAAGAATATATATATATATATATATATTTATTTTTTTCACTGTGGAACGGTGCAAATGACACGGCGAACGGCGGTTCGAAGAGGGACGACACGGTGACTTAGGTTCGTCGATCGAATCGAATCTCGGCCACGAAAGACGCGCGTTCTGCCTTTCACTAAATGCTGCTCGACCGTCTTCTTTTACACGTATTCGGGATTCAAATGCTCGACCCGGTCGTGCCATTTACCATAGCCGAGGCTCTCCGGCCGATTCGTGGCGCGTTCCTCGTCGTGCGTAAGCGACACGTGGGGAGGAGGATTCGAATCGATTTTTTTTTTTTTCTAAATCGAAAGATGTGGGACGGGATGTAAAGAAGAAAGAAAAGAATTGTCGTTGTTGTCGTTCGAGAAGGGGAGAGGATGGTGGCGATTGTGAACGGCGCTTAACGCGCCGATTGAAAATGTTTGCAAAGTCGAGGGAAACGGGGGCAGAGGAAGTGGAACGATACCTCTTGCGGTGTTATTCGTAGGTAAACAGGTGTTTCAGAGGAACGTGGGCGCCGCCACGGTGGGCGATTTCAATAATTCACTTTCATCCGCTTCCCAAACCCGTCCAACTACAATGCAAACACCGAACACAAGAGGAGAAGAAGAATCAAGTTTCGCGTATAACTCGATTATTTATCGTAAAATGTAACGCGAAATGATGATCAAAACGATTGATCGATGATTTTTCCTCCAATCGTAAGCGATCTCCCGTATTCGATTAAAACGAATATATAAAAACGAAAATTCTTCTTCTTTTCTTTTTTCTTCTTCTCTCTCTCCAGTCGCTTCGTGAATATTAACGAGCGGATCCAATTACGGGAGGAATGATTAAAAGAGCGGATTATCGGCGCGGAGGGGCCGATCTCCTTTACACGGATTACTCACATCTCTCGAACGTCGAGTTGTACTCATTCTCGGCGATCGTCGGCAAAGATATAGATTCGATAAAGATTAATCGAGTCTCGAGGAGCGAGTGTTGCAGCGAAGAAATCATCGACTTCCGCGATTTCTCGCACTCGGGCTGCTGAAAAAGGAAAATATTCGTTTCACCGAAGAAATGCCGCTCGACTGGTAGCCATCCATCTATCGATCACAAATCGATCGTCGATCGCGGCGAGCCGGATCGAGAAGGATCGTTCCGGAGAAATCATGATCGAAGAAAACTGGACTCGTTCCTTTTTTTTCTCCTTTCTTCCCTCTTTTCTCTCTCTTTTTCTCTACGCCGCATATCGATATCACAATTAACCGAGAGGAGAGGATTTAATAATATTCACTTTCTAATTTCGTGAGCTGGCGGATTGCGCCGAACTTTTGCTCGGTCACGACTTAACATTTTCGTTGTGGAGCAGCTTTTATCGATTGTTCTCGAAATCGTTCTGGATTCCAGAGTGGATGAAAGAGAGGAAGGAAAACTGTTTGCGAAACGACGATAACGATTTATGGACGAGCGAGGAGGGATATTGATCGTGTGTTTAGCAAATTGAAACAAAAACAGGCGGATAATTAGGCTGATCGATACGAGGGAATCGGAGCGATTAATCGAAACAATGGAACGAGAGGAGATCTAAACGGATTTTATATAAGGCAAAGTGGGCAAGTGGGGAAAAAGTTATATATAAGAAGATATATATATATATATATATATATATATATATAAAGTGGCTTCGAATAGAAATAGTGGCACAATAAAGAGAAGAGGCGGCTATACGCAGAACTGCACATTATCTCGTCGTTCCGTGCCTTCTTATCACTGGCTCGGTTGATAAGGCATCCGGAATTATTCAAAACGTTCAACGTTCGTCTTGCTTGGACCGAGGTTTCATCGTCAAGGTTTCATCTCCTCTGTCGAATCTTCGAAACAGAGAAATACATTCATTCGAGAAAATTCCCTCGAATTTTCGATCGATTTCGAAAGTTACGCGAGGGGGAAAAAAATAAATAAATAAATAAAAATAAAATCTATCCAAAGGAAAGAAAAAAAAAGGAAAAATTTCAACGATCCCTCGATATTATCGAACGAGTATGTACGTAATCTTTTTTTTTCTTTCCCCCCCTCCTCTCTCTTTATCTTTTTTTCTGTGCCGACCAAAGCGATTTTCTCCGATAGTATCGGAGCGAGCTGTTCCATCGACCCCTTTAAGCCGGATTTCTACGAGGTTGTATCGCGTAGAACCGGGTTCCACACGTCTGGATTCGCAACCAGTCCCAGCCGAGGGAAAAGCGGTTGTGAAAATGTCTCGGTGCGAGTCGTGCGGCTAGATCTACGTGATCCGGGATCTCTACGATCGTGGCGCACGGCGATCGTGCGCGCATTCGAGCGGCGGCCGATCATGCGCGCGCCAGCCTCTTCCGAGTCGAATTATTATTTTCACGAACGAGCACGCGTGGCGCGCGGGAATCGGCGTGCAAAAGATGTGCACCTTCGCTCCTTCCACCACTTTCACCGCGTTCCGATTCTTGCTCTCTATTTTTTCTGTTCGTTCATTTATTTTTTTCTTCTTCTCCGGTTACGTAATTTCTACGTAATCATGGTGTTATCGAGAAGGGGAGGAGAGGAAAATCGATCGAGAGGATTCTAGGGAAGAAGGAATTGGAAAGGAGAAGGAGGGGCAAGGATGCTTTACCTTCTCGCTCTTTCGCGTGGTGTTACGCAATTGCGTTGATATCGCGTTGTCCGATTGTATCTGAATGGAGTTGCGGCAAAGGAATTGAGCAATTCCGTTCTACACCGGTTGCGTTTGATCAAATTTCAGATTGCCTCGATTCCTTTGCTCGGGGGGAAAAAATAATCGTGCAACGGAATTCCACGCGCGGTGAATCTTCCTCCTTCTTTCTTTCTCTTCTTCCCCTCGTTGCGCAAAGCTCGAGAACGACGACGAGCTTTAACACCTTTCAACCGAGATTTCTACGGATGAAAAGCTTCGTTGGTCGATCGCAACCTATCTAGGATGAACGTGAATTTCACCAACCGCGATTCTTACTCGGCGCGGATTGGATGTTACGTTTTACCGCGATGATCAGTTTTGCCTCGAGACTTTCTAAAAAAAATTATTTGCATGAGGCAAAAATACGAAACACAATTTTGGATAGAAGAATAAAAGATCGTAGGAAGAAGACTCCTCTTCTTTTGCGAAATTGAATTAATAATCGCATTGCTGAAAAAAAAAGAACGATTTCATCAAACTGATTCGATCCATATTTCCTAGAATTTTAAAACATAACGTAAGCCTTCGACCAAGCTTTTTCTCGTTGGCGAAATCGAAAATAGAAATAAAAATTTCGCGCCAAGCATTTCTTTCTTCTCCCGCGACACCCGGCTTTTTCCCGCGCACGATTTCTGCGCGGCTTTTCTCCACCACGGACCGTCCGATTTTTTGTCGGCGCACGTGTTTCTACGGTCCACGAATTAATTAATGTCTCAAGTGGGTGTAATTAGACGCCCTCGCGCGTCTGTCGCGCGGCGAGGAAACGGAGGAGGGAGGGAGGGAGGCGAGGAGAGGGGAGAGGAAAGAGGCTTCGCGTTCGTCTCGAGACGAACGATGGCCCCGCAAGAAAGAGAAAGCAGCAACGCGTTCGAATAGAAAACTGTCTCGTCCTAAAACTTCTTTTCAGATTTTTCCTTTTTTTTTCTTTAACCAGCCCTCGATTAATCATCTTCATGGAACGGGATCAATCGACGATTCGTTTCCTGAAAAGCGTGTCTAACGACGTTTTCGTTTTGAAGGAACAAATAAAATTGCCCGATTACGAAACGCTACGAATTGTGAAAGAGTACGGATTACGTAGCAGTGATAAAAATATTCAATTGCGCAATTTCAACGAACTTTGAAAATTACGCTTAATAAAATTGTTCCTTCAAACCATCAACTTTCTTTCGAGATACGAAAAGTATCACTTCGTATCCGCTTTTCCAAACCGTAGTCCATTTACACGTCCATTAATTTCTTTCCCCTTCGATTCTATGATAAGTCGACCACCGCAAAACTTTCTCAAACTCTCGGCTTCGGGTCGATGCTTCGTTTAACTTAATTCGCGAGTTAATTCGAGGAGGAGGGGGAGGGAGAAAACTACTTTCCTCCGCTCGGTGCTCTGTTCGAGAAAAGGACGCACGATCGAAGATCGAGCCTCTCTTATTTAACTTGTTTCTTATTTCATTAATTTCTCTCACTTTTCTCGCACTCTTGAATTCCTCGTCGAGATTCGAACATCGAAAACTGTGGAAATCCGATCGATCATTGTTACATTGTTCGCCACGTTGTTGGAATTCCTGGATCGTCACCCTCGCCCGAGTTGACTGTACCTCGTCAAGATTGGGTTAACTATGTAGATGGGAAACATGTTGCGTAGTGGGGCGTTGGTTCAATAATGATAGAGCAGCCGCGATAACGGGAACACGGAGGCGAGGCGAGGCGAGGCGAGACGAGAGCGAAGAGGCGATGCATAGTTTTCGTGCGTGTTAAGCTCTCTGTCTCCGCCGGCTGAGGGGAGGGGAGACTCGTGGACGGGAAATAGCCTCTCTCTCTCTCTCCCTTTTCTCCCTTTCCGGTCGCTGCACCGCGCGTCAGTCGGATAAACCCGATTAAGGAAGGGAAGGGAATTAAGGAAAGAATCGAGGAAAGATTCGTTCGAAGTGTTTTCAAAACTTGTGTTCCACAAACTTGTCGCTTGGCGGGATTAACTACTCGAAGCCTGCGAGCGATGAAAACCTCCTTGTCGAGTCGGGCATATCTTGACGATGTGACGAAGAGCAGATATTTACTAAAGAAAAGTGGTCCAAGTGTATATAAAGGAAGGAAGGAATTTACGTCCGTTCTTGTAAAGTTCTAAGGCGTAGGTAGGATTTGAATCGACCACGGAAGTAGCGAAAGTTGGACAAAGAGAGGGAGAGAGAGAGAGAGAGAGAGATTTAAAAATCATCTACAGCCGGAGGACGAGTCAGAGCGAACAGCTGACTAGCGTGTTTGTACGTGAGGCAGGGAGGGACAAAAGTTTGTCGGCAGGAAGACTTGAAACGAGAGAAAATATGACGAAGCTATAGAGAAAAGAGGATGGGCTGTTTTTGAAAGAGAGAGAGGAGCAAAGATGATGAATCGGAAGGGATACACGAAAGATGGTGAGGAGAAAAATACACGCATATTATAGATAAACGTGTGTGGATGCTGAGGAGAGAAGAAGACGGAGACAGGTCAGGGCGTTGCACTGCTCACTGTGACCCAGTGTCCCTTATGGATGCCTCGTGGTATCTTCCTATCTACGCCTCTTCTAAATCGACGATATATGCCTTCCATATTGCGAAGCATCGAACGAAATTTTCAACGTAATTTCAATTTAATCTCCCTCCTGTCTCTGTTTTTATTTATCTATTTATTTTTTCCGAGAATTTTTCTCGTGTGTCGGATTTACGTGTCGGAAGAAATACCAACACTTTGAGAATTCCTGTTTTTCTCGAGCAGTTTATTTACGCTCTCCGTCTATTTATCTATCCATCTATCCGGTTTAAGGATGGAGACACGGTGATTAAGATAATAATATTCGTATGTGTGTTGCGGTTACCGTGACAACAGATACAGGAACTCTCGCAACGATATCGTTTTCTTTCGTTTGATCGATATTCTTCTCTACTCTACTCTTGCCCGGCCCCCAAGGACACCTCTCGGCGAGGTGAACTGGAACAGAGAATAAAACGTACCGTTCCCGACACCGATTCAACTCTTGAAAAAAAAGAAAAAGAAAAAAGGAAAGAAAAAGAATAAGAATGTACGTTTTAACCTTAATAACCGCGTGTGTAAATGAACGTTTTAAAATGCATTTTTGCGGGCGCGATAGAGCATGAGGCATTCCTCGGAGACGGGAACGCGAGCGGCAATTAGATTCCTGGCAACAATGCGAGGTTAATAATTCCACTTTTAAGATTAATCGGCACGCTCTGACCGATGCTCCAACGTTTGCCAGACGTTTCTCTCCCCTCTCCTTCCATCGTAACCAACCGGCTCCCAAACAGTGCACGTGCCCACGTTATTTCACCAAGGTTGCGCGCGCGCGCTCGTATCCACCGCTACACTTTTTTTGTGGGTTAACTAGCCAGCCATTCCGCTACGTCGAAAGATAAGTGGAACGACCACACGAGACGAGCTTGTAATTCCGCGCGTTACGATCGTCTTCTTCTTTCACGCGTTTGCCTGAATTTTGCTTCTGCCCGAGTTTATCCATTTCCTTTCTCATTTAACAGCTTCGAATTTTTCGCCAGAATTTTATAACGACATTGCCTTTTGCCCAGCGATCGAAAACCGTTTCTATCCTCGCAACTGTTTTTTTCTTCGTTTCGTTAATCGCGCTGCAGATGGAGAAAGAGAGTTGGACGACGGTCGAATAGCGGAATTGGCGTTTCTAGTCGGATGGACACGCTCGAAGGGATCCCGGGCGAACTTAGGAGAGCCGTGGCGGAATAATTGCCAGGTTGGACGCGTTGGATCGACGTGATCGCCCGATTGCACGCCGCTTTCCTTTCGCGCGTTACGCCCCTAGTTTTGTCGCAACGCGCCACAGGCGGTATCTTTGCTACATGCACGCCACTAGTTACTTCCGCCGTGGCTCGAATTTCAATTTTTCCGTGCCAACGTTCCATTATATGTCCCCCCTCGTGCCCCTTTTCATCGGTTCCACAGAAATCGAATATCTTTTCAAAGATTTGTTTCTCAAAGGGTCGAGGTCGTTCAGGAATACTTGAGCGCTTTAAGACGTCGCTAGTCGTGTGGCGTAAGATTGAAACTATCGATAAGATAGGGAAATGTGTGCCAGATAATAGGTGGTCTGAGGGCGCCGTTATTAATTTACACGTCTAACGGATCCCTGGAGTTTAAGGGCCAGGGAGAATCGATAAGGGAACAATTACGTGATGTAGATAGGAACCGTCTGCCGAACTCTGACGAGCTCGTGTTTACGGGCCACCAGTTGAACTTTGTACGTGTCGCGAGTAACAAGTTGTCGAGGCTTAAGTGTTTAAGGCGACGTGTTGATCGGTCGATGAAGGGTGTACTTTAAGACGCAGAAAGAAAAAAGAAGAGAGAGAGAGAGGAGAGAGAAAGGGAACGAGGAGAAGATCTGTCAAATGGATTCTCACAGAATCCACTGCATGGCATCCTGGTGGTGACGTCAAACGGTCGTGCAACAGCAGCACGAGCGACACGAGCACACACGTGCACGCAGCGGACAGAGTTTTCGAGCGGAGGCCAAAAGAGGGAGACCAGTTTTTCGCGTAATTCTGGTTCTCGAGGAGAGGTTCCAGAAATGGAATTTAAGATGCTGCTTATTTTGACAGAGAAACAACAGTCGAAATAAATAAATGAAAATGACGAAAACTTTGCCAATCTTTGCTTTTAATTAGCATGAAGAAACCACTCTTTGAAACTTTACTCGAAATATTCAAACACATAGAGAGAGACGAGGGAAAAGAAAAATTGCCATGCGTATATGGATCAGTCAATGACAACCAACTAAATAAACTTTCGTGTAATTATTCGATCCAGAGGAATGAAAGGAAAATCGAAAGAAGGGTTGATATGAATATCTCGTATCGCGGACTCATTCGACGGCAGGGCGAAACTTAAGCGACGCAGCTGGCGACATACCGGCTCGTCACGT
Source organism: Apis mellifera (assembly GCF_003254395.2). Lineage (NCBI taxonomy): Eukaryota > Metazoa > Arthropoda > Insecta > Hymenoptera > Apidae > Apis > Apis mellifera. The sequence continues at coordinate 8,689,599 of NC_037651.1, forward strand.
GACAATTATTATGGGGGCCGCTGCGTAGTTTGGATTACGGGGATCAATTTCGTGTACACAGAACGTCCGTTTGGAAGAAAAGCGTTCTTTCTCTCTCTCCTTTCCTTTTCTTTTTCCGTCCAGACGAAAATATTCGACGGATCTGGGTTATCTGGTTAGCTGTTGCGACAGCTGTGCCCTGCTTGTTCTGGACGGAGGCCAGCGTTCCGTTGAAAATTATTCTAATGGACCTGTTGAAATACGAAAATATCGCGTAAAACGATTTCATTTCCTCTTTTTTCTTTGATATTTCCATTTTTCCCTCGTTCTTACTTTCCCTCCTCCTCCTTCTTCTTGTTCTTCTTTCGAGAAGATGAAAGAAGGCGAGTGTCGAGCTTCAGGTTAGATGTCAGTGGACGAAAGGACAGCCGGTTTTTCACACTTCTTCAAAGCGGATTAACTTCGCCGTCCAATTGTCGAGGGTTGGAGAATTCCCTCAAATCGACAGCCAATTTGTAGGGGCTTATTTTTCATTTGGTCGGGGTGTAACGGTCGCGATACACGGGGCACCCTTCGGGGTCAATTAGGCACCTCCTCCTTACCTCGGATATAATACCTGCATCGTATTACACCCTGCGTGAAACGGCGCACGGTGTGAGAAAACACGCTTGCCTTCGAGTTTCGAGGGAACAATGTATATGTATGTATATAAATCGAATTTTATTTTCACCCAGTGGAAATGGCAAATTTCCTCGAGTTAATCCTCGTTAAACAGATTTCAGTTCGGGAGAAACAGTTGATTCCCGACCTTTTGGCCGACGATTAATCTTTTTGAAAGGAGAGAGGGAGAGAGAGAGAGAGAGTTAGGAAGTCGTAAGGTATACTTTCTCGAAGGGGGTTGCGAGTCCCCCGTTCCGAATCGAGGGACGAAACCTAGTGGTAATGGCGGTGCAACCCTTTGACCACCAGATGCACGGCACAATGGCAGTCACGAGAAATCCAGTGACAATGTTATCTCGATCTACTTTCTTTGTGGGGTCACGTCCGAGGAATTGAGTCGTCAAAGATGTCGGCTGTGTCAGATCATCGAACTTTGGTTTCTCTTCTCTTCTCTTCGTGAATTGTTTCAATTGTTTCTTGTCAATCAATGGAAAATATCGATTCGAGGAATAATGGAATGTTAAGAAGACATCCTTAAGAGAGAGAAATATCGTTACCCGCTCCGAGAACGAAAGGGTTTTTCGAGGGATGGCCGCACAATAAAAAGGATAACAAATTAGTCGTCATTTTGGCACGAACAGGCTGGTAAAGCAGCGGTTTGGCTTTCGGGGAAAAAGCAAACAATCGGTGGCTAGAGGCTAGAGCTAGAGTCTCTTTCTCTCCCTTTCTCTCCCTTACACGAATTTCTTCTCTATGGCCTCGTAAGAGAGAGTCAATAGGGAAGGATATTTTGGTCAGTGATTCTGTAGGCTGAAAAAAAAAAGGAAAAAAGTAGGGTAACCGAACCGGTCTTCCACGACGGTGCCTCTCGCGTACGACCTTGCCTCTATTTTTCGATTCCATTTCCATCTCGCGCCGCGTTCGGCTTCTGGGAGTGAGCGGAAGGGTGAGACGAGAGAGGCAGAGGAGGTGGTCCGTGTTGACACCTCGCGGTGGAAGAAGCCTCGCGGGGAGAAGATGGAAAATGATGGGCGGAGAAGGAAAAAAGGAAAGGAGAGGAAGGGACGGGGCGAGGACGAGGTCTCGCACCCCTTTCTCACGCGGAGGATCCGTGTTTCCTCGGGCACCCCACGAGCTTCTTCTTCTTCTTCTTCTTCTTCTCGTAGGGTTAATCGTAGGGATGGAACGTTTTCCTCCCGAGATAAATCCCGGGGTAGCCAGGAGTCAACAATATGACATGATCGATATGCAAATCGGATGCGGAACGTTCGGTTCGCTTATTTCTCGCCGCGTGATCGCAGAGAGGGATCGCTTCAGAGCGCTCGCATCTGAATTAGCAATCGGCCTTTCGTTCCCTTATTACCGATCGGACAACGCCGCGCAATTTCACGCAGTGAACGGTCATCTCTCTCGCGCATTGTGATGCAAATTAGTGGGCCAATACGCGCCGATATGTACGCTATATTTTTGCCACTTTATTGGCGTAATTTCGTAACGGTACACCGAAGGGGCAGTAGCCTCTCCACCAGTCGGCCCACGTGTGATTCCACGAAATTCGACTCGAATCGCAACCCTTGAACCGGCTACCCGTCGATGTTCCGTTCCGTCAGAAGAGAGAGAGAGAGAAAGAGGGAGGGAGAAAGGGAGAACGCTTTGATTTATGAGAGCCGGCATCAATTGTGTGCAACTATGTGGCTACCCCTTTAACGCCGCTTTCGTCACTCCCTCCGTGCGTCGGATACCAGGGGAAAGAAGGAGTCGAGCGTGAATCCCACTTCCGTCTCCGGTTTGTTTTCAAGGGAGAGGATGGAACTCGATGGAAACGAAACCTTCTCCTCTCTCTCTCTTTCTCTTGGGAACCATTCCGAGAGAGGCTTTATTTATTTCCAACGAAACAATAATGATGGGAGATTTTTATCGGGAAATCAACCCTTTCCTTTTTCCAATCCCGAAAAGAGATCGCGTGAAATTCGAGCCTAATGATCGCCTCTACGATAAGCGTGCAAAGAGAGCGGCGCGAAAGTCGGTTGATTTTAAAAGGCCCGCTGTGGAATGTTTGTATGGAAATTTTAGCTAGTCGGAAAACGAGCGTGTCGAAAGCCGATGAAGACATCTCCTCCACTCGTTCTTTGCTTTCTTCCCACCAATTTGCGAATTACACGAGTTCCAAGGGGATTTTTGGATTTTGGATTTTGTTTCCTCCTCTCCGAATGATGCAGAAACTCGATCCAGTTCCAGATCCGATTTCACGACCGAGTCAAGTGAAAGAGGTATCCGTGAAATTTTAATCATCAACGTTCCTCCTTCGTAATTAATATCTTCTTTATTAAATCGCGGTGATTCGGGTGAATAATGGTTGTGTCGAATCGTTGCCACGGTTGGCAAGTAATTTAAAAAGAGAAAAAAAAAGGTACGATCATTAATTACGTTCCACAATCGGAGGGGAAACAATGTATCCTACTTCCTTTAATTAGAGCAACGAATAATTGCAACGTCTCGTTGCGCAATCGTGGCACAGAGCGCGCCACGTTTCAACGAACAAGTTCACGTTCTCACACGCGCGCACACGCATACGTACCGTGTCGTCCGAACGTTCGTACGTGACAACGCGAGCGTTTGGATGGGGCCTCGAACGAGGGAGGAAGGAACCGTCGGTGTACGAAAAGTCGCCGTTGAAAAAGTTTCGAGTTACCCGCGCCCGCATGAACCGCACGCACCCCCGTACGGAATACGTCCCACCTGCCTGCTGGAAACTAATGACATAGGTGAATTTATCGATGGAAAAATGGGTCGTTGCCCCATTCTTCCCCCGACAAAAGTTTCGCAACTGTGCGGTGTGTGTACGTATAATGTTATAGGAGCATTGCGGTCGTGCGTCGGGCCCCGAATGACGAATGACTCGGAGAGGGAATCGATTGATCGTGGATCGATATTGCCTTCGAAAGTTTCTAAGGATTGGAAAATATATTTCGAAATTCTTTAGAATTTCTTTTTAGAGAGAAATTTAAATAATTTCTTTCTTCTTCTTCCCTTTCTGAAAAGAAATTTTCGAAATTCCGTCGAGAAATTCTAAAAATCGCGAGGAACTGGTTTGCTCGAACGACTAATAATATTTGCCCTAATTGCGCGAGAAGGGCGGCGTTCCAACGAATTTTCGACGACGGATACTGTAAAAATTGCAGCAAAATTCGCGGCAGCTGTTGCTCGAGAGATCCTGCCCAACGCGTGAGCCCGGCAGGACCTTTGTGCCATTGTTTCGCCGGCATAATGCGTTCGAATTGTGCGCTGGAGGAAGGTAGGAGAGAGGAGAGAGAGAGAAAATAAAAAAAAAGAAGAGGGAGGGGAGAAAAGGAAGAAGAGAGGAAGAGGAGAAAGAGAAAAGAAAGGAAAGAAGGAATCGGGTCGGTCGCACGATCGATCGGGAGGAAAAGAAAAGCCCTCTCTTGTGCCCCCAAGAGTCAAGAGGGCTTCGAGAGTGCTTCGCTCGCGTTTTATGTGTACGCGCGTGCACATAAAGTGCGGGAAAGTTGAATCCGAAAGAGAAAAAGCGTAGGAACGGTTTGACAGATGTGTGGCTCGCTTTGCTCGCTTTCAACCCGGGGCCATCGTTATTCGACTCGAGCGGAAAATATCGAGAAAGCGAACGATCCAACTCCTCCGTTACAACCGTTCGCTCCTCCATTAAGGGCGGGTATCGCGTTTCATTTTCGCTCGAGGATCGAATGGCGAAAAATTTTCCATTTTCATCTCTGGTTTTCTCGAAACAGAGAGAGAGAGAGAGAACTCTCCCCTCGAGAGAGAAAAGGGAGAAATTCGTGAGAATGGTGTATATGCTCGCTTAATGGCGATCGTATGGCGAAAATCCTGCGGAACGTCGTTCTTCCACGACCCTCTTCCTCACGTATCTTGATAATTTCTTGGGTAAACAAGCTCCATTGTCCTGCGACGACGACGAAGACGCGTCCTTTATCGAGAAATTAAGAGAGAGAGAGAGAGAGGAGGGGATGCGGGTCTATCCTTTTGTCATCGAGCATCATCGATCATTTCTCTGCTCGTGAGGAGAGAAGAAAAATAAATCTTGCAGCGTGACAATTCGGTTATTTGCTTCCCCAATTCGTCCCCACGAATTTTCTATATATATATATATATATCTGGTGTACACGCGATATTTCCAGTCATCGCCGCGAGAATCCGTCTCGGATTCTCTCCTCGGTCAGAGGTTCATCGATCGTTCCCCTCCCGTCCGTCCATCATCCACCTTTTCCTTTTTTTCGTCGCGAATTTGCTCCAATCCCCTCCCGTTTTCCCTCCCTTTTTCGCGAACGAAAAGGAAAACGCTCGCCTCCTTTCTTCTTCTCCGCCACGTCATCCTCTTCCTCTTCCACCACGTAGACGGACTTTTGAATCCCCTCCTCCTTCCTCCTCCACCCGTGGAGAAGGGTAAGCGAATGTTTACCGTGAGTCATCGTCTATTCACGGCCCTCCTTTCTCCGATGCCGATAAAAATCCACGGTATAAATAGATAAGGGCAATTAATCGCGAATCGGGGAGCCGCGTCAGCGCGTCCGATTCGTTCGTTACATACGCGGCAATACTTTGGTGGATAATCCCGAAGTAAGCAAAATTTACACCAAATTTATCATCTCTTCCCAGATGAGATGACCACCGTCGAAAACGGAACAAAAGATTCGATTCACTCGATTCGATGAAACGAAGAGAAGAGAGAGGAGGGGAAAGAAGGAGAAGAAAGGAAGAAGGAAAGAGAAACATAAGGAAAAGCACTTCTCCTCTTTTCTCCTATTCTCTCGAGGAGAAAATTCGTTGGCAGCGAAAATTTCGATCGGCCAAGCTTGCGAGATCGACGATCGAGGCCTGGGATGAGAGGAGCTCGGAGGAGGGGCGGAGGAATCGCGCGAGGAAACACGTGTCGCCGTTCCATGAATGCCTCCTCTGTCTTCGCGTATCCGTTATACTCTCCCGCGTTTCTTCTTCGCCCTCCTCCACCCTCCCCCCCATTCCTTTTGCACACAGCTATCGCCCCGCAACGCCCACGAATCGCGCGCGCGTCGAACGAACAAAGGGGAAGGAGGGGAAGTGAGGAACGTGGAAAAAGGACGGAGAACGGGATGCTCGTCGAGCTCTGGTTTCTCGAACTTTGAGAATTTCGATCACACTTAGAATCTCTCGGTTTTAGAGAAATCTGGAAGAGACTTCGATGAGAAATCGGCGTTACTTGGAATCGATGCGTTACAAGTAGAATTTCGTTGAACGTTTCGTTACAGAATTTATACAGATTGGTTGGAAAATTTGTTTTGGAAGGTTAATAAGGAGATTGTTTGGAAGGAGATTGGATGTTATATGGCGGCAACAACAACAAGTTTGATTTAATTCTTTGTTTCAAATAAGGGGGAGGGAAAGTTATACCAGGAATTGTTGTTTAATCTTTCGGTGAGACAGATAGTTTCTGCTACAACGTCTTCTCACTCCCGATTGTCACACCCGATTGTTCCTCGTCCTCATTGTCGTCGCTAACAATAGCCTTTGTCGCGGCTCTCGGACAATCCTCGCCTGTTTTATAGCATAATTTTCCGGTTGGAAAACGCCGCGCCGATCGATCGGATCAGGGAAATAATAAGCGGAGCGGAGGAGATGTCCGTTTCCACTCGTCAAATGCGTTGCGACGCGTCTCGAGAGAGTGAAGAAAAGAGGGGAAGGATTGGAAAGAAATCTCTCTCCCTCCACTCCCCTCCCTCCTTTCTCCTTTCCTTTTGCTCAGCTATCATCCTGCAAATAGCTATCCTTCTTCGTCACGAACGAAAACAGAGAAGAAGGGGACGAAAAGCTCGTTCGATGATAAATGATTTCGCCCCAACACGACGTTTCCACGAGGAGATTGATGAGAGGAAGGAAAGGGCGCTTCCTAATTTTATAATCCTCGAATCGCTGTTTTTTCGCCACTTTTTGTGGCGGAAAGGAAAAGGAGAATCTCATCCCGAACGAGGATACGTGCCTCGAAACAATTAATGTCACTCTCCTTTGATCTTCGATCCGGAATGAATCCCTCCTTCGAAGAATCCTCCTCCACCGAGAATGTATTAACATACTTATTTATCCCGCGACCAAAATCTTTCTTTTTCCCTCCAAGCGCAGTGGATTTCCCGCAAGAATCGTTCCGAGAAGCAACCGCGACCCTTCCTCTCCGTGAAAAGGCGGAAACTGAAATGAGAAAAGTGGCGGAAAGGAAGGCAGATTTTGGAAGAAAAGAAGCGACCCCTCTTGGAAGAAGAGGAGACTCTCCCCTCCCAACGCTCTTTACGACTTTCTTTCCGCAGGAGTTCCTCGCCACCCATTGTGCGGGGATTTGTGAAAAGTCAAAACTTACCGTTACCATTCGACTCGACTCGTGGTCGGAAATCGTCGAGTCGTGCGTGTGTGTGCGCACGTCGCTTCGTTTTCACGGGGGTCTGGAAATGGTCCTAATAGCGGTATACGTAGGGGAAGAGAAAAAAAAGAAAGGGCACGGTGAATTCATTACAGAAGGGAGTTGAATATACATATATATATATCGAAGGGACGAGGCCTCACCGGTTGCGAAGGAACCGCGGTGCAAACATCGCGGCGGAGACAAAAAAAAAAAGAAGAAATAGAAAAAAGAAGAAAAAAAAGACGGTCTCTCGTAAGCGGCACCTAACGGGTTCCCCGTGTAATTACTACTAACGAACCGTTTGTTTCGCTCGACGAGACACACGGTGACTCACAGGTGTGCTTATAGTGGCGAGGTACCCGGCGCCAAAGCGCACCGTGATTACATAATGGCCGACGTAACGATTCGCGAACGTTGCACCGAACGTATCGCCGCCGCCGCCGCCGCGTGCCGAAACGAGGAGGATGGATCTTTCGTTTCCCATTATCGAGCGCCTAATATTCTGAATCGAAGCCTTTCAGGTAGAATTACAATTATAATTGTGTGATTACTTTCGAGGGGACGCGAAGGAAGGAAGGAAGAGGAAGCTTTTTCTCGAGGAATAGTTTAGGAATAGCAAATGTTAACGTTTTCATCGTCGAGAATTTATCGAATACCTCGGATCCTCGTGAGAGAGCCTTTCAAACTTTCAAATTCCCTTCCATTCCCTCCCCTCCCGAAATTTTGACAAAATATTAAACAGTCCTTTTCGCTCGGTTGTTTGAGCATCGAATCGTCGTTCAGTTCTGAAACAGGAAACTATAAAATTGAGAGAAGTAATTTTAAGAGAAGCTTTTCTAATTTTCCGTGGAATTTTGATAAAGTTAATGTCATTTTTCATTCCTATATATATATATATATATGTGTGTATGAATATACCGATTATTAACAGACAATTCAGGAAACTATAAAGCAGAGGTAATTGAGTGAAGTTTTTTAGAAAAGTTTTTGGAATTTTGATAAAGTTAGTGTCATTTTCACTCACGCCGAACATTAATCGTTAATGAACGGTTCTCATTAGCGGTGCACGGCAACAGGCGGAACCGGTGGTTCCCTCCTTGATGCCTCCTCTCTCGGTTCGGACGAGCCGTAATTACGACTAGCGTGTTCCTCTAGCGGGGAGATTGTGACTGTTATGAAAGTTTTATTAATAGCGGTACAGCGACGAGAGTACAGGAGGGGAAGAGGGGAGGACGATCGAGAAGTCGGACTCTCGAAGCCTTATGCTTCGAGAAGATAAACGAAGACGAATAAATAAACGAGTAAATAGATAAACAGCGGCCCGATTCGATCGTATTGTTAATTTTTTAATCGAGAAAACGACGATTTCGTAACGAAGAGGGAAGGGGAAGGGAAGGGAAGGGAGGATTGCGGTAGCGTGCGGTTTGATTCCAAGCAATTGGAACAAGCGGCTAGATTATACTTGTCACTGCTCGTTTCCGCGCATCGGAAAGTAACAGCGCGGCAATAACAGGAGGAGGAGGAGGAAGGGACCCCCCTCTCCCCTCCCGTATTCTTTCCATACAACCGCGTATTTTATCGAGTAACTACGACTCGCATGACGACTGTCGATGCATATTCCTTCCCACCTCCGCTTCCTGGTTCCTGGCCTGGTAGCTTCCGGTCTCGTGACAGCCCGTCCTGGTCCACGGCTCGTTCCGTCCCAACATTACCAACAGCGCCTCGTCACTTTCACGTCGCGTTTCACCTCCTGGAACACTTCCTTCCTCGTGAACTACCGGTTTGTACTCGCGCTTCAAACCACCGAAAGAAATCGAAGGAACGAGCACGTTCGACGCAGTGTTTTTTTCTTTAATCGTCATCAATTATTATTATTGTTTAGGAAAGATTTTTCTAGAACGTTTGACGAAGGGGAGGGAAAGAAAGAAAGGGAGTGGAGTAGGTGTCCCTGATGATGCGTCGGTCGGATAAATAATTCATGGCGGTAAAAAGAAGAAAAAAGAAGGTTTCAACCCGGGGCCCCGCTCGAGCAGGATGATCGTTCCGGGACTGACAGGAGGCAGATGAGCGTGAAGGAACGAGGTGAAAAATGAGGAGGACTGTTAAACAGGATTTTCAATGTTGACTGAGGCAACTAGGAAAACGAGGACGATAGGATACTTCCTCGAGAGAAGTTTTCTATTGGATGAGAGGGGATTTCACTTTTTCCTCTTTTCCTTTCACGGAGAGTCTCTCACGATCTTCGAAAAGAGAGAGAGAGAGAGATTATCTTGGAATCTTTTCGTGGATGGCATTCGTCGTCCTCGAATGAAGGAAGGAAGGAGGACGAGGATCGAAGGATGGATTTTCGCCGCTTTACATCGTTCTCTCAAGTTACGGAAATGAAATCGAGCTTGAAACGTTTTGCTTCTACGGTTGCAATCTCCCGGGAGGTTGCGAGTTAACGGTATCGATTTTACGAAACGGCCACCCGGTATACGTGACACTCGTGCGTTATCCTAGGATCTGAGGAAATAAACGGTTTCCTGAGCGAAACGTGCCGCTGCAGTGGCGGGCCAGCCGCACACGCATACACGCACACGCGCGGGAACAGATAAAACACGGGACGGGAGGGGGCACGGTTTTTAAGCCCCTCCTCTTCCACTCGGCGTAAACACGTACGTCGTTTCATAAATATTCATTTCGAATCCCGTGAAATAAAAATTCGTGAATGGGGAAAAGGGTGTCTCGGGAGAGTTTCATTCACTTCTTTCGATCGAGGGCGCATTTTCAGACGATTCGTTCAAGTTGCGTCGATCAGATTAATCGATGAATCCAGAAATAAGGTCACACGCTCGATTCGTGTACGCGTTCTCTCTCTCTCTTTCTCTTTCTCTCTCTCGTGGAGAAAACTTTCGGATCGACAGGATGCGGGTCTAGAAGAGGATCGCCTTATTTATGGGGCGTTCATACTCGAAATACTCGCGTATATACGACTTCTCGAGTTTAATGGGCCGTGAGAAAGAGAGAGAGAGAGAAGAGCTCGAGATTCTTCAATTCTCGAAACACGTCCTCCCGTTTCAATAGTAGCTCGTGTATATACGGTTTGGAAACATGTAATAAACGTGGCTGCTCGACCAGAAAATACGATTTTCCGTTCTTCCCTAACCCAAACAGATGTTTAGTCACCTCTCTTCTCTCCGTCCGACAGAAAAACTTTAGGAGCCAACTTGTGTCTCCCACGTTCCGTACATTTGCACGGACGAGGCGGCAAAGAGGTCGGCGCCCAAAAAAAAAAAAAGGAAAAAAATTGAATTCAAAGCTGCGACGATGATTCACACGTTTCGTAATTCCCTCGTGGTGGAAAATCTCACGGAGAGTTGGTAATTGGTTCTGACAAACGCGGCGACCTTGAAAGGCGGCGCGTGATTCACCGCGATGGAAAAATGCTTGGATTTGCCGATTACAACCGGTCGATTCGGAACGGCGAAGATTAGAAAATTCGTTCCAGAAACGCCAATCTTGCCTGGCCGCTTTCGTTTTTCATTTTCGCGCGAGCGAGAGAGCGCCGCCGGTTTTCATAGTCGTCGCCTCGCCCCGCCTCGCCTCGCCCCGCCTCGGATCGTGGTCGACACTTTCACAAAGATCGGCGAAGAGACGCGAGAGTCAAAAAACCGCGCGAAACCGTGTTGCTGTGTCACGTGGCACGTGACGATCGACGCGTCCGACTTGCGAGCGTTATCGAGCGGCGCGCAATTTGCTCAGTAATTTATGCAAGCGCCGCGTGCGACCGATTTCCACGCTCGGCGAAATCGCCGGAGGATCGAGAGAAGAGGAAAAGGAAGAAGAAGGAACGGCCGCTATCGAAGCTATCTCTCGATCGCTACGCTTTCTCGTCCCGGAACAAGATGACGAAACCAAAATCCAAATGTTTTAAAATTTTCGAGGAGCTCTTCTTCTTCGCGGAACTCTGCGTCATTTCGAATATTCGCGGCGCAACACGAGATCGAGAATAGCTATTACGCTCCCTTCTCAGGTTGGTTAATTTATCCGTAACGGGCGAGTGTAAGGTCAAACGAGAAGCGAAAAAAGAACGGAGGTGTCGTCACGAAGATGGGTGTTTCCCCGCCTGTCTGTCTATCTTTAGGGGCCAATCGATCCGAGCGTAGGAATGATCGCGGGCTATTCGACGAGCTATCAGCTGGTTTCCGTGGAAACCAGGTGGGGGCGTGTGTCGTAGGTCGTTGAGCGTAGGCTGGCCGAGGCGAGTCGAGGCGAGTCGAGTCGATCCGCGCAGGGAGAGAGAGAGAGAGAGAGAGAGAGAGAGAGAGAGAGAGAGAGAGAGAGAGAGAGAGCGTTGAAATGCGGGTGAAGGACTTCCACGTAGCGCGTACCTTTTCTCCTCTTCCTTATCTGGGTGGAAAAAATGCCGGGAATCTAGTACTCGAACCGTGGTGTCCTTCCGTCACCGTGCCGTGTCCCGTACGAGCGTCCTTCGCGCGCGATAAGGAATTCCTCTCCGGAGGGGAAAAAAAAAGTTAATGGACTCGGAACGGTGGCTCGTTCCAGCAACCGCTTTACGCCTCCTCCGTCTTTCTCTCGGCGCAACAGATAAGACGCTTCGTTGCGTCAGACGTTAAGGTGTCCGTAATCTTAAAAACCAGATTCCTCGACACACGTCACCCGCGATAGCGATCTGTCTCCGCACTGTACTGTCTCTCCCGCCCCACTGCGTGGAATTGGTCGTTGAATGCTTTGTTGCCGGGCTTATCGTAAAATTGGAAAACGTGGAGCCGTCGACAGGGGGGGGGTAGTAGAAGGATCTATTTCCATCTCACGGCTGAAATAGTAGTCGTCGTCGAGGCGAGCGTCGGTGGGTGTGCGTTTAGCAGTAGGTGCCGTTTCCAACGGTAATTGCTCGATACTCGAAGGGGAGGCGAAGGGAGTGACGGCATCCTACGCCGTTCAATCGGATGACGTCAATGTTTCGATTACCTAAACCTGGGGGAAGGGATAATTCGTTCGCCCGTGAGGAGAAACTCCAAAGTTTATTATTGTATCATCGAATGTTCCGAAGCGAATTACGAAATCTCTCTTTCGGTTTAAGGTTTAAATTAAGTCAGATAGAGACACGTGCATTCGATTGTAATAATCGTAATACGTTAAGGGAGTGAAAGGAATAGCCTTTATCCCGCGTACGTTGGACGGAGGCAGATCGATGTGGAGCGAAATCGGTTTGGAAGCTAATTTCTTTCTATTCTTCGTTGCAGGCGAGCTATACGTGGAGGACCTAGGCGAGAGGCGGATCGTTTCCATCAGAATGGGATGGCTTTGGGTCGAGGGTACTCCGATGAGGCTTCCATTGAGGGCGTTGAACCTACGCCAGGCAGCGCCCAGCCTGTGTCAACCGCACGCACTGGCTCTTGGGTTCACGTTGAGCAACTCGCAGGATCAGATGCTCGCTACTTTTTGGGTAATTTGTAATTTATTTTCGGCCGTCGAGGATTAAGGAGGAGAAATGTAGAAGAGGAGAGGAGTATTTTTGTAATGCGACTGGGGAGGGGGGGAGGAACGATATCAGAGGGGAAGAAGGAAAAGCCGAGTGGATAGATAGAGCGATCCGCCTGGCACACGCGACGTAATTGCATGTAAATGGCCTTTATCCGCGGCGCGATCCGTTTCCTTGCCCGCAAACACTTTCTCGCTTTGGTCGAGGAGCTCCTGTTTTGCTAAAACGCAATTTCTAATTGCCCTCCTTCGACTGCTTCGATTTCTATAGCGTTTAGTTATACAATCCTGCCGCGTTCTTTGCAATAATTTCGATCCGCTTCCATCTTTCCTCTCTTCGAAATTCGGATTCGGCTCGAGACGATTCGAAAATTCTTCAAGATCCATAAGAAGTTTGTGACAACTTCCATTCCCGTTCAATTGCTTTTTCTCTAAAATTCTTCTCTTCGATTCCACGAGACGATCCAAAAATCCAAGAATTCTCCAAAAGTTCTTTAAAGATAAAAAGACGTGGCAGATAACGTTTATCTTTTTCTTTAAAATTTGGATTCAGATAAGACGATCCAAAAATTTTTCAAAGTCGATAAAAAGAACGTACAGATAATTTAGAATAATAATTTCAAAGTCAAAATTTAAATTTTCAAAGTCGATAAGAAGACATAGAACAATAACTTCGATTTCCATTCGATCCCTTTTTCTCTGAAATTTGGATTCAAATCCAAAAATTTTTCAAGATCGACGGATAAGAATGCGCGACATATGACATTTACAATAACTTCGATTGCTTTTTATTTGAAATTTGGATTCAGATCCAAAAATTCTTCAAAGTCGATAAGAAGACGTAGAACAATAATTTCGATTTTCTTTTTCTCTGAAATTTGGATTCAGATCCAAAAATTCTTCAAAGTCGATAAGAAGACGCAGAACAATAATTTCGATTCCCTTTTTCTCTGAAATTTGGATTCAGATCTAAAAATTCTTCAAAGTCGATAGAAGACGCAGAACAATAACGATTCAATTTCCATTCGATCTCTTTTTCTCTGAATTTTTGGATTTAGATCCAAAAATTCTTCAAAGTCGATAAGAAAACGTAGAGCAATAATTTCGATTCCTTTTTTCTCCGAAATTTGGACTCAGATCCAAAAATTCAATCTTCCTCCTATCCGAAATCTTTGCCCTCTCCGAAATTCCGTATTCACCTCGAGACGGTCCGGAATTTGCTCGAGGTCGATGGTCAATAAGATAGGAGAGGACGCGAAGGACGCAGCGTTCGTGACGTAACTCGTGATCCGTCCGGGGCGCGGAAGGATTAATAAGGTCAGTAGGCAAGGTCAAAATCCGCCGCCTCGATCGCAGCGATAAGGGGACGCGTGGGAGATCCACGCGCCATTCTCCCATGACCCGCCATTGTCAAGGAGTCCCACACCATCCTCCACGCCTTTCCCGGCAAACGAGTTCCTTCGCCTCGTTGCCTTGCTCGAAGGACGTTCCAGGGGTCGTTCGGCGGCCGCTCGCTCGCGGACAATAAATTGCCAATTTCCTTAATCACCGCGGGGTAAGTTGAGTTTAATCGGATCCCTACCCTTTCAATAAACGACAATTTAAAACTTGGACGAATTTAATAACGACGCGATCGTTAAAGAGATCGTATCGTTCGTTGCATATATATATTGCACGGATGTACAGGCAGGTTGGATTAAGTTTCGAAGAATAAGGAAGAATAAGCACGTTGTTAACGTATTCTTCTGTTACATAGGCAGATTCGGAGGCCATCTATTGGTCGTGGGTGAGAGCGATCGCGGCAGAGTTGGTGAGGCAAACGCCGTTTCGCGCTCAGAGGTGTTTGAACTTTCTCGAGATCCTGACCATTTGTCCAAGGGGGCCCGTCCCCCTGCCGGACAGCCCCACCGAGTCGAGGAGGCGTTCGAGGAGCGAGCTACGGTGTTGGCCGACCGACTCCCCGACGGAGAAAAGCTCGAGGGCCGCGACGACCATCCTGGAGGAGTCGAGGAGGAGAGCCAGAAGCGAGTTGAGGGGTTGGTCCAGCAGCAACTCGAGCGACGAGGACCTCCTCGGCGATTTTCGAAGCATACCCGCGATAATAAGCAAGGAGCAGCCCATGAGCAGAACGTGGGGGTGCAGCGAAAGCAGCGAGGGAAGCGACGACAGCCTACCTTGGAGCGGGGTGTGCCGCTCGAGCGTTGATCCGGCCGTCTCCCTTCCCGAGCCCGAGACCAGGGAGCAGAGGATCCAAAGGTACAAGGAGGCGAGGAGGCGAGAGAACGAGGCGAGAAGTAGGAGGGTGCTCGAGGAGGACGCGAGGAGGCGGAAGGCTCGAGCCGAGGAGAACAACAACGACATTCTGAAGACGTCGTACGGGTGTTCGGCCAGCAGATCGAGGAACAGGTTGTACAATTCGGGGAACGACAACGACAATTATTGCTTCCCGTCCTCGAGGAAGGAGAGCGAGGATCACGGCAGGTCGAGGAACGAGAGGAATTGCCACGGGGGTAGATTGCCACCCTTGAAACCGAGCGAGTCGTCTCCGTTGGTCAGATTCGAGGAGGATGATCGGAACGAGGACGACAAAAGGAACAATAACACGAGGAATGGGAGCACGAATGCTGGGATACTATTAACACGAGCGGACACGAGCGAGAGGAGGAGCCGCGCGAGGGAGAGGAGAAGCGTGAGGGAGAAGAGCAGCCAGTTGTCGCAGGCGCAGCAATTTACCAACACCGCGGTGTTGGAAACGCTTCAGGAGCGGAAGGAACGATTGGCCCAATTGTCCTCCAGAATCCCGGTGCCCCGCCAACTGTTACACGTCTCCAAATCGATGGAGAATTGGAATGCGAATTCGAACGGCGTGGCCAGAACGCCGTCGACCTCTCTTTCGATCCTCACCGAGCCACCTTGCGAGGAGGACGTGGCCAGACTTTTGGAACGGTGTCAAAGGGTGGACCATTACGTGCCCGTGCGGGAGAAACTGACCCTGTTCGAATCGTTGTCGAGGCTGGGCGGCCGGTTGGCCAGGAGTACCGAGGACCTCGGCCGAACGTCCTCCAAGCCGAGCCCCAGGGGGAAGCAACGCGCCAGATCTCTTCACGATCTGAACAGAGGGGCAAGGGCCGTCCCCGTGAGGGAGATGTGCCGATTCTTCGAGGGGGACGTGGAGCAGGACGCGACGAGTCAGAGATCTTCCTCCCTGGCGGCGAAAACGAGGTTCAGCGATCCCGTGACACCGACCAGGACAGCGTGGAAGGATCATCCCACGGCGGCGAATTCGAGGGGCAGCAACGAGGCCGCGCCTTGCGTCAGATCGTCGACGAGGAAGAAACATTATTTGAAATAATCGTCGCGAATCCTTTCGACAGCCTTCCTTTCGGAGTCTTCTCGATCTACACGAATTTTATACGTAACGATACGATAAGTTCGAAAGCGGGTCTTTCCCAACGGCGTGCACCGACCGCGAAAAAGAAAAACGCGGATCCTCGATTTCTGAAGATTCTTTTTCAGATATATAACGGCAAAGAACAGAATCGTCGAGTTTTAGAAAGGATCGATACCGATCGATTTAGACCCGAATTCCGCTCGTCGCGATGGGTCGTCGCACTGAGAGAAAGTCGCTGCCTGGAGCGGTATTTTTTTTTCTTCTTCTTCTTTTTTTTTGTTCATCCAGGATTGTGCTCGATTCGAAGGCTCGAATCGAGGGAGGAGTGTGCATCCCTCGTGGCACGATGCGAACGAAAGGCGACGAGCAGGAAGAGATTCAACGTTTTTGCAACAATCTGTTTCGTCGATTTTTTCCCCTTATTTATTGTATTTTCCGTTCCGTTTCTTTTTTTTTTTTTTTTTGTACGAGATTCCTCGTCGAGTCCACGAGCGTGTTCGAACGAACGTGATTCGACGTCACGAAATAAAGAGTGTGTCGAATCGACGGACGAAGAGGAAGAGGGGGAGAGAGAGAGAGAGAGAGAGAAGAGAGGGAATAGGAGAAACCGGTAATTTCCATTCACCGAACGACTGTCACACACCGAACACCTGTCGAATGCAACCCGAAGGCGATCTTCGATTTCTCGATTATATATATATATATATATACCCCGACCGACTCGTGGAATCGTCAATAAACGAGGGAAAAAGAGAGAGAGAGAAAAAAAGGAAAAAAAAAAGTAAGAGACCGAACAATCCACGTGAATCGATTCTGAGGAGCTAGACACGCATCGAATGAAATAAAACGTTAAGTCGTAAGCTTTATTCTGCTATAAAAGTTGCAATCGTATTATCTGTTATATAAATAGTTGTTAACGAAGACGATAGAAGTTTTCTAAATGCCTGGAGGCAATTAGAGATTCGTTTTGTACATAAATTATTATCCTTCTTCTTCTTCTTCTTCTTCTTCTTCTTCTTCTTTTTTTTTTTTCACGCGTACCTGAATAGGTGAGGAACAAGGCGAAGGGGGGGAGGGGAGGGAGTGTGCGTTTAATTCGCTCGCGTTGTAAATAATTTATCTCTTAGTTAAAAATGCCGGGAGAACGGTAGCCGAACACTATCGGTCGGATCTCGAACATCCGTTTCAACGAGCGGCGCATCAACTAACTAATGTCGACTTCCGTTTCGCTCTTCCACTCGGGACGAACATCTCTATCCCCGTTTCTCTCTCGTCCTTCTTTTTCTTCTCTTCGAGTTCAATCAGATTTCGTGCGAACAATCGTGGTTCCTTTTTCTTTTTTTTTCTCTCTCTTTATCCGTACCGAATAATCGCGTTAAAGGCTAGACGGAAAAAAAAAAAGGAAAAAAGAAAAAAAAGGATAAGAAAAAGGACGACTTTTAACGACACGATGACGATGCGAATATTTTTTTCGAAGAGCGGAAGAGGCGGCTGCTCGTGTCACGATCTATCGATTATTATATATATTATTATTATTATTATTTTTATTATTATTATTATTATTATTATTATTTTTATTATTATTATTATTATTATTATTCGGCGAGTCGAATCATTTATTGTTACGAGGGGGATTAATTAGGAGCGCTGAATAACCAAGTGCCAAATGAAATGAAAAAAGTAAAAAAAAGAAAAAAGAAAAAAGGAAAAAAAAACAGATATCGTCACGTTGCTTTTCTCGAGAAACGCGTGAAAATGCATAGAATATTTCGCAACAATGGTTGAAATTTGTATATACTTTGTTCGTATTGTGCGTATATAGGATTAAGAGAGATTGATTATAATTTTTTTTTGTTCCGTGTTTCGTGTCTTTCTGGTTAATCGAGATCGCGGGAAAGTTACGTAAGAATTACCTTTCCTGCGATCTACGAAACGATTATTTATTATTACATGTGTATAAGAAAAGATAAAAAAAAAATATATATATATATATACATATACGATTATTAAGGTTACGTTTAGTAAGTTGGTTCTGTGAGAATCGTTCGACTGATCTTGGAAAAAAGTGTCTCCAATTTTTTTTTTTTTACACGGTATCGCGAATCGTATGTGTTTAGACACAAATATACCATTTCCCGTAGCAATCGTAGAGATCGACTTCCCTTCATTCTCGCGTCTTCGCAACAGCCGAGGCGAAGGAAAAACCGTGTACCGACGAAATGTGCGACAAATGTGTACGGATCAGTGTGCTTCTGCGTGAAAAAAGAAAAATCTGTAAGCCGATGAAAGTATATTATGAAATAATGTCGATTCGACAACGGGGGAAAAAAAAAAAGAAAGTAATAATTTAAACACCGGATGGAAAGGCGAAGATGATCGAGCCTTGTGGCGAAG
This sequence comes from Apis mellifera, assembly GCF_003254395.2. Lineage (NCBI taxonomy): Eukaryota > Metazoa > Arthropoda > Insecta > Hymenoptera > Apidae > Apis > Apis mellifera. Next base: position 8,707,934 of record NC_037651.1, read on the forward strand.
GAAAAAAAAAAAAACATTTCCAAAATTTCTAGCCATTCAACTAGCAAATTTCATCGAACAATTTTTTTCTCTTCTCTCTTTTAATTTATAACAACAATTTTTCGAATCTCTTTCTCTCGAACAATTCCACCTACCATAGTAAACGATATTTTTTCCAAAAAAAAAAAAAGAGAGAAAAACGAACAAAGCTAAGAAATATATATATATACACGATGAATTACGAAAGATCACGTCTATCCCTGTATAGCAAAAATCCCCAGGTTTTACATTGAAACAACTTTGCAGCAAAGCTCGATCCTCTTCTGCCGACGAAGCGAGCCGACGACCGCGTTAAGGGTAGCAACAACCCCTTGCTGCCCGGACTGTCTTATCTCCGCGCTCTTTCATTGGCGCAATAAAGAAGAGAGAGAGGAAACGCTGCCGCGCGTTATTATGCACATTTGCACAGAGAGAGGAAACAACACGTGCAGCCCTATGTATGTATAAACCGTCTGTAAAAATGTAGCAATCCGAATCCGGATGGAGGGTGAACGTGAGAAGTCATCCAGTGTGGCGCAAGGAGTTGTTGCCGGAAAAAATGGAAAAATCTCCCGGGGCCGGACGTTGTTCCGCGAAAACGCGCAGCCTGTAAAACCGGTCGATCGCCAAAGAGTCCTCTAGTCTCCCTGGTCGGATATAAAATCCGAATAGGCTGTACGTGTACGTCTCCCTCCCCTCCTTCCTCCTCCCTCCTCCCCATCCCACCCCTCCTGCACCGGGGCTGCGTATAACAGAACCCTCCTCCCCGAAAGAGATCATCGATCCCTGCAATACCATGGTGAATCCTATCGTGAAGTATTCGTGTCCTAAATAATAATATCGCTAATAACAATATATATATATATATATATATATATATATATATAAAAATAGAGAGAGAGAGAGAGAGAGAGAGAGAGAGAGAGAGAGAGAGAACTTACTCGGCAGATTTGTATGTTACGTTTGTTGTAATAAAAATGGACGAATAATGGCCGTTACATAAAAGTGATTGTCGTTAGAAAGTGGACGGGGAAGGAGGCCTTGGCACTTCTCTCTGTTGCGCTCCATCGCAGCATTTTGCTTCTCGTTCCCTTCCCGCTCCCTTCGCGCTCTCCTTTACACGCTCTCCTTCTATCATTTTTTCCCCTTCCCCTCTCCCTTCTCTCTTCTCTCCACCCGCGCGATTTTCCTTTTTCCTTCCCATCCCGCCAATAATTATCATCCCGCGATGATTTTTTTCCGTCCGAGATTACCACCAGGTTTCGCGAGGGGGGGGGGAGGGGACGTCCGTTTGAGAGGAGAGATGAGAATTTAAATTGTCGCTTGTGCAATCCACCACCACCGTCGCGAAATTATCCTTTTTTCGAGAAGAAGTTCTGGAAGAAGGAGCGACTCGAAGGGCATCGGAAACACCGTGCGTAGGAGGGAGGAAAGGTAGGGGAGAAGAAGCGTGCGCGAAGATTGAAAAGGCGCTCGTCGGACGGATCGTCGATGAAACCGAGTTAATTCGCAGGCGGGCGGCTCGAAGGCCGCCGGTTTTTCCGTCCGCCGCCACTATTTAACTCTCTCGTTTATTTGGTTTACTCTCGGCGAACCCGTTTACAGGACCGCCCACTTTACGTTCCCGTAGATATATACATATATATATAATTTTCATTCCACTCGTAACTCGTACACTACACGCGCCACCGCGAAAAATATAGAATATTCCGGAGGAGGAGGGAGGGAGAATCGAGCAGCGGATAATTTATTTGCCGGCTTTAATGAAGTCAAATGTTGCGATAAATTTAACGATGTCGTTAACCGGAGTATCTGAACACGGACACGATTCCTCCAAGTTTTCGCGCGCCACGTTTGCTATACGTGTGTACGGTACTAGCTCGGTCTATATAACTGATAATTCACGACAACCTGGAAGGATTTAGGGATACGAGAAATAGGCTAACGCAATCGGTCACTCGGGGATCGGCTCTTATCGCAATTTGCATTTTTTTTTTTATTCTCGTCCGATCGCGGGCAACTCGATGCATATGCATACGCCCAAGGCACACCTGCGCTCCGTTGCAATTTGTCTCCTTGATAAGGTGCTCATGTTGTTCCCTGTTGTTAATCAGTGGTGCACGATCACCTCCCCGAACCACCTTCCCTCCTCCCCCGCGAGAGAGGTTCGACAACAATTTTTTTCCCCTCCCCCCTTCATCCCCGTAGTAGTAAAATCGTTGCCTCCCACGCGAAATCAGTCCAAGTTCGAGTGAAAAATCGATGGAAGGCGCGGGGTCGTTGACCATTTACCGGGTTTCGTGCTAGCGTGAAGGATTTTTTTCAGGGGCACCGACTCTTTTCTTTTCCTTTTTCTTCTTTTTTCTTTTCTTTTCTTCTTCTTCTTCTTCTTTTTCGAACGAGTTATCGAACGAGCAAGCGAGCGAGCGAGCGAGCGAGCAAACACGTTGGGAGTGGAGCGAACGAAGAAAATAGCCGACGTGAACTAATGTCGGGCGGCCATGTTACGAGCCGGCGAGGAAGGCTCGTGTTGTCCCATCGATTTCACGTGGAAGAAAACGATGGTGATCCAGCGACTGGCCACGATGATAGAGTTGGCCAACGTAAAAGCGAATCGGGTACACGAAGGCAGCAGCGCTCCGCGAACGCGAATCTCGTAATCCTGATCTATTAGTAGATAGTTAGCCGCTGGCATTTTCCAATGTACCACAAATCCCCTGCCGCGACGCTATTTACTCGTTATTCATCTGATTGGAAAGAGAGTTGAAGATTGAAATCCTCCTCCGGGAGATCTCCCTCGCTTTTCCAGTTCGAATACGATTTTTCTCTCGTTCCGTCGAAGGACTAATTTTTCGATCGAGAGGATTTATAAGTGACTCAACTTTTTAACGTATACGAATAGTGGCGGTTCGTTAGGACGGGAATAATAAGTTTACAATCATTGGAAGAGATTAAGAAAAAAAAAAAAAAAAAAGTTGTTGGATTTTTAATCGTGGATGGAAATCGAAAGCTATTTGATTGCTCGCCAAGGTCTCGAGATTACAATACTTATCGCTGTAGCGATTCGCTTATGGTGCACTTGTCGCTTATATGCAGTTTGATAAGTGTAACGGTTTCCTCGAGGCATCGTCTATAGTTCGTGTTATACTCGAGTTGTAATGCGATGCCTGATGCACTAGCGGAAACGTTACATTTTTCTTTTTTTTTTTTTTTTCCTTTTCTTTTCTTTTCTTTTCTTTTACAAGCCGTGTAGATTTTATCAACCGAGCTTGGAGAAACTAGGAAAAAGAAGGCAAGACGCCATCTACCGCAAAGTGAAGAACGATTTTTCGACGTATTGTCGAGCGAATGTACGTGTTGAGAACATGTATCTGATCTGATTAGTAGAATAGGAAACATGTCTAAACACGTTATACCAACAGGTATTTATTACATTTTTTTATCAATTTCTTTTCCATATTTATTGTAAAAATAGATATAAAAATGATAATTCGTACTAATCATAAATACGTATATAAATTTGCAATTTAACAATTTGAATACTTCGTAATTTTTTAAATCTATTCGGATATTTTTTTTTTTTTTTTTACTCTCTTTCTTTCGATTATGTAACTCCAAAAGATCATGCATAAAATCATATACGTCATAACGATTCGAGGATATTCTCAAATGTCATTCGAGTTAACTAATTAAAAGAATAATCAACACGCATATTTACTTCCCGATAAGAATCGAGTCCGTAAAATCACAGAGACGGATGTGGAACATATTGGAATCCAACGGTTATTAGTATCGCGGAAAAGCATATCGAGACCTCGGCCGACGATAATAGAAATTAATAATAGATTTTATTCGCACAGCCGGTATTTACACGACAATATTCTGTATTCAGCGAACGGCAGAACAGAGAAGATCATGAAACCGAGAGGAGAGAAAGGGAAAGAGAGGCCTATTAAGAGTATCTGGTGGATCCATAGGCGCGCCTCGATCAAGTTAAGTCCCATGCTTGGCCGCGTTCAGTACGCGACGAGACATCTCTCGGTGTGGTTCTCGCAACTAAATTCAACCGATTCAGCAACGTCGGGGCATCCGTCAACGTTGTTTTCTTCTTCTCGAGTTTGGTGCGCGAAAACGATCAACGGTTTTATCATTCGGTGAAAATAATCAGTGCAGTTAAGAAAAGAGGAAAGAAGGGGAATCGATCGCGATGAACGAGATGGATCTGCAATTGGCCAGGGCGATGGTGGATCTCGAGTTGGAGGAAAATACACCGAAAAAAACTGCCATCACAAAAATGCACGATAAACAGCAAACATTCAGGTATGCTTGTTGACAATTCGTTTTATCGTTTAAATCATTGTTTTATCGAAACACGAACGGGCATTTTATCGATCTAACGGTTTCGATCGATTGGAAAAAGGATCGATAGATCGTTTCGAACGTATCTCGTTGGATACCTCGATTCTGGTTATGGAATTTCATTTGAATTCCAACGATCATGCGCGTACGCGCGACATTATCTTCGATATCATAGTGATAGTGTCATTGCCGCGTGTATAATTAATAGAAACGAGTCTGAAAATAAATTGGCATCCCATTGGTCGGTCGGGTCTGCGGGAGATTCGCGTTAAGAATAAAAAGACACGCTCATTGATCGTGAGACACGGCGGCGAGTGTGACCGTGACATCATGCACGCGAAATTTCCTTGAAGTTGGTATAAAAGTCAAGGACAGAGGAAATTCGAACTTGTGCGATATCGATTAGTTTGCATTAGGTCACGATGCGTTGTTGAGTGCATTCCCAAGGTGCGATGGTGGTGTAATGGTGAGCATAGTTGCCTTCCAAGCAATTGATCCGGGTTCGATTCCCGGCCATCGCACTTGGACGTTATTTTTTTTATTTTTCGTTTAAACATCATATCTACGTAAATGCAATATTACAGAAATCTCGAAAATTCCTTTAAATTCCATTTCTATTTTAAATAACATCGACTTTATTTAAATATTATAGGATTGCATCTGTACACGCAGGCCTAGATAGAAACCCTTCACTGAATTGAATTGTGCGATCTAGGCCAAGGCTGAAATTGGACCTTCCCATTCTTATTTGGAACAACGCTCTCTTTTTGGTACATATTGTATCGATAGAAAGATACAAGCGCTAAATTTATATCTCTTGACGCATCGTGATCTCAAAAGATAGAATCATCATATCGATATGAAATATCTTTCATATAATTTTAATCGATATTTATTTATTTTAATTAATTATCGATCTCTAAATTGAATCCGCTGTTATTAAATACCGAAAGAATTCTTATTTTAATCTGTAAGTAAAAAAAATTTCCGACAATGAAAATCGAAGGAAATTTCTTTAATGATAGTTTTAAAATTAACGATTTTAAAATTTCTTTTACTTTTAATCATTCGTTTTATTATTCATTCATTATTCTTGAATAATCAATTTGTTTATTTGTCAATTAATGTCAAAGATTTTTTATCGAATCATATATTTGTCATATTTATGAATATAATTTATACGCCACGTGACTAATTTTATTCTTCTATTGGTATTTAACCCCTTTTGTTTCTCTTGAAGCAACACGCGGTGCGAGTTAACAGTCGATTACACGGAGGCACTGGAACCGCGAAGGTAACGCAGTTTTCTACTTTTTATTCTTCTCCTTGCAACTAGCGCCACCAGCATGAGCAAAAAATGTTATCTTGTTTTACGTATTTGCATTTGTAATATTTTCGTTTTCTTTCTTTTATTGCATCGCATTTATTCCTTTCTTTTTCTTTTTTTTCTTTTTTTTTTTTTTTTTTGCGAAAAACTTGTTCGTGAAATTTGTCTTGGAGTGACGTCAATCTTTTGTTATGCATGATCGTGATTGTACACTGTAATACACTTTTTTTTTCATCAATTAGTTTTAAATCAATTGAATATTAATGTACATAATATTTGTTTTGATTTTATAAAGTTATAAAGTTTATTGAATTGTTAATGATGTTTGTTTTTTCTAAGCATGATTTTATCTGTCATTAAATATTATATACCATGAATAACTTTTCATAACTAGCCAACAGGGCGTGTATGTATGTGTGTAAAAACAAAACTAGCTTTCCAATATGTTGCAAATTAACCTTGAGCCATAGAAAGAACTTTCTCGCGGTGCAATTGACGCGGGTTCTCCAACCGTTCGAAAACAAGTTACTCCTGTTGGGTCAGAAAAGTTAGCTCGATTCACGCATGTTTCGATTACTTTCATTTATGACGACCGACAGGACAGCTTGACCGGTCTAAAGATCGCTCCAATTCTTTATAATTGAAATAATCATCGAACAAATAGATACGATAATAATCAAAATAAAGAGTTTCACTTTAATCTCAAATGATTGACGCTTAATTAATATTTGTGACGTTTGAATCATATTCGAATCGTATTATTTAATCATATTCCAGATATTTGTATAAAGGAAAGGCTCTAAAATCGTGTAAAAAAATTTTATAAAATATAATCGAGACGATATGTCCTCCTCGTTAAAAAGAAATTATTCGAGAAATGTCGATGATTATCATATAATTTTATTCAATCGGTCCGTCTGCACTTGGAACTCCACCATTATTTTCAAGATCATAATGTCATTGTCGTCATCCGGCAATAATTCGCCGTTTCTATCTATGGAATGACCGAGCGAAATAGTTTATATTGTTGTCAATGCATGAATGTCGACAATTTCCTTTTATGCATACAATAATTATATAATAATTATACAATAATTAGAAGTCATTTGGCAGATAAATGCTTTCGTGAAACGAGTCATCCATCATTCGCAATAATTATTTGCGATAAATAATAATAATATATAACGCGTAATATCATTCGTTAACCAAGTTATTCAATACGACAAATGATTAAATTTAAATTAAAGATACAAGAAATGATATCATTGATTTATTCAAGATTTTGCAAAGATTTACCTAAGCTTACCGCTGACAATGATTTCGATATCTATTTATATAACTATTGCGCATCAAGTACGAAAAATTAGAACAAAAGAATCGAACTACGCGTTTGATAAGGCATCTTATCCAATTAGAAACTCGATTCGTTCGTGCGCTAAATAAGAATGAAGAAAAGTAGTTTTACGATACTTGGTATTTCTCATAATAGTGAGAAATTATGTTTCGCTCTGGCGCAACACAATCGAAGACTGTGATAGAAGAAGAAATTATGATTAATTGGAAGTTGTTTTGGAATAACACAATCACGTGCCTTATTTGTGGTAGTACGATAACGGGATAGATTAATAAAAGTATTTAAAATCTGAATCCGTAGATCAATCAAAAATCACGATGGGGCAAAGCACGCGAGAAATTTTTTTTATACGCTGGGTTATCGCTAAGGTTCCTCTTTATCGTTGAATATTTTTTATTTACTTCTTCTTTCCTTTCCCCGACGATGCATCGTTTGCCATCGAGTGTATTTTATTAAATCGTTTCAGTATAGTGGTACCCGGTATATAGTGATGCAACGTGGTGGAAGTATACTGAGTAGGGCGGTTTTGCTCAAACGACATTCAAGCATCGATAAAATTATCAGGTATAGTATAACCGTTATCGGTGATCCGTTAATCTTCTTCCAAGACAATTTCGGATAAAAAAAATTCGACGAGAAATTTGCTACGATCGAAAGGATCGAAATTTAAATATTCAGTCGATAGAAATTTAATCCGAGTGAAAGTAAAAAATAATTTTTAAAATTATTCTAATTTTTTTTTTTTTTTTAAATATCACTCGATGTAAATATATGTATATTTAAATGTAAATAGAGTAAATGTGAAATAGAAAATATTAAATATCATTTCCTATTTTTTCTTTTTTTTAAATAAAATTTTTATCAATAGATTTCAGTGAAAATTATGGAGAAAAATTAATAAATCATTTTGACAATTCTACTTTCATAGAAAATATTTTTCTAGAATGAAAAAAATAAACTTGCACTGCCCGGGAATCGAACCCGGGTCGCAAGAATGGGAATCTTGCATGATACCACTACACCAGCAGTGCTACTTGCAAATAGTATGTTACTTTCGTAAAGATATGGTTCTCACAACTTTAAATTTTACGACGTTATTGCATTAAAAAAGCGACGATTGTAAAACTGATATATTTAAATCAACGATAATAAATTAAATATTTCGCCTGTTCTAAAATTTTTCACATCGATGCGAAAATTATTTCAACGAATTTTTACATTTATAAGATATTATAAAATACTAATATGCAAATAGAAATCTGATTAATTGTTTCGAAGATACAGATCATTATACCACAATCGATATCCCAAACCGATCCATTCTCGTCCGTCCACCGATCCATTTTCTATGACACAGTTTTCTTCAACCACAACCGATGCCATTCGTTACATTTGTATAATTTTCCACTTTCCTGCTCGTCGCGAGCAATTTAACAGGAAAAAAACGTGATGTTCACCAGAACATCCGTCTCCGTTCTCTAAAGCACGTTTTCTAGAAGGACGTAACCTCATTGTTAACCGCAATATTGTCCTCAAAACACCAGGTTCTGTATTCCTACGCGAGAAAGTATCTCATTTCGCAAAATGCACAAAATAATAATTGTCCGACTGTCTCCACTTCCCGTGGAAAGTGCTCCGTTATATATGTATCAATGACTAAACCGCTCTATTAGTTAAAAAAAAATTATTAACGATTTCCGCACAACGAAGCATAAATTATAGCGCTGAAAATGTTCCATCTTATAATGATCATAATCTATCTTAATGTATATCGTATATATACACTTAAATATATACTTAAAGCCGCAAACTTTCCAGATGAACGTTCACGTCGTAGGTGGGGGAGAAAGTTGTGTCCAATCCTGAAAATAGCGAAAAATCGGAGGCGTTCTTCTTCTTCTTATCCTCGTTCCGAAATATAACTGTATAACTTCCATGCGTCATTGCATCGTCGATCGTCGATAATTAAAATCCGTTACTCCATTGTGTAGATCTCGTACCCATTCAGTAATCACGGCAATGATACGACATAAGTAAAAGAGAAAACACGACAAACATCTTCAAAAAAAAAGAAAAAAAGGAAAAAGAAAAAATGGCAACAATCTTCGAGTATGTGTATCCACTCTGTGATGTGGTAAACATTGTGAAATAATTGCGGCAGTGACAAGAACAATTACAGAGACAAGACAAAGCTTTATCCACCGTACAATCTTGTTTCTGAATTGTCGAGGCAAGGAAGAAAACAGTTAAATATTTATAGTTAAATACGGAGGGGAAAAAAAAAAAAAAAAAAAAAGAAAACGGCGGGGATAAATTCGCTACGGCGAGGAATCAGTTTGTTCGCGGGACACTTCGGTCTGTTTCTCGTCCCATCGGTTTTGCAACGCGAGCGCAGGCGGCCGCAATAAATTTTGATCACTTTCATACCATAATTGCATTACACGCAACTGGTTTACAGTTATGCCTTACGACCCGCTTGTTATATATACTTCTCTCGTAGAATGTATCCACTGTTTTATTATGCAATCGAAGAGGCGTCGAGTGGAGGCACCTCGTATTCGCGAGAAATATTTTCCTCGCGATTGAGGCGGGCTTAATATTTCAACCGGCGCGAAACCGTTCGACACGATATATACAGAGTTCAACAAGCGTACGGCCACGAAGTCGACGGCCGGAAGTCGACCGCGGTTTTATCAAGATGTAACGTTTCTGCGAGAACGATCGAGGAAAAAAGAATTAACATGAGAAGAAAAGAAATTCAATTCTCGAGGCTGGCTTGCCTTTCTTTCCCTCGAGACTTTCCTATCGAGAAATAAGCGGAGGGAAATAGAGGACGAGTTGTTAGGACGAAATGTCAAATATTTGGTCGTAAGAAGAAAGAATATGGATAAAATATGGACGAGAGTTCATGATTGAACAATTACCGAGCGCAATTATTGGCGCAAAACATCTCTTTCTTTAAATGAATCAATTAACCGTTCGTTCGCCTTTCATTGTCGCTTTCACCGATTAGCGACTATCCCCATTTAGAATGGAGACAATCATTAGAGCAATTTTCTTTTTCTCAAGCATTTTTCTCTCTCGTGGAAAAGGAAATCCAAATGCACGTGCTGATTGTCCTGCTGTTGAAAAACGTCTCAAAAAGACGTAGAGCAACGAGTACTTTGTTCTACGAATATAAACTAACTTGAATTCCATAAAAAAACTTACTTAAAAACATACTACTCGAATATAATAATACGAGTATACGTGCGCGGTTCAGTTCGCTTCTCTATCGACGTTCGATGAGAAATTACACTGTTTCGAGATGAAAAAAAATTTTCAAATACAGAAATACAGAGATACAGTGGCGTAAAACGAGGGTTACGAAGCAGATTAAACACTTTCATCGCAACTTGTTCGATGAACTCTTTTTTTTTTTTTTTTACCGTGTATACTCATAATATGTAGTTGGTGCAGAATGGGGAGGGGCGCGAGTTAGAAAGCCCTAAGTGCCTTTCAGAGGCTACTGCCGGTAAAGTTGTTGCTCAGTGAACTCTGAGCCGTCGTCCATCGAGGTACGCCCGTCACTATACGTCGTTTCGTTCACCGAACGAGAATTCCGGTACCGGAGCCTCGTTTCTATTCGTCGACGATCGATTTCTATGGAAAGATCACACCTTATGAGGCACCGTGCCGCGTTGTTGCGGGGTACAACTAGTACGAATAACTGGAACGGTCCGAAACGTGCGTAAATATTCCTTTACCCGTGACGACACGTTTAAAAGCTAGAATTCTCGGCCTTGTAAGTATGCTTTCTCTTTTAAAAATAGTTGTGTGTAATTTCGCGATTAAATGTACGAACGGCCAACTCGAAGAAGACGATTATATCGGGCAAGTGATCAATTTCTAACCGCGTGTATTATCACGATACATAATCACGGTGTATTATTTGGAATTAATTTTAACCGGGATAATCGGTTATATCAATGAATTCGAATTCTAAAATAAATAAATTCTCACTTCTCGGTTACCAGTTTTATCAATTAAGTTAAATATCGTTGAACTTGTACGAGACGAAAAACAGATCGTTTAAATTTATGAAAATTCATGAATTCTAACGAATGCTAAAATAAGCATTCCACTTTTTTGAAATAGATAAGAAATATGTATAATAATAAAATAACATGATAAAACCGGCAATAATTAGTTTCATTATTCCGGAGTTGAAGTCTCGAAGGTTACGGAAATCGGGTCACAAGCTCGCGTTAAAATTAATTATTAACGCGAATCGATCGTTTCGATGGAACTAGACTGTGCTAAAAAAAAAAAAAAAAAAAAAATGATTAAATTATCATAACTAAGAAAGAGCGCGTATCGTATATACGTGTATTAAAATCAGTCTCGTTAAAAATTCATATTATTATAGATAGAAGCGTACAATTGAATCTGTAAGTGACAGGTGAGAGAATTGCACAATACTTTCTAAGTTTTTCATTTATACGTATATATGCAAGCGGTATTGTTTTTCCCTTTTTCCATTGAATCAAACAAATTCTACAATCGTGGAATTAACTCTGACGTACGAATTATATAATTATCCTCTGTTGCGCAAACTAAACAAGAAAGAAAGCTGGTGCCTCATAGAGTGTTCGAAAGTACCGCGTTGATGATTACACGTTGATGTGATTAATATTGAGGATCGTGATTACAGAGATGGTCGGAAATTTCTAATTTTTTTTTTTTTTTTTTTTTGTAGATTTTACATAATGAAATAAAAATATCACGATCATCAAAACGAAATTCGAATAACACAGTGTCGAAACGTATGCGTATATTTATCGAATATACGAAATATTCGAATACGTGTTGTTTAAAGACAATAGATAGAATTTCAAATATGTGCAATAAAATGGACGATTCAGCGAGAAGTTGATGAGATTATTGAAAAAAGGAGATGTTTCACGGATAATGGACATGGTGAGAGAAAAGCCGAGGCCTCGAAGTGTGAGCGAAATGCTCGATTGGCGATGTATCGTCAGAAACAAAGGCGACGTAGGTACTGACGACACGTGCGTGAACGTGCCCTTTCTCGAGGACTATGACAAGGATCCGGAAATGCGTCGCCGGAAACGTTCCGGTACTTGGCCGTGAGTAATATGTTTTATAATTCTTTGGAAACTAAGATTGGAAGAAGTTGTGTCTATTTCTTAATTCTGATAACTCAAGAAAAAGTAAATAGTAATTTTGTAAGTGAAAAATATTATCTAACAGAGATAATATATTTTAAATATAATAAATATAATATATTCTCTCTACTTAAAATATTAATAAAATGTACAATTTATTTTATATATAAATGTTTAATAATGATATCTGACAATCAATCGAATAACGATTGTTTTTAAGTAAATTAATAATTATAGATATTTATCAAATTTGAGAAAATTTTTTAATATGATTTAACATCTAATGGAAATTGCCTATTTCTTAAAGATTTTTAATCGTAAGTTGAATATGTTAACGTTACAATTTATAGGAAAAAAATATTTCAAAAGATGAAATATTTCAAATTAAATTAATTATAATTAATAATTAATTATTATTATTATTATTTATTTTGTATAATTATGTGAATGAAGCGATAGGATTCACTGAAAACGAAATGAAAAGTAAGCCAAATGTTGTAGCAAAGTTATCACGAAACCAGTATACAGCTGTTCAATTTCGTAATTAAACTGGAATTGCGCGTAATCCGATTCCAATTCGTGCGAAACTTGAGAGAAGCCGTTTGGTTGCTCAATATTCTTGTTACTAAGAGATACATCGAAATCCGAAACACTGACAATTTGTCTTTGGTGCATCGAATATTTTATCAAACAATAACACGTATAATGGTTTTTGTTATTAATATCAATCTATTATATTCGTTAAATATATCATTCTATTTACTATTCATTTGTATACTTTGCTTATGACAGTTTTACATTGTCGCGTAGATATGCGAGGTTGCGTAAAAGAAGTTAAATAAAATCAAGAGAAAATAAATGTAGTACGATATACAAATCGAAAATTGATTGGTCGGCTGTAGTTGCAGAGCATGCGTACCGTATATCAGGCGTCGCGACGCCAGCGTCGACCTGTTCATCAATGTATCCCTTTTGCGATTGTTTAGCAACGAAACGTGCTTCCATCTCGATTCGATTCGTTCGATATTGTTTCTTGATCGCAAGGTTTACAACGTCGACGAAACAGCGCGACTGTTTCGCAAATCGATGCATATGGACGAAGCTGAATTAAGGTAGGACCAGGTAGGTGTTGGTTAACCTAAATCTCGCGTGGTGGCATGTGCGTATGGCACTATGATAACGGCGTGCATTTAGTGAATACGATGTGTTATTTATATAATTCGAACTAGTGATATGTACGTAATAGTGTTTTGTGATTAATTCGTGATTAATTCGTGATAAGTGTTTCGATGCTTGAATATTTTTAATTTTTCATCATGTATATTTTTTTGAGGTTATATCAAAGTTCAAAAAAATTTTATGATATAATTAGTTTCTGTCATTAAATTTATCATAGATTGTGTTAAAATCAAAAAGTTACTTATGGTCTAAATCGCTTTGCAAATTGAAATACTTTTTTGATGTGTATGGAGAAAGCAAAGGGAACAGTTTGTCTTAGGTTATGTCGCATGGTAACGGATCGATTGAGAAGAATGACATTTAGGCTGTTGCATCGTTAAGCGGGTACACATTGCACCTCGCCGCTCGTTTCGTGCACGTGTGCAAGGAGATCCGAGTACTCGAATTGTTGATCGGAGTTTGAATTGCGAATGCCTCGATGGGGGAGTGTTTTTTTGTTATTCCTCTCTTTGAAACCGAGAACGCGTTCACCTTTCGCCGAGTATACATTCCATTTTACGCGATACATACACCGGCCACCGATGGCCCTATGGGCTCCCATAAGCTACGCTGATAGCGCCCCCATTACAATCGTTACATTGGAATTTCAGAAATTCACGTTCGATGCAATCGATTACCGAACCGAACATAGCTGTAAGCCGATCGTTTTCTCCTTTGGCAAATCAAAGCCATGAAGAGTGCCGACAACGGATTGGGAAAGAAAAGCGAGCATGGTGTTTTGCAAGCTTTCCGTGCAAGGAAATCTGGGCCAGGTTACGATTAGAGATATGCGATTATCGATGAATAAAAGGGTTTAACTCTCTCGCGAAAGGATTTGTTCGATATATGTATTTTTTATAGCTTCTCGTTCCCTTCTCGCTTTCTCTCTTTCTTTTTCTTTGTATTTCTCAATCAATCGAGAGAAAGTTGTGTATCGAATAGTTGGTTCGAATGAAATCAAGAAAAAAAATAATAATTTTGGAAATATTCACAAACAACATGGACATTGATAATGTATATATGAATGTATAAATGAATTTTCTTTTCAATTGTATTTTATACTTTTCTTAATTTTTTAATGGCTTGTTTTCTAACAAATATTTATCTATTATCGATCGATATTAATAGATCTACCGTTATATAATAGTAAAGAATCAGAGTATAAGATTAAAATTTAATTTAATGATGAGACAATCAGATATAATCTGAAGTATTTTACGTAATTGATGTTAGTGTTGACAAGAACCGTGAAGTTTACGGTGTACCGACGGTTCCGTGGAAAGAATCCCATAATTGTTGGCAACCTTCGGTCTGATCGTCATTCTGTGAATATCTACCTTGCGATCCAGTCCTTTCTAAAACTTGTCGTCTTCGAAATATTTACCGATGTTTAAAACATTATATTTGTGATTAATTCTTCGTATTATAATTCTAAAAACTTCAATGACAGTGATGTGAATGATTTGTGCGTGTAGAATAGTGAATTTCTTCGAGATCTTTCGAAAAATCAAGAAAGAATGCTGAAATTAACGACGATGGATTTGTTCGTAAAAAAATTAAAATGAATAATATATGAATGATGTTCATTGGTCATACATTTTCAAGTGGAATATTCGAAGTTGAGTTCAAGGTTGAACAAATTAAAATGTTATTGAAATATTGAATCGAAGTATTTTTAAAATGTTTTGTCATTTGTATATAATCCATACTTTTTTAAGACATCGATTCTATTAAAAATAAAAAAATTAAAGATTATACGAATTAGAATCCGATATTTAATAAATTTTTATTTATTAACAAGTAAAATAAACGGAATAGACAAACAAGCGGAAAAAATCGTGATGTATAATGCTCAATGCAAATTAAAAAAAAAACATGCAACAAAGGATTACGTGTTTCTGAGAGTAAATCTTATTATTTCTCGGTAGTGTTCGTTCAAAGGACATCGTTAATTTCACATTAACCGGCCTTCAGATTTTAACGACTAGTTCCGTAAAACAAAGAAGCATTTTTACATAATTTTTAGAATCATTATGTTATCAAATAAAATATTTTACTTCGCGACTAAATTTTTGTTACATTTATTTTGCACAAATTATCAGTAATTCTATTATCAGTAGTCCTTGTATTATATAAATATCAAATGATATTATATATGTAATTACATGTTAAGTATGATAAATAAGTCTTTTTTCAATTATATGATAAAATTGTTACAATGCTATATATATTTCGATTATAATTATAAAATGTATATTTTAAACATTTAAATATTTTATTGTATAAATTTATATACGTCTAAATCAAGAATAATATAAAAATCGCATATAATATTTTAAAAGAAATAGATTCAATGGGTTTTATGATTTCGGTCTAGTTCAATAAAGATTTCATTCTCAATTTAATAAATATCTTAAAAAATGACGGATCAAGTCTCACCTTTGCTGGATATTCAAACCAATGGCTATCTTGATATCAGATACGATCTGCTTAATCCTTTAGAAAATGGATCGATCATCTCGCCGACGGAAAGTATACCACGGAACAGAGTGCTCAGGTATAAATTCATTCTACAGGATGAGAATTAGCTTCGATTTTTAAAATTTTTATAATTAAATTTTTATAATAATAATAATAATAATAATAATAATAATAATAATAATAATAATAATAATAATAATAATAATAATTATATATAAATAATATAAAATTATTTCATTATTTCAAAATGAATTTACTATTTTTTTTTTTTCTAATTTTTTCGCATCAAAAATAAATTAAATAATTATAATGACTCAGTATATATATGTAATATAATTAGCATTTTTTCTTTTTTTTTTTTTTTTGCTTAGTAAATATCTTACGTCAATATAAGAAAATAAAAATCTTGAATACTACACGTGAATACATTCATATGTATATCTTATTATCACGTTATATCTTATTATATCGTTATATATATATATATATATATATACACAATATTAGACTTCAATTTTAAAATTTACCATTTATATTTATCAATAATTTATCATACATTTCGTAGAAAAATATAATCTATAAAACTTATATCTCATATATATTTTTTCTTTGACTATTTGTTGTTATCTATGTTTCAATTCAATGTAAATTATTAATAAGTATATAGTATATAATAAAATGTTATTAATTAATTCAAATCAATTAATATTTTCTATCAAATTTTTAAGAAAATTTTTTTTTTTTAAACTTATATAATTATATATGCATATAATGCATATAATTATCTATGCTTTTGACATAGTTGCAAATGAAGCCGCATATTATATTGTCAAATCAATCAAACCAAATGCATATCGACCAAAATATCTTTTGTCACGCTGACGATGGAATTCTTATTTTTTTCATACTTATTAGGAAAATACAAAATGAAAGATAAAAAATCATTAAATCTTAATCAATAGAATTTTCTTACTAATAAATTTAATTATTTTCGTTTTGTTTATAGGAGAACAAGAAGTTTAAACGCACCTAGTCCGATTCAACAATTTGGGCCATGCGGACGCATCATGAAGAATTCTGCGATGGTGATGTAAGTAATTTTATTTAGCGCCAATGTTTCAAAAATCATATAGGATTATTATTTATGGAAAAACAAAAAGTTGTTTTCTTTTTCATTTTAATTTATAAAATTTGTCCGTTTCGTTATAAATATTATACTATGCTACATGTTGGTATCTTGACTCAATTATCTGACAATAATTTTTTTAAGCGAATAAAAGCTTTGTTTTATCAGTATGGGTTAAAAAGCGGTCCTATAAAATCTATTTTCAACAAAATATATTATTGACAACAAATACGAGTATAAATTCTTGATATTTCAGTTTTTTTTCATAATAATGTGTCAATTATTTTATTATCATATTGATGATAAAATTATGTAAAAAAAAAAAAAATTCACAAATTATAAGTTCAATGATCCGATCAACTTTATTTTATCAGGTTTTATGCATCTCTATATTATAGAAGTTAATGGTAGCTGTTTCATAAATTTTTATTCAATATATATATATATATATATTTTTTTTTTTGATTGATTGTAATATATAATTAATGATTACTTAACAAATACAATTTATACTTTCGTAATAATTTTCCTTAATGTACCATTTTATCAAATGTGAATTAATATTTAATTAGAAATATATATATATATATATATATATATATATATATATATATATAAAATTGAATCAAATGAATCAAAAATTAAAAATATACAATTAATTGTATTTCATTACATATACATATATGCAAATGAAAACATTTCGATTTAACCTTTACACTCATAATAGCGTAAGTGACTAAAGTATTCATCGAGATTTCCTGTTTAATAATTAATATTTATAATAATATCTGATTAGCGTAAGTGAGAATAACGAAAAGACAATTGCATGTGAAATGTGCGTGTCATTTTGAATATTGTGCATATAAAAACTTGTTACGATTCCTCATATGCATATTGCTCGCGCTTGCGCGCCGTCTGATTGTTTACCGTTAAAAAACGTAGCGTCGTGTTCGGTCCACGATCAGTTCGAGCGTGGCTCTCAAACTGGTATCACGTCATGGTTGGAATTATCAGGTATGTTTTTTTTTTTTTTTACATATTATTCGATCAAAATAAATTTTATTTTCGTGTTTATCGATTCTATATCATGGATGTTTATTGCCGATACGCATTAAAAGATTTTAACTTTAAAAGAACCGTTGTTAAAACCGAGTAAAATTATAATGGAATTTTTAATTCGAAACAATTATTATTTTTTGCTGAGTAATACATATATTTTTTTCAGTTGTCAAGTATATCCTTAAAAACGAATATCAAGATTTTGTGAAATAATATTTCGACCGATTTATTTTGCGAAAATAATAAAATCTATTTGACAAAGTATAAATTTATATTGTTAACGAAAGTAAATAATCGAAGTAGTCATCATATAACGTATATTCATACATAAAATATTCTCACCTTTGATTCCTGCGACCCTAATTCAATGATAAGCTCTACGATCGATTCTCTTTATACAGAAACGAATTCAGGTCGCTTGTCAAAGTTGGAATTTTTATTAATATTATAATCAACAAAATCCAGAATTTTAATTTGAAATAATTACAATACTTTTTTTTTTTTTATCATAATTATATGCAATGGATATCGACTTTATTAGGCAGCGATAACAGTTTAATTCATCTTTGTATTTCGTCGATAAAGGTCGTAAAACACTTCGATATCCCAAAATCCTCGATCTTCTGTCGATATTAAGTTTGACTTCATTATTTCATGTCATTTTAAATAACAATGCTCCGTACTAAGATTCATAGAATTCGATTTGTGTAATCGTCATAACATTTTATCATTAAATTTTTAATTTGATTCTGACTTAACAAATTTGATTTTTGCAGGACCATACAAGATCCAGCCTCCCAGAGGTTGACGTGGTACAAGCCACCGCTCACTGTTCTCGTTATCAAAAAAGTCCGGGATTCCTCGGTACTGCCACCATTTGTACAATTAGTTACATGGTTAATAGAAGTAAGTACATATATATATATTTTTTTATACTATCGATACTTACGTATTTATTTTTTATCTATGCTAATGTAAATGACGAAAGGAAATATTTCATACATTTTTTTTTATCATTTTAACGTAACATTTCAAATTATTATGTAAATTGTGATTAATGATTAAAATAAAAAAGAAGTATCAAAACTATGTCATAAGCATAATGGCATATATTATTTAGGCACGCTGGCATTATATCTTCATTCTTCATTCTTTCACATAGCCGTCGTAGTCATAAAATATCCATGTATTCTAGTTTCCTTCATTTTATCGAGTTATTTCTATTGATTCCCATTATACATATACTCAATAGTAATTTTCAACGCGATCCTCTTATATTAGCAATTCTAATTCTTAATTGTAACTTATTCACTTGTAGATATATATATATTTTTTATGCTAATTTTATGCAAGTCATATAATAATATTCATATAAAAAACGTTAATTAAATTCAAATCACTCATCAAATATTATATAAGTATATTTGCTCTCTACATTTTTGCAATTCACATATATATTTGCATTAATTTTTTTTATATAATATAATTTTTTATACTATATATTCATGATTGTGTAATTTATTTTTTTTTTGAACGACCTAGATTAATTTTTTTTTAAAAAAATCAAAAATTATATATAAGAAGATTGTATGAATTTATAATTCGATTAATTTGATTTTTGAAATTTTTCACATAGGAAAAACGGATGGTAGTATTCGTAGAGGCATCTGTCCTGGAAGATCCAGCCTTGGCTAGGGATCTCAGATTTCAAGAGGTTCGAGATAGGCTACAAACTTTCAGAGATGGCACGGATGATCTACAGGTAATTATTAAAAAAAAAAAATGTTCAATTTTATAATTTCTAATGTTATTTAATTAATGTAAATAAAAAAATATATGCTTACTCAAGGATCGTATCGATTTCATTGTCTGTCTGGGAGGCGATGGAACGCTTCTCTACGCAAGTTTGCTATTCCAGCAATCGGTACCTCCAGTGATGGCATTTCATCTTGGTTCCTTAGGATTCCTCACGCCCTTCGAATTCGATAATTTTCAAGAACAAGTAACGAACGTATTAGAAGGTATGCACATTAATTTTCCAGCATAGTTTCTTTAATTTAATTTATCTTCAATATATCAATTAATAATTCATTTATTTGTCATTGACGTTATAAAAGTGACGATTTGAAGGAAAGTCAAGATTAAAGATACATTAATAATAATGTATATATAATTTATTTTAAAGTTAGAAGATTATCATAATCATGAGCGTTAAATCAGTATCACATGTTATTTCAATGTTATTCAAAGTTATTACTGTTATTACTTCAACATATATAAAAAAAAACGAATAGTAAAAATTAGATAAAAATAAGTAAGTAAAATGGCTTATTAAAATCTATTAACATCCGAAAAAAATTGATAGTGAAAAAAAAAGAATATAAGAAATTTGATTTATTTTCTTTATCTTTAGGTCACGCGGCTTTGACCCTGAGGAGTCGACTGAAATGTATCATCATGCGAAAAGGAGAGGAGAACAAGGAGACAAAACCGCCACGAACGGAATTATTGGTGCTGAACGAGGTCGTGGTGGATCGAGGCCCGTCCCCGTATCTCTCAAACATCGACCTCTTCATCGACGGTAAACATGTGACCAGTGTACAGGGTGATGGCCTGATCGTAAGCACGCCGACCGGGTCTACGGCGTATGCTGTTGCGGCTGGGGCCAGCATGATTCATCCTTCAGTACCTGCGATCATGATTACACCGATCTGCCCTCACTCTTTGTCCTTCAGGCCGATCGTTGTGCCCGCCGGCGTCGAATTGAAGGTATTTCCGAATTTTTTCACGCGATTTTTTATAGGCGGTGCAATGTTTCAATGCGAAACAGATTGAATTTCTGAAAGAAAGAAAAGAAAAGAAAAGAAAAATAATGTGATTAATAGGATACTGTTGAATGGATAAAATCTAATTTACAATTGTTCAAATAGCCAGTTCAAGTAAACTTTTAAACACGCTTCTCATATTCGTATAATGTAGTATTTCCATGTGGATGAGATAAAAGTTTCTTGTTATAGTGGAATCTGAAGTTCTGATCCGGGACGATGTCCCATAGAAGGAAACTTGGTGGATGTCGCCTGCATTCCCAGACTATGCGCTACTCCGTTATTGTATTCTGAACAAATTTGAACTGTTGTTCTCGAATATATGGTCTGGAGAACACATGCCACATATTACTTACGACGTTTATATGAATGAAAAAAAAAAAGAAAAATAGAAGAATTTCTAAAAAATTCGTTTATCTGTTGCAAAATCATTAATTTGAATTTCTTTTTTCTATTACAGATATCTGTTTCACCCGATAGCAGAAACACTTCATGGGTATCCTTCGATGGTAGAAATAGACAGGAGCTTTTTCATGGCGATAGGTAGAAATCAAGTTTCTAAATCTTTAATTTTCTGTATTTCTCATTGTTATTACAGATAATGGCGAACAATAGCATTTGCAACACAGCTTACGTCTCCTTCGATGGTCGCAATCAGCAAGAACTACATGTCGGGGATAGTTATTTCGTAAAAGAGATTCTTTTTTTCTTTTTTTCATTTTCATTTATAGATTCAAAATAACTGTTATTATGATATTCATTTATTTTCTAAATTAAATTCTTAAATGAAATTCTTTTAAATTTCATTTTTCAATTTCTGTATATATGTATATATATATTTGAAAAATATAACTTATAGATACTACTAATTATTTATTTTTTTTAAATTTCCATTTGTTAAATGATATGAATGATGAAATATCCAGTATATATACATTGATCTCAGTATTTTCTTTTCTTCTGGAGACGTTAACTGTATTGCAAGCTGACAATATTCTCGATACTTTATCTATTACTATTTATCATATATTTTCATATCATGTGTTTAACATTAAATATATTTAATATTTTCCTACTATTTTCAGTTTAAAAGTAACAACATCTATCTATCCAGTACCCAGCATTTGTGCTGCCGACCAAATTACCGATTGGTTCGATTCACTGGCAGAATGTTTACACTGGAACGTTCGCAAGAAGCAGAAACACTTGGATGAATTGAGCGACTTGACTCATTCATCTAGCAACGATACGCTAGATTCTCTCGATCGTGATAGCTAGGTCAGGCAAGCGAGTCATAGACTGAACCAATACAATTACTTATACATCAAGCCCTAAATAATCATGTTAAATCATTTAATGAATCAATAATTGTTCTACAAGACTTGGTTCGAAAAAAAAAAAATCAACGACTCATTGCGTACAATGAATGAAAAGGGCAAGTCTGTAACTTGTGTTCTAATTTGTGTTCGTTCTGTCACAAAAACAGAAGAGAATGAACTCGTCTAGTAATCGTTGAAAGAACTGAAATATCGTATATGAACTGCAGGCACTATTAGCAATTTACAGATCAGCGGAACTCGAAGTTCTCAAAAGAAATAATAATATTTTGATACGTTCAAAAGTAAATGAAATATCGAGATTGTTCGTTTTCACGAAATAAAAGATTGTAAAGACTTTATGGCTATAATCAGTGCATCGAAAAGCACAACAGAAGTGTTTTCTATGTCCAACGCATAATTCTACAGTGATATTTCACTCTAATTTGCAAAATCATTTCAAAAACAAATTTCTTTTCTTTTATTTTTTCCCTTTTTATTGGATTTAAATTAATAATGTTGAATATAAGATTATAAAGTATGAAAGCATTTGAAGAAGTTATAAAAAAGATATTAATGACAGAAATCATGTATTTAAGAAAAGAATACATTGATGCAATTAATTTGTTTAATAAAAAAGCAGAATGAATTATTAATATTCTTAATAAACAAATTATTATGAAAAATAATATATTAAATTATGATCATTCATTTTATACTTTACGCTCATACTTATTTATTATACTTGGATTTTTTAATGCATTTCAAATTATGAATCAAAATAAATTTATAGTTTTTGATATAAATATATTATTTCATATGCTTTATCAAAGTGATTTTGTTAATTGCAACAAAACAACAAAATAACAAGGCACATAAGCATGAATCAACTATAAAAAATATTATTATCGATAATTTTTTCTGCTTTCTTCTGAAAAAATAGTCCAATTATGGATTCTTTTGTAAATGTTAAATGTACTTTTCCTAATGAACATTTTTAATAAAAAAAATCATTTTTGTACAGAGAATGTGGTCCACATTAATAATTAAGACAATAATTAAAAAATTTACTTAACCATTGTATAAATCCCAATAAGTAAAATAACACAAAATATTATGTATGATAAAAAGATTTAAAATTAAAATTAAAAATAATTTAAAAAGCCAAATTTATATTAGAATGAAATAATAAATATATACATATACAGATAGAGAGAAATATATATAGAGAGAAATATATATAGAGAGAAAGAACGAGAGATTATGAAAAAATGTATAAAATTATTTCAAAGATATATAAGTGATTAATAAGATGCAAATATTACATTTGATATTATTTTATCCGTACATGATCTCTGAGTAAAATTATAGATGTATAAAATAGTTTGCTCTTATTTAACAGAGAATATAAAAAAAAATATACAAAATGATATAAACTTCATTATAAAATGTAAGGGTCAAACTTAGAATGCATTTAATACAAAAGCATTATAAGTATTGACATCAAATCATTTATTTTTGCACAACCAGGTAATTAAATATACATTATATACAAAAATTATGTAAAATTTGTAAGAATATGTTGTTTATTTTATCAAACAACAACATATTATAATAGTAAGTAGCAATCTTTTGAATGGACCATTAGAATTTGAAATAAAATAGCTGAAGTACTTTGTTTTTGTACTACACACAAAATTTAATGTTTTACTTATGGTCTCACTCAAGATATAATAAAAAAAACTCTATAAGCTTTTACATTGCTTAATTAACATAAAATATAAATATCTATCTCTAAGCTCTTACATTTGGTTGCATCAGTCGTGAGCATGACTGTATGCATGTGCATTACATTGCATACACATCTGCATACAAGCCAAAAATATTTTTATTAATCTAACGAATAGTCTAATTATTATCAATCTATTGATTCGATTTCACTGGTATGTACATCATAACTAAATCATACTAAAAACTTAAATCTATTAGTATCCGAAAAAAGACACATGTTGGCATAGAAGCCAGTTTCGGAACGCAATTACAGAAAACAATACAAAACAATAAAATAACTTACCATTTAAATAATACGGTGCTACATTTTTAAGTTAATAATTTTTCTTTTAATTAAGAATAGTCTATAAAAGAACTTTTACTGGGATTGTACGTACTTTTTTAAACATTTACAACTATTATAATTTTCGCGCGTTTTTTACTCCATCTTAAATTAATTTTGACGCAGTGGGGGCATTTGCCTATTGTTTTCATGTAAGATCTATTTTTGTGCGCATAGAATAATAAAAATTACTAGAATGTCATCAACATGATTTTATATAAAAAATTTAGAAAATTTTGTTGAATTCGTTAATGAGTTCAATCTAATTAATTATTCAAAAATAGCAATAAAAAAAATCATTTTTTTAACGAATTCAAAAAAAAATATCTTTGTTCGACTTAGACATATTTTGTATTATAGTTACTTTTTTCATAAAAATGCATCTTATGCTTCTGTTAGTGCAGTTTGAATCGAGTGATAGTTAAAGGACGGTATTCCCTGTTCTTCATAAAAAGAGTTATCATTTTTTATAACATAAAATACAATAATTTACTACTTTCTTATAACATCTAAATATTTTTCTTCCATTTTAATGCCTGCAATTGACGTATGTCTCCGTTTTGCCGTTTACGATACGAACGTAACGAGTACAGGCTCGTATGAAGAGTGCAGGTACTCGCTGGTCTGTAGAAAAGAAAAGATTATTGTAAGTATTTAAATTCTATAAAAAAACAATTTCATTAACAAAATACTTGTAATTTTTTTGTCGTCATTCTAAGACTAAATCGAAATTTTGAAAAAGATACTCAGAATAAACTATGTATCTTAAGAAATTTTTCACTTTTATATCGTGTAAAGAAGTAGCCATTTTTGAAAAAAAATCTAGTCTCAGTATGACGAAGCTTTGTGTTACCGCCAAATCAAGACGAAAATCACATAGCATCGCCACTAAAATAAATAATTGTAAACAATAGTCGCAAATAATAGCAATTTTTATATCATCTACATCTACATTATATAAATCATTCCAAGTTATGACACACGGTGTTAAATATCACGCAGTATGCAAGCAGGCAATCGAAATCACATCGGAGTTAGTATTGTTAGAGCACACACTCACATGCCTTCTGATCTGAATCCTGATCCACGCAAGACGGTTGCTGAATATATAGAGCCGGTTTCAATGGCCTGCCATCTTGATCTTCAACTTGGATTACCAGGCCGTGATTACTTCCGCTTCCATGAGAGTTTCGTGGATTCAATCTCCAGAATCGAAGACCTTGTCTAACATCTAACGCTAAATGAGTACCTTTAAACGTGAGGGGTGTCACTACCGAATCCATCAAACGTTTCTTCGCTGTTGATAAAAAATTTATTTCATAATTTATTTCTTATAAAAAGTTGGCTGAACGTAATTAAATCGATCAAAAACTTACATCGATGCCTCTTCAAAGTTTTCGTGTAATAATAGACCGATATTCTAATCTTTTTTTCGTCTTCTTCTTCATCGTCAAACGTACTTTCTGAAGAGAACGTTACATTTTCTTGCGGTAATTTAAATATCCGTAATTTGGCAGCTATCACATGATCGCTGGAAGTCAAGTTCAATTGAAAATGCATATTCATAGAGAATGAATCCGTCCAAGCATCTTGATCTGTGTTACGTGGAATTTGACCTGATTAAAAGAATTGGATTTTAAATTACATTACTCGCATATTTTTATATAAATATATTTTAGTAATTGAATAATTTAATTATCATTAAGAAACTTACAAGTTGGCGAAAACATTGTCAATCTTTCTCGTTGTATTTGATTAGCATCAGTGCTGAGGTTGAATCTTCCCGTCAGTGCTAAAACTCGTGTTTTGATATCCTCGATGGCTTTTTCACCTTGGCTACACATATAAAGAAATTTTTACAAACTTAATAGTTATGAAAGATAATACGGCAAACTTTTAACACGAAACAGACAAAAGGAAAAGATACGATTTTAATCTATTAGTAAGTAAAAATTGAAAATATTATAATTAGAGAGTAAATTCAAATAGAAGAATTAAAAGTAACCGAAGTATTCTGCGTGTCTGAGTGACGACGTAAAAATTTTCACTTGGAGATACGTGCAAGCTTTCCGGGCAGTAAGACAGGCTAATGGACGGTGGTCAGTGACCTACAGGGCCTATAGTGTGGGTCAGAGATATTTATTATACGTTCTAGACATTGACTAGACAACCACCGTAAGCACTAGTATCTCATTTATCTGGTCTAGCAGGCAACTGTTAATGTATTCGTCTTGCGTTTCAAATTTTGATTTCTGCTTATTAAAATAAATATGTTTGTTTTATTTTTCGATACTTTATAAAAAAAAAAATTGTTCAATCAGCACAAGTTGAATAAAATGTATTAATCATAGATCCTGAATAAGCTAGCATTAATCTAGATTTTATATCGGAAGAGACTTTTAAATATACATGTATAAAACTCGCGCCAATGATCAGGTGAGATTACGGGATTGCATAACGAAGACTAAGTCGTTAACCGGCAGGAAAAAAAGGAGGAGCGTCTTTTCTCTGCGTCACTGGCAAGGATTGGACGCCCACTTGGACCTTTGAGCGCAGCCAATCGGGCGTCAACGACCTCGTTGTTGCTCGACAAACAATCAGAAATGATTTTCCTAAACAATCAGTCGGTCAGGAAGAGAATGCATAGTTGAGATGTTGGAAGAAGAATCGTGAAAAAAAAAATATTTTTTTTTTTTATTATTAATCTTCATCTAATTCGTCCCATTCTTTTTGCATCCAGGAATCCCTTTGGAGGAGAAGCGGAAGAGATATACGGAGGAGAGCACTCGGACGAAATCTCGCCACGAAATCTTGTATTCGATTCTAGACATGCTCCTTAATCTAGCCACGTCCAAGTCACGCATTCTACAGCGTCTCGTTGCGTACGTGTCACGTCTGTCTGCCGTCTGGGAAAGGGAAGGACTCGGGTGTCTGGAGGCCGTTGCATCATGAGAATGAATCCAGTGATCCTTCCCGAGTACCGTATTAAGAAAATTGGCCGGTTTTGTAACAGCCTTCGGACTAACATGAAGTAACAGTATCAACAGATAAGATTTCTTCGATTTTTTAAAAAAAAAATCTTTTATCCTTCCCTCCTTGAAGAATAAATTTTCTGCTCGAAAAAGAAAAGATTTTTAGAAAAAAATTTTAATATATTATAACAATTTCAGCAAAGAATTACGAGGAGAGAAAACTTGAGAAGCTGTCGAGAAGGATTGAAAATCGATTCGAGAGAAAAATGGTTGGTGGTAGGTGACAAAAGGCAAGGGAAAAACGTTTCGTATACCGCAAAACGGTGAACGACGACCTGATTGGCGACTGTCAAAAAATGCACGTTGCATCGTCTGGCGGTGAAGTGGGGAGCCACTGACGAAAACTTCCTCCTCGCTCTTCGTTGCGCGTCTCGCATCATCTTTGTCGGCATAGGAAGAGAGACGCATAGACAAGGTCAGCGCATTAAATTAAAATGTGTTACATAACCTCGTAAGAGAGCAGTCCTAACTGCAGTCTGACTAGACACCCGGTGATTACGAGGGTGCTCAACTCAAAATCGTCGTTTCTTCGGTATTCTAACAATATTTGTCTCATCGTAGATTTTATAAAAAATAAATTAATTTATCCAGTGCACCCCACGATTTTATATCATTTTTCTTCCCCGTTTAATCACGTTTGCATTTTTAATTCTTCATCCATTCTGTCATTGTTCTCGAGCAATATGATTTAATCCACTGAACGAAGCATCTATATTTTTATCTCCTTTATGATTTTTATTGAGATTAAGTTTTGAAACGAAACATTTGAGAAAATTCTAATTTTGATGGATTATCTAGATCACCCTGTAGAGACTTGAGGAAGAAGCGGAACGACCGGCACACCGGAGTCCTCACTCTCAGCAGGCTACGCCAGTGCCGACACGAATGCATTTACGCGTCTAGACTTAATAAAATAAAAGAAACGCCTTCGCACCAGAGGCCAAGGTGGTGGTGGAGAAGGAGGGTGATTTAAAAACATAGTTAGGGACCACAACGGAATTTCCATTGTATATTTTCGCTCTAGTCTCTATCCCGGTATCTGTCTTTTTAAAAGATAACGAGCACCACATTTGTCCGATAAATCATTTTTTTTTTTAATGAAAAATTTTTGCTGTGCCGATCACTGATTTTTTTTTTTTTATATTAAATCATTCTTATGATTCTAAATTTTCTTGCGTCGAATCTTGTTCAACAACGAATTCGTGATTGATATTTTACATTTTTCTGTTTAGAAAAAAGAAACGGCGGAGGAAAAGTAAGGAGAAATAGCTGAAGAAGCCGGTCGCTGATCAACCCGAGGCGAGAAATTCAGTGGCGCTCCGTGATTCTTCGTTTCGTCATGGTATTTTTACGGGCCATTGAGATATTTTTACGTAGCGGGGGCAATGATTCGTCAAGAACGTCTTTGTCGTTCAGTATTCGCAAGCAGAGGCCTGGGTTATGTCGTTGGAAAATCATTTGCTTTTTTTTCCTCGTTGCAATAATTAAAAAGGAGTTCAACGACAACAGTTTGAGGAAAGGAGGAAGGAAAAAGGAAAAAACGGACACATGCAGACACAAATACACTTCCACGAAGCATAGATTTTTTTTTTCTGTTATTATCGCAATAAGTCGTGCAATGCGGGCAATGAGATAATCGTGATGAGAGAATGTATTTTTAAATTATGCAAGCTAAGCTAATAGAAATGGTCGATCGGAAGAGAGAAAACAGAAAAGAAAAAAAATTGGACAGAATTTATCTTATTCGGCACACCGATTCCCTTACCCGAAAATATGATCATAGTACCATCGGGGTGAAGCTTACCTGTCGAAGCTTGAGGTTAGGTTTCCTCTAAAAGACACAAAAAGCACATTTGTATAGATACTAATTTTCGCGCTTGCCGCGTTTTGCAAAGCAAGAAAGACACACGATGATTGACATTTAATGTGACGTGTAATGAATGAGAGAAAAAAAAAAATCGAGTCATCGAATCGTTTCGAAATTTTCATATTTTTTTCCCCCATGACTCGAATCTACAAGCTATTAAATTCCGATTAAAGAGAAATTCATCTCGAATTGTGAAAATGAACATTCGAGTCGAAGCAACAAATTGGAAAAAAAAAAAAAAACGTAGAACTAACTAGAAAGATTATTCGATCATCTTTACTTACCCTCGTCGATGGGCAATAGCCACTTGTAGATACGACGATAGATTCGCCAAAGGAAGATTGCCGGCAGAAATGTTATTGTTAGATACGAAGAGCTTGACAGAATCGGGAGTGTCGTTCAAATACCCTAACGTGCTGTTTTCGTTCTCCTCCGTGTTCCAATTTAGTCGGGAATCGTGACTAGAGTCTTCATAGTCGGATGTCTCGTTCTCCTCCGTGTTCTCGAAACTAAGGGAATCCACGAACTCGGGCAGTACTCTGTAAACATCGTCTTCGACCCATTCCAGCCCTTCGTACTCGCTAATCTTTTTATTTTCATTACTTTTCCCTTCATTTTTCAAGATTGATACTTTGTTATCGGTAGAATTGATAACTCGAACGTCGATATTCGTTTCATTCTTGCCGTTTGAAGTTTCATCTGGCACCGTACTTTCCGTGGTATTAGTATTTGCTCTACTACTTGATGCGGCTGTAGTAGAATAATCGTTACTTAGATAGTTACTCCTAACATTGATGCTGCTCAATTGATAAACCAGAGGTAGAGTAGCAGTAGTAGTTGAAGACATCGATGGCGGTGATGGCGATGCATGAAAGGGATTACCGGCATTTCTCAAAGTCGTGTGTCTCGTAGTTGTGGAAGAATCGGGACGATGTTTGGACGTCCTAGAGCGATTTTTACTCGTCTCGTCCGAACTCGAGCCGGAATCGAATTCGGAATCGTCGTATCGAATCTTGAACACCACGTGAGGCTCCATCACCCTGTCAAAATCTCTGTGAAGATTGTTCGCGATATCTTCCTCTTTCGAAGCTTTGGTAACCTCTTCGTAATCGACAGCTTCCGACCAAGATTGCTGAAATTCCACGTTGGACGGAAGATTCTCGTAATCGAGGATCGCCTGTCGATTGTACGCCTCGAAGTCAAAATCCTTGTAGGAGGGTGATCCGTCCGCATGCCGGCTCCTCTTACCTTCACGTTTACCGTTCACCTCGGAATCAGGATTTCTCGAAAAGGGGCGATCCGTGGATTTTTTATTCCAATTCTTAACCTTCCTTTCCCCGTCCCCTCCGTACGACAACACCTTCGTCCAAGATCTCGCGCCCTCCTTCTTCTTCCTCGATTCTTGCTCGTCCCTCTTCTTGCTCAATTCCCTCTCGCGAATCGCAAGAACCTCCTCCAAACTATAATTCAGACTCTTCAATAGAAGCATATCGCCCGTGCTAAGATCACCGGTGATTATTTTCAAGATAGCTTTCTCCAGCATCTTCTCCAACCTCCTCTCGCTGAAAGGGGCCGTGCGTCTCATTTCCTCGCCCTTCGGCAGCCCCCTGCCCTGCTTCTCGCCCTCGGGCAACACCACGTTCTTATTATCATTATTATTATCATTGTCACTGGCCGTGTACCTTTTCGCGTGGTCCATCGTATCACGGTCCTTCTTCTTATCCACGTCCACACCGTGGACACCGCGATGATGATGGTGGCACGATACACTGTTCATGGTCGAGACGACCAACAGCAGCACGAACAACTCGAACAACTCCATGACGTCGACGACTAGGAAAAACTAGGAGATTTTCTCGCGAAAGGCGGAGGGGGGAGGGAGGGGGGGCAGGGCAGATGGGCGGGAGAGGCGGCGGGGAAACTCTCACCTCGTTCTCCTTCTTTTCTGTCTTGCCAAATTTTCTTTCTCTCGCGGATAAGATAAGAATGGCACCACTTTGCTCGTGCGACAAATGCTGCCACCACGTTTATCGTCACCCAATGGACGCCTCCATATTTAGCGAGCGACGAGGGATTTTTTACAACCCCCTCCCCCTCGAAGAAGAGAGGAATTAACGATTGATCGGGGGATGATTGATAATGGAAATGGAAATGGAGTTCGGCGAGAAAAACGCGCGTCGCAAAACCTGCCGAAAGGTTTTTTTCTGTCGGAAAAACTAGTGACCCAGAGAACGACGATGAGGCCAAAGAACGGAACCAATTGAACGGAAAGACGCGGTTGCGGTTGTGTCCGCGTTACGAGGAAGAAGTGTTAAACAAACTGGTCCGTGATACGGAGTGGCGGGTGATCGCGGACTAGTCTAATCGCATCAGGAAGCCGCGGTATATATGTAAGTAGGAAAGATTCGTGGCATGCGTGTGCACGGGCTGAGCAGTAAGTCTCAACTGAGCCGAGCTGGCCTGCTCACGGACATAATTCTGTCTACTCACTAATTCCGAGACAAGCACGAAGCCGCGAGAGGAGACGCGCCGGTGTTACTACGATCATTCGTTTTTTTTTTTTTCCTTCTTCTCCTTCGTCTCCTTTCTCTTTCTCTCGGCAAGTCTGTCCCTCTCGCTCCACCCGCCGCGCGCGTGTGGCAATCCCTTTCCCTCGCTCGCCGAAATCCCGCGGACGACCGCCTTTTCTCTCTCTCCGCTCTGACGCTTTATCGCACCCGCTTCTTCTTCTTCTTCTTCCACTTTCTTTTCCTTCCTTCTTTCTTTCTTTCTTTTTTTTCTTTCTTTTTTCGATCCGATTCCCCCTCTCTCTCTCTGTCTCAATTTTTCAACGGCTCCACTCGTTTCCTCCACTCGTTTCCAATCGTCGAGGCGCACAACAAAAGTGGAGTAAGGAGAGGCTAATTTTCTGGATCTTTGCGCCGCATAAGTAAGTCGAAATTTGTTGCAGGATCGGCGGAGCGAATTGAACGCGCGGTTCGACGTATATTCGGAACGTATGAAAGCGAACCCTGTGGGATGATGAAGGCGGCTCGCGGGGCCACGAATGAAGGAAACGGAGGCGCGGAGGAGGCGCGAAGGAATGATCGAGGAGGCACCTTGTATTCGGCTGCTTGTTTCAGGGGCAGCCACGTACGACTTTATAGGGTGTCTCCCTCTCCACCGTCTAGACGAATCGAAGATATGATCTTTGAATCATAATGTATCGCTTTTAATAAATGCAGCCTCCGCGTGCGTGCGTGAAAATACGATGCGTGGCAAAGCACGTCGACGACGGGGGCCCAAAAAGAAGAACGGGAACGAGGAAAGAGGGGAAAAAACAAGCGGAGACCGAGAGAGACCGGGAGAAACGAAGCGGGACGAAAGGTGCTCGTGATCGGATCGGTCAGCGGAATCCGTGTGAAAATCCATAAATTTCGCGCGCGAGAGACAGAGAGAGAGAGAGAGAGAGAGAGAGAGAGAGAGAGAGAGGAGATTAGAAAGGTCGCGCTTGACGCAAATTGTAGCGGCGCGGTCGAATCTGTAAATTAGGTTAAAGGATTCGGTTCTTTGAACCTGTTCGCTCTGTCCATCTCTCCATCCGTCCAAATTGTCGGCTCGGAATATTCGAATTCCACCT
Organism: Apis mellifera; assembly: GCF_003254395.2. Taxonomy (NCBI): domain Eukaryota; kingdom Metazoa; phylum Arthropoda; class Insecta; order Hymenoptera; family Apidae; genus Apis; species Apis mellifera. The sequence continues at coordinate 8,740,816 of NC_037651.1, forward strand.
TTCTTTGTAATAAATCTTCTTTCTTGCGATATTATATCGCAATCGTATCGAGATCTAGCTGGGGAAAAGTTCACGTTTAAAATTCTTTCACATTAGATCTCGCACATCTATTCTCAGACCGATAAGTTTTAATTAACGATATATTCCTCGATAAAAATCTCCGAGTCTCGGAGAATCGCATTAAATGATCGTTACAAGACGCTCGTAAAGATGATTTAACAATGAACGTTTCCTAGACGAAACGATGAATTTAGATTCTGCTTAGACGCCCCCGTTTGCCTAAACAACTTGTCGGTGGTCTTGTTGCAACAGAAAACAGAATTCTCTTACTTAATGATTAATTCCTTCCCTTTTGGCGGGTGGCCATCGTCTAGGATAAACCTAGTTTTCCATCTCCTCCTTCCTCGTTCCGTGATATTTCGAATCGAATATTTCTCCATACTTCGAAAAAAGGGAAAATAAATTCCCATCTTTCTGATCGAGTCGAATCGATCGGTAATGCAACAAGTACACTTAGTAAACAAAATGGACGAGGTCGATGAGAGGAGAAAAGGAAGTGAGGACACTTTACTACTCACCCCCTGGCAGCAAGCAAGCCTCGTCATCGTCGTCGTCGTCTTCGTCGCGTTGACCGACGCGTTTTGGATCACGCGTGCATATCATCGCGCCGTGTGGACACGTGCACGCATTTAAATGTGGAAAAGGAAACGGCGGAGGGATCGGAGAAAAGAAGAGGAGGCGGACGAAAGAGAGAGGATGCAATTTGATCCGGCGAACAGAGGCAAGTCGAATCTCTCTCCGACGGTGCAATACGGTCGTGTATGACGTCACCTCCGAATCTTCCGTCGCGATTCGGACGTACGGACAGACAATCTGGCGTCTAGACGTACCAAAATAAATAACACGGGGCCTTGCCTCGCCATCAAATCGTTTGCAATCGTAATACTCCGTCCGTCGGCCTTGCGGGCCCCTCGTTCTGGACAGGGATGAGGAACAGAGCGGAACCGTTTCAGAAGTGGGCATTTCGTATTAGTCTGAACCGGCATCCATCCGATCTGTCATCCTGGCGAGATATCAATTTCGAAAATTGACGAGGATCGTAATTGTTCGAGTAAACGATCTGCTAAAATTCTTGAAAATTCCAGTAAGTATTATTCGTTGTACAATGATTAGTTTATTCTTAGTTTTCTTTTATTTCGTTTTCAGGGAATCGTCGATACGAACAATTCTTACAATTCGTATTCAGATCAATCGGAGTAATCGGTCGTGTTGCTCGATCGATCGATGTAAAAGGGTATCGATGATGGTAATCGGACAGCCCGTCAGACAGACGCCAGAGTAGGTTCGATGACTTTCTCCGCTGACCCAAAGTTCGTCAATATTTCGGTCAGTTCACGGATTTTCTCGGCAAATTGATGCGAAACGATAAAGCGACGTGTAAACCGTGGTTGCGCCATTAGACTCGTAATCTGGCGAATCGATATCGAATCGAAAGAAATAAGGGGAAGGGAAGAGAGAAAAAGATAGATCAAGCGTGTTATTATTATGTTATATTAGTTCAAAGGTGGAGAATTCGTGGAAAATGAAAAAAAAAGAAAGAAAGAAAGAAAGAAAGAAAAGAAAATGGAAATGGTGCAATTTGCTTGACTCGGATACATCTCTCTCTTCCTCCTTCACCTCGGCGGACGCAGACGATTATCGAGATAAGGAGTACCTGGAATCCGACAGGAGAGAGAGATCGGTCCCGCCTGCTCGATCCTCGAGCTTCGTGGAAGCGAAATTTGAATTTCGAATCGTATTGCGCAATCCCGCCCACGCATAGGTGCACTCGTTTTTCGAGGCCTCGCCATCGTACGTGGGATTGTATAAAATTGAAAACAAGAGAGTTAGCCCACCCTCCCCCTTGTAATATTCCAGCCGGTCGCCAATAAAATATTCTAGCAATAATCCGAACGATCTAGCCGATTTCACAAGCACCGTTACATACATACGTAATTACGATAAATTAGTCATACCAATACCAATGATCATTTTCTTCGTCTGTCGCATTAAATTTTCGTCTCGTTTCTTCTTCTTCTATTCCTCTCTTCCCTCTCCCTTCTTTTTTATCATCGACTTTTGTCACACCGACCGATAAACAAGCGTTAAAACGAGTATCGTCCGCTATTAGATTATAACGTATAAGATGCAGGCTGGTTAGTTAGAGATGAGAGATAAAATAAATTCGCTGTCGGGGCAGAGATTACCCCTTCCCTCGAGCCCGTCCAGCGCGTGTCCGGCGCGGAGATTAATTTCCAGTGGCTACTACCGAGCTTTCGGAAGATGATCGTTAACCCAGATAAGGGAAACATCGGAACTGACGTAGATATGATAAAGGGCGGAATCCGACTCGTCTCGAGGAGAAGAGTCGCGTGCTGCGCGCTGGAAGATGGATCGGATTCGTCGCATTCCAAGGGATCTCGAGGGAGGCGAGGCCAATTTTAATGCGTGCCTCCGTCCATCCGTATTTTCCTTCTGCACGAGGAATTATCGCTTCCTGCTATCGTCGGATTTATTCGAGGGGACGAAATTAAAAATGCATTGGGAAACGGCATTGTCGGCCATTTCGAGATCGATACATGCGCAAAGAATCTCTTGGACGAGTTCGATTATTCGCGGCCCTTATATTTCAATTAGAAATGCATTAAAATTGTCACGAGGAGTAATTTAAACCGGACATGATAAATCGTTCGTCGAAGCGATCGTTCGAAACTTGTTCCCCGATTCTTCCTTGTGGCTTGCGTTTCGAAGGGTTCCTCCTTTCTCTTCTCTCTCTTTTTCTCTCTCTCTTTTTTTCTTAGACGTTCGCGCGGAATCGCGAGAAACAGGAGAGGAAGGAAGAGGGACGCTTTCGAGTATCTTCAATTCTCTTCGGTTCTCGTGTATCCGAATCTCGGTTCTAGGACGGCAGAAAGATGCGATCTGGTTTACTGTTTCCATCGTGGCCAGCAACTACGCATTTCCGCTCGTTGAATTCCTCTGTGGGAATGAACGGTGTTCGCTTGGATCAGATACGATACGTTCGGCTGAACCAGATCCATGTACCACAATCCGGCCAAATCGCCGATCGTAGTGCAGCCCATGGTTGTTTTTTTTTTTTCTTTCCTTTCTTTCTTTCTCTCTTTCTTTTTTATCTTTCTGTCCCGATCGCCCCCCTCTCAGCCTCTCCCCGGTATTTTTCTCAATTCCGAATTCCCAACCGTTTCTTTTCGAGAGAGAACGAAGTCGATAATTGATCGAACTGGATCGTGGCAAATTTTCAGATCCAGTCCGATTTCTAGTTCAGATTTGCTCGAGAAGCGGGAAGAGCAACGACGACGACGACGCCTTTGGCTGTAGCATCTGTAACGCCGATGTTTATCCACAAGTTATGCCGTTCGGATTTCGCTATTCTCATCGAGTTTGGCAGTGTGCCAGGAACCTAAAACTGGCTTGCTTAACTTCTACTACGTAGAGCAGGAAAATAGAGGAGGTGTGCGGAATTATCAAGGCCGTAGACAGTTGGACGGAGTCGAAATCGGCTTCGAAAAATGTAAATTGAGCGTGAGTGGCGGCGGCATCGTACGTCAATCGTTCGTTTGACGCGGCTCCGACTTTATCTCGGAAACAAACTCGATTCTATTCGTGTTCTTAGAAACAAATTCCCTGAAATTCGAATTTATATAACGTATATATATATATACGAGGAAGGGAAAACGACGACGGGATATAAAAGGGAGATAATTATTTTAAGGAGAATTTCTTGCCGCGTAGATGTAGATCAAGGACGGATTCGCGTTTCATCTTTCTCCACCAGCTTCTGGTCGAACCGTCGTATAAGCATCCGTCTGGGAAATCAAATTTCTTGGCAGGTGGAGGAGAGTCGGATAGCCGAGTGAAAAACACGCGGGCCTGGTTTCCTATAAAAATTTATACGTGACTGGTGGTTGAATTGCTCCTGTCTCGTCTCCCGTCGCGTCTCGGTTAGATAAGAACCGCGTCATCTTCCCGAATCGTTTTAATCTTATTCCCCATCGAATTATTAAACCACCGGCGGGATTCTCGATGAAAGGAAACGCTTCGCTCCTATTTCTCTCCTCCTTCGTTCGGATCGATCGAATTCGAAACGAGGCTACTCGTTCGAGAAACGTGTTTTCTCTCGTGTCTTGCGCGCGTGAATTTCGTCGCCGAATCGATCTCCGATGTTTTCTTTCTGAGAAAGACCTTCGAACGGTCTTCCACGCGCGCACCCAAGAAATCTTCCTCTCTCGTTACGGCTTGGATAAAGCCACCTTATATAATTTCGATCGAAATGTCGGTTTTCGGAGAAAAAAGAAGAAAAAGAAAACGCAATTACGACGCGTTTCAACTTGGTCCAACTTGGCCTCGGGCGTGGATACTTTTGTTGTAAACATTTCTTAAATAAGAACGAGTGAAAGCTTGGATCCATAAGATCGTCCGATTTGTAATTACGATACTCGTTTAATTCCTCGTAAAGATCGTAAATGAGAGAATGATATTTTTTTTTCGAATGGAATTTCAACATTTTTGAAATTTCCAGCTGTTTTTATAAATTTTGCCTAAAATTAATAAGTAATCGGGAAAGGTTTTCTATTGTTAAAATTTAACATTTCAACGTCGTCCAATTTGTTCGAATTTATTTCACGGAAATCTCTTCCTTATTCTGGAAGAAAAAAAGAAAAAAAAAGAAGAAAACTTCATCAAGGCAAGGCGGTAAAAATTCGTTACACTCCTCTATAATTATATCCACGTCTCTCTCATTGAGCGCGGCTACAACTCCCACGAACAAGTTTCCAGGTGCATGACTAACGCAATCCTTCTCGCGCATGACAATTATTTTTTATCGTCCGGGAAGCGGGCGTCTCGTAATTTCCTTCATCTCGTGCAAGTCGTTACCTTGCCTTCGAAGCAGCAGTCGCTTGGTGAAAATCCGTGTATGCGAGTCCCATCCCATCCGAAGGAACGGGTATCTGAATTGCGAGCGGATATCGTCGATTACGGGCACGGTTTTCCGGTTTGGCCGGTGCGCGTTACACAGGTTGCAACGACTCGTGCGTGGCTAAACACGGCGGAAGAATTTTGATGGACCAAGACGCGAGAGAAAGTATCGTCGAAATCGGCCGTCGCGACGTTCACCCTGTTAAATTGCGTTTCGCGTCCGATCCGTTACGACGACGCGTCGTCACGTGGCCAAAGACTACGTCCCGTGTGAAAAAAGCGGCGAGGAATTTTTTCCCAACTGCCGCCGATACAATTGCCCTGCCTCCTCGAAATCCGTGGTTCCTTTCGGATTCGGGGCTCGTAGGGCTCGATCGATGGACGAGGCATTCGAATCGACGAAGGAATCGGATTGTCCCTCCTCCTCCTTCTCCTCTTCTCGCTCATCGATCATTTCGTAGCGAAAATTAAAAATTTCGTATCATGTCCCATTCCTTTATTTATATGGAAAGATATTTGTTTCGATTTCCCTCTCTTTCTCCGACCTTTTTTTTCGTTTTACAATTTGTAAATTGATCGTAAAAGTTTATTATATTTATGTACATATATATGCGCGGAGAACGATAAACAAATGTACTTGATTATTTTATTATCGCACGGTAGAAGAATTCGCGATAACGGCGCTTAACCCCTGTCCCCTGCTCGAGTCGAGGTCGATCGCGTAAAACGAGGTCAATTGTAAAATCTTGTACTCGAAATCCATTATTAGCCTCCCCCTACTATCTAATCATCGAAGCACCGTCAAACGGTAATGATCCGATCTTTAGTGATCCAAGAGACTTATCTCGGTGCACGTGAACCGTGATATCAATGGCATGATAGTATATATGATGTTAATAAGAGATATTCGGTGTCAGTAACATTTTTCTCTTATCCAGTGACGAATCGTGATTAAAAAAATTTCTGACTTAACCGTTTCATTAGTTTTTATAGATTCCAATCGAAGTTGTAAGATTTTTCTAGCAGTATGTGACAAAAGATATATATATAATTTGAAACGATCAATTACGGTATAATCAATGTTGAAAAAAATAGTTGATAGTTTTTTTTTTTTTTATTGTGTTTAGAAGAAAATGAAACTTGTTTCACGGTCGGTTTAATATATATATATATTAAACAACCGAATTACTTTTATCGGTGTTATCGGTATATTTAATCAATTGTCATTCCATTTATGAATTAGTTATATTTATAAATTATATTCGACTCTCTGAGAGTAATTAAATAACTTGACTTGTTCTTTCCTTTCTTTTTCTCGTTTAGTATACGTTGGTGACATAACGAGACATGTCTGCAAATCCAGCATTTGAGGTATTTTTATATTTCATATTTTTCCTATGCGATTATTCGATTATCCATTAATTGTATGCACGAATTTTTCGACATTAATATCCTTTGTAACTTCATTTAACTCGTCGATTTTACGTTAATTCAAATATAATTTCCAAGAATCCATTTGTTCGATTGAGGTTAAAAAGAGAAACTCGTTGGCATTTCCACGATTAACTTATTTCTAACAAGGTTTCTCTATTTTTCTTTCCTTTTTTTTCTTTTCCTTTTTTTTTTTCTTTTCAGAACACCGAGTTAAACGTGTTAGAGACTGGTCATCTGACAGACGAATCGATAACGGAAAACAAGGTATGTAATAAACATATTTGTAATTCTTGTTAAAGAATGCCATTGTTCCTTGCAATTAATCGATGATTAGTAGATTCAATAAGGTTCTTCATTTAATATATAATCGATAAATAGATAAAATTGTGTAGAATTAATTGTTGGGAAAATATTATCTTTGTTATCACTCGATTATATTTAATTATTATATTTAATTTTTTTAAGAACTATACCTCTTCCAGGGGACGAGAGAAAAATCAACCGATTATGTACAATCGATATACGATGCATTGGACGATTTCCTTTCGAAGCATCATCGAGTAGTTCATTTTTTCTCGATGACACTAGGGAATTTAATCGTATTAATTTATTTTATTTTTGCCACGATATATTGGAAAAATAGTAAGTTGTCACAAGCGAAATGAAAATACGATTGTTTCGTTTTTACATTACATTATTACATTATTTTATTACATTATTACAACCCAGTATCTTTGTTAGATTACAACTATTTCGATTGGTGCTGTGGTTATGGTTTGCTACTCCTTATATTGGTGATCGTTTACGGCTCAATTTTTTACCATTATGCCTTGAAACCTTTGTTTGGAAAAATATTCGTTTCCTGTCATCGGCCATACAACAATATCACCAACAATTTCCGAAAGATAAAGTAAACAAAATTCGATGGATGAAATAAAAAACATTCGTTGCTTTAAAAATTTTTACTAACTATTTTATATTATTTTTTTTTTCTTTGCAGATATGGCAACATTATCGGTCAAACAATAATTTATACATGTATCTTTACTGCTATCATTGTCTTCCTCATTATCGACACCGTGAACTCGAGAGAAAGATTAATGAGCGGAATCGGAATCATCGTATTGATAAGTTTAGGATGGATATTCTCAAAGCATCCTAGGCACGTGAGTAAATCTTAATTCAATTAGGATTGATTTTAAGAACTATATTAATTGATTACATTTAATTCTTTTATCGAATAATGATATACAAATGTTTACAATGTCAGATTCTCTTTATTTATCATTTAATGTATTAAAGTATCTATCGGAAGACGAATGGAAAAATAAAGGATAAGAAAATAACAAGTGTAATTTTTATAAATTCAGATAAAATGGAAACTCGTATTGAACGCATTGATCGTGCAAATTATCTTTGGTCTTTTTACGATTCGATGGTCTGTTGGTCGATCTATTTTCCAATGTATTGCCGACAAAGTAGAATCATTTCTCAACTTTGCAAAGATTGGTGCAAGCTTCGTATTCTCCGATAAATTGATCACAGATGGCATTTTTGCTTTCACCGTTAGTGAATTCTTTGCTTTTTGAAACCATTTAACGAATCATTATTACACTGATCAAATATTTTTTTTCTTTTAGGTCCTGCCCGTGCTCTTTTATTTTAATTTTATCATTCAAATGTTGTACTATTTAGGTACTATGCAATGGATTATCTTCAATCTGGGTAAATTTCTGCAAAAACTCATGGGAACTTCGATTTGCGAATCGGTAGTTTGTGCTGGAAATATTTTTATTGGAATGGTAATTGGTATTATGTATTGGATTAAGATTTTCCTTAAGATATTGTGACTGTCCATTCATTTACAGACAGAAACACCGTTAATGATCAAACCTTATTTGAACAAATTAACTACTTCGGAATTGCACACTCTCATGAGTTCGGGTTTTGGTACCGTTTCAGGTGAATAAACAGCAAGCGATATTTAATTGATTCCCAAAGAAACATTAATCTCATTTTAAACTTAGGAACTGTTCTTGCCGCATACATTAATTTTGGTGCAAATCCTGCTCATCTGATAACCGCTACTTTGATGGCAGCACCAGCAACTCTCTGTTATGCTAAATTATTTTATCCAGAAACTGAAAAGATTATAATTACTTCCGATAATGTGAAACTAGAAAAATCGTAAGTTTGTAACAAATTTGTGAATAATGTAATGTAATCCATGACTTTATTTTTATCGAATGTATCAATTATCATAAAAAAACTTGTTTTAGAAAAGACACTGGTTTGATAGACGCAGCGAGTAAAGGTGCTACGGCAGCAATCCCTTTGGTATTGAATATAATTGCTAATATTGTTGGATTTGTGTCCTTTATCGCATTAGTAAATTCTTTATTGTCCTGGGTAGGATCATTAGTTGGTTATGAAAAATTAAGTTTCGAGGTAAGTAAAAAAGAAAAATATTAATATTAAGAAATAATCGTTTGCAGATATTATTTTTCTAAAACATCATATTCTTTTCAGCTTATATTATCGAAAGTATTTATACCTATAAGCTGGGTCATGGGAGTACCTTGGGATCATTGTGAGGATGTAGCAACTTTAATAGGTTTAAAGACTACGGTAAATGAGTTTGTTGCTTACAAAGAATTGGGAAAATATAAGAAAGAAGGTCGAATTTTTGGTAGAATCGAGGCTATAGCTACTTTTGCGATTTGTGGTTTTGCGAATCCTGGTTCTGTTGGAATCACTATAAGCATATTGAGTTCTTTGGCTCCTGATAAAAAAGAAATTATAAGCAATATTGTCATGAGAGCCTTCATTTCTGGATGTGTTATCACTTTTCTTACAGCCAGTGTCGCTGGTAAGATTTGAAAGAAAGAAGAAAGATTTCATTTTTGCATCAAAAATCGCTTTACTAATAGAGTAATAATGTTTTTTAGGAATGCTGGTACCTGATGATTACGAACATATAAGTGCATTTGTATCAAATAGGACTCTTAGTTAATATTCTAGGTTATTATGTTTGCCATTTCTATATAAAATATTTGTAAAATATATGTAAATAGGTAGGATAAATAAGAAAATCTACATTGTTTCAACTTAATTGATATTATGATATCCTATGTGTTATAATATTAAAAATTTCATAGCTAATATCCCATAGCCATACCGATTCTTTATAAATTATACAATTCCCGTATTAATAAATACTAATAAATATATAATAAAATGATTACAACATACAATACGAATATGAAAACTTAAGCTAGTACATTTTGCACGTTTTCGATAATTATAAATACGATAGTGTATACTAATAAGTAAAGTATCACAAAAAACATTAATGAGATCGATATTCAATGTATGTATGGAATTGATATATGCATCACATATATGGAATGTTTGCTTTCTCAAGCACCAAAAAGTAAGTGCATTATTCTTCTAAAGATACTTTTATGGTAAACTATGAAGTTGATGAATTTCATAGAGATTGTGTGTACGATTGAACACATCCGCAGTTACTTCTAACATTTTTGGCAGGACATCGACATTCCTTTGAACGTCTGAACCACAGACCTAAAAAAATTAAATTTCAAAATAATTTATTAATTTTATAAAATTAAATTTTAGAATAATCTATTAATTTTATATAAAAAAAATATAAATATTAACCTTCTTAAATAAAAGTTCTCTGGTAGGCATTGTATACATGGCAACCACTGCAGCCTTTCTAATCACCCATGGATGATGCTTAGCTAATGTTTTATTATAAGCATCTTGGCAACAACTGGATGTTTTATCACTATCTGAAAGATCGCCCAATTGCCTTAAAAATTCTCTAATAAAATCTGAAAATTTAAAATATATTACTAAATGAATTAAAAATAAATACTCATAAATAAATTTTCATACATTGTAGTACCTAAGCCTCTATGAAGCCTCAATAACGTACGAGCTCCATTCGAATAGTCTCCCTTATCTAAAATTTTGTTTTCTTTCTCATATTCTATCATAGTCTTTATTGTACCATAGTTCTGATCATTTTTATTGATCAAATCAATCAATATCTCAATCTTTTGCTTTAAATCCGAGGATACAAAGCCAAAAACACTACCCATCAGTTGAAAAAATCTGTGTATGTAAGTAATTATACTATACATATGTCAGAGAGAAAAAACAAAGATAGGAAGTGCTCATTTATATTCATTTATAAAATTGGGTCAATAAAAGATGTTACATTACATATGGCATTGATATTATCATTACCATTTGTTTTTCATAACATTTTTAAGTGAATTTCACGAACAAATTAAAATGAACACTAACTAGATGAAATACTTAACTATTAGCTAAAAGGTTATATGTAATAAAAAAATATAATCTGTTATCGACTTACTTGTAAAGTTCATTATAGGCATCCAAATAGGCTTTGAGATCAATATCATCGTCTTGAACGAGAGCTCGATCAAAATGATCGTGAACAAGTCTGAGATCAAAATACATTAAATCCATGCCTTCCGCCATTTTCGTGTCACTATATTTAATCGACTACTGACTTGCTTGCTACGCACTTAAATCTTAAGCTGTGTTATCAAAGATGACATATTAATTAAACACAGTTGGTGATAAAATATGTTGTATTAATTGAAAGTGAGATAAGATGTTAATAAAATCAAATTGATAAGCTGCATATTTAAAAATCAATCACGTTCTGCTTTTAGGCTAAATGGAATTTGATTATCAATGCTGGTAAATTTTAATATTATTAAGGGACATTTTTATTATAAAAATTATATTAAAAAAATTTAGATACATATAAGAAGCATTTTTTAATATCAATGTGATTGTAATAAATTTTATTTTTTTATCCAGTATTTAATTTCACATGTTTGGTTTCAATTCGATATTCTTGAATTTGTCGCTTTAAAATCGTAATAATCGATACTTCAGTTTATCGAATATGGCGACACGTGAAATGATAGGTTAATTTTTCTTTTTACATTCATTTTATTTTATTATTTAAACTACACGTAATTATAAAATTTATCATTTACATATATAATATTTTACATTACACTATCATATTGAGATATCGTATAATTCTATTTTTGTGAATAGAAAATATTATCAATTATTATGAATAGAGAATAAGGTTATATATATTTTATATTAGATATTTTATTATTATATATCAAATTAATTATTAATATAGATATTTACAAATTTTTTCACATTTAAAATCAAATTTAAATATGTTTTAATGTAATGTAACATGTACTTATGATATTTCATATTTTTATTTCAATTTTTGTGATCAATAAGTTCAAAGAAAATTTTGGGGAATTTTGTTGAGCTAGACCCAATTCATTTATTGTGTTATGTTTTGATTCATTTTCAAAAGAGTGATAAATGTATCAGTTTTATTATTTGGAAGTGATTGCGCAAATTTGACAGAATCTCATAATTGTACATAATAACCTTCGTTACTATGTTACTATGTATAATCTTTAAATTATTGTGACAAGAATATAAATTCCAATATTAGCTAAGCGTTTTAATGCAATACACGAATCATATTGTTCAACAAGTTCTCAAAAAACAAGTAAAATTTTTTTTATTAACAATATTATATTCAATTTTAGCAAAAATGAAAAATATGACATATTATTGATGATATATTATTAATTAACAATTTTATAATATAAGATTTTATTTATATGGTCAAGATATAATCAAAATTAGAAAAAATTAATAATATAATTTCTGCAAAGTTTCAATTATATTCATATGTTTCATATATGTTCAATTCTATTAATAATTAAAAGAATTCTATAACTTTTTTCTGCAAATTTTATGTAAAGTATTCTTTTCTATTTTATTTATTCTTCTATTATATTTAATATTATTTCAATCTTTATTCTATATATAATGAATCAATAACATTGAAAGTAACGTTAAAATGATAAAATTTAGGTTTTAGAATATAAGGGTATATTAAGGATAAGAAATATCCATATAGTATAATAGATTTATACTTTATCTTAATGAATATTATATTTTATTTTATTTTTAACTAGAAACTTATTTTTCAAACTTGAAATATGATCTATCAATTTTTAGTCTCTTTGTTCCAAAGAGAATTCCAAATATTTCTACTGGGGGACTGTTATATATATATAGTCTTTTTGTTCTCTTCTTTCCAACTCAATTTAATTGCAAATGAATGACCTTTAAACATTCCAAACTTGTCTTTCAGCTTAAGTTCGCTAATTAATTACGGCAATTTAGGTTTCATCGCTTGTATTACTGCATATTCATCTGCCTGAGTTCATTCATGTGAAAGGAAATAAATGCGAAACAACGTAAAGATATTTTATACAGAAAGATACTTTTTTTATCATTTCTTTTTTTTTTCTTTTTTTATAATTTTATAATTTCAAGAATAAAATATTTTACTTATTAAAAATCTTCCCATTTCAGATTACTATTAATTATAATCGAAAATTGTTCAACCGTTCAAACTTCAAAATGTACATTAATACAAATCGGCAATTACCTTTATCGGTAACACGTAGAACAATGATACGAACAAAAGAGTTTGAGAATCTGGCTGACACTAGACGTATGACTGGATGTATGTTGGTAACTGGTGTCCCTGGGGGCGTTAAATAATTCACCGCAGCTGGGACTGAGGGTTAGATAAGAGGCGAAGCTTGTGGGAGGGCGAAGGAGGCAAAGGTTGAAGGACCGATCAAATATTCAGGTCTACTTCAACGCGGATGGAGCTAAGCAACGTCGAGTATGAAAGCGTAACCGAGAAAGAAAAATCTACGAAGTCAAATCTCTCCCGTGTCTGATACCGTTTTTCGCTTCGAAAATATTCGCCCCGCTTACGAATTACCGAATTGACGTTCCAAATATTCAGGAGTATTCTATATGTCTCAGCCCTTTTTTTTACGATGGTTATCCATATCTAAGCAAGTGATCTCGCGAGGATTCAACTCGAACGACCAATCACGCTGAGACGCATAAAAATGTGTCACTGGGGTGTTGTAATGTCGGCCATCGAAGCTTGTCAATAGCGATTTCACCAATCGTCTTCATAGATGCTACGATGTGCTACGAATTCGGTCAACTTCAGCATTTTTTTTTTTCTTTTTTCTCTCTTCAAGTAATATCCAAGAGACGAAGAAATAGAAATCATCGAAACGCATCTTCGATCATAAGAGAGAGAGAGAGAGAGAGAGATTTACACTACGGAATAGTAATTTGATCGTCGGTTCGATAATTGTTATGTCATTTACACTTCCACTTCATTCAATTTTGCCTACCCTACCTCGAAAGAAAATTGATCTCTCGAACGACAATTGGAGCGACATCGGCCGAGAAGAAAGGGTCCGAGAAAGAATTGGTCAACGAGGCGTGTTCCGCTCCTAATCATCATTCTAATTATCTCGGTAACCCAATCCACTGTTCGTGTCGAAGCGCCTTGGCTTCCCGCCTCGATTCCCTCCTCAAACTTCTCGATTCTCTCGCCTCGATCCTCACCCTGCCTAACAAATTTTCCACCCTCCTCCCCCCAAACTGGTGTCGTTCGTCTCCTTCGCCGATCCTTTCCCCTCCTTCTTCTCTTTTCCTCCTGATTCTCGCCTCCTTTTCCTCCTTCGGTCCCGCGACGCGTCTCCTCTCTTTTCTTCCAAGTCGAAGTCTAACTGCGGGATTGGCGACGACCGCCCATCTAAGTTTAACAATTAACGACCGATTAGGGAAAAATAAATTAATCGCAAACTAGTGGCGCGTGTCAGAAACAGGCGATCTAACCTATCGGACGTATCCAACGAATATTCGCATCTACATCCGGTAGAGCTGTTGGAAAACTTTTGATTGGGGAAGGGAGAGAACGAATATGGAAGATCGTAGAGGAAAATTATTACCCAACGAGAAAGAAATATTTTTATGGATAAAGAAGAATATCGTCACGGGGCAAAAGGCGAGGCGAGGCGAGGTGACGGTGACTAGACGTCAGACACCCTTACGAATTTTTTTCCTCCCTTCGACTCGTCCTTTTGTCCCGGTTGTCAAGGCTGACAAGGAGTGCAAGCATCGGGGACGAGGTATTTGTCATACGTCGATAGGCGTCAGGATTGACATACTCCGCGAGCGTGAAACGGAAGCGGCGTTTGGGGCGGCGACGATTGAAGGGTTCCGAGGGAAAGACAGATAAATATTTGAGGAATTTGTCGTCGTGAAAGAGGCCGAGAGGCCTATCGCTTGTTTACCAGCTCCGTAAAAAAGGATTTCACTCAATCCCCGTATGCAGAAACGCACGAGGGTGAGGGCGAGGGCCAAGACGATAGGGGATGTCCTCGTAATTATCGTGAGAAATTTTTCCTTCTCCCCTCCTCTCTCTCTCTCTATTGTACTCTCTCTCTATTTTCAACGATGCATTATTTTAACACGATTTTCATTTTTACGTTTTTCTTTTCTCACGCGAATTCCAAATATTGATCGAAGCGAGCAGAAAATTGTAAACGTTATAGCCACCTGGCGATACGAAAGAGATGCAAAAGGGAAACAGGTCGGCGAGTTTTCACGTCTGTCGATCGGGGGATACTGTTCTACGGTACATGTACGTCGGATGTAACGGATCGAGCGCGAAAAGCCCAGGTAGCCGGCGTAAAACGAGCCCGGGAAGTTCATTAATGGATTAAGAGTGGTGGATCGATACGATTAGCGCGGCGCGCGAGCTAGCTAGCGAGCGAAGCAACACGCATCGAAACTTAAAACCTGCCCCCGATGCCCACCACCCCCCGATCAATTTTTCCGGCCCCCGGCCCGGGCCACCTTGATTTATGGAAAACACGATGAAAGTCGCGATCCTCTGCACGGCATATACGTGGCTCATATTATCGGCAGAGATAGATAAATCTGGATTACCAAGGATTCCCTTCGCGGGCGAAGACATACATTTCGGGGGGTGGAGGAGGAGGAGGAGGAGGAGGAGGGTGGGGTAAACGCGTTTTGCCTCGACGATGAAAAAAATAAAAGGGAAAGAGCGATACGTCGAACAAAGTCGTATAAAGTGAAATATATACACCGACGATGTACACAAGCTTCGAAAAAAAAAAGAGCTCTGTTTCCTTTGCTGGCAAGTAAGTTTTTAATAACACACTAATGTTTCTCGAATCGCTCGAATCAAGGCCGTTATGATAATTGTTTTTTGAGGGTGTTTCGAGGGGAATATATATGAAGCGTAATTCGGCGAGAATTCGTCGATAATCCCTCCTAGGCCAGGCGAGTCGATGCTCTCTCTCTCTTTCTCTCTCCTATCGATCCCATCGAATTGATATGAGAATCGTGTAGCATACGGCCCCTCAGACCTAGTATCGGGGTTGAATTTTAAAACTACCCCCTAGAGAGAGTTGGCGAGTTGGCGCCGGCCCGTCTTTTTGAATCAGACTGGTAGGACAAGCCCGGCCCCGTTGTTGCGTGAAGAACTACAAACCCCCTGGGACCCGATATGCGTCGATACTTTCTTCACCGACGAGATACCATCGTGTCAACTGTATAAAACGATGACGAGTTAAAAAAGACGAGTGTAAAGAATAACGTTCGAAACTTCTCTCTCTAATTCGTTTGACGTCGTTAAAAGAAGAAGAAGAAGAATTTCTATCTCTGTTCCGAGTAACGAGACTCGTAATATTAAATCTGGCTCAACGCTCGAAATCTTTCGAATCCAGCCTCGCGGAGGCTCGTGCTCATTTGCTCGGGAGGAGGATGGCTGTAGTCGTTGCTTGGTGACCTCGTAGATTAAAGACGAGGAGCAAGTACGATGGTCCCAGGCGACCCTTTATGCCGAGCCACGTCTCCACGCTTGCTTCAACTATGTAGAAGCGAGGGAGGGAGGGGATGGGGACGGAGCGGCGGCGGGTTAGGAAGATAGGAAGGCGACAGGCAGGGCGGATGGAAGGAAGCAAGGTGGTAAGACTCACGGCGGGATGGCGGTTGGTTGGAGGTTTCAAGGTGGAGCCGGGGGGAGGGGGCAGGGTGCCGCTGTCGTGGCTCTAATAAGCTACCCCTCCCTCCCAACCACGTCCCACCTTACGACCCTTACATCCCTTTAGGGGCAACCCCGGCAATTTGATAAACTGTCACTAGCGGAAGGCCTCGCAATTCGAAACTGTCCTCCTTGACCCCTATCGAACCCTTTTCTCCTCCACCCCCGCCCAATTTCAACCGCCTTAATTTTTATCATTTCGTCTGTCTTCGCCCGTTCTCTTCGCCTTCGTTCCCAAGACTCGCGAAACGGGACATATCCCATTTCCATGCAAATCGGCCAGGGCATAATTTCGGCAGGTTGAATCTGGAAAAAGAAGAGAGAGAGAGAGAGGAATTACATCATTCGTAGTTAGTTCCGGGCGGAAGATCGCATTTCAGAGAGACTTGGGGTTCCCTCTCTCTCTTTCTTTCCGTCGTCGTGGTGGATGTCGTTCGAGGCGATTCCATTATCAACAATGACTTTTGTCGCGGATTGTTCACTTCCGCGGCGTGTATCGATCTTTCAGCCACGGAACCCGTACCCGATGGAGCGAAAGGGCAGCTGTGCCGCAGGACACACTCGAGGAGAGACCCCACCCCCTTGGGAAATGATACCACTTTGCAAGGAGCGAATGGAAATGACCCTGGGATCGCTTCCGGCTCCCGCTCTCTTGGGTCGTTCTTGGTCAGGGACGATGACGATTGCGAGGGACAGGAGGTAACGGAACTACCCTGATTAAGGAGCGGTCGAGTTCCAACCCAGTAGTAACTCTCCACACGCGGCGTCTCGATTTCTTGTAATTGCCAGGAGAGAGAAAGCGTGACACGCTTTTCCATCGTGTTGTAATAATTATGAACGAAATAGGATAGCGTGATGAGATAGAGCTTTGATTGAGCAAGTGTCGATAAGGTGGGATGGATAGACAAAATAAAAGTTTAATCATCTGGGAATATTGAAGGGAATGAAAGAGGTATGTAAATTTTTCGCGTAAGATAGGATGTCCCTCGGTGACGGTAACGGATCCCTTCCTAATCCGACATTATCGTCGTATACGAAGATATTTTCGAGAATATTTACTCTTCACCATTTATTCAAGAAGATCGCTCTCCGTAAAGAATCGAATTTCTGAGATCTGATTCTTTCGATTCTACTAGAATTGGAAAAAATTTTGCGAGAAAGAAGAAGAATTTCTGCGCAGATTACTTGAAATTTTATATATAGGAAATGTAATAACGGTTACACACGGTGAAACGAGAACACGAGACTCTTGCCGTGTGATGGGATTAACGCGATCAACGCACTCGAATGGGAAAATTGTGTTTCCATTCGACGCGTGCCGGCCGTGCCGCCGGGAAAAAACTCTTTTTAATTATCCTAAGTAACGTTTTTCCGCGGATAAGTTTTCGAAGATCGCGCCGGTCATAATATTTAATCACCGCTTCGCTTCTTCCCCTTCCTTGCAAGAAGTTTCCTCCTTGGAAATGAATCGTCCGCCGCGTAAAAACTTATCCTCGTCGCGAAAACTTTTTTAAAACCGAGGAGAAAAATTTCCCCTAATCCGCCGCGATTATCGTCGCGTTACCTGGAATTTGCGGCCACTCGCCGAATATTGGGAATCGTAGAGCCTTATTTTATTAGGAAAGGGGTAGCAGCGAGCGTTGGACAATAGATTGTCGGCTTCGAAGCCAAGGGAGGCTTCGAACCCTTCCGATCTTAAAGATTACGAAACAAACAAGAGCGCGAAGCCGGCAAATGGGGTGACGATGCGGAGGGAGAGAATACCGTCATCCCCTTTAGACATCGTCCCCGTCGATGCTTCTCTACGAGAGACAACGATTTTCTCTAATAAGCCGGGGACACGCGATTGATTATTTCTATAAAATTCTTCCCTGTAAAAGGCCGGGGAAAATGAAAAAAGAAAAACGGCGCAGTCCGAACGTTTCGAGCTGATTTAAACATTTAATAACATCGTTAGCTACGAAACGAAGCGGAAGCTTACGAAATTACAAATAAGGAAAAAGAAAGAAAGAAAGAAAGAAGGAAACGGAGAAAGGAGGAAATAAGAGGAGAATATTTCTGGAACTGCGATTAATTCGAGGAAGAATCTCTCTCTTCGCGTAGCTCGCCATTCGAACTTGCAGACGATGGTTGGGTTGGGAAAGTGGAAGGCATCCGCAACCCCTGATCCGCGAAGAATCATCCGAGGCCGACTCCGTTACAACTCCCAACCCCTGCCACCATCCCGTAAGTTACCTCATCCCCCCTCGGCCAACCTCCTCCTCATGGGAGGGTGCAGAAAGAACGCGGTAGGGTGGAACGTTTCATTTTTTGACACCCGGTGTATTTGATTCCACCCTTGTAATAAACCCCAGGGGTTGCCAGCCGTAGGTCCCTTGTCTCCCTACATGTCATATCGACACCTCACCCCAAGGGGTAGGTGACTGCTAGGTAATTTGCTTTCTTATTTTCTCCGCGACCGGGTGTTTCTCTCTCTCTCTTTTTATCTCTTTTTCTTTTCCTCCAACGCGCCCTGTTTCTCACCTCCCCCGTTCTAACCTCCTCTCCCTATCGAAAAATGAGTCCCGCCAGTTTTACTTTGCCAATTTTCTTCTCCTCGCGCCAACGAGAATCGCATCGTCGAGATATCACACGGTCCTCCTTTTTCTCCTCCTTCTTCTCTCGGGAGAGAGAGAGAGAGAGAGAGAGGTGCTATTTGTTGATATTCTTCAAGGGATGTGGCTTCTTAACGAAGAAAAATTTGTACAATTTCCCAGAGTTGGTAATTGAAATTGTTGTTCGTACGATCAAAGGGATATAATAAGAGTTATTTTCAATCATCCGAAAGATAGATTTGCTCGATAATCAGACGATGCAATGGCTCGAGCGAGGTACGCGATGTCCGTCGAGTAGCTGGCGAGAAGCCCCGATTACGCGTCTGCCGGCTAATCTGATTTCAGCCACCTCCGGACCAACAACTCCTTAGCGCTACTCCTTTGGTTTCTCTCGACAATCTTGTTACAAGGATTTCGGAGCACGGGATCTTGCGCCGATGATGCTTACACGTGGATTCCCCGGCCGAGTGATTTAACACGGAACACGGAGAATACCGTTAACTGTTACCGATGATAGACGGATCTATGTTATATATATTTCGTTTCGTCTCCCTTTGCACACCATCTTCCTCGTCTCGCGATAATCCTTTAAGAAAAGCTTATCTATCCTCCGTCGATCGATCCGAGCGATCGTCTTGAATCTCGAAAAAGGAAAAAAAGAAAAAACGCCACTCTATCTCGAACGTTCAACGGATTCGAGAGAAAGAAAGAGAAAGAGAGAGAGAGAGAAAAAGGTCTGGAAAAAGGTTTTTCACGAGGTTGGCGCGTGACTGTGATCGTGTCCGCAAGCATCGTGTCCGCGGGTGCAACCCTTTGGGAAACGGCGCAAAGTCCCTGCCCCCGTCCCTTTGCCTCCGCCGTGGCCTGGCCGCGGGGGTGACGGCGCAGGGGACAAAACTCACCCTAAGAAGCCTTTAAGAACGTCAAGGCGGCGGCGAAACGTTGGTGGGGTATAAAAGTAGCCGCATGCGCAAACTCGTGGAAAAACTGCGACCCGCCTCCGGCGCCGCCTCTATCGTTTCCAACCCCTTTCCACCCCCTCGACGATCCCTCTCACCTAGAGGGCCCCCTAGTCCCCCTCCCCCGTCCCCCTCCCTCCCCCGTCAAGACGTGGCCGTCTTGGAGGATGGGAGCCGCGGCCTTTTTCGACAATTGGCCAACCCTGCCAACATGTGCCAACACGTGCGTGTGCGTGTGCGTGTGCACGTGTGCGTGCCCCGCGACCTGGCCACCCTTTCTTCCCTTCTTCGATACCCTCCCTCCCTCCCTCGGCGGACCTTCACGTTCTTGCCAGACGTTTTCACGGCCGCGAAAATCAAAGTGTGCGCGGCGACACGCGGTTCCCGCGGGAGGATCGGACGTTAACGCTCTCTCGCGTCTTACTCGGTGCGGAGTCGGTGCGGTGGCGGATTTGGACGCGGCGAGGAGCGCGCGTCAAATTCAGCGGGAGTTGAAATGGATATAATTGGAAGAAGTGAACAGTAGGTGGTGGTGGTGGTGGTGGTGGTGGTGAACAGTGGGTCGTTGGTCCACCGAACGTGAGTCTTCCTCCGCCGATCGAGATCGATCCTCGCGATGTTTCGGTATCGGTTATCTCTTTTTTTTTCTGCGTCCCCTCTTCTCTTCTCCTTCCCCTTCTTCGTACCCCTCTCTGTTTATCTCTCTTTCTCGACTTTGAGTTGGTGCGAATTTTCGTCTTCTATTCGTTTTTTCTCTCTGTCTCTCTCTCGGTCCCTCTCTGCTACTCCTCCCCCCTCTATTTTTCGGTCGACGGCGATTTTTTGTTTCCATTTTTTCGGGAAGCAAAGCGGGGGTGGGGGACGCGAGCACCAATTATTTCTTGCCAGGCAGCGCGGGAACAACGAGCGGCGTTGATCTAATTGGTCGCCAGTAGGTAATTGTTCGGTGTCGATAATTGGGCCAATTAATTTGTACGGAAAAGTGCGTCGATAATCGTCCAGCATTCACCGCCGCGATACCGATTATGTGGACCGTGTCGGATGCGGGTTATGGAATATCGTTATTGTCAAAAGGCCGAGAGTACGTGAAACGGAAAAAAAAAAAAAAAAAGGGAAAAAAAAGGGAAAAAAAGGGAAAAAAGGGAAAAAGGGGGAGGGGAGGGGGAAATAGAAATAAAAGGAAAGAGGGAGAGAGAATCATAGAAATGAGGAGGGACGGTCGACGGGACAGGTGTGAAACTACAGGTCGAAACTCGGCGGGCACCGGTCACGGTAATCGAATATATTTTTCTTTTAATTGAAAAATATTGTCGCTTGGCCGTTTCGGCTGGTAATTTTATGGAGACAGGATTTAATTACACGAAATCACGTCGAATCGAACGATATAATTAAATACCTGTTTTTTGTGAAAAATCCACGCGGGCTCGAGCGCGAGCGCTACCATTTACACCGAAAATATTTGAAATCCGCTCAATATCCCCGCTTCGATCACAGCTTCGCGTGTATAACCGTGTATCAACGTCTTAGATACTCCTCGATTCCTTCCACGGATGTGCACGATTTGAAAATTGCCCGGAACGATCGACTCTTTGGAACAAGTTTTTCTCCTCGTCCCCTCTCTTTACGACGAACGCGCAAAGAATTCGAGAAGAACCTTTGGAAAAAACACGTATCCTTCCCTATTCAGACGATATCGTTAATTTTCAATTTTACTGGCGTGTCGTTGGAATACGTACGTATATTTATAAATATACGTCCACCCTCATTACTCGATCAAATGACGATGATCGCGAAATTATTGCACGGATCTCTCACGGTTCACCGTGCACGACGTGTAGTGTTTCGAAAATGGGGATGAAAAGAGAGAGAGAGAGAGAAAGAAGAGAAAGAGAGCGAGGAAGAAAGGAAGAAAGAAAAAAAAGACGACGCATCGGCCGAGGGTCGTGAAATGTATGACGAAATGCATCTTGGGAACTCGACAATTTAGGGACGCGGAGGCGTTGCATTGTGTTACCCATAGGGGTGTGGAATTGTATGGGGGCTGCTCCCGTTCAGGGATTCTCGTAACATGCTCAACAGATCCGTCATGATCGATAGTCTTCTGGCGTCGGTCGAACGCGATGCGTGGCCCGTTAACTTTAATTTCCAGCGGCCGGATTGCTCCGTATCGTTTTGTCCACACCGATATTCCTCGATAGTCCTTTCTCCAACCACCTCGAAAAAAACCTCCAAAACCTTAGCTCTTTCGAACGTGACGCCATTGATTAAAATAAAAGAATCGTCATTTTTTTTTTTTTTTAAACTCGTAGAATATTTTTCAACACCTTTTCATCGAAATTTTTTCATTTGCTTCTTACTTTTTGTAAAATAATCCTCCGACTTGTTCGCTCGAATCATTTTCGATCTCTCGAAGGCCGCGTCGCAATAACGATAATCGCGACCATTCGAACAGGAATCGCACCCTAGCAATCTGGAAAGATTCGTTTCTAGGTCCGTGCGCGCGTTTCGTGTGCACCATTCCGGCATTCGTGCGCGTATGACGGCGACATTAAGACAAAGTATTCCCCTCTCTTTCTCTCTCTCTCTCCACCCCGTCCAACCCTCCATCCCGTCTTCGTTGCTCGGGCCTGCACCCTCGAACAGCCCCCATCGCGCAATTCCCCCCCCGTATTCCTCGGTGCTAAACGCAACTACACGAGGGACCTTTCTGCCGTCTTTGTTTTCCCTTTCTTCCCAGTGTCGTTTTGCAGGCTGGCGAGGGGAGGTCGTTGAACGAGAAAGGAAGCGGGAAAGGAAGCTCGAAAGGCCGGGGAGAGAGAAAAAAAAAGACAATCGAAGAAGTGTCGGCGTCGAAGGAAGGAAGGCGAAAGAGCAAGCCTCCTCGTTATCGGTGTACCGGGCCGACCGCAACGTGGAAAACGATCCCGGCAACCGTGCAGTAATTACACACCGAACAACCTTTCCTTTTATTTTCTCTCCTCTCCTTTTCGCCCGCCTCGAAACCGCGGTTGGGGATCGGTGTTGTGTTTTCGTTTTAAACGGCCCTCGTGCCCCCGTTCCACGGGAGGGACTTGTTCTTCTCGTGCTCGCGAGTGAGAGATTGAGAGGAGAAAGAGAAGAGAGGAGAAAGAGGAGGAGGAGAGGCGAGATCGTCGGAAGACTCGTCGTTTGGACGTTCGTGGCTAACGCACGTCTTCAAGATGATCCAGTGTTAAATTAATCGCACCGTTCGAAAATGAGAAGAGATCGCTCAGATCGGCGTGGATGGGATCGCGACTCGATGGATCCCGGCGTAACGCGGATTCGGACCAAGCTTCGACTAATTCGTGACTGATCGGTATCGTTTGTTAACGCGATTGCCGGGAGATAAATCGAATCGATGCGAGAAGCAGGGAGAGGAAGGGAGGGAAAAAGAAATTCTCAAAGGGAATTCTTCTTCTTCTTCTTCTCCTCCTTCTTCCTCCTCCTCTTCTTCTTCCTCTTCTTGTTGTTCTCTCCTTTCTCGGGGCAAAGGACATTCCTCCGTTCCG